>NW_020799095.1:119478008-119756525 GCF_003259725.1 Athene cunicularia
CACACTCGGAGCCGGGCGCCGCCGCAGCCCCGTGCCCTGCCTCAGGTGAGCGCGGCTTCGGGCTGGAGCCCGCCGGGCGCGGGGGCGTCAAACGCCCCGTCGGTGCCGGGGCCGGCCTTGGGCCCGGACACCGCGGTGGGGAGCGGGGAGCCGAGCCCTGCTCCGACAGTGGCGTTAAAACCTCCAGCTTTGCTTAAAACGCTTTGGCAGCAGTAGTAAATAGTCGAGTCCTTGTGTGCCGTGGTGACACCAAAGTAAATAGAACTTTTACCGCAAGGGAAATGCGTTCACTGTTTCCACTCGACTACTTGTTTGAATGTCAAAATACAAGAATTTTATTCCCCCCCTCCCCCTCTGTTTTCTTGTCTCTATTCCTTAGTAGCTGGAGATGGAGAAAAAGATGCGCTGCCCCATTGCAACTTGCAGGTTTACACGTACACCTGTGATGTGGGCAAAAGAGAAAATGTCTACTCAACAGCTGAGAGAGTCCGCAAGGAGGTTGGCGAGGTCTCTGTCCTGGTTAACAATGCTGGTGTGGTCTCTGGACACCATCTTCTGGAGTGTCCTGATGAGCTCATTGAGAGGACCATGATGGTCAACTGTCACGCACACTTCTGGGTAACTACAAACTTCTTTCTCCTGCCTTTCTTGTCGGTTAATTTTGGGGAAATTAACTGCTGTTGCTTAATGCCTCTTGCCTGGAGTTTTGCACTTGCTTCCTTTCATTAGTAAGATCACCATGTTGGGGGTTCTTTTTCTTAACTTACAGTTCTGTTTAACAGGAAGGGTGAGTATTAAAATTATTAACAAATAGTTTTAAGTCGACTATGTTCTCTTAGAATCCAGAGTTCTAAGCCTTGTGCCCTTCTCTATAGCCTAGAATATGAAATCTTTTGCAAGCATAACCTCTGAGTCTGCTTAAAGGTTGCTACAGTTAATGCATGGCTTCTCAGCCTTCCTCCAATAGTCTTCTGCCAGAATGTTAGCAGTTTTAAGATGCTGTTTTAATGATGGTTACAATAGCAAACTTGCACATTTCTGGAAAAAATACTTAAAACCCCTGCTGGAAACGTTGTTTGAATTGCCTTGGAGGCAAATTGTTCCTTTTGAAGGCTGGGAGGAAAGGCAAAAAGGATTTCTCAAGAAATCAAGCCAAGAACACTTTTTCAGGAATCCTGCATATTTGTCCTCATAGCTTTCTCTGGGAGCTGCCAGTAGAAGTAAGAAAGTCTTTAATATGGTTTCTGGGGTGATAATGTCACCATAACTAGCAGATGCTAATCAAGGAGAACAAGCTATGTGATACTGCTTTTTTTTGTCTGTCTAAACCTTGTTTTCCCGTGTGGTTTATTTTTAAACCCACAATAGTGTGGAGTTACATAAATTGGAGTGTTGAAGGAGAGCATGATGCACACTCGGGTTAGCATTAGCTGTCAGACTGAGCCCATTGTTAGTACTAAAACTGCTCTTTGGTCCTTCAAATAAGGTTATGAAATACACTTGCATAACAATCAAAGGATTAAGCAATCTGAAATATACTTCAACTTAAGCCTTCTTTGGCTGCTCTTACCTTTTCATAATAAAATTTTGTGAAATGCCTCATCTTCAGAACTTAGAAGGCCCTCCCAGATATAACTTTTTTAACATGGAAGTGAAATGCTGTTTCATAACCCTAAAGGAGCCCCTTAAAGTCTGTGCTGTGAAACACTTAATGGCAGAGCAGTCTTTTTCCAGTGTATTGTAAAGCTTGCAGAGAGAGTGCTTAAACTTCAGTGCACATGGGATAATGTATTTAGAAACTCTTTTAAACTCTGAAAGTATATTTTAAGACAATTTGAAAAGTTCTGGGAAAGCTCATATGACTTCTTACAACTAAGAGCTCTGCGTGTTCCCCTTCATAAAAGTTAAATTGATGCTTAAGCAAACAGAGATGTGCACTAGATTTAATGACTGTTATTGATGTGGTTTAAATGCAGAATTGACAAAGTTTCCAAGAACTCTAAATTATGACATCACCATGAATTAAAATATGGGAGGATCCTAAATTCTCCAGCTGTTCTTCCTTCAGGCCTAAGTCATACACTTATTTATAACATTGTTTCAGAGACCTTTTTAAAGCACCCTCTGTGTGTTCTGAGTCTCTTACAGTAATAGAAAACTAAACTTAGTCTAGTACTGCTATGATAGGGTTTCCATAACAGTTTCACTCATCTCTAAATGTTAGTGTGAAGTGACTTTAAAAAAACCTAATTACTCCAGGAAGGTATAGTTAGATCTGAACTGTGGAACTCGAGATCTTGGCTTAAGCTTCTAAGCAGCAGTCAACACCCTTTATATTTAATTGAGGATCTGTTCATATGTACACATCCTGCAGATACAGTGTCCTGCTTTGCTTTTCCTTTTAGCTTTTGCTGTTGGCAAAGCTTTTTTTCCTTGTCTTCCCCCTCATGATCCCAGGAAAGGTTGGCTTGACCAATAGTGGGTGGACTTCTGTTAAAAGTAATAGTACTTAATTCATAAGATATCATCTGAATCAGCTGATTTGAAGCCAACTTTCTTGATGCAAGTCAGTGCTGACTTAAATAGAACAATGTGTCTAGATGTGTGAAGTCTTATACAGCTAGTCTTTTCCATGTCAGCTAAACTGGTGGTCCAAAAGCAAAGCTAATACTCTGGAGCATTATGTAGACTTTTAACTATTCTTGGAGGGTGTTTTGTCCAAAAAACTGTAAATGGATTTTAAAGACATGGATCTTACATGTAACATTGCTTCAGTAGTTAAGTGTCTGTACTTCCTGGGTTTTTAATGTGTGATGGGAAATTCTTCCTCATCCCTTGACTTAATCAAGCCTCAGTGTACATCTATATAAAAACCTGAAATGAGATTCTAGTACTGTCCCCTTGAAACATCAGAAGATTGACTGCCTGCTCTTTGTGTGGTATGCAGGTGATCTGAGCTTGCTTTACATTAGCATCCACAATCTGAAGGCTGCCCAACTTCTGCAGTAGGCAGTGACATGAAAGTCTGTCACTGGTTTGCTGTTGTGACTCCAACTGGGCTGTGTACTATATCACAACCTGGCAGTCAAGAGAGCCTTAGCAGTGTGCCACAGCCTAAACAGATGCTTTTCATTTTGCTGACATTCATGATTTGTATAATCCTTCCTGTGAGTGTTCTATATAAACATGTCACCACTGCATCATGTAGCAATTTCCACAGTGTAAAATCCACTGCAGTATTAAAAACCTGTTATTTCATGCTGTGATAACTTGAATGCTTCTGATATTGAAAACACAGGGACAAAATCCATTCCTGGTTTGAAACAAGCCAGCTCTGGCTTACTATAATTTGCAGATGCATAAAACTGTAGCAGAAGTGTAACACTATCTTTCCTGTTGCAGGAATGACTGACTTGGTTGCACTTGTCAATTACTGGAGCTGAACTTGTGCAGACTAGGAAATTTTCTTCCTGTGATATGTCAGGATTCAAATTTGAAAAATGTTAAATCACAGTATAAGATAAAGCTGTTGCTTAATCAGTTTTAAGCAAATATAGGAATAACTGGTCGTCTTTCTTGTGGTTTTACAATAAAGGTTAAGTAAAGTATCAAAATAATCTGGTTTAGATCTTGGAACTGTATTTAATAAAACTACTGTACAGACTCTTATTTTGGGACAATTTGAGATTCTTATACCCACTGTGACACTTTTTATCTGGAAGAATAATGCTGTTGCTGGATAAGTAACATCAGCATAGTACCCTGATTGCTGAGTGAGACTTGTGGAGGGGCAGGGGCAAGGTGATGATCAGAGTCTGAAGTTCTGTGACACAAAGGTCCTTCTGTAGAGCAGATCTTCAGTATTTAGCTCAGAACAGTGATCTGCATTTCCCTGTCATGTGGATACCCCAAACTTTCAGCTTAAAGCTCTCCTAGAGGAGTTCTCTTCAACTTACCAAAAGGGGGAAGCAAAAGCATTCAGCTCCAGCTCTGTCATAATTATAAAAAAAAAATCCACATAGTGAGAGACTAGGGCCCAGAATTTGAAGACTTGTGTACTGCTGTCTTAACCAGAGTAGTTGTCTTCATTCACTTATGAATGACTTGATTTTTGGAGTTATGCAGGTATACTTATCTTTGTAGGAATTGAACAAATCTTCTAGGTGGCCTGACATTGATACAGGAAGAGATAAATAGTAAAGAGGGAAATGCTACTCAAGTAATTAGGACATTCATAAATAGTCTAAACCTTAAATGTAATGCAGTTACTAAATCAAATACCTCTTTATGCAGCCACTGTAGTTGTCAGTTGAATTCGGCTGGCAGGATTGCTAAAGCCTTGGAAAATTCAGTGGCTTATAATTGTCTGTAATGTATCAATACTTACATACTGTTATTCTAGTCTCTTCAGGCTCCCTGGTGTTAAATAAAGCTTACTTAGGCCTATAGTTTTAGTTTAAATATGGGAGTATTGCACTTAGTGTACATATGAATATTCTACAGAAGAGAAGACAGCTTAAACTATGTTACTTGAAACTATACCATGCTGAGTCTTGTGGCCTGTTGGCATAGCAGTTTGATTTTTGTCTTTATTGCTGCGTCTCTTAGTATCTATAATCAAATATAAACACAATATTCCACTGATAGACCAGCTAGCTCTATTTAGCATTTTGGATGCGTGGAATTAGCAGCTTTAAATTATTTTTTTTAATTTCATGATAACTTATCCCAAGATGCATAATTTTACTTACAAAGTTTAATCTACAAGTTCTTGACTTTTTTCTTTGAAAAATGAGTTGGATCATGTTCAAGCAAAACATGTGCATGTGATCCAAAAAGTGTCATCAAAACTAACTCTTCCCTTGCAAAATGATTCCAACTACATGCCACCAGTAAATTACCCTGGACAGCACATGTGTTTCATATACTGTGGTAGCATGCTGAGTAGTGAATATGAAGGAAAAAGCAGTTATACTCTTAGCTATGAAAATAGTCATACTAGTTGTACTTAAAACTTCTAAGTGCTTTGGTATGGTTTTGCAGTTCATATGTTCTTGGGTTCATTTCTCAAATAGAGGGAATCTGTCAATTGAGAAAAATAGTATCTTCCAGATGCATGCTCTAGAAAACTGCACTTTTCCATTTTCTAAAGGAAAGTAGTTAACACAGGTTTTATAATATAAATGGCTGGATATGTTTTTCTGGAGCTTGAGTAGGCATAAGACTACTGGTTCAGAGCTTTCCTCAGATTTTTTTTATGGTCTACCGGGAGTTTGTCTAGCACTGTCAAGGACAGTTGTCATCAACATGCAATTGTTAATTTTGTAACCTGAATCTTGCAGTCTGTACGTATCTGCAGCCTAGCCTTGTAGTCACATTTTAGTTGTAGCAATCATTTTCACAAAAAACATTGAAAGTTTTTCAGTTTTCTGATCCTTTTTATGGGGACCACCAGCCCAGACCATTTAGTTAGGTAGCCAGATGTCTAAGCTGTGACTGTGGAAGTGATCTTACCAGTTTCAGAGTAGATGGGAATAAGGATAAAAATGACTTGTCAGATAATGTACTCACTCATCTGAAGAGTCAGCAAGCATAATTAAGCACATCGCAGTGGGGTGGTAGGTGGGTCTTATGGAAAAATGCCCCTTCATTTGCCTTATGTAGGAATCATACAAACACCTATAATGGGGATTTCAGAGTGCTGCCCACCAAACTGTAGTTGTTCCACAAGTTGCTCAGCTCTAGTCCCTGAGGTCTATTGAAGCTATTGTTCAGTCATGACTCTCCATTGTCTGCTGTATCTTGATGATAAATGAGTAGTCACATATCAAGGAGTCTGAACAGAACAGCTTATAGCATTCTTTATTTGTTTAATTAGCAACACTTCCATCAGAGCAGTGGGAAAATTGTATCAAAGATTCTTTGAACATGTTATTTACAACACCAGCCTTCTTTGCATGGTGGAGAATGTGGACCTCCTTTCTTCAAACAGCAACTGAATTCATGTATTTCCTTTCCTTATCTTTAATGATGTGAAGCATTTGATTTTCATTCCAGTCAGTTTACAAATCTGAAATGACCATTCAGAATGCTTTCCTTAAACTGCTTCAATTACACCTGCAACAGCTTTTCTCAGGCTTACTTTGGCAATTAACTTGCTGTGCCATTTGAAAGGTGTGTGGATCTTACTTAGACTCTCAAACAAGAGAAAATAGAGATTCTCAGGTTGTGACCTGTGGATTGTTTGTTGCCTGTAGATTGGTGTCCAAGATGGTAGCATATGGTGTTATCAGCCAGTTACTTTCATGCACTAAACTGAACTTGCAGAGTTCAGGTGGAAACAGTAATATATTTCACAGAAAAGCAATGTGAAAGTTCCATTAAGAAAAGGGAAAGTTGTTCTGAAGAGACTATGCCAAGACTTCTCAAGCTATTTGAAACATATTTGAAGTATTAATCGGTTATTAGCTGCTTGCAATTCTATGGTTAGCTAAAATAAAGCTGGAGTTGCAGTATAGCTTGCAGAGGTAAGGCATGTGGCATGGTCTCATTCTTCAGTCTCCTGTGACTTTTTCTGAGGGTCGAAGGCTTGTCAGCAAACGCCATGAATGCTCTTAGGATTGCTAACCTACTCTGAAGAAATGGTCCTGGATGAACGATCGGCGCAATGATTAAATTCCTGATGCTTATGGAATGAGGTAGGTTGGCTGAATAAGCAGAAACTTCTGCACTGACTTTGGTCTGATAGTATGCTGGATGGATCTGAGGAGACAGGAAAACCTTGAATGGAATTACAGTCTTTGCAAGAATGGTGCCTAACCTCAGTAGAAGTGGAGAGTTGCTCTTCCCAGTTTCAGTGAAATACTCTGTCTAAAGGATTATGTGTATGCCTTCCTTGTCCTGTGGAGGTTAGGAGAGCAATGGAGTTTAAAGTTTCTTCTATCTACAAGTAACATCTGCTTTAATTTATGAAAAGCAGCTAAGTTAATGAGATCTTATTATGTTATTAACTTTCTGTAATAACCAAATGACTATAGCAGACTTCTAGAAGACAGGCATATTCATGTGTTCAACTGTGGAGAAAAGCAGTCCTAATTACGATGTGGCTAAGTGTCCTGCTAACCTAGTGTTTGCATCACCGTCTAAGACCTGTCTTAACTGATCTGTGTGGGTGAGCAATCCTTTTCTGTAGCTCCTAGTGTCATCAATTACTCTGACTAGACAGGTTGAGGAAAGATGAATGTTATGTTTTCTAGCACCATCCCTGCTATTTTAGCACTGCACTTTTAAAATCTTTTCTACTTTTATCTTTATCAGCTGTGAAGTATTATTCTTTCCCAATGCTTCTCATGCTTTGATTTCACTTCTGTTTTTTTTTCTGGGGGAGGGAAGGTTTTTGTTATGTATCTCTAGTACTAAACCTTTCCACAGTCCTCTGTGTGTAAAAGCCAGAGCATCACTCTCTTGATAAACCTTGCTCCCTTGACCTTTGAGGTTTTCTGGCTATTCACACCGATGGTAAAGCTGAGTTACTGATACCTGTCTGTCTTCTGTGAAAAATAGTAGAGGCCTTTCTGCAAAGGCAAACTGAAGCTGATTTATGTGTGATGCTACATTATTTTACCTGTGGTTTTAGGCTTCTTAAGTCTGTTTAAAAAAAAAATAAGTCTTTCAAAATGCAGTTACAATGTAGGTGAGTAGGCATAGAATTTGAGATTGGTTTTCTCAGGGTTTAGTTTGAAAGAAGATATGTCACAAACGGGAGAGATTTACATCTGTGCTTACACTTCTGAATGAACACTCTGTTCTTGTAAATAATTATATTAGTATAATGATTTATATGCCAGTCAAATTAACACTTGACATGAGTGAGTTATCACAACTGGGATGGGAGGGCATGGTAGGCCAAGGAATGCTGGAACAGCTGTGCAGCTGAGGTGGCTGACTTGGTGTGAGCCTTTTGAAATTCAAGTTTGTTTGGCTGTTGAATTCTGCACCTAAATGTGCCCTGGTGCTGGTCACTTCTGCCATCTGTTTGAACTTGTGTGACAGCTTCTTGAGTACTCCCCTTTCAGCATTGGTTTGGAAAAGCACTTCAGCATATGCTTAAAACTAACTTGTCCAAAATTTTTGTTCACTTAGGATGAAACTACAAGGCAGCTTAGCGGTGGCAAGCTGTCGCATGGGACCACCCCTTGAATCTGCATCTTACCTTGTGCTAGTTTTAGTATTCGTCTGATCCTTGGGTGAGCCAGTTCAGCTCATTAACTTGTCCGGAGGGCAGGGAGGAAAGCTGTTAATTGTCTTGGCCAAATTGATTATTTTTATTTAGAAGCTAGAATCACCTCATCAACATTTCAGACTTGGACTAGCTGGTGGGGTGGGGTTTGGGGGGAAGGAATAGAATAAAACTATGTATCTGTGAACAGGACCTCTGTGGCTGTCTAATGAAACCTCAGTCTTGGAGAGATTTTCTGGAATAGGTTTTACAGGCTCTAAGTAGTCAAGTAGTCATAAACGGTTACAAGCTATAGCAAATTCGCCACTGGCATAAGAGCCTGAATATAACAATTCAACTTCTAAAGAGATTGCAGTATTTTAATTACACACTAAAAACCCTAAGATAAAGGTAAGTTTTCTGAACACATCAAACAATGTTGTGTTAACAGCTTTAGCTTATTTGCCTTGCACTGATACTATGATTGCTGTTGTGTACTGTCAAGAGCAAAGATCCCTGCCTACTGCATGGCTTCTCTGGAAATCAGTTGTACTAATGCTGTTTGAATGTGGAAAAACCAGGCCAGAGCTGTGTTTCAGCCTGTGGGAAATGAGCATAGTTTCCACAGGCAGGCAGAGGAAGGAAATATCTCTCTGTCTTTGAAAACTCATCCCCTAAGAAAGTAAGCAGTTTGCTGGTGTTAGGTTATAATGCCTGTGCAAGTAGAATATTTGAAAACTGTACTAGTTGCTGTTTTGGTCACTGTATTAGCTAGAGATTTTTTTGTCATTTTAGCCTTTGTTGGCTTATGAAATGAAAGTTTACCTGCTAAGACTATTTATTTTCTGCACATCATTTTTGGAGGTTGGGGAGAAGTATTAAACACCTTTGTTTTTAAAAACCTCTAAGCCCCATGTGTTTTGAAAATGTTACTTCTCATTCAGTGAGTTACTTCATAAGAAGTTGGAGCCTTCTAGGATCTTGCTGTTTCCTAAACAAACTTTGAAGCCAAATTCCAATTCAACTGTTATATCTTTATTTTTCTGTTTCCAGTAAGTAGAACTGTTACATGAAAAGGGAAGATTTCCTTCTAATCTTGTTTCTCTTGTGAGATACTCAGTTACGGCATAATCGCTTTCATTTTTATAAAGTAATTGATTCAAAACAATGTCTTAGGGACTGAGATGAGGAGGATGAGTAAAGTGACTCAGCCTTCATCTGTATGCAAGTACTATAGCAGTTGCAGTGCTATGGAGGTACTGGTCTTAAGGTATCTAGAAACTGAGAGACAGTCTTTCTCTGTTTAGCCACTTCTTGAAAAGTTGTAAATTGTAAAACATGATGACTTAATATTTTCCATAAGTAGTTCTGACAGTACTGTTGTCTAGTAACTTTTTGGAAACGTGCACACTATAATACCAAATCTTACTAAATATTCCAGAGGATGACTAAGCTTATGGCAAGCTGGAGAAAAATGTGTATTTAAAAGTTGGATTGTGTTCTTGTTCACTGAACAGAATATTCTGAGGTCTTATCTAATAGTTGTTCTAAAATGAATTTATGTGGATTTTTCACTGACTCATAGGGGCATGTTTTCATTTTTGTCAAGATTATCAAATAGCTGGCAATAAATAACTGCTCTCCAAATGGTTGGACATTTGCTGCAAACTTGTGCTAATGAAGGTGAGGGACTAATGTGTTTGTTACACTAATGTCAACACAACTCTGAAATGCTACAAATCCTTTGACACAGCCATTTGTCAGTGTATAAACAAAGTAGGTTTTCTAGTTGCTTGACTTCAACAGGGCTTAAACCAGCTTTTGTGAAAAGAAGTAGCCAAGTGTTAACTTCTTGTATCACTTGACCAACAAGCTAAAGTAATTTCAAATTTGACATTTGAGTAAATGCAAGTTAATTTGTCTTTACTGATAGATCCACCTGTGGAAGAATACAAGGTTGGTGGTGCTACTTACTGGGATTGTAACTTAAGTTCCTAAATTTACAGGAGTGTAACTGAGCGTCACAGCCGTGTTGGAGCTCCGTGTTAGTCTTGTGTATATGGAAAGCTCAAATGCTGACATGGTAGATCTGAGCACAAGGATTCACTTTCTTTACACTGTGTATTACTTTTCAGTGGCTGATGCCAACTGTGTAATAGTTGCTTTCAATTGAATAATAATTGTAGTTTGGTAGCTATGATAGTTTTAGAGTAGAACAAGATTCATATCTGTGGAGAGTAAATATCAACTTGTCTAATAAGATGCCTTTGGGCAGAAGAGGTCAGCTTTTGACCATGACTACTTTGTAAGCTTCAGTTCTAGTGCTTGGTTATGCCTTAAACTTGTGCTGGCTGGAGAAGTCTATGCATGTATATTTGTTTCCAAATTCCACTTCAGTCTAGACTTGTACCTTGCTTGTTTTGCAGTGTAAGGCAGACTAAACACATAGCTGAGCCTCCAGCAGCCCTCTTACCATGCCATCTTTACCACTGATCTTTCTCAGCTTTTAGATTAGTTTGGCATTTGAAATCCCAAACAAACATAATTGGCAATTTATGTTCTATGCTTTCACGCTGCTTAAGATACTGTCTTTCTCCCTGTTCATTGCTAGCTGTCAAGAATCCAGCATGATTGACCTGTCCAAACTTTAAAAGCCATTAAAATTTAAAGTGGGCAGAATTGTCTGGGGGGGCTTAGAATATGCTTTAAAAATTTCAAGGGAGTGTAGTTACTGGAGGGCATCTAACAGCTGGAGGGATATCATTAGTTTTTGAAAACAGTACACTATGTGAATGTTCTGGAATCAACTGAAAATGTTAAGTTCACAAGAAATTCATCTAGGTGCTCTGTACTGCTTCATTGGACCCTCTCTCCAGCTGGAAGGACTTGAGACCAAAGGAGAAGTAGAACAGACACTGTTTGACAGAGTAGGATAATTTATTACAGGCAAGAGCTCCTGTAAGGAGAGATATGGCAGAGAAATCAGCATCCTTTCTGGTTAGTTAAGATTCTGTGTTGATAAACTTGCAGTTAACATAGGGACAAAGAGTGCAAGGTCTCTGCTGGCTTGTGAACCTCTTCCTCTGTGAGATGAAGAGGAATGGGCTGTTGAGCATGGAGTTAGTGTACTTAAGTGAGTAATCACAGAATGGTTGAGGTTTGAAGGGACCTCTGGAGGTCATTGGGGCCACCTAGAGCCAGTGGCTGAAAACCATGTCCAGATTGCTTTTGACTATCTCCCAAGGATGGAGATCGGGGCAACCTTTGACTCTGCTATGTGTATGTGTATCTAAACCCCTGTGCTAGGTAAAGGTGCGCTCAATCTAGAATGATGCAATGGTGAGGGGTGCAGAAAAGCTTTATATAAGGGAGCTGGGAGTTTGAATAGTAGCAGATCACTTTAGGTGATGATACCTTTTCCACCTTGACTCTCAAGAAGAAAGTTCTGAAGTGAGAATTATATTTAGGTAGTGGTCTTGAGTACTTAACCTACACTTCAGATCAGACAGGAGGGAACAAAGCTATGTTCTATTCTGGTCTTAGTAACCCATTTGAGGTAAGATCACAGGAAATGAAGCCTTGAAAGAAAGGGGAGGGGGAGACAGTGTAGTTGGTATAGTGACCTGATAAGGTAACGGTAACAAAAGTTTCTGTTGCAATGTCCTTCTCTAAGCACTTTCGTACCCCACTCTGTAGACACAACCCTTTTTCAACTAAGCCTTGTTAACAAACTATACAAAAGGCAATTTAGCCAGTCAATGTTCAGTTACCCTAGGCATGGCATAATTAGTTCTAGTAGTAAAGAGTGGAAATCAATGATTAATGTTTGAGAGATAACTAGTGGTATTAGTTTCCTGTGTGGGTTTTTTTGAATAGCATTACTTATCTTTACTGTCTACACATTGTAAACAGCTTTGTGGCACTAAGTTCTGATTAAGGAAACTACTTAATTCAGTTTCAGCTTTCTTCTGATATTCTCAACATGAGTTGACTCTGTGTAAGAGGAACCAATACAATAACTCAACCATTCACAGGAAACAGTGGTAACTATTGGCTTTGAAAATTGAAGAAATTTTGGAACTGCACCCTAAATACTACAAATGCTAAATCAGGTAGTAATAGTAATAGAAATATGGACTGTAGCATACTTGTTCTTTAGCAACTGGTATGACAGATGTTTGTTACTAACAAACCCACTTACAAACTTCAGTAAATAAGATTTAACCTAGTTTTGTACAACTCTGGTACTTCTCAGCTGATTAAATATGTTTATGGAGAAGCAGGGGATTTTGTGTATGGATTGGTCATGAGAGTGGAGAAAACAGGAATGTTAATTACTAACATGAATTAATAATGACTTAAAAAAATTATTCAAGTAGTAGCTTATGTTTTTACTAAACTAAGACTTCATGTACTTCAGTATTTCATGAAGAGTTGGAGAGAGGAAAAAAGATGCTTATTTCTCTGTAAATCAAATACAGTTTTAAATTAACTGATGTTGCTTCTCATTGTGACTTAATTCTTCATTTAGTTTGTTACCTTCACCTCTTAACCTGGGTAGATCTTATCTGTAGTTTCAGTCTGCAAATGCAGGATATCCAAAGTATTGGGGTGTGTGTGTGGCTTTGCTTCCTTGTTACTCATCATCATTGTAGACTTCTGTTTTAAGTCTATCTCATTCTTTCATGAGCTTCTGGTTGCAAGGCAACTGTAACATTATTACTGTGCATGTATGTTAAGCATTAACTGCTGTTGCAGTTCAATATTAAAGGAATCCCCATGGCCCCAAAACAGTGGGTTTTTATGTGAAGGACAAATAAAGCTTTAGTGAGAAATTGAAGGTTGTGTTGCCTGCCAGGAGCTAAATAACTAGGGGACTCCTTTTGAGAGGAAATATTGGAAGGTCTAACTTTTTTGTTTTGAACACAAGGCCTGTTCAAGGCACACTTGAGGGCAATCCTTGAATAGTTTCCTTTCATGTTTTTAATACAGCTGTCTATGGAATCTTGGCTTGAGGATGTCATGTTTATCTCCTGATCTTTTTTGTTCCAAAAGGATCTGGGTAGACCTATCAAAAATCCAGAGAAATGTGTGACTTTCTGAAGTAATGAATTAAAAAAGAAAGGCTGGGTAATTCTGGCCTATTCTTCATTATTGTTTCTTGGGAATAGAAACTTAAGATCAAACTTAGTGCTAATTTCCACAGCTATTCAAATATTTACTTAGACAGTGGCTAATTATCCAGGAGGGGCCCAGCACTACTTGAAAACAGTCAGCAGAGACTTCTGAGGTCCTTTAAAGTACAGCTTTGGTCCCTTATGTTAGCAAGGTCAACAGTAGTTGTAGACTTCTGTCTACCTTCTGTATTCAGCCTGTTACTGGCAGAGCCATGTCCTTTGTGCTGTGTGGTCTCGCTAGTCTTCAACTCATACTTGTTTTTTTTCATGTAGTCTTAGCACAGTTACTAGTCTCACCTTAACCTAATATTTCAGAGATGCTTGCATTATGAAATTTAAGAAGGATGTGGAGATACTATGGGAAAAGTAATTGACATGATAGTGCAAATGTTAAGTAGTTATTCTCAGTTCTCAATGGAGCCAGATAAAAATGCTAGAAGGAAAAGAAATGGTTAAATCCAGGCTTGTAACCGCATGGTTTGGTGTGTGAGAAGGCATTTTGGATATAGCCTCTAACTTGAATAAATTTTCCTTTGAGAGTTACACAGTTCTAGGGTGTACTTTCAAGGCCTCTTCTCAAACTATTTGGCAGTGGCTTTCACTGTAATCCTGTCAGTGAAGTTTTACCTTGTGTTTATAAAATTAATCTAAAGTGGTTATCTTCTGAAACAAGCTGGGCTATATGATTGTACCTGGAAATAACTTCAGTATATTTACTGATAAGCTTGTCATGGGGTTTTTCTTCCTTCCAGGCACCTCTCTTTCCATTTTAATGCAGAGTAGTGCATTAGTGCTATACTGCCCACTTTGGACAAACCTACTTTGAGGCAAGGCTGCCACAGCCTGTCTGCTGAAGAGTTAGAGGTGCTCTTTTGTCAGACCTTCATGCATTCCTTCTCAGTTACTGGAATGGAAAGAGAAATTGGGGTATGTGTGGAAATCTCTGTATTTCATTCCATGGTGGAGTGAGTGTCCCCATGCTGTTCTGTATGGGAGTAGGAGAACCTGCAGTGTGTCCTGCTGTGGTCTGTGAAGAAGAATGGGAAGAAAAGAAGTCTGAGTGTCCATGCTGAGGGGGAGAAAGGATATAGCGTGTATTTTAGACAAAAATGTGGAACATTTTCTTGTCACCATCTCTGTCGCTTCATGATAGTTACAATATTAGCTAACACACATGGCAGCAGGCTGTTATGACCTCCCTTGGTTCCCAGAGTTGTCTGGATGAGTCTTTGACTAATCACACCAATTTTACTTCTTGGGTCTGGCCTAATAGTGTTTAACATGAAGATGAAACAATACATTTACCCAAATGTTGCACTCGTTTGCACTGTTATGCAGCTGTCCTGACAGTCAGGAATAGCTGTGGTTTGGGAAGAAATCTGTTATACCAGTACACCACTGTTTTAGATAACTATAGTGATGTAAAAACTCACCTGTTTTGATCAGACCCAGAGAAATGTGTGCTTCATCTCCCTTACCTGAAGGGGCTGTATGGAAAATGAGCTATTCCTTTAGCATAAAGGAATTTCTGCCTTACAGTAAAGCAGCTTGTTTATGCTATCAAAATAGTTTAAAAGGGCTGTTAAACATTGACAAAAGGCAGAAAGTATGAAAAAAAATTTACTGTATTGAAAAATAGAAACTTAAAGGACCTGTGTGGTGGTACCTACTTTATTTCTTTCTTACAACTCTCTAAACATGAGATAGCATGTACTTTTCTACTTTGTGCTTTCTGCAGCGAGCATCCATCGTCTTGAGCTGCATACAGCTAACATTGTTTTCTGTGGATGCTTGCTTTCTTCTTTAAGAATAATTAATCCAAAATTTAATTTAAAAAATCACTTTCCCAAACACAGTATTTCTTCATATTCTCATTTGCTGTATTTAGACTAATTTGTCTTGACATTGCAGCTGTGCTGTTCTTTGTGTTGCACAATCTTTTGAGTTTTGTTTCATTAAGAATGGAACTAAAGAATTTGGGGAAGGGGAGGGAAGAAGTGCTAGACTGTTAGAAGTTAATTTGCCGTAAACCAAAATGTTGAGAACAGATTACGAAAGCTATGAAGTGACATGTAAATGCTTGTTCAGTTTCACACTTGTGAGAAATAAGTCATTAAAGCTGTGTGCACATTGAAATAGATGTTTGGTTACAGCTACTGAGAATAGTTTGTTCTTACTGGTATATTCAGAAGCATAGAGGAAAATGCTTAGAAGATTAGGAACTGATCTCTAGGCTCAAAAAAACTTAAATGTTAAACTATCTCAAAAAAACTAGCTCTACTCTGTTCAGAATAGCTTCATATATTCTATCTATCCTACCTAGTTGCTGTATCTGAACTATACTGCAAGTTAGAAAATGCACTGTACTTTGGGTTTTTTTTCACTTTTTCTAAAAAGTAAAAAGAAAGAAAAAGCTAATTCTGCATGAAGAGGATGCTTAACTTCAGTTTAAGGTTGAACACTGCCTAACTTCCCTGATTCCTCACCCTGATGTATCACAACAGAATTCCTGTTACCCACTATATTCCACTTACTGGTTACTCCTCAGTGTTGTGGTGTGTTTGTTGATAATAAAAGACCCAGCTCTGACTTTAAGTACTTAAATGTTTTGTTTATATGTCTTCCTCTGCAGCTGTGACAGGTAAAACTGAAATCTAAAGGATCAAACCAGAAGGCAAATAGTTTGATTAAACCACTTGAGTTGATTTGAATTATTTTGTGGGCCTGGTTCATGACCTCTAATGCCATGGACAAAACACACTACTTTCTTGGTATCTTCTAATACTTTTTTTATGGAGGATTAGCATGTCCATGCATCACCTCGGAAGACTAATGTGGGCCATGCTACCTGTTCAGACAAACTCCAGATGGGAAGGCCACCCAGGAGGCATCTTGCCCTGAACCAGTGAAGCTCTTAACTAGTTTCTCAGCAGTACAAGTACACAGAAGACTTCAGGTCTGGTAGACAGATGTAGCTGAAGCTGAAAGAAACTAGAAACAAGAAACTAGGTTGATCTGGTTTATGTAACAGGCAGGAAAAACTGGGGACCAGAGTATGGAGGAAGCTGCTTTGATCAAGGAAGTGGGCTGTGCCAGAAGCTCAGTAAGAGCACTGATTTATTTGGGGATTGCTTATACCACGAAAGAGAATAACTTCACTTTGGGATTGTTTTTCCCAGCAAGAGGAGGCTGGGAGGAGCAGTGGGCAAGCCTTTACTCTGAGACTGGAAATGTGTCCCCCCATAGGGTGTGTCTGCCTCTGACAGTGCTTGTTTTCAAGTACTGACTCCCAGCTGTTGCAGATGGCTGGAGGATGGCAGCAACTGAGATGACTCTCTGACATCCATTTAACTGAGATGTTGATAGTTGACTGCTAAGTTTTCTACATATGATAGTTGTGTGATCTTCATAGACTGCCTTAGCTTCAGGTTTTAAATGGATTTGTGGGATAATGTCCCATGGCAAAGTACAGGGGCCTGCTCTGAACAGGCTGTTTCAGAACACTGAGGTCTCACACAAAGATTTCCATGAAATGCTAATTGTCTTCAGAGCAGAGGAGCAGTGTTTCTTCCTATGTGGCCATAAATGCCCTTTTAAGAGATGACTTACATGAAGTGACTGTAGTTCTGCTGCTGGGAGTTGTTCCATCTGCACTTGAATTGCTGAAGACATCACCCAAAAGTGTCCTCAACAGTGTTTATGCATCGTGCGCCAATTTTCTCTTGGTTGAAAATAGGTTACATTAGCCACAGTCTTTGAAAACTCAGTCTTTGTATTCTTTATGCTTTGAAGGAGTTTAGCACAGTTGAGCGGGCTTTCTGAAATTTAATGCTCTGCCGTTTTTTCTGGTTATTTCCCATATCTATATATATGCCTGTGAAAATTCTCTTCTTCAGCCACAGATACAGACATTTCTGAACACCTAGTTTTAGTATTTAAAAAAAAGTTAAAAAAAATCTGTGCCATACTAAAGATAATAGAAAACGCAGTTCAGCAAAGCTTGGTGCACTTGCCTCTTGGAAGAAAGCATTGATTTGTGCATTTAAAGCAGTAGAAAAAAAACTTTCCCTTCTTTCTCTCCCCCAAGACAAACTCTAGGGTGAGTGCCCCTTCATTTCTGTAGTTGTGGTGGTTTGCAGCCGGAGCTTCAGTTTGCATTATTAAACTTTCTGGCAGTGTAAGGTGGTAATCAGTCGTTCCAATGTGGTGTGGACAGATAACTGAGGTGTAAATGGAAACTGCTGATGGAGCTGACTCATGCTCCAAAGGGGAGCAAATTGTTAGCAGGACTGAGTTGGGAGCATGGATCTCTTACATGGATAGCATACATACCATCAGTGTAGGGGTGTGTAAGGCAGGCTGCAGATAAATGACACATTGTAAAACTTCAGTGCTGTCCAAGCCAAGCCTCCTACCTTTCCAGACTCTGCTGCCCTGTGATGACTGGGTTTTGTTGCCATGCAACATGGTAAGAGGGGCTGAAACTTTGTGTGCCTGGCACAGATTAGTTCAACAGCAAACTAAATGCTTGTCTGAGGCTCTGTATAAGAGGTTTAGAGATCCCTGCCATGAGGAAAGAAACAAATGTAAGGCAGCTTGCTCTCAGATTATTTTTTATAATTAGCTCTGTTATGCAGTTATGACAGAATCTAGTTGTATGAATCAACAGTAGAAAAGGCAAGGAGTCAGGAGGTCTGTTAATCTTCTATCATCTGCCAGCTGTCCAGTGAAAACACTCTTTTGTGTGGTGTTAGGAGGTCTGGATTAGTCATTTAACACCTGCAGGCAAAAATGTTGTACAAGAACATGTGAAAATCATTAGAGCAAAACTGTCCTGACGTCTGTGATTGGAAAATGCAGACAGCATAAGAATGGAATTAGATGGATTCAGCTGTAGCTTGCATGTCTTTTTAAGAATGCAGCTGACACAACTGAGACCAACAATTAAGCAAGTAGCAAATATTTAAGGAGCATTTGCATGCTCTGAATTTGGATCCAAATTACATTGGAAGACCGGGTTTCTGGGAGGATTAATCATTTGTGGTACTGAGTGAATAAGAATAGAATAATAGCTGTGTCATTAATAGATTTATATATTAACTAGGCATGTTTGTGATTAAAAAGCATTGTCTGAATTTCTTCAGCATTTTAAAAGTGATGTTGTATATTGACAACCTAGAAGTTGAAGTCAGTCATAATTACACGTATTGTACTACTTAATTGATCCTTTTTAGCATATATGGTGCTCTATTTAATAATTATTTAAAAAGGAAAGTCAGCTTCAGAAAACAGATGAGTCTTCTGGCTGGGGTTAAACCATGACAGTGACAAAGGTAAGTATTCTAGCAGGGATGATTTAGCAAATGCCTTCAATTTATTGCTTAAAATTTTATTTTTTAGAGGTGTTAACTCTGACTTGGGTTTTTAAACAGAAACAAACATTTTTATAATCAGAGCATACAAATTGGAGGTTAATCGCTTTCATCTTGAGACTTGTTCTATTTTGCAACTTAAGGAATTGATAATAGAAATGTATATCGTCAATGCTTATGTATAAGCAATGCTCATAGATACTAATAAAGATGGAAAGTAACTTGAACTAGCAGATGTTACTTGTTACATAATACACTAAACATCAGCAACAGTTCTGCCTGTAGTATTTCCTTTATTGTAAAATGCCCGAAATGGTAAGTTAATTGGGTAAAACTAGACATATCTAACTTACAAAATGCATTGTCAATAATGATAACTGATAATTGGCACTGGTCTTAACACAGATGCACTAGATGGTCGAATTAAACACTTTGCATTCCTTTTTCTGTCTTAAAAAAATGTGACTTCCATTTTAGGGTCAAATTATCTCTTTCTGATAACTAGTCTCTTGCAGAAAAATAAACATGTCTGAGCTCAATTGATCTTTTAACCTTAGGATTTCTGGAGATATAATCCTTGTGGCCTCGCTGTCTGAATTCACAAACAAGCTGTAGATTTTTCTGTTGGCATATTTGACAAACTCAGAAGCTCAAAACCTGTACAGTGATTGTACTTCAAAATTCTTGATAATAAACTGAAATAGAGGTTTTGAACACTTACCACTAATGTAGTATGTTTGTGGTATGTTTTTTTTATTTTGTTTTTTTGTTGTTTTGTTTTGTTTTACTTTGTAGACCACTAAAGCATTCCTTCCCAAGATGCTGGAAATGAATCATGGACACATTGTCACAGTTGCAAGTTCCTTGGGCTTGTTCAGTACTGCTGGAGTAGAGGTTTGTTAGCTTATAATTAACAATAAATTTGGCACTTCTTGCTTAGGATAAGCTTTTTTGTATTATCAGCTAGAGAAAATGAAGTCAAATCTTCAAAGATACTTGAAAGCTATGGTGCTGAGTACCTTATCAACACATGGCTAATGGGATCCACAGGACTCAGGCAGCCACCATATTCTACTTTGCAGGTGGATTTGCCACTAGAGTGAAAGCCTAGGATGGCTAATGATCTTGGAATGCTAAATGATAAATGCTAATTACCTGATAAATTTAGGAACCTGAAAGGTGCCCACCTACCTACTCCGGTCAAGATCTTCAGGGCTAAGCTTGAAGGCAAAGGCAAGGATTTTCACAAGTAATGTTTAGTTTCCTGTTTCTGTGAGGAAATGGCTGTCAGCCTTTCTTCCAGAATATATGGCTCACCTGCTTTACTAGGCTCCCACTTCATAAGGATTAGGTTGTCTAGTTGCTAGCAGCTGTTTGAAAACACCAGTTTGAGAGACTTGTTTGGTACATAAAACTAGGTTAGGATTAGAGCCTATTATCTTGCTTTTTGGGTCGTTAGCACAAACGGAAGTGTGAACAAAAAACCTTTAGTTAGTGCAAATGAATTAATGTGTCTAACAGAATAATGGTCATATTATCCTCATGAGCACAGGTTTCTTTGCATATAGGAAAGCCTCAATTCAGGACCTTAAACTGCAGTGTTTCATAACAGAAATGCATAAAGCTGGTGTAACTTAAAGCTTTGTATAGTATTTACTGTCTTGAGAACTACAAATAATTTCCTAGACTGTGGGTGTGACCACCAGCAGAAGTGGACACATCCAGCAGAAAACTCAAATGCTACTGCTGTCTATGAACATTTTTTTTATGTTGCTGAACTTAGTTTTTTGAGATATGAGCTATATGCTCTTCTGAAAACTAAATGATACACTCAGATCTCCATTATATCTTCTGTTGAAACTAACCTTAAAAATAAAGTATTTAAAATTTTTACACCTATGCCCTGCCAACTTTCCAAGCTTTTTCAAATCTGACCCAAGGTAGTATTAGGTATCTCAGTCCTTTGTTGTAATACTTAATATTAAGCTAGCTGGTAACTGGAGTAACTTGCCATGTGAGCCTGCCTGATTCAAAGGCTTGAATCCAAGGTAATATCCTCCTACATTCAGCTTTCGTGCTTTCATGATTCTGTGCTAATTGCTTCAAAAGTAAAATGATAAATGAGTTGATGTGATGCTCTATTCAGTGGGTGTCTTTTGTTGTTGCTTTGAAAATCTGTGCAGAATCGCTTCAGATATGCTTTGGCTTTGAACATGATTCATATCTGTCCTTTTTAAGTTGCCTTTTTTTTTGCTTCATTGCCAACACAGGATTATTGCGCCAGCAAATTTGGAGCTGTAGGTTTCCACGAGTCTTTGAGCCATGAATTGAAGGCTGCTGAAAAGGACGGAATCAAAACAACTTTAGTGTGCCCTTATCTTGTAGATACAGGAATGTTTAGAGGGTGTAGGATCAGGTGAGTAAAATTTTCCTTCTGCTCTGTGTAGTGTCATAAAAGTACGAGAAGGTAACTAAACTGCTACCATAAAAATATTAAAATAAATATTCTATCTGCTTTGTATGTTAGTGTTAGACTCAAAAAAGAGACTTTCTGAATCCATTGAGTGTCTTCTGTCCTTGTGTACTTATGCAGCACAAGTTTTGAACTATAGTCTTTGTAACTGAGCCATGAATATAAAAAAAAATATTGAAGTCTTTGTCCCTGCTGAGGCCTTCCAAAGAGAGTTAATGAACTGTTCACTGAGGTCTTTTACATATATTATTAATCTGTCTTAATCAAATTTTTCAGAAAAGAAATTGAGCCTTTCCTTCCACCCTTGAAACCAGAATACTGTGTGAAGCAGGCTATGAGAGCTATCCTTACAGACCAGCCAATGATCTGCACACCTCGCCTCATGTATATGGTCACCTTCATGAAAAGGTAAGAGCTGAAGTGCCAGTTTGTTGCAATACAGTCTACAGAATAGTAGTAAAATGCATGAGCACGACCACTTTCTGGATATAAACACCTTCCCACTCACACAGGCCCTATGTACTGTTCTCTTAGAACGTATGAGTGTATTCTCTTTCTTGGCTTGCATGAATGTAGGTTGCTTGCCTGGGAAGCTCTGTAAAACTGAGATCTCGTTTTACCATTTTAGTATCTTTCATCCTCCTTAGATACCTGTTTTCTTTTCAACAAACTTTTATTTCTATTGTTTGAGTTCCTCAGGAATGGGGCATGAGGCAGCTTCTATCAAAGGAAGCTCTAGCAGTTTGTCTCTAGAACCAATGTGCTAGGAGGCCCTACCTGCAGATTCTCTAGGACTTGCACAGAAATGATAGATAAAATGAAAATCTACATGTGTATACCAGTTTTCAGAGTCAAAGTTTGGAGGAGGGGCTATTTTGAAGAAATTACCTCCTTTGTTCTAACACACTATAGTTTTTGGATCTGAACTCTGTTTAATCAGTAACCAAGCTGATATTTCAATGATGCAGGGTAATACAGAAGTTGGCTCAATTCCACCAATGCAACATCACTTGCATTCTAGTTTATAGAGAACAGCTTCACAACTGTTTGTGTTTTTGTTTTAAATCTGCAGTGTGTAGGAGGAACCTTTAAAATACAGCATTGACTTATTTTCCTTCTTCAAGGGATGGTTGGAACTGAGACCCTTGTTGATTTTTATTCCATTTGCAAGGCAGTGATTCTTCTCTGCTTCAGGTCTTTCATGGTAGACAGGCTCACAAAAGACTAGAGGAGCCTTCACTGCTCACCTCTTTCCTGGAAGAGAGTATGTATGTGTCTCTTATGCCAACAAATCAAGGACTCTGTCAGCATCTTTAAGAACTGTCTTCTTCAACCAGAAGCTCAGAGGGTGCTTCAGTGCTCTCTGCACAGGCAGTGCCTTATGCAGCTACAGTCACAGCCTTATACAGGCCCTCCAGTTGCTATGGCACAAGTAGTACTACTGGCAGTGAGAACACCTGTACCAGTGGTATCTACTCAGTTTGTCATTGGTCATTACTCCTAATGGCTAGATTCTGTGCACTGCTTTCCACTGAATGATGCCACTCTCCAAGACGCTGAGGAAATCCCATCTTAGTCTTTCACTGGAGCCCCTGAGGACTGCTCTTGAAAGAAAAGTAATATTTTGTGGATGTGGGAAGGAGGAGAGGGTCTGTAGCCAGGTATCCATCACATAGTCACCTCTTGGAATTTTTTCAGGAGAAGGGAAAAAGGAAATTGCTCTCTTTACTTTGGACCTCTCTTTTTGAGGATGAATGTTTGAGTTTAGAATATAAATTAAGGTTGTTAGACATCTGGTGATCAAAAAACAGCGTTAACTAACACTAATCCCACATTAAAGAATATCTTAAATGTCTGATGACCTCTGCTGATGTGTCTTTAAGCAGATACTTTGCTCTTAGTAGGCCTTCTGTGATGTCCTTGCCCCCTCTCACCTCTTTAAAACAAGCTATCATTCTGCTTGTGAAGAAGCATCAGAAAATCTGATTTAAGTAGGAGGCATGTGAATAAGTAGCTTCTTCCTGCTTTCAGCTTGCCTGTGTGGTTAGTTCTGTAGAATTTCAATTTTCTAAGTATCTCTGGAAAAAAAAATAATCCTTTAAGTCTCTTAAGAAGCCTCTCCAATAGCTCTTATGTTGCTTTCAAGATCACGTGCATACTGTAAGCAGAGGTTTTATTTTATGCTGTTTTCTAACAATTTTATAACCTCTTTTTCACAGTATTCTGCCCTTTGAAGCAGTTGTGTGCATGTACCGATTTTTGGGAGCAGACAAGTGCATGTACCCTTTCATTGCTCAAAGGAAACAGGCTACAAACAACAA
Source organism: Athene cunicularia (assembly GCF_003259725.1). Classification (NCBI taxonomy): domain Eukaryota; kingdom Metazoa; phylum Chordata; class Aves; order Strigiformes; family Strigidae; genus Athene; species Athene cunicularia. The sequence goes on from NW_020799095.1 coordinate 119,501,570, forward strand.
TGAAGCAAAAAATGGAATTTAACACTGTTTTGGATGGACTAACATTTATAGGTGAATACGATGTTATATGACTGAATTGCAAAGTGCACTTGCATCTAATAGATGCAAATGTCAACATCTTACTGTGGCATTCTCTTGGGTCCTAAACCTGTGTATTGAACTCTAAAAATCAATGGTTTTTTTTATATACTGTAAATAAAACTGACTAGAGTACTTGGAAAATGTGATAGGTAAGCAAAGTGAATTTACAATGTAGCTGCCACCATTGTCCTTTAGAATATCACTGTATGTACAGTAAACTAGTCATACTACTTGTAGGGATGCACTGTGTGATATCTCTTTCTCAGCCTGCCAAGGCTTGTAAGAGCTGTCTCCAACTAGAAGATGCAATGTTTCAGAAATTGTCTTTCCCTATGTTATTTCGGAAGGGAGAAGAATGGAAGTCTTGAGATTTAAGCTACTGCTCATGACCTTTTAGCAAATTTAAGGACAGTTTCTGAATGCATCTCTTCACTTGTTCACCCAAGCTCTCTAAAGGACACATGGCCAAATTGTGGTGTAATTCTCTTTTGTAGCAACTGTGTGTGTTCTATTTAAACAAAGATTAAAAATATGTAAATCTCTGCCGATTCAAAGGCAAGTGAATGTCTCAAATACTCTCAGAGCAAACTTGTACTGGGCATCTGGTTTTCTAGGAATGTGGTCAATGATTTAAACTGACTTTTTTTCAAGTTACTTGATTTGAAATATGCTCTGTTCTGTTTCCCCCTATGTGTCAGAGTCCAATCTGCTGTTATGGACTATGATTCTTTTCTTCCTCCTCATTCTTACTTCTGAGAGAGTTCTCTCACCCCCCAAGGAAGCTGTTGTATTAAATTTCTGTAACTGGACTTGTGCCTAAAAGACAAAGCAACTCAGCTGAGATACAAACTGTTTATGTAAGTGCTGGTCATATGCCAATTATTAGCGAAGGAAAAACAGAATAATGCCTGATGCAACTCTACATACAGAATATGGAAGGGTGTAAAGATTTTTTGAGTTGTACTCACATTGTAGAACAGCAAATAACACTTTTACAGTATTTTTTGTAAAGCGAACAATTTTGTGCCTTGAATTTGGTAATCTGTATTAGTGAAGCATTGTAAAAGTGAACTTCTACCTCTGTATCTTAATGTATACCATCCACTTGTAAACTACTATTGGACAAATTGTGATTACTTTTTTAGAATGTCTTGTTAAATAGTGACCAATGCCTGTGGTTATTAAAGTGAGCCACCTTTTCCTTAAAATGGTGATTGGAATGCTTCTTTAAAGACTAAATTAATGCACACTACTTTTGTGCCTGTTCCGTAGCTCTTTAGTATCAACACAGTTCAAATATTTATTGCTCGAATCATATATCCACTTTGTCAGCTACATGGTTTACAGTGTAATCTCTTAAATCTATCAGCAAGTACTGTGAAATTAGGCTTTAGGAGCTCACAGTTTTTTCTCTGGTTTCTAAACTAATCAGTGAAGTAACAGGTCAAAGATCTTTTGAAGAACACTCATTTTGGTTTTCTATGGAGCTTTAGAGCTACATAAAACCAGCCTGGTATGGATGCAGTTTTAGTGAATTAAAAAGTAAGTGTAGTTTCAGTACAGCTGTAGTTATTACTGCATATATATAGCGTACATATAAAAAAAAGGTATCTGTGTGAAGTATTAACTAAACCTGTTAATATACACTAGAAGAAACTGTTTACATCAACCCTTATTCCAAATTCTGTGCGCTTTTGAAAACGTGTCTTAACTTCCCCAGAGCCAAATTACCTCTCATGTTCTTCCAGCAAAGTCACCAAGACCAAGTGCAGCAAATTTCATTCTATTACATAGCATCATAATGCACATTTGGTTTTGTAAGATGTCTCAATCTACATTGCTGTCTCAAATTAACAAGCAACTTTTAAAGTTTGATATATTGATACTCAAGACACTAGCCTGGCAGAAAAGGAAAAATAAGCAGCTGATCAGTAATATCGAGTTTCTATAAAGCATACACCAATTTACAATGGTTACAGACTTCCTTAAAAAGGAAGCTTCAGGACTTGTAGAGTTCTACTTTAATTATTGAATACATTGTCATCCTGGTTTCTCTGAACTTACTACCGCTCCAGAAATACCATGATCCATCTCAGTTCTTGGGGTTGCTCATAACTAGTGCACTCTGTGAGCATGTTTCTAAAACTTGTTCAGATCCTTAACTTTTAATCTCCTACTCAAAAGTTAATTAGATATATATAGAGAAAGGGGATGCCAGATATCACCTGTAGAGCTGGTGAAAATTGCTTAAGTGCTTGTGGGGACAATCTTTGAGGCTCATTTTATCTTATTCTAGTTTGTCAAGTAATATCAGAGTTATTTCATGCAACATCCCTGGACACAGCCATGGCTCCAAACTTAACAAATGGTTAGTGCTTGTCTTGCAGAATGGGAAACTGAGCTTCAATTCAGTTCAAGCCTCCAGAGAAACAAATTCAAAGTTAGTTTTTCCTGATACAGACTAGCTGGTTTAGAAACAATCCTGAAATTTCTGTCACCTCTAGTCATACCTTAAAAAAATGGCACATAAAGAAGCTGGTCACCTGCCTAAGTGTTTTCTGTTGACTTGATGTCTTCCAAGTTGCATGTGTGATTCCTATGAAGCAGGAAGAGAAGACGTGACTGAGGATGGCACAGGAACCAGGTTTTCCCCTCTTTAGATTGCCTTAAAACTGCTGCAAATACTATGTGATGCTGAGAGTTTTCTTTTTCTTTAACACTGTGATAAGAAACTATGAGAATTACTGTGTCTCTTCGGTGTTGTGGCTAACTGGTAGACTGCATTATTTCAGCAAAAGCCAGTGTAGTTTAAGTAGCTCAGGTTTAAAATTAATACTTTAAACTAGTAAGTTGGTGTAGGAATGTTTTCCTTCATTCTGTAGTACAAAGCCACAAAAGTTTACTGTTAAACCCAGATAAGGCAGTATGGGTGCACCTCTTGGTATTTTCCTGTCTTTGTCTTGTTGTAACAACCAGGTGGGATGAGCAGCTGATGAAAGTTTTCTCAGAAAGCTCCTATCTTAATGGTGCTCAGTTTATAGTCATGTAAACAAGGTGATTGAAAATCATTCTATAGAACTGTATTTCCTAGTAAGCAGGACAAATCGCACCCTTGATGCATCTACAGTGGTGCTCTAGTGTTAACAGTCAGTGGAGAGAAATAGGCACCACCTGTTTTACGTATGGGCTTGGGGGGTTTTCAGCCCAAGTTTTAGTTGTGTTCCTATCTGATGATAAGATACTTTCACAATGCAGGGGCTTGCTGCATCCTCACTACAGAAGAGTCTGGATGACTAGTTCAGACATTATAAATTTTGCTTGGACAGAGGAATGGTACCTTAAGAGTTTACATGTGTTCTGTTTAAATAAGAGTTCAGAAGGTGTGAGAACTTCTTCCTCTCAGGAATGAAATTCTTCACATTTGCTGTGTGGTAAGTATATGTGCACAGACAGTTGCTGCAATATAACTGGTATATCAGAAGTTTGTTCACAACCAGGATTATCTTGTGGTAGTTTACTCATGGGCTTACACTGTGACAGTCTGTCTGTGTAGTTCCCAAGTAAATGTCTACACAAACATTTTCTTAGAGCCAGGCTTTTTCCACAGGTGCCCTGTGACGAGACCAGAGGCGATGGGCACACACTGAAACACAGGAGGTTCCCTCTGAACATCAGGAAACACTTTTTCACTGTGAGGATGACCAAGCACTGGCACAAGTTGCCAGGGAGGTTGTGGAGCAACTGGCTCTAGGTGGCCTTGCTTGAGCAGGGGCTTTGGACCAGATGACCTCCAGCAGTCCCTTCCCCACCTCAGCCATTCTGTGACTGTGTGATTCTTTAAGAAAAAAAGGAGTCTGGTTTCTGGTTAGTAGGCATGCTATGAAAGTGAATTAGCATCTCTTAAAATCTTGACTGTGTAGGAAGGAAATGTAGAGCAATCTGAATTCACATCTCCTATACCAACCTCCTATATGGACAGTCCCAACAGGTAGTAGAGCCTGGATTAATCTCATTAACTTTATATAGCTAAATAGGAGCTTGTAAACCTAGACTCTGTGCCATATAACAAAGGTGTCTGGGGGAACAAAATTATCTCTCTAAATTCTAAGCTGTTCTCAGAGAAAGTCTTCCTTCTCTTCCATTCCCTAATCTTTAAAAGGAATCTGGGGTTGCCAGGTTTCTAAACTGAATATATTCATTAAGTAATTGGAGAGCAATAAGACAAGTTTAGGCTTCAAGTATCTCTGCTTTTGGTGTTAATAGTTTCCTCTACCACGTACTTGGTTATTTTATGTATAAATGTAGTTGCAGCTTGAAGCACCTAAGCTAAATGCTGAATATGGTATAAATTGTTCTTTCCCTCACACCCTGTTAGCCCTGTTTGGGTGGTGTATGTAGAGTTGTTAACACACAATAAATGCGTACATCATAATGACCCATGCAGAAGACCTGTACGTGAGGTGAGCTAATCATGAAAAATGCCCTTTTCTTCATAATGGATAAATAATTCAGGAGCAAGCATGTTCTTTACATTTAAACACCATCATAGTCCGTCATAACTTCTGTGCATTGACAAACTCTGATGAGCCTTGTCTTCAGGAGCAACTTGGGAAAACCCAGAGGAATCAAAGCTGTGTAGTGAACACACATAAATTAAAGGATTAAGTTACAGACTACTATGGTTCTGAAAGTGTGCATCTGTGCAAGGGTTGAATTCATATAAAAGCATTAACTTAACCTCTGAATTTGAGTCCTAACTTTTCTCCATGCCTCTGAATAGGCAAGTCCTAAGCATCTGTTCAATGAAACCAGATGATCATAATGCAAATGGTAATCCAGTAGGTATTTAACCTCAGAGTCTGCTTCTGTCCATTAATGTTTTAAACCCAAGTTTTCCAAGTACAGAAGCTTTAGGCCTTGGCTCAGTTTTCTATTGCTGCAAAGTTCATTCCCCACAAACAGGAAATAAAACTGCCTATCACAGAGGTAAGGTCTTCCAACAACCCTCAAAATAGCAGGTTTGGCAAAACTGGTTGACGAGGGCACCTGATTTAAGGCTTACTTTGTCATGAAGCTCCTAACCCTAAATTCCAGGTGTTTAGTCACACAGCTGCCCCTTTCCCTTCAGAAAAAGCTGTGAAGTCTAGGGTCAGTCCCTGACAAAGTTAGAAATGTAGTTACATAAAATCCCCAAACCCGGTATCCTAATTAGCCTGTCATGTTTCAGCCTGGCCATTAAATGCTGATGTATGTAATGACAGAAAGTTTGGCTTTGACATGCCATCAAAGAAATCAAGAAATTAATACTAACTTTATTTAAACATAGTTTAAGTGGACAACACAAATATTTAAAATAACTTTAGAAATAACATTCCAGCTTACATACTTATGATCCGCTGACAATACACAAACAATTCATTTCTTCCACAAAAAACAGCTTTTGAGCTAAATGATGAATGTGCAGAAGTCAGGATCAAGGTTTTGTGTGTGTGTGTGTGTGTGTGTGTGTGCGTAAATTAAATCGGTAGGATGTTTGTTTCCCTCTTTCTAAGCAAGGCAATTGTAGTCCTTAGCCAAGGAGCTGCAATGAATTTTGAAAAAATGAAACGTTTAAACACATCTTTGTCTGTGCAGTGTAACCAAACTGCCTTCAAAATATTATCTTGTTCTGACTGAAATAATTTTGGCAAACAGTGTGCTTGGGACAGTGTCTATGGCACAGGGATAACTGGAGCCTTTTTTTCCTAATCCAATTACCGATAAAAGCTGCTGTGTCAGTGAGACGTAGGAAATAGCTAGAACTGAGCCATTAGAAAATCTAGTAGCTGTATCCAGGGGCAGGTTTTTAGCAGGAGAGTAAGAATGGGGTGCTAAGGTGGCTCTAGGGATCTTCCCTCCATACCCCAAGCTAGCAGCTTGTTGCAGAATGTGTGCATGCACAGCATCCTGCTTGTGTGCTGACATCCAGCCATCCCTTCTCATCACAGCTGCAGGCAGCCATAGTCCTGAGCTCATCTACTAGGGCTCGTCCTCACACATCCCTGCTCAGAAATTATTCTGGAATAACTACACTTAAGCGTGTGCCTGTGTTTGTTTGTGTGTGTGCGTGTGTACCCTTATGTAATAAGCATAAACTGTTTCAGCCTAACTTAAACAAGAACAATGCTCTGGAGTAAGTAGTTCTGTGATCTGGGACTTATGCAGGACTAGTCAGTGCGTTTTGAATGCCTGTCATACTCTCATCTACATCAACTGCCATGTCTAAACAAGCCCTTAGAAGATAATTACAAACTTTCATTGGGACGCATCCACCTAAGCAACAGATAAGCAAAGTTAGCTTAAACTTGTTCTATTTTTTTAACAGGCAAGAACATTTTGATCCACTGTTTAGAACAAACCTTACTTGATAGAAGTTACGTCTTTACATACATCAGTAGTTAATAGTCAGGCGGAAGTGTGCCAAGGTGATTAGGATGTTAGGTTTTCCTACCATGGTGAGAGCCAGGAATAGTGATCTTTACAGCTGTTTTAGAAAGGAGCTCCTGGCTAATTAAACCTCTGGCACGTAAGCTGAGGAGCTTCATGTCAACAGCAGGATCAGAGGATAGGGTGGAATTAAGGTCTCCCAAATGTCCCTAGATCAAGTTATCATCAGTGCTCTTTATTTTATGGGTATCTGCACAGAGGTTTCATCATCAGTTATTGTCTTGTTACTCCTACGAATTCAGCCTTGCTTCTGGTAGCAACAGTGGGAGCCCTAATGCAGATATGGCTCCAAGGGACCAGTGGTTCCTCAAGGCCTCCACTTTCCCAGGGCTTGCCTGTGAACTGCAGTGCTTGAAATGCTGAGGATTGCCAGCTTCTTGTCCAGCAAGTGCTCACAGTGGTGGGAAATAAACGTGAGGCAGATGAGACCAAGGCCTCCAGTGGAGGAATCATAAACTAGAACAGTCCAGCAAAAACATTGATAGATGGATTTTCTCATCTCTCACTTGTATCCACAATCCAAACAACCTGATAAGAAATGCCAGCTTTTCTATGCTTGCAGTGACTCAAAATAAAAATAATTTAAACAATTGCTCTCTATATTTTATTTCTGAACTTACAGAAGTGACCACTTCTCTGGTTGTTTAACTAACAATTTTGACATTTAAAAATAACATGTGACTCACATAATACATCATCTGTTAGCATGTGCAAAATAAGGCACTTAGTCCCAGGGCTAAATGGGGAATTTCTGAGGAATACTAGGGTGGTTCTGAAAATGCAGGTTGTTCAACTGGTAGTTCATCTTTCACATCTTTATTTTGTGTAGCAAACTGGAACAAATGAAGCAATTAGAACATGTGTAATTGTCCTTACTAGATAGGGGAACAAACTAAGCTCTCTGCACTAATGCCAGGTCTGTCAAGAAGTTATAAGCTTTGGGAGTAAGTTTTTAAAAATAATTTGAACTGTATTTTAATATGGAATCTTTATTTATAGGCAGAGTACTTCTGAGGCACAGCTGTTGGTGAGATGGTGTTTTCTCAAGGAAATAACTCATTTCTCCTTTACTAAAAGAGAACAGTAGTTAATTTTCACCAAGATACTGTCTAACTCAGGGCTGGGATTGGGACAGTGACCGGAAGAAAAGTTGTGCCTAAGTTCTCCATTACTATAAAAGACACAAGATTTTAGCTGAAATTAGCAAGTAAAATAGACTTGGAGGTAAGTGTTCCCAGAGTCTCCAACAAAGAGCTTTTAACTTTCTCTGGCTTTCTGGTATTATAAATATTTTCAGTCCCCTGTAATGATTCTCCTCTGAAGACCTAAAGCATCTAATAAGAGCAGTCTGGTCAGCCATGGTACCCCCTTTCTATTAAAGGGGCAAAACTGCACATGAAATTCCGCAACCCTTGAGCTCGTGGGACCCAAAGTTTCTTGTTTTCTAAAAAAATGCGTATTTTCATTTTTGCCTTCCTCCTGATGCTTGAATGATCAGATGTGGAGATGCTGTCAGTGTTCCTGGGATTCACCTTGGGAAGCCAAGCCTTTGTTACTAAATATTTGGAATTGGACCTAAAATTATTCTCTCACTGGGGACTCATAACACAGTCTGCTGCCTTGAAAATTCTTACACAAAACAGCTTGTGGGACCGGGATGGCTGGGAAGCACAGAAACTAATACTGCACTCTGGGCCAGAGGGAGCAAGGCAGAGCAAAAGCTAAAGCCCCATCGGGAAATTCATTAACTGCAGCTCCTACAGCTGCTGTAACTTCCTGTTCTGTCACTGTCTGGAGTTTTTCCTTGAGTCCCTCTCCCTGAAGACAATTCCAGTGTCATGGTCAGGACTCTGAGGTTTCTTACCTGCTGAGGTGCTGCATCCTCACCTCCTCCCTGCTGGGGGTGATGGGTCTGACCCAGGGGGGTCAGGAACCAAACCCCATGGGCAATGCAAGAGCTCCCTATATGGTGTGTCATTCTCACAAGTGGAAAAGGGAAGTTATTTACCATCACCTTCATGCTTTTGCTTCTCTCCCAGCCTACACTGGGAAGTTTCAAGTGCCCACAATGAAATGGGAGATAATTACCACTTGCAGGTTAGCCCACACATGAGGGTTATTTTTCTAGCCCAACTTCCTGGGCTGGAGAAGTTGCCCCTTGAACTGTTGTGCTGCACTGTCCACCTACAGCCCTATGAAAGCATCTCTAGCCCTGGAAAAATAAAACACAAGGCCATATGCAGAGAGCACATAACCTAGTGTGTATTTCACCTGGCAGAGTGTGAAAATATAGGTGTGTGAACAGGAGTGTACATAGAAAGTTAGGAATCTCTGATGCCTCAGGCAGAACAGTGACTGCAGGTAGCTCCGTTCCCCCCCGTGGGCAGTCATTTTCTGTCAATCATCTTTGACTTCTCCCCAGGTAGGAGCCAGTTGCATATGCAGCTTTTTTAAACATAAAAGCACCACACATGAGAGAACCTCACCCAATGCATTGCTTGCTGAAACATGGACACAAGCTCTGCCCAGCCTTGCCAGTACCCTGATCTGTCGTGCAGGCTGGTGCTATCAACCATGGGCAGCGGTACCCTTGAGGAATGGCTCCAAATCAAGTTAAGCCATTCCACATGGTAACTGTGGTTGAAATGCTCACTTTTCAAGGATCAAGGTTGTTAGGCCAGATCTGTCACTTGAAGCCATCCAGGCAGGCTCCAGTTAAATTAGTGGGACTTGTTGGGAAGTGGAGGCTTTGTCTGTTCAAACAGCCATTGCTTGTGTGCCAGCAGCAGCAGAACAAACCCAAAGGATTTCTCTTTTACTCTATAAATAGCTGTCTTCTCATTAAACGGCCTGGCAGTAGTCTGAACTAGACAAATTGTTGACTTTCCACCTGGTATCCTGTGAAAGGGTCCTGCTGCTTGTTCTGTTGTATGGTTTCACCCGTCCTGTGCCAGTGCTGAAGTCCCTGACACATGGTAACCCAGCTGTGAATTCAGGCTGCAGCTCCCCAGCTGAGCAGAAGAGTTAGAGAAATTCATATGCAAAGGGGAGGAAAGTATAGAGGCTTGCAGGAGACCCTCCTCAGCCAGCTCTGTGTAGCCGTACTGTGTCTCCAGTCATGAAATCATGGCTTGCTGTGCCTCTGAACATTCCACTAGATTGTTCAGGCTAAAAATTCCTGGTATAAATTGTTATTTGCATGTCACATATTACTAAAAAAAAGTGGTTTGCATGTCATCTTAACTACTGGATTATCTCACTTCCTTGCAAATCCTTGCTGCATGAGTACCTCTGCCTTCTTCCCTAGATAGTCATGCTGTGTTAGATCAAACTTCAGATTTTCATCCTGGTATAAGTCTTTGAGTTTGCAGTTTACTTCACTTGGACACTTCATTTAACTACTAAATTTGCTTCACATGCCAGATCTGTAGACATCTAAGCAGTGAGTATGCTTGCAAAGATCAGTGGTTATTAGCAAGTGGACACGCAAGGCAAACTGGCACTTGAAAACAAGGCTCAAACACAGAGAAACAGAATTTTATAGCTGTCTACCATGCATGAAAAGCAGATCCAGCACACAAAAATAGCCCCCCAGTTCTTAAATCTGTATTTTGAACTGACTTTCAACCAGGTGTTTCCACTTTAATTTGATCCCAGGCATTCCTAGAGGTGATGTAAGATCCAGATCCACAAGGTAATAATGAAGTCAAGAGTTGAAAAATTATCAAGGCCTAATCTGGCAATTTAGTCCCTTGTAAATCATTGTGGTTAGTTATTGCAGGACCATTCTTACCAACCAAGTTCTCTTGAGACTTCGCATTAACTTCGCCACCTGTTTGACTGTCAAAGAGATAAATTTCCTTGAAGGGAATCTTCCACTCCTGATTTTATTTATGTCTGGGGGGAAGAGGATGGATTGACTGGGAAACTTCAATGGCAAGGGTCTGCACATGCTGAATCAGGGAGTGATGCAATTCATTTAATCTGTTTGATATTACACATAAGGTCCCAAAATGAAACATATTATAGGATTAAGAAATTCTTCTGGCCTGTTTGCGAGATGGAAAGCTCTAATGAAATTTAGTCAATTGTTGCTTTTTCTTCTTCTTTTTTCTTTTCAAACAATCAGACCCAAAAGTCAAAAGATCACAACAGAGCTATTCTGTAACCTAACACTGCACATCTTTCAGAGCACCTGTGCACTCAGTGTCCCAATGGCTAATAGCCAAAAAGTGTATCAATTAGTTTAAAATGCTCTTCTACTGGGAGATAAACAAAAAACCAGGATAATAGAAATAGCTCAGTGGGATGGACCCTTCAGCTAACTCCTGGGTTACAGGAGTAAACCATGTGATAACTTGTAGGGTCTGAGCTGTGTTGGTGAACTGAGCAGCTTGTGTCTTAAATCAAAAATTAAAAAATATTATCACAAGCTTAAGCTGAGACTTCTACGCAATGCATAAACTCAAATTGCTGCTCAGGGTTTTTTTTGTTGTTGTTGTTGTTTTGGGGTTATTTTTTTTTTCTTTTAGGAAAGTCCTTTGAAACAACTGAAACTTGAGTGGACTAGAAGTAAATAATGAAAAAGATATTTTAGCTTTTAAATCTGTTATTTCCTGCACATACTGTTGCTTCTGATAATATTTTCTTGGGTTTCCTCAGTTTTAAATGGCACAGCTTGTAGTGTGGAGTTTGCAGACAGAGCTACTGGGTATGGACACACCAGCACGCCACAAAACTGTCATCCTCCCTCCCTTCCTCTCATTCAATACTCTGAATCTGCATCCAAACCACATGGCTTATTCTGTATAAAATCTGTCCACATGGCACGCAATTTTCTACTGCTCGCAGCAGTCTTGCATGTATTTGTCATAAGCAGTGTTATATTAAACCCAGCCAATTGATGCTGCCTCTGCCAAAAGGCAAGAAAAGAGCTTCCATGGCTTCTCTACCTCGTTGGTGTTCCTGACTGTACAAAGCAACTAGTGTAAAGAAACATTTTACCTGAATTTACACAGAGTGTCTCATTTTCTAGGCTTTTTAGAGGGACTTGTTTTGTTATTCTGTACTCTTGGAGGCTGCTGGCAGCGGTGGAGTGGAGGCTGTTCCTCCACTGGTGCAAGCTCCTTGTTTCTCCAGGTTGATTTACCTGCCAATGCAGTGACAATAATCAACAAGGGGTTTTTCAAAGATTTATGAGAAAGGTTTTTGGGGGGAGGGGACATCTTTTCAGCCATGGAGGACATCTGTACTGAGAGATGTAAACTAAGGAACAGATCGATGGAGAGGAACAGGCAGAACTCTGGAAGATGCCATGAGCAAAGCTGGGAATAAAAATGCATCTTAAGGAACTGGACAAAGTAAATAGGGTGATACAGAATTAGAAGAATACTCAGGGTATGATTCAAAGATGTTTCTTTTCAGGATGTGAATCCTGCATGTTCTTCATATTCAGCTGTGGGCAATGCCAGGACAGTGGTCATTAGCACTGGTCCCACTCTCTCCTGTGGGAAATGGGGGAGAGGGAGGGAACCAGAGCTGAAGCCCTAAAGCACAGCTTTTGAGGACACAGGAAATGTCTCCATGTGGGTAGAAGCCTTTCTGGGCTCCCTAGGAACACAGGGTCAATCAAGCTGTCAGTGAGGATATACACAATATCCTTTCTAATGCCCGCTGGCATTTCTGGAAAAGATTGACAAGTTTCAGGTCCAGAATCCCAGCAGTCTAAAAGATCTTGGGCTGTTTAGAAACCATCCACTCAACTAAATTCATTATATTAATCATGATTATATTAATGTTACTCTTTTTTTGACCCAAACTTTAGCCAAATGTGTGGAGCTGCAGGTGTTGCATGGGAAACTGAAGATGGAGTCATCTGAGACAATCTTGTTTACTTACTAATCAGAAACTATGCTTTCCCTGGAGATCTGAAGCTGTAGGTGACAGTCCTTTTGCTCCCTGTTTCATGTCGCTGTCAGACAGTGCTCTGGGATACTGCCTCTCCCTTGGCTTTTTTCTGAATTACAATTCTGGATAAATTTAGCAATTCAGGAACCACCCAGGCAGCATAGGAAGGGGCATGACACAGCAGCCCGTTTTTGGGGAGCCTTGGTAATGAATTTTTTAAACTGGCTGACCACTGAGTTAAAAAAAAAATAAAATACAGAAGAGACCAGAATTCAGCTGCATTCCAGATAAGTCACACAACATTCAGCTGTGGAGCCACAGACCTGTTTGTGCTGTCTTGCTTGCTCTGGCCCAGCTTCAGCTAAAGAAGGTTCTGGGAAGCTGGTGAGAAAGGCGCTTTCACATGTAGGGGTGTCATAGCTTTGACTACTGCTTCCTTCTTCAGTCAAAATGTTTCAGGTTTGTCGCCTAGAAGACCCACTCTTTGCCAGGGTCCCAGTTTTCTTCTTTCTTTTCTTGGCCTAAGAGTCAACTGAACATTCAAAGCAAGCTGGAAGGGGACAAATGCCTGAGGAAAAAAAAGTGGCTGGGGAAAACAGCTTGTAATTTTGATTTTTTTTTTTTTTGCCTAAATCAGCCTGCCAGACCTGTAAACCTTTTCCTCCATGTGACCAGAGATCTTCCAGTTTCCAAATGCTCAGGCAACCAGATGTCCACAGCCCCCTGACAAATTGCTGCTGTAATGCATCATCCCCACTTGCTGCACATGAACAGTCTTGTCTGTGCAGGCATAGGATGTCCTATGTGTCCAGGCTGCTCAGCTCAAGCAAATGTCCTATACTGTAAGGTTGGCTTTAAACTCTCATCTTTTGCCTTGAACCCTTATGTCCTTCCTTTGCCCTCACCTGCAAACTGGGACTATTTGTATCCTCTACTGACCTAGGCAGACAGCAGGTGAAGCATGTGGGAGACCTGCTGATAGAAAATGTATTTGTGTATGTGCAAAATAATTGCATGATCTACAGACAATTTCCCTCCACCGTGATATGCCAGAGTCCTTAGAGAGAATCAAACTTTGATAGGAGATCTGGGTAGATGGCTCTGACTTTTGTGGACCAGGAGCTTAGGAGCAGGGTGGAAAAGCAGGGTAAGAGAGGTTAGAGACCATGATGTGAGGAGGGCTTTGGAGGACTGGGCCTGGTTGGCCAAGGTGACAGGGACCCAGGAGGACAGGGAGGGCAGAGGGACCTGACAAGGGCAAGTGACAGAGTGAACAGGAATGGACCCTATGTGAAAGCCATTTCCCTCTACATAAGCGTAAGAGAAGTGAATGGGCTTGTGCAAGCGATTTATTCTGGCATTTCTTAACTGTTGAGTCCTTGGATCACTTAATTATGATATTTTTCACTCTTGATAAGAACAGATAAAACATACACATATTAAAGATCTACTAAAATGAAAAAAACATCCCAGCACTTCAAAAATAACATTGATCTTATAGAAAACGAATTAATCCTTTTGCAATCCTCTTTCTAAGTGTTATCTTTTGAAAAATGAGCAAGAAAGGCTGTAAAAGATAAAGTTGGAAAGGAAGAGCCAATACAACCAGGGCTGTGCAGAAATATGGGGCTATGAACCACTGGCTATTTTTAAAATATAGCTCTATAGTGAGAAGAGTTTGTGTTTTCAAAGGTATGAATTAAGGCCATGTGAGCCTAATCTCTGAATTTCCTGGCTCATGTCAGTCAAAGTCATTGTAAAAATGTGTGTATAGGGGTGTGGGTACATATAATTCATGCCTCTCAGATACACTTTTGTGTTGTTTGTGTATGAAATTTAACAAAGAGCTTGGAAGAAAGCCCGAAGAAGTAAATCTTCAATTATAATTTGAATACACACTCTTAATTATGAGAAAATAGCCAAATCAACCATTAATTTCCCAAACAAACGAGGTTAAGATGATTTACTGGCAATTGGGTGTGCAAACATATACACACACACACACACAGTTGCCTGCATCCAGCTTTACAAGAAATCTCGGAAAATATCCCAGTCTGCTTTACAGAATTACAGTAAGAAGAATGTGACACCCTTTGCCATTATGTTTGCTGCCAGTGATTCAGGCGGGGGTGGTGGGGGAAGGGGAAAGCTTTCAGCAGAACAGCTCAAGGTCCCCCTACACTTGAACTTTGAATAAGCAGTGACTGTATCTTCAGGAGAACTGTGGGTGTTAGAGCAGGACAGTGAGACAGAGTGAGAGTAAAAATACCTCAGCAGGGGTTTTCCTTTTGCTTTATGGAAAATGATGTAAAACCATCAGTGAGTTCCTTGTAATGGGAGTGAAAAAGGACACAGGATTTTTTTTTTTTTTCTTTTTTTAATTAAGGGAGACAGCGGTTTTGCGAGGTCATCATTCTTAGTCACAGCTATCTCAAGGCAGCTAAGCAGCTTTTCTCTCTTCACCTGGCTGCATTGCTCAACCAGTGCCCTGGGAGACTTTCCTTTGGACCAGGTTTGAGGGGACTGTTTGGATGAGAAGAGCTTTTAAAAACAAAGTGTACTTCCTTGGAACTCATCCTTTTCTGGTGTTTTTTTTTTTGTTTTTTTTGGGTTTTTTTGGTTTTTTTTTTTGTGGTACAGAGTCATCTCCGTCCGAAAGTGTGGCTGATACTGTATCTATCTATTGCTCCAGGGAGTTGCCCATTTGTCTTTGCCCTGGAGGAACAGCCCAAGAAATGCCTGAGACCTTGGAGCCTTTCCCATCATCCCCGCACATGCGGGGCTACAGGAAAGCGAGAGTTAAAGGGCAGCTCGACCCTGGCGCAATTCCAGGATCCCAACCCTTGCGACATCCATGGGGCTGAGAGACTGAGCACAGCCCTCCTGGGGTTTTGCTGGGGGGGCAGAGCTCCCTGCTCGGTCTGCCCGTCCCCACAGTCGGGGGCCTTGGCTGCAGCCGGGCTCCTTAGCAGTGTTTCCCTCCAGCCAAGCCCCTGGGAGGAGGAGGTGAGCAGCTGAAGCCCATCCCGCGTTAGCACCACGCTTGCCTTCACCCGCGCTTAGGGCGCTGAGAGGATCCTATTATTGCAGTCCCCCAAATGTTTGAAATGAGGGATGATGAACCCCAGTGTGAAAGAAGCAGCATTCGTGTCTTAAAAATCAGTGAAAAAGCTGCATTGCAGACAACAGCCTGTGAGGAAGGCATGTTGCCTGGTTAAAAACCATAAAATGCATTTACCTGCGCACATACAGCTACACCACATTTAGACAACCAGCGCCCACTGGGCTTTCCCTCTTCCTGACTGAATTTAACTAAAAATATAAGCTTATTTTCCATATAGACTTTGATAAAGATGTGGGCACTTCAAGTCTATCTATGTCATGTTTTATGATTAAACCCCATGTTAGATCAACCCATATAACCAGCTTAAGTCTTTCCTCTCACTTCAATGGTCACTGGATGCGACCTGCAGCTAGTATCTAAGAGCTTCCCGACTGCTTATAATTAAACTGTATTCCTGAAAATATCACTAAAGCCTATCAAATTGTTCTCGTATTTCCTTCCAAAGCAACTTTACTCTTATGAGTTGAAAATTACGTACTCTGCCTTATGGCAGGTTTTTAAATAACATACCAGAACTGTGTTTGCCACTTGCTAGCCCTAGTAAATTTGATATTTACACTGTCATCAGCTAAAGTGTGTTGGGCTCCTGTTGTGTGACTTTGGGGATTTGCTGGGGTTTCTATAAAACACAGGCCAGCTGCAACAGTGAAGGCAGTTCAGTTTAATAAGCTAATAAATACATTTAATGACCCTCATTATGTCTCGTAGTGATATCTGGTATTAAACTGCAAGTGTTAGCCCAAGTAGAATGTAAAATAGAAAGTCCCCTGCTGAAATGGTGCAGCCTGTGTGTGTATGTGTATGTACTTAAACACACACACACACATATATGCATATAAACCAATTGGAAGGTTCCTACAGAAGAATGCTATGGCATTTATTTTTCATCAATTCTCGAGAGGTTTCAGCTGTCTTTGCAGCTCAAAAGAAGAAACAATTTTAACTTGCAAGAGGGAAGGGTAGATAAGAGTCATGGAATAGATCTGCCCCAGTATGAAAGTAAGCAGTTGCTCGCTGGCTAGCAGACACGCTGCGCCCAGGTTGTGCCACTGGTGGGTAGCCAAAATAATCCCCCATGTGGGTCCTTGTGCTTTCTAATGGATCGGGGGTGGAGGGTTCTGAAACCCCCATGACTTTGAGCTGCAGTGGTAAAACTGGTCACCAAGTCTTCATTGAATGTATGCACCAAGAGGCTCCCCTTGGGGCTGCCAGGCAGGGAAATAAATCAGTTACTTTCATTAACACAACTTGGAGATAACACAGGCAGCAGAGACACCAAGTCCTGTGGAGCAGTCAGCTTTCTGGGCACTCTCCTAAGAGGACACCATAGATAACTTCCTGGGCCAAGGTCCTGGTGTGATTCTTTGGCCAACTGTGAGATGCTTTGATGTGAGGGAGGGGGCCACACTAAGGAGCCCAGAGCTACTGGAGGTCCATGTATCAGCTTGCTTAGCCAAACATATATTTGCAAAAGAAAAAGTCTAACAGGAGCCATGATTGTGAATAAAGGCAAAAGTCTACATGTGCCTGCACATCATATGGTGAACATCATGCAAGTCACGGCACATCAGTAGGTACCCAAGCCAGCTGAAATTTGTTTCTTCCAGGACTGGAACTGACCAAGCCAAGACAGTACAGCTCAGGGTGGACACCATTATCCCCAAGGGATGGCTCCATCACTCAAACTGCTCCAAGCTCTGACAGGGCTCAGGCACAGCACCAGGACTGCTGTCAGGAGGACAGGTGTATTTGACCTTTCAGGCTAAGTGGAGACTTTATAAGGTTTTAAAAAATCCTCTCCCTGAGCAGGTTCACAAGTTTGGATGGACAAAATGAA
This sequence comes from Athene cunicularia, assembly GCF_003259725.1. Lineage (NCBI taxonomy): Eukaryota > Metazoa > Chordata > Aves > Strigiformes > Strigidae > Athene > Athene cunicularia. The sequence goes on from NW_020799095.1 coordinate 119,519,005, forward strand.
AGGGAGATACCGTATGGGAAAAAAAAATGTGAGTTAAGTAAAAAAGGACCAATTTTATATTTAAAAAATAAATCTTCTGGTAAACTATTCAGCATGTAGCTGCTGAATCAAAGCACGCCAATCACTAGATCATCGGGACCCAAATGTCATCATGTGCTCTAGGCATAGACCTATCTTTTTTGTGTACAATATAGATAAACTCATTAATTAACTGTCTAGTAAGAATTTGAGTGCTACAGAAAGCAGAGGAGAGAGGCTTGAGTGGTTCCTATTGTCACCAGAAAAGCAAGATTATCCTAGAATTCCAAATATGTCCAATCTTTATTTTTAGTTAATATGTTAATCCGCTTAACAAAATCTCCCTCTCTTGCAATGCCCCTCTGCTTTCCTGTTTGTGGGATAGAAAATGATCTTGATTATAAAAGAATCCTCTCAGGTCTTGTTTTTGGTCATTTTACCATAAACACAGAAACTTTTCTGTGCCATTCAGGCAATGCACTAGCACTGTGACTTTCCAAGCCAGGCAATATTTCTGTTGCCTGTAAGAGGATTGGATGGAGCACCGCATGCATGCCCACGTGTTCTCTGCTCTGGGCACTTCTCAGAGTCTTTGGAAGTGCTGGGGTCAGCTCTGAATTCATTCACTCTCCACACAAGGTCGGTCTTTTTCCTCCCTAGGGACCCCAGCTAACTTGCTAGCTGGAGCCAAGCCCTTTTTTTGGAGACAGTGTGCAGATAATCATGATTCCTGTTAGCTCAGCTGCTGTGAAGATGGGTGTTCCCATCAGATATGCTGTGGGGTTCTCTGATACTGTCAAGTACACATTTTTGTTTTGACCAACTACTCTCATCAGGAAGAAACTGATGAATGATAACTTTTGGAAGGAGATTTTTATAGCAGGTCAGGGAGATGTGGGACAGGCTGTAGAGCACTGGACCACAGGGTTTCAGAGACAAAGGAAGTGCTTGGACAACAAGCTGCAAGTGGGGAGAGCCAGTGATGAGGCTGAGACCTGTAAAACAAGCTGGTCACCCAGGGCCAGAAAGATTGTTCTCCTCAGAGTTCAATAACACTGTTAGTCACCATGAAAATATTGGAAAATATAAACTATGAGTGGACTTCTCATGGACTAAGCTGACTTCCAGAGCATCCCCTCTGAACTGGAGATGGGAACAGTATGCAACTGCAGGCTCTGAAGTCAGTGACCGATGTTCAGTGACATGGCCTGAGCTCCTGTGTCCCCAGGCAGAGGTGGGGGGTTAGAGTTAGCTGTCTCTAACCAGCCCTGCTGTGTTGTTCTTTGTCTCACCATAGAACTCAGTGTGGCCACGTGCTGTGGCTCGTCCTGGCAGATCTTGTACTGTTTTTCCTAGAAGGCTTTGCAGCAGAGACCTGTGAGAAGCATAAGCCCTGGGAGATCACAGCCTTAGAAGGTAACAGAGGAAGATACCAGTCCATTATAAAAGTAATTTAAATCTCAGGGGGGGTTTTGAAGTGTGATTTTGTGAGTCTCTCAATGGCAGTAGGCTCACTGGCCCTGTTGCTTGTTTCTGTGGTGGACTTCTCTGTAGATGGACATGGATATTAACAAACAGCTTACTTTCTCATTTCCAAATGTCACGCATATGCCCTCACAGTATGGCAATGGCATTTGGGGGGCTGGTGCTGAGACACTCTGGCCGCTCTTTGGCAGAGTGTTGGGTGGCTGTTACACAGTGAGAGACAAACCTTGTAAGAGGGGACAGCCAGGGAGCAACAACCGTTAGATTTTTCCTCTCACCTATTGCCAGGTAATATTCCAAAATCTTGCAGACTGCGCAATGGCACTGACATTTCACCCCCACTTCGGAGAGTGAAGTGCTTCCAGAATGCTGAGCTGTGTATAAACTTGTCCCCAGTGTTATGATCCCTGCAATACTGCTGTGATTCATGAGACTGAAGTTGTGTTCTTTAAACTCTCTGGCTGTTGCAGCATATGACTCTGTTACTCTAGCTATTTGGTTTTGTTGCCTTTTTTTTTTAAAGGGTGAGTTTCCCTTCCTAATGGACCATTGAAAGATAAGGATGGGTGTGGATGAGGGTTGCAATGTAACCTGGTGATGTTAGCATCCGCAGACCTGCCAGCTCACTGCCTTCTACAGTGGGCGTTTCAGATTTTTTAAGGACTTCCCGAACCAGCATAGCCACACCGCTAATCACAGGAGAGCCTGTAACAGCTTTCAAACCTTGTATGGCCCCAGTGACCACACACTGGCAAAATGGTAAAAGCTCGCCATCTCTGTTGGACACGACAAGATCAACGCAGAGAATTTCCTTTGTTCACCACCAGAGCTTCACTTGTATTTCCCAACCCAACTCCAACCTACCCCCCTAGTGAGTCCCGGGGGTGAATGTGACTTACCTCCAAAAGAGAGAACTGCATTTAAAGAGATCTGGAAGATACTGCACCCCATAATGGCACAACAAAGCTGTTGTGCCTGCAACAGCCTGGGGATGAAGCAGAGGCCTGTTGGTGAATTCATCTGGGCTGGTGTGGCCTGTCAGTACCCCTTGGCAGGAAAATCACAAACCAGTCTCTTACTCCACAGAAATTTGAGGGCCTTCTATTGTTCTGTGGGTTCATGGAGAAGTGTAATACCTTTTTTAAAATAAAATTTCTTGTTTCAAATAGTGATGATGACAGTGCAGATGTTTGACTCTTGGTATGGCACTTCATACTGTTCTGAAACCAAAAGGTGCTTTTCCAAGCACTTTGCAAGCCAGAAGTCCTGCACCTGCCAAGGGAGCTAGAAGGGAGCTGAGCAAGTAGCCGGCTGGGCAGGCAGGGAGGCAGAAACAGAGTCAGAACTGCCACATTTCCATTTAGCATTTTAATATTTTCAAAAGAAAACAGTTTCAATATATTTGTGTTTTCAGCAGAAATAAAAAAAACATTTATTTAGAAAAGCTTTAACTAGATGTGGTGGCAGGGATGGTGCTACTCTCCAGGCCATAGGAAACATAGGAAATTTTTTCCTTGTTCTGAATCTGCTCTGAAAGAAGCTTTTGTAGATCATCAGAAGGAGGCTGTGCAGTTGCTTATACAGTCACTAAATCACATCTTCTGGACTTACTAACATGTTGAACCACTGGCGGTGGTTTGATCTGAACAATCTAATCTTTAAAATGATGTGTCTGGTATTTCTGGTGACTAAGAACTGAAGAAGAAAAAAGCTTTTCATTACCTCTGCTCTCAGTGCCTCCCCCAATTTTTATTCATCTTGATAACCTCAGCCATTCTCTGCTCCCAGGTGAAAAAGAGTTGGGCGGGTCTTGCTGAATCCGCACCCCTTCTGCCTGGACAAAGAAGTACACCATATCGTTACAGTGATGAGAATATTCGGGCTGAGGAGATATCAAGGGCTGTGAGGCCATTCTTTCATTTGAAATGGAAGACAGGTATTTATTTCTTTGTGTTCCTTTGAAAAAGCCCACTGAGATGACACAGGCACAAATCAGACTCAGCCTACACAACCCTGAATGCCAAGGCCCTGTGTGGGATAGGTAGTGAAATGTTCCTGCTCAGTGAAATCCAGATTATTTGACAGAAGCATCTCTGGAAAGGAAATTGAATGTTATGCCAAACAGAAAAATCAAGGTGTATGATTTATTGGTATCTGGCCTGCCTCTCCAGTGCTCCTACCCCACCTTAATTCTTCCCTGTATGCTTTCTGTCTTAGACTTGTAAGCCCAAGGTGTTGAGGGAGAAGGCTGACTGAACATTCATTTCCTGCAAGGGTTTCCTGTATGATGTAAGAACAAGAGTGGGAGCAGCAAACAGCTCCTCAAACATTAACTGTGTTGGGATGTTTGAGACTGTGTGAAGCAAACAGTACTCAGAGGCTCTAAGGAAAATTTTTTTCATTGGTGAGTTTAATCATTAGGGGATTATTTTTTTAAAGTTTTCCTTCGCCCCAGATCTCATAGGAATTTGAAGGTTAAGAAGGGGCCTAACAAGCTGAAAGGAAATGTCCCCTCTCTTCAAGTTTATTATTGAAAGTGGCCAGATGTCATTTGTTTGTGACTAGAAAAGGGAAGTTATATTACAGAATGTTACACTTCAAACCCCATGGTAAAAACAAAACTGAAAATGGAAAAGCATTCAGCTGCAGTCATTTACATGTGTTATCCACAGCCTGGGGCCCTTTGACATGAGATAAGAACTGAATTTTATCACATTTATGTACACTGTGAGTGTTGTGTGTCTTGTTCATTCAATTGGGTGTTCATCAGATGAATCTGAAGCCAGCTGGGGTGGTGGGTGGTGGAGCACTAGTAGAGGAAATGCACTACATGAACTGGTTTGAAGTAATCTAATGTTAATGCTTTTTTCTTTCCAAGTCCCAGTTGGAATGCCCTATTGCACTTGGACTCAGAGCTCTGAATTGTTGCCTTGTATGGGTTATGAGATCTGCTAAGAAAAACTAAGTTCTTCAGCAACAAACTAATTATTCTGGCACTTGATTCTAAGCAATAAGCGGAGTGGAGGAGGTAGAAACACCTCCTTGTAGCTATCCTACTAACTTTAATAAAGAAGAGGCACCAGGCAAACCTTCTGCTACCATTCATGGAATCGTATTAGCTCTAAGGATCTTCCGCCACTGCCAAAGAATGAGGTGGCTTATCCTACCCTGTAGCACACCAGCAAGGTCTCAACATTCCTACTTGAAATCTTTTAAGCTGTTTTTCTTCTTCAAGGCATGTGAAAGAGATAAATTCATCAGTGAACTCATATGTTACAGCAGAAATTATATAGCTGGTATGACAAGAGATTCATGTTCCTTAGACAGAACGAGTTGCTATGAACTTCAACAGTGAAAGAACAACCTGGAATAAAAGACACATTCATGCTACAAGTATGATTCACCCTACATTCTCCATAAGTCTGCATAAGAGCCAGCCACAATTTCTATGCTGTGAATAGCCGAAGAGTATGAACAAGAGGTGGGACCAGTAATTCCCGTCCCATAGACTTCTAAACATGAGCAGAATGTCACGGCTTCCAGCCAGATCACCAAGTGCTGGATGTGCCCTGAAACACAAACAAAAATCTCTGTGCTGTCATGCAGATTCTCTGCAAATTCTTTCTCCCATATGGTTGCTTTCTGTGCGTGTGCATGAGACCAAGTGTTGGTAACATAAGCACCTACAAAAGTGCTGTCCAGAAGCATTTTTTTTACCAGCCAGGAAATACTGCCCTTGAGTAATTACATCTTGAATCTAGGAGTTCTTAGACTGGAAAGGGGTTAAAAAGTGTTCAAGTTCCTTCGAGTGATATAACAGAAAGAATAAAATGAGATCTGTTCGGGACATGCTGGTTATTCCTATGTTAGTAAATTAAATAGTACCACAGAACATTTCCAGGCACCAAAACATGTTTATGTTGTTAAATTGTTGTTGGGGTTCCTGTCACAGTTCTGGCTAATGCCAGGTAGCATTCTCCTAAAATTTTCTCAGAGATTGTCAGGAGATGGCACAGGCTATGTGTCAGCTCCATTCGGTAGAGTGAATGTGCCTAGACCTTGCTTTGGTGGGCAAGAAAGTTCAGGAGCATGGATGTATCTAGAACATGCCTCTAGGTCTCAGAGTTGGCAGAGTTTGAGCTGCCAGTATAGATATAGCTACTGGTGACAGAAAAAGTTAAATGGTTTTTGCTAATGCCTCTCCCACTTCATTAATCATACAAACAGCATGCTTTGGAAGGCCACAGGAGACATACCAGGAAACCACTGGAGACAAACTCCACGCTTTCTGGGGAAAAGAACCAAGGAAGGGGGACAAAGAGCATGCCCAAGCACTGAACAGAGAAAGTAGCCAGCCTGGCATGGGCAAAGGTCACTCTGAGCCTGAGGGTCCCCAGGCACGCTTTCTCAGGTGTCACCATGGAGAAGCTGCTAGCCGTGCGCCAGGCCACGTGGAGGCAGAAGCATTCAGCTGTTCAGGCTGTATTTGTGTACCACTTTGAAGAGGTTTGACTGTTGCTAGTGACACCTGTGCCACAGGATAGGGCTCCTCCTGCTCCAAGGTAACTCTCTATAACAGGTAGATATAGAAGAGAAGAAGAGAGGAAGACTCAGAAGGCCATCTAATGGGTACCTGTCTGGTCATACTGTCATCAAGAAATGGGATCTTATCAGGACGTCTGTAAAAATATCTTGGGTAACGAGAAAGAGTTGGTAAGACATTGGCAAAGGGATATACATCAGCATTCACAAACTGATTAACGTGATATCCTTTGAGAAAAACAAGCAATTGATCCTTCTCAAGGACATCTGCAAAGTAGCACTGAAGGAGCTGGGTGCTCACCTCAGTATCAGAGTGAACAATCCATGCATGATTGTCCAGAGATGAAGTATCACTGAAAGACCCATACAAACTGATTACCTGTGTAATCAGTACCTACCTACTCACATCAATCAGAGGACTGAAGAGAGCCAATGAGGATGCAAACTAAGCTGGTTTTCATTAGAATAAAAATAGGGTGGGATCATTCAAAGCCTCTGGAACAACACACCACCTGTTAGAGAGAGTGCTGTTACTGCCTCTCAGATACAACTATTGGCTCTGTCTCATGTGTGTCAGCCTTATCCATCCCAGCTGGTTGAAATATTCTGGATTGCTTCACAGATCTGGTACAGATATGCTGTCTCTGAGTCAGTGAACTGCCAGGTCACACTGAAAACATGTTTTTCCTCTGTGCTGTCTTTCTTCACTAGCCTAATTGCCTTGGAATTTGACATATACAGGTTATGAGTGATTTTGTACATTTTAATCTGATCAATTGCTCGCAGTAATTCATCATTTTCCAAAAGTGAAGAAATAAAGGTATTTCAAAATGGAAGTCCAATTCTTAAGTCTTCTGTTTAGGCTGCACAAAATATAGGCACTAAACCCTTGACTTAAATGTGCAATCATAGACCAGATACAAGTAAGTAGTGGACCTGACACAAATCAGAGCAGACTTGATCTAGCCTGGGCATTAAAAGAACTTTTGTTTTTGATTTGCCATGCAGCTTAAGGTCAGACTGTCCCAACTGCAGATAATACAAACCCCTACTATGTATAAGGGGTAAAACTTTGATAGGGTCATTTGGCTTATTCACTATAATGACAATACCAGACAAATGGCTGACATGGGACTCGGAGGGCATCATTCAGTATGCAGTCTGCAGGACCAACTCCAATTGTGGTAGAGAGTTCAACTCCTCTCCCCTCCCAAGCATAATTTGTGCCTAGATGGAGCAAATCTTTGATATGGTGCGTGGAGCAGTCATCAGTCTTAGCTGGCCAGGACGAAGCCAAAAGGTAAGCAAAGTGTGGTGAGAAGAAACCATTTCAGACAAAAAGAGGATCTCAGAGATTTGTGTTCCTGGCATATTCCTATATTCAGTGGGGCTTTCCAGCACAAATTAGCAATGGACCAATTTATATGTGCTCAGTGGACTTGGGCTCACAGACTAAGCTCAGCCAGAGGATTCCAAGAACATTCCTAGAGGAGCAGTATTTGCCCTGGAACTGGACGCCATCCGTCCAGAAATACACCAGATGAAGAAGCAGCTGCTAGAAAGGAGACAGAAAGCTGACTGCCATGAACCTTGTACATACTGCTCTGTGTCTAATATCCGTGAGGAAAGGGGGATTCTGATCTGGCTCACAGATTTACTAAACAGTAAGGACAGATGATGAGTTTATGCTGCAAAACAGGGGACACTGACATAATATGGGAGAAAGGTCAACTGTGGAAAAAACTCAGTGATACAAAAAGGAGTGCTATGAGTACAAGGCTGGATGCGGCAGAAGGAGCACCATCAGTGTCTTCTAGCACAGGACATGAAAGGAAGGGCTAAAGCCTGGAAATGAGGATCATGTCTATCAGTGAACAACACTTGAGATTGAATGACAGAAGACAGGAAAGACATATGGCTATACTGATCCAGGTCAAACATAAGATTATGGAACAGGTGTCCAAACCTGGTACAGCCTGTATCTCATCCAAGAGAGAGAGTGATGAGGGAGTGTGCCCTCATCTGCATGGCAGTTTTTAAAATGAGACAAAGCGGGAATCTGAGTGCAGTCAGTGCCTGGCTATTTGTGTAACAGGGCCGAGGGGGAAGGAGCAGCACAAGGTAGGTTCAAGAAAGACTCCTGTAGAGATGCTTTGGAGGGTGCACAGAGCTAGTCCAGCTCCCGTCCAGGTGCAATGGTGTCAGCTGGGTTGGGACCCTCTTGACCCTCTGTGCAGGGGTCTCCATGATGTCATCTCCTCCAATCTGGGGACATGATGCAGTGACATCTGGCCTAGCCCTGATGGCAGCTAGCTCGGGCTCAGCAGGACACATCTGTTCAGACTCTATACTATGCAAAAACAGCTAACCCATTTTAAACCATGATGGCCTCCTGCTGTCACTAATCTACAATTGTCCATCAAAGATGGAGAAGACCTGAGTGAAGTGTGTCTTATTGCAGCTGGATAATTATGGGTAATATCAGCTAAATATATGTTTATGCCCTAAAAAGTGATTACACAAGATTTAAGCCGATTATTACTTGGAGACCTCTACATGCCAGTTGTAAAGCATTTGGGATTTAGAGCAGGTTTCACTCATGTTTAATTTCTTAAACAGCATAAAGCTATTAAGAGTCAAGGTAGTGAAGAATCAGACATGAATACGCTGAAGAAGTTGTGATGTACCTGAGACAAGGATGTATTCTGATGAACTTAAACATGCTAATCATTGCTGTGTCAGAGGTTTTGACTGATGGAAGTGGAGGTTCAGGCTTGTCATGTTTTCTTTTCTGAGGTGGCTGCCATGCTGGGTGGTGGCTTAGTCTTGAAGATTTCCGTTAGCTCTAAGCCAAGGTGTAGAGCTCCATGAGTCCTTATTCTCCTTAGCACGTCTCTTAAACATTTCGGATGATCAGCTTTGTGAATTCATGGGAAACTGCTGCTAGTACCTGAGCTTGTCATCATATCTTGTCATTGTCTAAATGTAAAACCACTTAGAGATAGTGATGGCTAGGAAGAAAGTTTTGTTTCACAGTGATCAGAATTGTCTAAGCACGAGAAGGTGCAGAAGGATTTGTTTAGAAACAAACATTCTAAACAAACATTCAAATGAGACAGGACCTGGGAAATATAAATCATGTTGGTGAATTTTTCAGAAATACATGTATAGGTTATAATGGAAAATGTGTTGCCCCTTTGGCTCAGAAGCCTGGGTGCAATTTAGAGAAACACTGGAGTTTGTTTTTTTCCTACTGAATGAGGTGGGGGGGTCCCGATTTCCTGGAGTATTTTGGAAATCCCTAACCATGCTCTTCATGATCTGTAATGCAGCATGCCAATGTAGACTTGAACCAGTTTCTAACACAGCCTTTCTTGCCTGTAACCTAACCGAAGAGTTTTGACCACACTGCTGAGTATGTGCTATGCAGGCTGGTTCAATAAGGCAAGACACTGTTAAATTCTGACACTGTCAAACAACACGTTGAATTTTCTTCAGTGGTCTTGAATCTCTGAGATTACATCTTTAACACATCAATAACTTAGCCTCTGGTTAGCAAGGATCGCTGAAGCATGACTAATCAGCAGATGAAAGTGTCTTTGTGGGGATTAGCTTTAATGAAAAGAAAAGGGATAGTTATTTTGGTAGTTTGAAATCTTCCATAAATCAAAGCGAATACTGACAAAGCAGGTTCATACGGTAAGAATGAAGCTATTGTGAATAAAATTAAGGGAACAGCTACTTTTATATAAATCACAGACCAGGACAGCATTTGTAAGAGAGTTCATGGGAACAAGATCATTTAACTTCTTCAGGTGTAAATAAGTGATATTTAGCTAATGTTAAAGCATCCTTAAAGTAAAACAGATCAATGAGGGTCTTTAGTAGGGAGTTTCTTTTTTGGTTTTCATTTTCTTTTATTTTTTGCATGCAAAGAATACCCAGCTAGTTTGTCTTGGCCACTTTGTTCTGTGCAGGGACAAACAGCCAACGTATAATGTCTTTTTTACCACTGCCAGAGAGGAGGTCATAGCCAGAGAAACTTTAGTCTGGATCACTGATAGCAGCTGTTTCTGGCTGGTGTAAATTAGAAAGTTTCTTGGTCTTCTATAATGTGGTTGGAGGAGCTCATGGGGACCATGGGGATAGTGGCAAGTAGAAAGAAATGCAAACTCCATACCTTCTGGGGAGTATTCATGTTCAGCTCCTGAACTTTAGACCTCCTATATACTCCTGTGAGGTTAATGTGCTGTATAAATAATCACCCCTTGAGCTCCTCTGGGCAGTGACTCAGAGCACCCACACTGAAAGCTTAACACTCTCCAATAACTGTACGGGAAGCCTGAAGTTAAACTGCCTGTGTCAATGTACCTAACCGCTCCCTTCCCTTTATGTTCTCCTGTTGGTTTATGCTGTGCCTTCTCCATTGCTTTATTGTCACTTTTAAATGTAATCCTTGCAGATGTGAGATTGAACCCCAACTCATAAGTGTAATATAGGAGTGGGTCTCTCTGCCTCTAACTTAACTGAACATCCTTTCAGGTAGCCTGAGACAAATGTAAAAACCGCTCAGATCCAAGTTCCTTTGTTTTCAACTACACTTTTGTCCTGCTATCATATGCACTTTTTGGAAAAAAAAAAAAAAAAAAGTTATTAAAACACTTGGTCTGCATGTTGCAGGAACTGTTGCTAAGTGGTTGATTGGAAATCACAAATGCTTGCTCATCACTCTAAAGAAATGTGGCATTAAAAGTAAGGCTCAACTTACAGTACTGCACAGTTACCGTATTGGAGGGTTTCCCACACTCTGGAATCTTTCAGTTTGGGGTGGTTTTTTTTCTTTTATGTTTTTTTCTTGTGCTCTCGTAGCACAAGATTTCATGGGACTCCTGAGTGAATGACAGAGCTCTACTGACGAGTTTGTGAATTAAAGTCTTACTCTAGTTTATTTAGAAAGCAGCTTGTTTTCACATTTTTAAGACAATTTCCACATAACTGAGGCTAATCATTAAATATTTAACATGGATCTCTTTTCTAACCGGTGCCAATTTTTCCTTCTTCCGATACAAACATACTTTCTATTCAAAGTCAGTGGGAATGTGTACATGTGTGTGTATCTGGGTTCTAAAATCAGTTTGGTTATTGCAAGTTTTCTAGGGAAATCGAAGCAAATGACTATGTGGTTACATAGCTGCAAGAGTAGGATTAAAAAATGATTTTCATGGAAGAATTTACCATACTTCCTGGTATAATTACTCCTCCATTACATAGCTTTTAGGGTCATGGTGAAAAAATAAAAACCCCAGATCAACAAAACTCTGTAATTCATGATGTTTACATGATTCATAATTTACAATGGGAAGGAAAAGAAACATTATGTGAAAAAATGCTATGCACATTTTTGCACAACATTCTACTGATATATGAATCATGCTTGTCTTTGGTTAACTCAAGGGAAATAATCTCAGTAATGTATGTAAGGCAGTCATGCCCACATGTCTGGGGTTTTTTATATCCAGATTTCAGTGGAAAGAGAGATACTTTTTAAACAGATGGCAAACAAGCCCTTTTCCCCCCAACTACTTAGCAAATTTAATAACATAGCTAATTATAGGACTGTGTATGTTGATCCATTCATGTGCTTCTTCCATATATTTAATTTCACAAGTCAAAAGGATCTGTGGAATTGCTGGTCAATGGCAGCTAAATTACATCCAGACAATATTCCCTCTTTAAGCATACTCTTGAGACCAAATCTCCTGGGATTTCTATTGGCAACTCAATATGAAAACTAATGTAAAATTCTGTAGCTGCAGTATGGCAGTGATATTAAGATAAGCTGAAATGCATTCAGAGGTGGCATATGCCTGGTCTAAGAAGATGTCCCATGTCACATTTATTCTCAAAGGTCAGAAGGAAGAAGGTGAGGACAGCCATTCCCTGTGAATTTTCCCCTTGGTTGCTGGCTGTGTCATGGGTCCATGATGCTCCTAGGACTGTTGGCAGGAAGAACACAACCACCTGCTGAGTTGGAAGGAAAGTTCCCTTTCTCACTAACTGCGTCTCTTTTAATCTTTCTGGACCCTCCACTTCACTACAGAGGACTGGTCGCAACTGATGAAATACTAGACCAGGTCAGCACTGATTCAAGCATGTCAAGCACCTACATATTACTGAGAGCTGCCTGTTGTGGGTCAGCGAGTAATAGGAGCCACCACTTAGACCTGTGAAGCATCAGCCCTATATTTGACTGCAAGCAGGAGAGAGCTGGGGTGCTTCTTGGTGGTGCATATAATGTTATTTAGCATGCGTTACAGCTAAAGTATGTATGATGCCATTCATGCTGGAGGTCAGAAGCAACTTTGAAAACATGCCTCTATGAGGGGAGAGGCATGCTAATTATCTGTGAGGACAATGGCTCATTTCACTGTGACTGACAGTCTGTAGTACCTTGTAGCAATAAAAGCCCGATCTCAAGTGTCAGATGCACTGAGTAAATATATACAGGGTTCTTACATCAAAAGCTGTCTGTACAGTAAGGAAAACAGGCTCAGAACCAGACCATCTCTTGATTAGTTTTATATCTGTCATATGTAAAAGATTTGTCAGTCAGGAAGATCTGGCTGTTTACATCACTGGCCCTTTTTATGTAGAATTCAAAGCATATTACTAATAAAATATTAAAACTCAGGTTAAAAAATGTGACAGTTTTAAGAGAAAACAGTAATACTGTCTGGAACAGGTTAAACACCAAAAAAGGTAGAGAAAATTTAGAGTATCCAGGTTCCATAATCTATGGATCTGCCTACACGTATCTGTTTGCTTCAAGTGCTCTTTGTGATCTGTCAGAATTATTTAAAAACTTTAAAAAATGTATGGAAACAAATTTAGTCACGTATCACAGACTAACTCAGGAAAGAGAAGAGTCTCACAAATCACAGAGGGATTAAGTTGGGGGGGGATTCAGAAAAGTGAGGGTTGGTGACGTCTGTTTCTGTTCAAGTGCCACCCTCACCCTCCAAGTGTAGGGGCGAGGTGTCTCTCAGTTCATTTAACCATTGTGGCACCCATTCAATTCCCTCAAAATGATGAAAACTCAAAATATTCATGCAGCAGAAAGTGGGTGAAAGCTAATCTCCTGTTTGACTTTCCCTGATATTTTCTGTCATTTTGTTACTTCCATAATTAGAATTAATTTCTCCCAGATTTTAACTCTTGGATCTGTCGGAAAAGCAAAACTGCAGTGAGTTTACAGGCTCCTGCACTACCCTCACAAAGGCAGGGTTCTTCTCCAGCCACTTGGTCCATTTGTACAGCCCTTGCTGGGGTGGAGGTGCTGATGCTCTGGTCTGCTGCTCGCCCCATTTCTGCTGCAGGCTTGTGCCTGCAGAGCGACAGTCTTCTATGCAACAGTCTTCACCTGAAAAAGCTTCACCCTCTCTGCTACCGTTGGTTTTCTTTGGGGCCTCATCCCAACCCCACAGCTAGTCTGTGCCTTTACTCTGAAGGCAGCATCTCTTCCCCATAGATGTATTTCTCTGAAGTGCCTTGCAGTTCTGGAACAAGCCCTCCCCTGCCCCCCAAATCCTATATTCTTCCCAAAGTCTGTAGGTTGCTTTTAAAAATAGAGCATGCCCTGGCTGCGTTGTCTCACTGGGCAGAGGGCCTATTGCCTGTCATCCTTGATGTCTCTCTTACTACTTGTTTCAGCTGGTTGTTTTCTTGGTATTTAAAGGCTCTGTTGTATTCCACACTTTCAATTAAGGAGGAAAAATGCTCTCTGTGTTGTAAGAGTGAAACTGGCAGTTGTATGCTTTGGTTTGTAGCATAAACAGTTGCACAAGGATTCATTGGCAACCTTCCCTTCACTAAGGAGGCTATCGGCTAAATGTCACAGATGTGTCTGGGGCTTGCCAAGAGTTGGAAATGTACTGGGAAACTTCTGAAAATGCCCTCAATTTAAAAAAAAAAAAAAAAACAAACACGAAAAAACAACAAAAAAACCCCAGCTCTCAAGGACACGTGCTAGCTGCAGCAGAGGATGGAGGGTGTCTGAGCGTATGGTCAGAGTCTCTTCTTGTGCATTCCTCCTTACCTCTGGAGTCCTCTTCCTCACGTAATGAGCTGTGCCTCTCCCCCAGCTTGAAGCAAGTCTTCCTCCTCAGCAGCTCGCTTCTTCCGTGTGGCCTATAAAGTTCCTTCTTGGTAACAGGATCACTAATAACATAAAACATTAAAAATGCCCTAACCCCTTGACACCTTCGTTATAACCAAAGCAACAGCATGATCTTATTGCTGGAACACTTGCCCTCCCTTCCCTCATCACCCATGATCACTTCATGGTTTAACTACAGCCTAATCCTGTGAACACTTCCTACCCAGCAGAGCATTTACCAGCGCCTAAGTAGCCCACTGACATTGGTGGATTATTCCAGGTAGTACGTCGTAGGAAAGCTAAAGAAGTGTTTGTACCACTGGGCCATTTGTTTTGCAGGCTCTTGGGGGATATTATCTTCTGTCTATAAAGAATCATGCACACGCATGGTGCTGTATAAATAATTAATAATAACAGAACTCACAGCAAACTCGCACATATGGGAATTCATACCGCTGGCTTTCCGGGCCGCTAGAAAATCACAGAATTATGGAGTTTGGAGAAAGCCTCATATCTCGGTTTGTGGAGTTCACCTCACTTTTGGAAAGTGTTTTCCTCTGCACCAGAGGAAATATTGAAGGACCTTCACTGGCAAGAACTGCACAGGAAGCATATTTTAAATTAATCCAAAACCTGATGAGTATCTCCCAAAGGTAAATTAAAGCTCTTATCACCCTGTCTAACCTTTAATTGCATAACACAGGAGGTCTGGATTTTATCAAATTATTGACTCTTTTTGTGTTAAGATTTCTTTGGCTTTCAGTGATGTTACACAAATTGTTCCTTGGTGAAGGTCTTAAGCAATAAAATAAAACTGCTAATGTTATTTCCAACGCACTCTTTTTGTTCTCAAGTTTTGTTGTACCCTTTTCTCTCTGAAATATGAATGGATCCGGGCTATCAAAGGAAAATAAAGGATTAAACCAGGGAAAGAAAATAATGCAAGAAAAAATAGAGCTGAGAGGCCACCGAAGCTTGGAGCTCTATGTGATGTTATAAAACAACTTCTGGATTAAACAGAAAAGAAAAAACTCAGTTTTTAAAAATATGATTAAGAAGGAAAATAAACCTCAGGTACTTGTTAGAACATAGGTCAATCTTTACTTCAGATGCTATAGATGGTTTCTGATTCCAATAATCCACAAGAATAAGCCTTTCTGTAAAGATACTGAATATGTTGTGGTCATACGTTTCTCAGACTTACATCACCTGTTGCTCAGAGGGAAGGTCATCACTCAAGTGCAGTAATCATGAAGGAAGGTTGTTTCCTTCTCAGTAAGAAGACTTCTGTTTCCTTATGGGGAAGGTGGCATATATACGTCATATTCAACTGCTGTACTTTGCACATGCTTTTGCAGACCAAACTGGGTTGTAAAATGCACAGGGTGAGATTACTACGAATTTTTGTTGTGCTGATAATGTCTTTGATTAGCAGGTAGAATATACTTTTCCACCTTCAAAAAATGTTTTAGCCACCAAAACATGGAAGTCACTGGGCTACTTTCTATCTCCATGGAAACCATTCAATTTTTTACAGAATAGTTTAATATTCAGAGGTTCAGAAAGTACAAAAGTGAACATGAATTAGCTTCTTGATTAGCTAATATTGGTATTTCACTATTTTAAGGAAAAAACTTGGAATCTCAGGTTCCTTCTGTCTTACTCTGCAAGTACCCTAAGCACCAGGTAATAGGAATGCTTTTCCTTTCTGACTAAGTCAGGGAATTCTGAATAGATCTGTCCAAAGAGGATCAGCTGGAGAGATGGATGACACCCTGCTTCAGCAGACTACAGCCTGGTGGCTCAGGGTATTCTCTGAAGCAAGGTGCAGAAAAAGAAGTTAGTCTCCAGTCTTAACTACTGAGTAAAAAGCAGATTTTTTTTTTGCAACAGGAGTTCCTCCTTACCAGTGCTTTGTATCTTGCCCAAACTGGTAAGAATCCCTGAACTTCTACAGGATAGGTTATCCTCTCCTTCAGAGAAAAGGAGCATCCAGCTTCAGAGCCCCAGAGTGTCAGGACTAGGAAACAGTTCACATGGCTAAGATCAAAGTGCTTCTGAACTTGCCCAGAAATGGAGATTTACATGGGCAGTTTTCTGCCTTGAGAAGTTGACTGTCTGTGGACTTTAAGAACTTTTGTGTTAGATCTGGGGTGCACAGATATTTTTCCATACCTCATTTGCCTCCAAGTAAGGCACTTAAACATTTGTGTATCTAGAATGTAGGTGCTTCTTAAAATAGCATTCTGTTTTCAAATTAGCAGATAGATTATTTGTATATATGTCTAAAAGGACACAGACATACACACACAAATATATGTGGTTTGAATCGGTTCACACAGAGTAACACACAAGTATATATAATATTTAAGCATAGTATGCATATAAAATGATATAATATTGTCAATATATTTTATATATATATATATATATATATATATATATATAATATTTAACTCCATTCAGAAAAGCCAGTACTGTCCCTTTTTCCAGATTTTGCAAAATTACTCCTTTGTGTTTATTCTTCAACTGAAACAAAATGTGAAGGACTTCTGTTTGTAGAAAGAAAGCAAGCCATTATTTATTTGGGAAGGATTTGTTAGGGGTTTTTGGTAACTCAAAATTTAAAATAGAAAAAAAAAAATCATAGAAGTTATTATGTCTCCAATTCCTCACAAACCTTTTTTTTCCTGAAAATATTTTCACAATAATTTTGAAATCTGTGTGGAAACTTTTGCATCAGTTCTTGTGTAAATGCAACAGGTAGGAGTACAATTGATGCAGAGGGAAGGGCCACTTGCACTTACCTTCAGATGCCTGCAAAATCTTCCGCAAAATTTTGTACACAAGGGTGTCAAGGCCTTGATGGTTTCCTTCCTCCTCAACAAGCCACTTACTTTTGCAGATCTTCACAATAGGCTGACAGATCTGCTGGTATTTCAAAGGCAATTTCAAAATTGCTCCAGAGGTGATATTCAAGATAACTGTGCCCGGTTGGGACCAGATTTTCAGAAGACCTCAGAAAATCTTATCCTCTCCGGTATATTTTAGCTAGGTCAGTGCTATTAGCATTGTGGCCTTGGGTTATTTTGTCTATGAGTTAGAAGAAACATTGAAATAGTAGCAACATCTTTCTCTGTGCATGTTGATCACATGCAACAAATATTTCACAATAATAAGAGTAACTTTGTTGAAATGAGCTGCATAAATTGACTCCACAGCCTTAGGTCTTGTGACTTTTCTTTTGTAAAGAACTATTTCTTTTCTGTGTTCATTTAATTGTTTATTCCTACCATGAATTGTAAATGGTAACTGTAGTCTCTGCTTACCAGATACCTATCTACACTATTTCTAGTACATCTGTAAACAATTCCCAACTTTATGAGTTATTGGAGTTGAACTTTCAATCGCAGTAACCCTAGTGATATGGCAACTGGGGACTTGGTTAATGAGGCTGTGTGTAAAAGCTGATTGAACTCTAGTTACTGTGCTGCACACTGGACTGGTACATCTTCCTTGACAAAAAACATTTCTGCACATCTTTTACTTTATATTTTGTTTCTGCATAGGAGGAACCCACGTTTGGTTTGCAATAAATTGTCATTTTATGGTAAAACAAGGCAAGAAAGTTCAGTTTAAGTACTTGGGTTATCAAGTTATATATGATCTTGCTTGTTACATGGCTTGGGGGAACAATATTAAATTCGATTCAGGTTCTACTGAAGTCAATGGACAAACATCTACTGCCTTCAGCAGAGTCAGGATGGAGCGCAGTCTTTCAGTTTCAAAAAAATCAGGTATATTTTAGGCAATAGGTAATTCAATTTTTGCACCACAGATGGATGTCACATCTTGATTTCTTTTTCTCTACCATATTTAAATATATTTTCTTTGCTTTGAACCACATGGAAAACCTTCTATCTTTAAGCCTAAATAAATTTAAAAACCCAAATCTAATCTCCAGCCCTTTTCAACTACAGTGAATTGGGGGTGGGTGGTGGAAACAGGCCGTTATAAAATGGGGAATTAGACTACATTGACTTTATTATTATTGCCCTTGAACATTTTTAACAGGTGAGAGTGAGTTATAAAAAAGAAAAATCTATGTTGCACATATAATCACAAACAAGAGTAAATAAGCAGGCTTAGGTGGTCTGTTTTAATACATAAAGATATTTTTAATATATTATAGTGAAAAGCATAAACTGTTTCATCCAGGTTAATTTTCCTCTCATTTATTGTGTACTGTTGGATAAAAATTCACGGGTATTCAGGCTCCCCTAGATTCTAGTTATTATAAATAAAGGAAAGTTTGGCCTTTAAATAAGTTATATTTTCAGGTTAGCAACCACACTGTTTTGCTTTCCCTCTTCTCATAAATCAATTATTGAGGTCTATTTAATTAAGAACAGATTAGAAACATTTTCATTGTTGTTTTTTAGATTTCCTTTGTACTGAAGTGCTATGGAGTTAAAACACCAAGCACAAAAGTGCACAGCCAACCATGACTAACTGCATAAAGCAAATAACAAGCCGTATGATCAAAAACGAAAGCCAGTGCTGTTCATGTGGAATAATAGAAATCATACCACCAAAACACTTCATACACATCTCATCTACCGACGTACACACTTGCTTAGCTCATATCACACCTCAGGAATGCAGTTACAAACAGAAAGGGACCTGCAGGAGAGGTAAATACCCAGAGGGGAAGCCGCATTTCCCTGTGCCTCATCCCGATGGTATCTTACCCCTTCAGCCTGAGGTTCATCGGCTGTGGGGAAGGAAAGACAGAGCAAGCTCTTACTCAGGACATACGTCTCTCCTTCCAGCTCTTCTGAAGATGTCCTCAGGGAGCTACGTCGAATATATGTGCTGAACACTATTGCTCAGTGCAGATAACTTGCCATGTTTGAGCTGGAAGGCTGGTGAAGGAGGAGTCGCTACCTGTTCCCACTGGTCATAGAACCATGTTGCTCCGAAGCACACAAATTCATCATGCAGTGTTGTATTCAGGGCTCTGATCTAGTCCCTGCCTTCACCATCATTAAAAATAACTTTCCACTCTGCTGATTTTTCTCAGGGGTTGAAAAGGCCATTCTTATATGAGCAAAGAAAATATCACCTGCTTATGGGGTGCAGCTGAGAGTGGGGAAGTGCTGGGTGTTTCTGGGACATGATAAAGAGATTTTACGAAGCATAATTTTTACAAAGTGTTTTGAAACAAATTAAAAAAACAGCCCTCTGCCTATTAACTGGAAAATAAATCCAGCTTTTTTTTTTTTTTTTTTTTATCTGTCACTGCAGGGTATGGGAAACTTTCTGCTGTTTCGTAGGGAATTACAGAAGGCCAGAGAAATGAGAACAACAAGCAGCCACCCACCAATAAAATCATGTAGTAAAGTACTGTCAGAGAGATCAAGGGCTTTGCATACAATTTAGGAAGGATTCAATTTCATTGTCACTTTAGGCCAAGGAGGAGGAGATTCCATATTCCTGCAGTCACTCATCCCAACTACTTCCCTACTGATTTTTAAAATCTGTTGTGGCTCAGCTCTTTCCTCATGCTTCAGAGGGGAGAGATGGCAGTGGGAAAAGAGCTCCTGAGGTTCCTCTCTACTTGTTATCCAAAGACCCTTTAAAAATGCTGCTGCTGAGTGCTAAATCTTTTAAATCCTATGACTTCAATCAGGGGAAATTATATGCCGGCATTGTTCTCTTTTGAATCCAGTGGGGACTCTAGCTGAGGGATAAATCCACTGTAGATGGAAAGTGAATGCTGGGATGGCTGGGAACAGAAACCTGCACCCTCTTCTCTAGCTCTAAGGCCCTGATGATGCATTAGTTGAAAGCAGCACATTGTCCCTTTGGAAATCAGTGTTACATGCGTCAACACGAGAACAGAAACTTCCAGAGCATGTTGAGTTGTTGACAGGCCAGTGTGCAATTGGAGATGATAACTCAGATATAAAATTAACCATGTGAGTTCTCATCCTTCAAATCGTATCAGATATGCCCATTCACTCAGTGATGAGCCTTTTCCTGTGCAAGTTCTTAGTTCACTGACCTCCTGAAGGTGTTAAGATTTTCAGAGAGGATACCTGAGAGTCCTGTTTTCTCTTTAGCATAATTCCTCCCCATTAATGAGTGTCATAGGTCCAGAACTGATGACAATTTGGGTTCTGAGTCCTTCAAAAGTTGAACACGGTGTTCACCACAGTGTGCTCAGCAGTCTGCTAGATAGGCAGTCTGCCTATCCTAAGCCTTGTTCCTTATTCCTGCCTTATTCCCAAGCATCAGTTTGCACCTCAGAGCCACATCAGTAAAATATGGCATTTGCTCATTGAAAGTGCTCTGAGAACCAGGATGAGAGGTGTTTGATGTGTGATAAACAGGGAATTAAACTATTCACAGTGCTTTGCAAACAAAAGTTTGACAAGGTCTCTAGCACAAAGAAGGTATAATCTAAAAAATAAAAATAAAAAAATAACTGCTGTCATAAAAGTAAACTCAACCATTTTATAACTAAAAACAACTGTCAAACATATTGATATTCTTCCAGTGTCCATCACTAGCTAATTATTAAACAAAACTAAATATAAAGTTTGCTGTGTTCCACATGCTCCCATTTACAAACTCTTACCTTATTTTAGGAAGCAAAAACAGAAAAAAAAAAAAAAAAAAAAAAAAGATCAGGTTACTGAAGGAAAATGGGGTTTAGCTCATGGGACTTAAGCCCTCCCCAGCAGCTTTCAGATGTTGCCAGCTCAGGAACTAAGAGGAACAGCTGTGAACCAACAAGGCTGATGATCAGAGAAAAGTCCACTGGCTGCTGCAACATCTCTGGTTCAAGAATTTTCCTCAGGCTCTTGGGAGGTTGCTAGTGATAACGCCAACTACATTTAAAGTGCATTTCTGCATATGTGTGTGCGAATATGGCAGGATTGTCTTTGAGAAACTTCTCATGCATGATATGCACGTGGACATACTGAAATCTCTTCATTGAGACAGGAGCCTTGGACTGCCTTAGTGACACCAAAATGACATCCCAGGGTTCAGGTGTGATACCTTGATGAGCTCCATACTGAGGTCCCTGTGATCCCAAAATCCCAGAATCTCAGAATCATCTAGGTTGGAAAAGACCTTGAAGATCATCCAGTCCAACCATCCATACCTGTAGGGAGCAGGAACTCTTTGTTCGGATTTATGCCAGGAAAGGCTTTGTATTAGCCTTCATTGGAGCCTCTTTGGTGAGGCTTTTAACCTGTGGCTTGGGAGGTGCTTTAAAACCATGACCTGTGTGCACTTTACCTTAGGCTGCACAGAACTTTCTAACTTGTGAGTACGACAATTATTAGTCAACACTGCAGTTGGAAAATAGAAATCCTGCTACTATATGATCCTTCTCCCCCAGTCTACTCCATGTTTCTACAGTTTTGAGAAAAAAAGAGTGTTAGTCTGAATCAAGCATGCTTCGGACCAGCAAGAGCACCTGTGATGGTAAGTTTCACAGAGACAATCTTTTTATACTGGTGTTTTGATTGAGGGGCCGAATGAGCCATCTTAGGCCTAGAGAGCCAGTTTCGTGCTTTCGGTTGCAATTTGCTTGTTTAGACTAAGGCAATCACTGTGCCGTTCTCCACATGTACTGGAGCAAGCCTTGCACTCAATGAAGAGGCCACCTGCAACAAAGCAACTAATCTGAAGTTTACTGGGCACATTTTTGTGGCTGTGCCTAGAGAATGACACCAAGTATCAAGACGTACCTTGAGCTTCTGAGCAAACTAGTACAAAGGGTTTGTCTGTAGGGACAGGACAGGGACCTGTCAATGCCAGGGAGATCATACTGCTGGTCTCCTTGTCACATTCTCTCCAGCAAGCTCAGCCTCTTGCCCTTAGGACAAGTTGTCAAGGAATGGGTTTGCCTCTTCCTTTTGTTCTTGTTCTCCATGGGAGGGGACAATAATGCCATTTGTATTCTGCATAATGGGAGGCACTGCTAAAACACAGACTGACCCTGTTTCTGAGCTCTCTGAGCTGGCTGCCGAGGTGAAGGAGAAGTAGAATTTCTGCTGCAGTTGCCAATTAGGCAGGTAACATATCCCTGAGAAAGATAGTGTGCAAGAGCTACTTAATTTTGTATGCTGCTGCCTGAATAACTTGAGTCTGTCAGGTGCCAGATGCCTCTGGAAATCTCCCAGTTCAGTGGGAACTCAAAGGTTCAGCATGTTCCTGACTCCTTTGTGGAGTCAGACACTAGAAAACTGCAAACTTTTAGCACAAAAGGCTCCTCATCTGCTGAGGGGAGAGTGAATCATACCCATGGGAATCATTAAGTAGAAAAAAGGACTCCAGATTTTTAGTAACCACTGATTCTGTAAGAGCATGATGCATGCTAGCCTGAAAGCCTTTCCCTGAGGTTAATCAATGCCACCATACCTTGCACCATTTCCTTACGTTGCTGTTTCTGTGCTTTCCTGTGTGAGTCACTTGGGCTGTGATCCCTCGTTTATATGCTTCTAAAATCTTGTGTGACGTTGTCATGACTGTTATGCAGTATGTGTTTATTGCATTAGTTCCATGTAAAATAAACTATCTGTATTTTGGACTAATGAATTACTTAAATGTCAGGATGATTGGTCTAACACAGTAAGTGTGTAGAAGGTGGTGACACGGGGAAAGGTGGGCATCATAGCCAGTCATTGATTAGTTTGTAACTAGCTTTTTTTCACTTTGTTCTCTTAGCTGTCTACATGTGAATGATAAAGAAAGAGACGACACTGTCATTGTACACATGAACTGATGTGGTTTTACTGCATTTGGCCACACACTGAAAAGAAATATGCTGGTACAGAGCAGCCACAGGTCTTATCTCTGCTGCCACTCCTATCACAAGAGAATGATCTTTACATCAACAGTTTTCCATCCTTGGCTTGATAACGTTTCAGTCCTACCTTTTGCTCTTGGTCCGAATGCAGAGATTAAAAACACTCAGTTGATGCAAACGGTGGGTTGATACAACACACAGAATGGGGTGTAGATGTGCTTCACACAACAGAGAGCAGAATTGAAGGGGAAAATGTTGCTTGGAGGCAAGACGCCTCTTTAATTGATTATGGCAAGGAAAATCAAATACCATATCTGTTTTTTTTCCTGGAGTATATCGAGACTGATCATAACTAACATCTGTTCATGTTAAGCAAATACTTGTCATGATTTAAACTTCTGTTTGCATACAACTCTTGAGTAGTGCATCTTAAAGTCATACATATTCATATAGAATGAAAAATGCATAATGTCTGCATAAAAAGATAAGCTGTATGACTATATATGAAGACAACAACTACAATTCTCACAGCACTGTCATTGGTTAATTTTAAAATATTCAAGCATTATTTAAAAAACAGTAAGCTGAACTTAAAACTACACTACGAAAAAATTGTATAACTGAACCAATGCTGACTTGTTTTCCTCAATATTAATCAATTTTAAAGTTTCCCTTTTTTTTTTTTTTTTTTTTTTTCCTAACACTTTTTGTTAATTAGTTATTATTTTAACCTCCAGTAACATGATCAGACTTCTTCTGCCTCTGGGCAATTGAGTTATGCTCTGATCTTGAGTTCTGAGGGAAATGTTCAATTTTATTTTTTTCCACAGTTGAATAAACAGTACCATGTATACTATCTCTTGTGTTAGAATAGTGTTGTCTTCACATAAGACTCAAATAATGGTATTAGTCATTCATTTCCTTGTACACATACACCCTATTGCGTGTTGACAGGTTTATAAGGATGCAGTGGCAGCCGTGGGTGCTGGGAAGCTCCTAGACGACAGCCTTTGAATCCTTGCAGTCCTGAGCAATGGTGCCTGAGTTAGTCTGTTTATTGTCTGCTTTCTCTCCCAGATGCTTGACTTGTCTGAAAGATTAATACATTAACAAGAGTGGTAAGGTCCAGGGTTGCACATCTTTAAGACATGTTTATTACCAGATGGCACATGAGATTCAAAGGTCACTGTGGAAGGTAACATTTTAAAGTGAAACAACAATATTTATGTTCAAATACTATGCTGATGAGATCATATGGAAAAATGGTTTTGATTAGATTAGTTTATAAACAGCCACAATATATCTATTGAAAATTCCAAATGTCACTTTTAGTCTTCTTTCTTTTATTCTATTACTTCCTAATTTATTTAGGAACATAAGACTACCTTCTTACATAAACAGACTAGCAGCTGGAAAAAAAATCTATACTGGACAGAAAATCCCAGTTTCTTAAACTGAAAATCCAGTAAGAAACCTGGTTCTATTGTCTACTACTTAAAGCTAATATTCCATATAAGAGCTTCTGAAGATCTGACAGAAATTTTCACTTTTAAACTCTCTAGGGTAAAATCCATCTTTCAGACACAAGGACTTATTGTCAGATAGCTATCCTTACTTTACAGGCAATATCATGTGATACAACATATTTAACAAAAATCATGTTATGCTACTTTCACAGAATCCATACAAGGAAAAGAAAATCCTTTTCTTTAGGATTTCCATAGGAGGACTGACTGTCTCATAGCTCATTAGTAAACATTATCAGTAACACTAAACCTGAAATCTTGTTTATCCTCTCAAATTATCACAAACTCTATGGAAATTCCAGAGGAAATAGTTTTGCACAGGTTTAAAAGGGCAGCTAAGCCCTTAATTAACATTTCTTATCTACCACGACACACAGGCATTAAAATGCAGGGGATTTACATGGTACTTACTTTTCATGTGATGCATTCTCAACTTTCATAGCCCCTTCCACTGGATCCAGTCCTTGTTCTGAAAACTGTTTCAAGGCACTTAACGCTGCCTAAAGAAAAAATGAGTTGTCAAAAAACCCACTGACACAACTGTATTAATGCCAAATGAAGGAAGATGTGTATTTCTGATATTCTAGTTTTAAATATTTTCCTGTATATTGAAGCCGTTTAGGCTACAGAGCTAATGGGTGGGTACATAAGAGCTCCATGATAAACAGCTGTGGTTGTCCACAGGTCTGAGGATATCTTCTTCCTCGATATATGAATGACTTCCATTTGTGTTAATGCAAGCTTCATCACCTTCATGAAGAGCATGATATACTTTTAGGATTCTTGCCTCTCTGGCCTGTAAAGTCTCTCCAGCTTCCCCATGCTTTCTGGAGCTCCTATGGACAAACTCTTGTCTTGTAGATGACTGCAGAAGGTATGAGCAACAGGAATAGGGTCAGCAGGACACTACTGACACTCCAAGGCTGGGTCTCAAACAACGCAGCAGACTGATGTCTTATACATAGGTAGTGAAGTGTGCTGCCAGGGTGAGCCAATATGGGATGATTATGAAGCATCAGCAATAGAAGAATGATCAATTTTCGGCTGACATTTTTTGTACAAGTGCATTCTTTATTGACCAGCATCTCTCTCAGCTTAATGAGTCCTGCTTTAGGACTCAGAATTGTTCTTCTCTCCCCCTCCCCCCCAATTACTTTGGTAAAAGACAAATTACTTTCTTGTAATTAATTTAGCACGGGTTGATGATGAACTCTCAGACACCACGTGGCTGACTTTGAAAACAGACACAGCACAATAAAACAGTTGAGGTCAGTTCTATCTTGAAGGTGAAATGTAAAGCAGAACTGAAAAACGGATTTTTCTCTTTAATCACTAAGATGCATTCAGAACTAATCACAGGGGAAATAAAAGGTAACTTTTCACAGACATTGTCATCCAAGGTAACATCTCAAACACTGAAACTGACTGCAGGCCCTACGGCACCGTTCTTCACAGTGAGGCAACAACTGCTCTCTCTTCTTCATTGTTGGGACAGGAAGGATCCATGTCTCTATCTTCTTTTCCTATTCCTCTTGGAGAGCAGGGACTCTGTCCGGAACAGGAGCTGCCATTGTAGTGAAGTACTAGATTTGCTTTTGTACTAATTCTTTGCCTGGATTCTCTCAACAGCTCCTTCCCTTGAAAGGTATGTTTATACAACTTAAATATTATTAAACAATGTGTATTTTGGTGATTTGACTCACAGCACAAAAATTGCCAGGCTGCCCTAAAGTAAAAGACCATATATTCCAGATGTGTCTATAGCAACGACTAGCTGCTACAGCTTCAGAAGGCTGTACAAGGTACTCTCACCCATAATGCATAAAGGTGGAATCTTTCTAGTCTGTGAAGTTTTATGGTTTTTGCCCTAGCAAACAAATAAAAAGCTAAACATTTGATGAAGTGTCTTGGTAAACCTCAGATTATCACCGTTACTTAACCATTCACTCTACCTTTACGATGTGTTCTGGGCCCACTGTATCTGATAGCTAACCTGCTCTCTATTTGCTCCTTCTTCCTATCCATCGGCATAATTTTGCCCTTCATCTTAAAATCTCCACTCGCCACATCTTTGTATCCTTTATCCATGCTATGGCTAAGGGCTGAGCCTCAGCTTCACTTCAGTAACAGCTTCTCCCAATACAGAATCTTTCACTTTTATCACCCATTGAGTTCCCCAGTGAATGAATTCTCCCTTTCCTCATTTCTTCTGGTTTTCTTGACATTTTGATATATTTGTATTTTTTTTATGACAGCTTTCTCTTCTTCTTCATCATGTCCCTTGTAGTTTTAGATGTGCATACTCAACTCCTATAAACTCTAATCACCATCTGCCTTTGCATCCTCAGTCTTGACTGCATCAGTTTGTTCAACCCAAATAATTTCTCCCAGTGGCAACAAGTTTTCATCTATTCTCCTCTCAACTTCTCTGTTTCTGCCAGTAACCTGACACAATTCTTCACCCCTGTTTCTTTCTCTCCTCCTCTCCCTGGGGTCCATTTCATCACTATGCAAGCACTACTCATCATGTGAGGAAGGGAAGTGATTTGGGCACCTGTGCTTCTTGGCACAGGACTGCTTCCCTATTGTATGTTAGTTGGTCATGTGTTAGCAACTATGAGAACCAAACAATTCAACGGGTAGGGACTGGCACACAAGAATCTCTTGTCTTCTCATAACCAGTTGTCCTGATGCATATTAGCAAAACAATCAGGATCTTCTTTCTTGTGTATCGTAAACCAAGAGCCATTATGAGGTAGCACTGCAAGGAGAGGAGGAAGCTGACACATCTGCTCCTCCTACACAGTTTAACTGCTACCTCATCTGTTTTTGAACCCACCTTGTTTACTTTTTTACATCCATTCTTAGCTTCCTGGTCTGATGTGTGAATTGTAAACTTGTTGTGGAAGATCTGTTTGTTTAGTTTATTTGTTTGCACAGTGGCTTGGACAAAAAGGCCCTGATCATAGTTGGTAAGAAGTAGAGCCAAGTAATGCTTCATTCAAGATTAGATCACAGGTTGATCATACGATATGCAGCACAGTCTGATCTTGGTCAGTGGTCACTGAAATCCCCAAATCATCAAGAGATTAATTAGACCAACCCAAACTTCCTAATTCCTTTCTGGAAATGCTCCGAATATGAGCACATCTGTTACTTACTACTGTTTTAATCATAGAACTGGCTATTGCAAGGCATACCACATAAATTACAGAACAGCTTTCAGTGTTGCTTTCCAGAAAAACTGCTTTGGAACTTCCTGGAGGAGTATTAGCTGCTATCTCAATAGAAACAGACCACAATTGCATCTATTCGCTTCTAACAGCAAGATAAGTACTACAACATAAAATAATGAAATCTTTGCCTGCAAGCATGGATCATTACGTGGGTGTCAAGGAAGTAAATATGGAACAATTAGAGGAAACATATAAAATTAAGGCATGATTCAATGTGTTTAATGATAAGCATGTTTAATACCAACACAACATCCAAATCCTAATGCTTGTAATGTGGCGCGGTCTTATTACTCCATCTCACGCTTCTTCAAGCCATGCCCTTCCCAAACTGAAATGTGACATAAAAGATAAGATCTCAGATCTATTGCATTTCTGAAATCAAATATCAGAGGGGGGAAGCTAGAGGAAAGCAGTCCTGTACTTGTATCCTTGATCTTCCAAGTAGAGGTGTCAGGGTGTTTCTGTGAGCACTGTGGAAGAGCCAGCCCTCTACACTGTCTCTCACTGCTAGGCTTCTCACCTTTGCTGCTCTGGGAGTCGACAATCTCTTCCAAAGCTCATGCTTCTAACTACCAAGTCCCCACTCCCCACATCTGCCTCTGTCCCACATCTTTCTCAAGTCAGTACCTCTGGGCTTTCCCTCCCTCCTATCCACCCTAGAGCTCTGACTTATTTTATAGCAGAGGTGAACACCTCTCTTCCTTCACAAATCTCCTCCTACCCAGGCACCTAATTTTTCCTGCTCCTAAATGCTGTTGCACCCAGGACCCTCAGCTGCTCCCAGCTCCTGGAGCTAAACTTTCCTTCCCCACGTCCTCCCAACCTCTTACACCCCACAGTCCCTCTTTATCTTACAGTTTCATAATGTGTTCCAGGTTTATATAAGATCTGATTTGTTTTTTGTTTTGTTTTGTTTTGTTTTTTTTCATGGAGCCATGTCTTTCTCTCCATAAGAGACCTTTGGGGGAAGGCTAACTACTTCTATCCCAACTTTTGAAACAACATGTGAATTTTGGGAAAGTTTATTTCATTTTTTAAATGTCTATTCATGAGATGTGACTAAAGGGCAGTAGGTGAATGGTAGAGAGAGCCTTGCAGTGTCTTAAAAACTCCCCCTTTTCTTTCTCACATAACCTGTTTATGTTTGGAAGGATCAGCAAAGCCAAGAGAAGCTGGTAAAGAATCTTAATTGATATTTTTAATGTTTCTCCTCTCCCCATTGTGCCCCTAGACAGACATGAAGATGCTGGATTCAGGAAGGAAGCTGGTAGCTGGGAGGCTGTGACCTGAATAGTCAGCAGAGTGACACAGAGCCCAAGTAATCTTCAGCAAAGAAGAGTTACAAGGAGACACTGGGCTAATTTAATCTATGATTCAATTCTATTAGTCCCAACAGATTTACACAACTTGGCTTAAATATAATTTGTGAATGGCAGATAATTTAGGTTAAATGAAAAGGAAAGAAAAGAATGGAACATTTGACAGTGAATCTGGTGAACAATTTCCTCTTTTAAAGGCTCAACACTTCCTTCCATTGATATTTTTCTTACAATAGAGCATCTGCACAGATATAGAGAAATTCTTCTCTCCCCCAGAAGATTTTACAACTGTTTTGTGAGTAAAGCCCCATAGGTTACAGAACAGATGTCCTTACACATTTCTTGTATCACTTGTTTTCTGTGTAGCTACAACAGTGCCAAAAATACGATGCCAACAGGATGCACCGCACTGCTAGCTGTTTGTCTTGGCTGCCATTTCCATTATTAGTATGTGTGTGTATCAGGATGGGGATGGATGTTTCCAGTCATTTTTTAGCTTTCCTCAAGTCAATTGGCAATTAGTAAATAGCATTGAAACTTGTGAATATTCTTCCTGTTTCTCACTCTGGGGATTAAGCGTCTTATAATGACAATCTAGTAACATTAGATCATTCTTTTAGCAAGAACAGCAGACAGGCACTACACTAGCCCATATGCATTTAAGACCACATCCTCATGATAAAATTTGCACGATTGTTTTAGCACAGTATGTGGGTTGTGTTTTTCTCTTAAATCTATATTACATTTCAGATTATTCCATGAAGCTTAAAACTGTAAAAGTTTGTTGTTCTCTGTGGGCCTTCCAGTTGACTTTACCAAGGAGGTCTGAGACAATCCTAATAAACCCACTGCTTGATACTGTTAGTTTACTGGTGATATGTCTCCTTACATCAATTTTCTAAGTATATAAACCCCCATATTCATCTTGGCCTTAATCAGTGTTTTCTGAAGACATAAAATTATGAGCAGAAATAATTACACTGCAAAACCGAATGAAGTCAGGGTCCAGAGTAGGTCATGAAGGACAAGATTTTAATGTCTTTAGTAGCTGGGTCTTAGTTGAAGGTTGAGTTTGAAGAGTCAGATGACTCACTGTGGTCATGCTGCCTGTAGCCACATGCCATATACATCAACAAATCTCATTTGGGCTTCAGAAAAAGCTTGCATGCCAGGTTAAAGTGATAGACAGATCTACCTCTAGTCCTCAATTTTACTCGCAAGCCAGAAGCCTAGAAAGCAGCAGAGTTAATGCATGAATAAAACTGGCAGCAAGCGTATTTACAAACAATTAATGTTAATCTGTTTTCTGAGATGAGAAAAAAGGTCCCCCAAATCAGGGAGGTTCTTCTCCTCTCCCTGACAACTGAGGCCTCAAAAGGCAACATCATCTGTGCAAGAACATTGCAGCAAAGCTGTCTGCATCAGTAATGGGATGCACGTCATGGCTTTTTAATATGTGGATTTAAATTTCACATTTAAAGGCTATTGAAAAAACCCCAACAATATCACAGCTGTAGAGGTGAGTTTGGGGACTTAGTGTCCCAAAGTTGAGCAACTATTTAAATTTTTATGTATTTTTGTTCTTGGTGATTTTTTGCTTTCTCTTGATGAAGAAATTCTTAATCAAACTTCTACCTAGCTTTAACTTGTCCACACTCAAAATTGCATGCTTACAGAAAAGCACAAAGGGAAGATACATTTGCTTGTGTAGACTTATATACATACACAAAAAGTAGCTAAAATTTGACTCCTTAACTCTCTTGAATTTACCAGGTTGGCTACATACAAGATAAATACAAACTAGGTGATGGGTACTACAACCAAACCTCTTTTTCTCACAGCTTCTGTTGTAAATTAATTTACTATATCACAAGTGATAACTTCTGCTAGGAGTTTTTGTCACTTTCCTCACAATGTGCCATTCTTCCCAGTTGATTAGATTTCACGTGAACCAATGTTAACATCTGTTTAAAAATTAAATTCAGAAAGGCTTTTCACACTACACAATGTAAACCTTAATTAAATGACTTTAAGCCCTTTCCCCACACAGTTTATGATATGCATGAAAAACACAAGGTTATAATCCGATTAACTCATGTAGTTTACATGGAAATAACATTTTCCAAACTGATTCATCTCTGCACAAAGGCATAGTTACCTGATAGGCACTACAATTAAGGCTACAGATTGCACCTGTCAAGAGAAGGGCCTTGGAGGATAGGAGTCCACTATCTTCAAACAAAGGATGATGATTCACAGATGTAGTTTAGAACAAGTCCCATGTAGTAGTTAATGCTACCCCCAGGCAGCTCAGGCAGCCAGAAATTAAATGACACAGAATCCACGTACAGCCTGACCTTGCCAGATTTTTGGAGGTAATCCTAAAGTAAGGATTAACTGTTCTTGAACATTTTTTCCAATATATTAAGCAGAGCTTCTATCAACAACACCATGCACGTCACCTTCTTCCACCTAGTTTTATCAGACGTGTGTACTCGTTCCTCCACGCCTCTCAGTATTCCAAGAAGTGGATAGAGTGAAAGACGCTATTCGACATGGAATTCTATTTCCATAGGCTTTCATCTTCAACAATCTACTTAAGTAAAGGGACTTGTTGAGTTAACAGTAGAGAGAGTAAATTAGGCGTGGCAAATATTCACATGTAAACCAACAGACTAGAAATCTGACTGCCATTCTTGGGACTATGCAATAATTCCAGGAGTAATGAATGGAAAAGCACTCTTTTAAAGCCCAAGAAAAAGCTGCACAATCATCTGGAGTGAGAAAGTTCTATCGCTTTAATGGTGATACAAGATTTTCTAGTCATAAAGAGAGAAAACCATGCTGAAAACCACTTATTTTTAAAGATAATGAAAAGTTATGCTTTTGTATGAAGAGCATAAATAATACTGAAAGTCAAACTTAACAGTAATGTGAGAGGTTAACCCAGCATGGAGAGGCTAGTCTGGTTGCCAAATTTAATGTTGCGTTCTTACTTGTGGGTGGAAATAAGAGAGAAAAGGATTGATAAAAGATCTGTGCAGGACTGTTCTGAAATCTGTATCTTCTCAGACTTCTCCCTCTTCACATAGTCTCAACTCTGAGGAGCATCATTTTCAGGTGCTACCAAAAGGCTAACTTCTGCCCCTGTGGCAATCTCTGTTGAGAACCAGTAAATTGGCACTTCATGAATGTCTCAGAAGGGCTTTCAGGTTCAATGCCAGTATCCTCTGAGGTAGCTCTACATCCTCTAACAGTGAAGTGAGATGTGAAAGTTCAGCCCCAGTATCATCAGTTAAAATAAATTCTAATCAAGTCTCTTTTGTCAGATAATTTGGGTACTTTTCCAGTATATATTCTCAGGTCTGGTATAGAAATCTGGAAGTTCTTTTAAAGTAAATTTATTTCTAAATTCAAAACTTTGTATTTTTTCTTCAATTGTTACCACTGAAAGAACAAAGACCAAAAGAATCATGTGTCATCACAGCTTACTTATGAACACGAAGAAAAATATTTTAAAATTAAATTTCCAATCATATGCACTACATATATCCAACAGATATTAACCAGACAGCAATTAATCTTAAATTAACCTTGTTTCTAATTTTGTATCTTCAGACAAAGGCTACTTAAACACTAACTTTCAGAAGGAGGAAGGAGGTAGGCAATATAGGTGCTTTCAATAATTAGTGGCTTTCATATGAGAGCATTTAGATGACCAGTTATTGGATGTGTAGGAAGAGATTTAAACCATGCAATTGAGACAACACTCATGCATGGTTGAGAAGCTCCAGGTAAAAATTATAGGAGCTTTTAAGAAATGTGGCTTTAAACCTAAAACTGAAAACAGCAGAACGTATATCCTCAGGCAAAATCCTGCACCAGCAGGGAAGAAAGGCCATGAATCACTGTCTCTTTCATCATTGATAGCTGGAAAATATCCTTGTCAGCTGTGTTCTCAGAACAATTTGGTTTATTTATTTATTTATAGGCATTTCTCCACATCACTGCCATAGATTTTCAAGTCCACGATTATTAACCCTATTTGTATTGAAGGAAATTTTGACCTCTTGATTTTTAAATGAGTGGATTGAGGTTCTCAGTTGTGTAAGAATTCACAATGACTTCTAAAATATACTACAGTGGACATTCATATTCATCTGTGTGACCTCCACAGTTCCATGCTGTTTTTAACATGACTACCACAGCCTTCACTACATAGCTAGCAATACATAAATGAGGCAAAGACCGTATCATTCCCCACCAGGGAATGGGCCCTGACCCAGATTAGTAGTGTAGATGTAGCCAGAACTGTTTTAACAAAATGTATGAGCTCTAAACTGAGCTGTATTTAAATAAGATATAAGCATTTATTCTGTTATTTAAGTGCTTTTCTTAGGCAACTGCTCATGCAGAGAGGTCAAAAAATTTGCTATTAAAAGATTTTTATGAATTCTCAAAGATCTACACCAAAATTAGTGTACAACAAAGTTCCAGCTATCAAGTATTACTCAATGCTTACTTCAACATGGTTACTCTTCCACTTAGTAAACTGAACTCGTAAAACACACTCACTAGTGTTAAAATACTTTTACCTCCCCTTCCAAATACCCTCTTCTTCATGAGATAAAATGGCACTAAGGACCAGAGGTTGAATTCCTGTTTTTAAAGTGAAGGAAACCGAAGTGAAGAGAGAGTTCATGAGCACATAAAGGGCTGGCCCAAGGTCGGGCAATAAAAGTAAGAATAAGCTTTACTAGTTTACATGTATTTTATCATGGCCCAAGATAGATGGAGAGAGATTCTGAAAAAATGTATTTAACGTTAAAAAAAAAAAAATCTACACTGAGGCCACAATTTTAATTCAAATACCTCTTTTCTGTCACTATCACCCATCAAGCTATAATCTTCCCATTAATGCTAAACACTTTCCATGACATAGTGGAGAAAAAGACTCCCTTTTAAGAGAAGAGGACAGGTAAGAGTCTCTAACAAATTTGTTTTGCTGAAATATTCTGAAGAGTACTAATTTTCCCCCAATGTTTTACAATTTTTCTTTTCTTTGAAGTTTGACATGTTTCTATTTCTAAAGACCATACATTTTGTTTTAGACATAGGAGTAATTTCCTAAATATCAGATTCCTCGGTTATAGCAATTTTGAAATTAAAGAATGTTTGTTCTCTCATACCAAGACCATTACCTTAGATGTTGAGTGCGTGTCAGTCTAAACATGACTAGAAACTTTGGTTTGAAGACAAAAGCAATAGATTACATTTAATACAAAGGACTGCCCATTGGCTTCTTCAAGCAGCACATTATAGCTGGAACAATGGGGGAGTTTAGGCTGTAGATTGTTGCATTACAACATCTGTAATGAAGCCCACATACTAAATTGTATTGTATCTCTGCTTCTATGTAATTCTACTCCTGTGGCCCACATATCGGCATTTGGAGAAGGATACTTCCACCCTCAGAGCCTTAACGACCAATCCCTCTCTTCATTCTACAAGTCTCATTTTACAAGCATGTGTGTACATCCAACAAAGCACCAAATCTAGATTGACAGCTAAAAGCATTATATTTAGCATATATGGCATGTAATTAGAAATTTGAGTGTTTCCAAAAGGCAAAGTTTTTGATTCTGGTTTCAGAGTACTTTTACACTGCATTAACTGGTATTTTTCTCCTCGTTGAAGTTGATTTAAGTGAGATCAGAGTCAGACCCAAGAGCTACAGGGTGAGCTTCTCATCTGAAGTAGTTTGTAATGTAATTTTGTCCTTGCTAACTGTTGATGGCTTGTCCTCATCCCATTTTAACCTACAACCATCAGCTCCTTTAATGGAAGTGTCTATAAAGATCGTCTCTAAAATATGCTTTTCCAGCACACTTAATGTCTTTTAATGTCTTTCCAATTAAACCCAGATGTGAAAAGCTTAAGGAACAGTTCTCAGGACTGAAAAAGATGACATAAATCTTGCAGCTGACAGAGATCCCACTGAGCTCAGTTGGGGAAACTCACAGAGGACTTCTTGTGGGCCAGAAAAGCTGCTGGGTATAAAGACAGATGTGTATACTCCTATTAAAAAAATTTAAATAAAAACTGACTCCTACAATGAGGTATCCACAATTATCAGGGACATTACTAACTCAATCCCTCAATGTGCTGAGCACATCCTGTGCAGTGCAGATTTCCCTCATCTTTTCGGGAAGTTTATCAGAGTTGAAGGGGGTCACATCTGTTCAGGAAAAAGCCCTTCACCTTTCAGGATTTCAGCTCTTAAACCAGTGTAGGGACTGATTCTGGAAAACACTGACTGTCTTGATCTCGTACTGCTATCAACAGGGAGATAACGTACTCGGCAAAGCGAGACTCTGAATTTTTGCCCTCTCTCCTTTACCTCCTCCATAGTCAGTTTAGCAGATTAAATTGTGGTTTCATTACAGGAGAGTCCCCAAATGTGCTATTAATTATAAATTCTTACCAATCTGATGGGAAACTGGGCATTCCTAGTAGCTGACTACCACTGCTGGGCAAGTGCTGTTTGTGCAGCTGTCAATTTGGGTTTGTTTTGCTGTAATCACTTGCACACTCTCAGGATTTCTTTATTTTTTATTTTAACAATAGTAGATCATCTTATTTTGCCCCTCCTTAACTGTAAATGTTGGCTCAGCTCATGCCACATCTTTCAGAGGGACAGGAAATAACAGCCCTCCCCAGCTTGTAATAAAGAAATCTCTAGAAAGCCACCCAATGCTAACAGCTTTAATAATTTTCTACACTTCTCCTACTTATTTTTGAAATTGGTAAATTATCCGGACAAATCAATGACTTTTAAAGAGCTACATCCTCATGAGACACCAGAAAGAAGAAAAGAAAAAAATGTTTCAGGATAGAAGAAAAACCTATTTCTAAATGAAGATTAAGTTTGAGTCCATGTTCATTAGTGATAGGAATTTCAGTAGAGACGTTTTGGATAGTAGCTCTTAATTTCATTGCATTTTTCCAATGCCCATAGAGATGTTTTAGCACGGTTTGGTGTCATAAGTGAGTGTATGGAAACAAGAAACTAGATACCTGAATTAAAGGACAATTTTACATACTCAAGTACAACAATAAGTGGTCAAATATGGGATCTGAACGATAGTGCAGAACTAATACTGAAAGAGGTAGAGTCCTAAACACACGCACAAGAGCTCTTGAAGATAAAACTCCTCCAGTTCTCAACTTCTTTTATTTTCCACAATGGCCAGCACTTTTCAGACTATCACTCCTGCAGGACTAAAGGCTGGATCTGACTCCCACCAAAATCACTGCTTCATGACCATCACTCAGGAGACACGAGGAATGCCCTTCCCTTGGAATGAGCTGCTGCCTCTGCGAGGATCCCACTCTTGGCTAGCTCAGGGAATAAACTCAAATCTGTGCTTTGCTGCCAGGGACCACCAGCCTGGCTCTGATTTATAGCTGTTTCTTTGCAGTTTTATGATACAAGAATGTTCACTTGTAATTACAACAGCATTTTGTTGGCTCCTTGCCTTCACTTGGGTATGCACAACACCATATCCTTCATTCCAGCCTTTTTATGTCAAGACCCAAAATTTGAGAGGAAAAGAACATCAGGAATATTATGAAAAAGCTGCAGATCTTGCTAGTCCTCAAAGAGGGGACTCATACATATTTGCTGGGTGGGATATGTGACCTGGATAGGATACTGAACGAGGAGTCAGTAGGACAGATGGTCAAAATTCTTTCTCAGAAAAAAAAGCTAAATCAAGAAACAAACCTTTTTGTGAGAATATGTCAGTTCTGAAAAAAAGGTTTTCTAGGCTCAGGATGGGCTGTCCACTCAAAATATCACAGACAAGCTCCATACATAACCACTGGGCTAATGACTATGCTTGGTGTGGCACATTCATATACTTGTTGGTTCTATGTGAAAAAATGTCAAGAGGTCTATAGTTCATTTCAAAGTGAATGAAAATACTTGAACTCTTAATGTGTTTTGAGGGATGAAATATCCATTTCATTCAAAAGACAGTGACTGCCACTAATCTGCTGTGTGACCTTGTGGAACCGCTTCTGCTCAGAATTTTCCAGACATATACTTAACTCCTGACTTGGAGATCATCAGGCAGTACATTTCCATGACTTGTAGTGTAAATTTGATTTTTCATTTTCAGTAAAGGCATACACTTCTTCAGAGGAAATTCCAGGTATTTTAGATGCTATTTTAATAGTTAACTGTCGAACAATTTCCAAGTCTTTTAAACAAAGAATACTTCTGTGCTAGCTTAATTTATAGAGCCATATATGTCTCATTTAAAGTGGCTGTGATTAAGAAGAAACACTAAGTTTAGATTTTTCTGCTAAATGAAAAAAGTTTAAAGCCAATAAACTGGGAGATGAAGTAAAGGACACATTTGTTCCTGGTCATTGAATTTTTAACCTGGGTCTGTTGCTCCTGCTGTTAAGCTCCTATGCAT
Organism: Athene cunicularia; assembly: GCF_003259725.1. Lineage (NCBI taxonomy): Eukaryota > Metazoa > Chordata > Aves > Strigiformes > Strigidae > Athene > Athene cunicularia. Next base: position 119,556,599 of record NW_020799095.1, read on the forward strand.
TCCTTACTAGCATGTAGCATCCAGCAATCCCAGCTCTCAGCGTTAGAGGTGAACTGCAAAATAAAACCACGTTTTAGGGAGAGCTAGTATATGGTGAGTGCCACGTATTCTGACAGAAGGCAGCAGCTGAAAAGGTTAATCTTAAAAAAGAGGACTTCTTCCATAGTTGTTTTTTTTTTTTACGTTTTAGATTAGATGTATAAATTCCAATTTACCATTTGGATCTGAGGATTCTGACAACACCTGGAAAACCTGGAAGATGCTGCTGAATCTGGTGGATAAAATGCAAGCTGTACTTTACTCCCCTTAGTACAGGAAAGGAGAGGTTGAACCTTATGCTTGGACTCAGTTTTCTATCTCAGGTATGAGAATACTCTTCAAGTGCCCCAAAGTTTGCCTTTATTACACAGCAAGGAGGAAAGAAAACCCCCTGGTTTTCTAGCAACAAAACGAAGATATACTATTTCTGTCCCCCCTACTTATTTTCAAGCTTATATTTAGATTTTTAATATTTTGGTTTAAAGTAAAATATTTTAATCTGCCTTTTTGCAATACAGGAGCAGTATCATGACTTCATTGCTTCTCCTTTTACCTCAAAATCCTGTGAGAATATATGGGTATTCCCTAAAGATGAAATGAAAAACTAATCTGCCTTCAGTGACTCATCACTCCAGTGATCAAGTTAAATGACAGCATTGCAGAAAACTCTCATAATACATATCTTTCCCTGCCTAGTCCAGGGCTGCTATTTTACACACAAATTCTACCATTTCTTCAGCAAATGTGTCTTGAGGTAAAGGATTAGTCTTCATTTAGATCAGCAGCAACTACATTCCTATTCATTTTGTGAAGTGGCAGATGTACTTTTTATTGGATTATTTTATGTTTCTACTGCTTGTAGCTTCCCTTTTTAGTGGAAGGGCCAAATCTACCCTCAGATTCAGATTCTACTGTCATTTGTATTTTGATTTAAGTAGGAATTGGCTGTGTGCACCTGGATTTGCTCTACAGTCATGAACATCTACTTCTGGCTGCTACTGCAACACAGCTAGAAAGATAGAAAGAGTACGAACAATGTGGGACAGATCAGACACTTTCAGTTATCTCCGTGAATGCTGTCCTACATGATACTCTGGTAAGAATGGCATACATCTGATACTATGCAGCTGAAAAAGTGCTTCAAGAGAGACATTAACAAGCAGGAACCAGATTTCCTCAAGAACTCTGACTTCTTAAATTCAGGAACTTCTCCAACTGGCAGCTCAGCGATGCAGATTAGACACTCCTTGACTCTGATTAACTGAGCTCTGCAACTATGGACCTGTTTTTGCTCCATTTACAGTTACAGTCAGAAATATAGATATATGTCCAACAACTTTACTGAACAGCTGGCTTTTAGTCTGGAAGATCTGCTAGCGGCTATTTTATCATTTCATCCTAGCATCTATTATCAAAATCCATTAACTACATCTGTCAAAAAGTTCTTATTCAGAATCTTGCTAGTTACAAAATAGCATTTCAGGGTCAGATTCAATAAAGAATTAAGGTACTTACAAATTAGGCACTGTAAGAGCGAAGTTTTAAAAGCACATCCTTGGAATCAAATCAGAGGTCTAAAGTTAAGTACTCAGTTTCTTTATCTGGTGTTAAGAGAGTGCCAGATTTCTCTGAAGAACAACCTGAGCAAGCTACATGCTGAGTATGGAGCTACCTGCAGGTAATGAGCCCAGAGTTGAGCTCCTGTTCTGTCCTCCAGTCCTCCTAGGTGACAATCTAACCTCCAGGATCAGTTATAGGGAAGATTCAGCTGTTGCATTAAAAATAACTTAACATCCATGGGTCAAAGGAAAGATAGTGAAAGGAAGAGCCTGACTCCATAGACTAATGATCACAGCAGTTACTGAGCTATCCTGAGGATCCTCCCATGCTCCCTAGATAATTTCTGTTCTTTATCTAATTGATATTTTAACACTAAATTCATAAGTGGTGAAAGCAGGAACTGCAATCCAGCACTTCTGCTTTTCAGTGGCTTCTTTAAGGGGTAGGATGCAATAATATTCCTTCTCATGCTTTCTTTGTGCAATCCTGAATATTTTAGATTTTTGTTATACAGTGGTTTCAGTTATCTGGGAAGGTAAATAAATAGCTGTACTTGCATTTAGACAGTCTCCTGTGACATGATATTATGACTGCCTTAAGACCATGGAAGGAACAGAGTCCAAGTTCATGTCTCCTGAGTAAGTCTATGTTGCTGTTTAAAGCACGGAAACCACTAGCAATTGCTCCAACAACAGGTAAGAAGAACAGCCTTCAGGATGCTGTTTTAGTTAATATTTTTCCATATGAGGCATGTTAATTAATATACAGCTCTATCTTAATAAAAGATGTTATTAAGATAAATAACAATCCTTCACTACTCAATTTCTCTTTTTACAAATGATTCCAATAAACCTGCTCATGTATGCAAACCCTATGAGAGGGTTTCCAGGATCAAGCTACAAGAAGTTTTAATCTACCATGATAGAGTAAAATTAAGTTACTTAACACAATGAAAGCAGAAATACTAACTTAAATGGCGGTAGAGATTAAAACATTATGCCCAATCTCAGTTAGCTCTAAGAATTTAATACTTTTAGCTGTCACATAAACAATAAAATCATAGCATGAAGGAAACACTAACTTTTTAAGGATCCTACCAGAAGTGGAGAAAATGCACTCATGACCATGCATATTATACAGTAATACTCTTCAAGCACAAATAAGACCTAACCAAAACCATGTTTTAGATAACTGTCATGCTATCAAGTAACAATACAGAGGAGATCAGACTTAATCTTTCCTTCACAATGAAATCAGTACAAACAAATCTTACAATGTTTGGACACCAAAGTCCTGAAACAAAGAAACCTAGAAAATCTCATAAAACCACCCACAGACTCTGCATGCTGGTCTGTGATTATACAACTGGAGAAGATCATCCAAACTGTGATGTAAACCAATGTCAGTCTGCAAATGATAGTACTACAATGGTTCTAACAAAAAATAAAGTAAGTGCCTTTAACAGCCATCAGCAAGGAATACATTCATGTTTATCTAACCATTTTCCCCACAAATGAGGAATACTTTTTTTTTTTTTAAATTTGGAGAAAGAAGACAACTTATTCCACATACTGAGGATAATATCTCTCATGTGTGTCTTTAGTAAACTGCAACACACACGCAACTAAACAAAAATGAGCCTGGGATCAACAGTAAAAAAGAAAGCTTCCTAATGCACCCCAGGGCCTATTGCATTTCAAATTGATCCTCTATGAAACCCATTTTGTCCTCATTACTTTTTAGATGGGAATATTCACCCTTTTTTTAGAGACATATATGCCAAACAGCATATCTCTTTCTCCTATGAACTACACACAAAAAGAGAAGATTAAATGATGAAAAAATTTCAGTTCTCTCAGGAAAACAGTGTTTCTGTAGACCATACTTTTACCTCAGAACTGAAATTTTTCTCCTTGCCTGGCAACCAGAAGCAAATTATTCTAGATCTGAAAAAACACGTGCCTGTCTAGAAGAGATGTGAAAGAGTATGGCCAGTTCTCTGTCTATAGATATTGCCTTGAAAGTGTAAACCTATGTGTACTTCTTAGGTGAGGCTTCAGAAGATGCAAGACCCTCAATATTAAGGCTTCTAAAGCAGTGGACTAACCCAGTTGCTCTGAAGGTGGGATCTATGATTGACCTGTTTCTACTCAATTTAAGATCCTTTAAGGCTGAAAAATATTTTACTCAAATAAGAAGTTAATGATATAAGCACATTCCCTTTTTAAAATGTTATGAAAAGCAGTGACATTTCTTTCTTTCTAGCTATGCCAGAGAGGAATTTGATCATTCAAACATGTATTTAGTAAAGAAACTCATTTCATTAAAATCAACCACTCCTGCAAATTGGTGAATAATTTATATTTCCCTAACATTAATCTCATTCTTGTCTTCAAGCCACAATTGACTGAACTGTAACTTGGTACCAACAATGGGTATTAATCATACAAAAGAAAACAAAAGGAGCAGTAATGAACTGACAAAGCTTGTTAGTCTCCTCCAGTAAGAATGCAACAATTAACAATACAGTGAATGAATATAAATGGTTCAAATGCCGTAAAAAATCTCTATATATAAATAAAAGAAATGAAGAATGGTGGCTGACAAAAAAACAACAATCTTGGAGAAAAAAAAAAAAAAAGTCTGATCATTACTATACGTAACTTTCTGTGAAAGAACACTTTATTAAGAAGATGGTAAAAAAAAGTACTAAAAGGAAAAAAACCCTGTCATTCTTAAGAATGTATCTTCTGCAGTATTTACACAAAGTTCGTTCCCTCATATAGTCATATATGGTTCTTATATTGCTATATTGCTAGCATTCGATATTTTCTAGGTCTTATTTTAGCCACTATGCCTGGCTAAAAGCCGTGCTGCCAGCATCAGCATTACCAGTGGTTGCACGTTGAGTTGACAATGCACTTGTACATGAACAGAGCTTTTCAGGAAACATAAGAAGAAAAGTTTCTAGCTGCTCTTCATGATCACTAGCTCTTCTGTGTTTTAACTATTACAGTGATTTCATCAAAACTGGTTGTATATGAAGAGCTAAAAGCCAAATAATTTTCTGCAATATTTTGATGTGATTTCCAATATGCAATTTTAACTTATAAAGCTTATAACTGAATATAAATTATTATGAATTCTAAAGACAAAACCCTGTATTTTTTAAGTTGCATGTTCAATCAAAATGTAATTCCCACCCTTCACTGGGGTAGGGGCAGGAAGGAATTTTTAATAAATAGTCAGAATGATATGCTGATATTTTTTGTATAGCAGTTACAAGTTCACAATGTACACTACATATTTTAATAGACAACATGCTTACTTTCCTAATAATTTCTAAAAAGAGCAAACCCCTCCTTATAACAGCTGCAGTGGCCCAGATGTCACAAAAGCAGAATGCCTTTGCTATGCAGGGGAGGGGCAGGCCGTCCTTTTGTGCTGGCACGTGGAGGTCCCTGCCAGCGACAGCCCTTCGCAGGCACATCATGCCTGGTGAGGTTTGGCCATGGAAGAGGGCAGGAGCATGTGCAGAGCTGGTTTAATGAATTAAACATGGAATCGATTTTTTTGTTGTTGTGCAGATGGCAAAGGAGTTTCAGACCTGGTTTGCTGAGGGGAAAACCACAGCTCCGGCCTCGTGCCTCAGTCTCCCTGTTGCACTACAGTGCAACTGCCCAGTTTTCCTGATTTGGCAACAGGATCAAGATCTAGCCTTGAAAAATTGACTCCATAAAGAATATGATGTGCATATGCCGTGTAACAGCTTACCAAGTAGTCGGAGTCGATTGTTTCTGGCAAAGTCTGGCAGGCAGAAGAGCTGCCCGCATTGTCTGGCTTGCGGGAAGATAACATTTCCCATTGTTGTCTCTACAAAGCTCCTAATACAGTTAGACTAAAATAAGCAAGCAACAAAAGCACTGATTTCTCCTGGAAAACAGTGAAGCTTCTTCTTCCTTGCAAAGCATTGTGGAAGATCCTACCTGGTAGCGCTAGAAACTCCAGCTCTTTTCTTCTCCAGGGAACTGGCAGCACAGAGCTCCTGGTCTTCTCCCAGGGTTATTACTCTCTCTGTCCCTCATTCACGTTTCTCACCAGTTCTCTTCAGGAGTGAAAAATTAGTCATCATGCCCATTCCACTGTTGCACTGTTTCAGTCTGCAGGTTGCCTTGGCTGCCAGGGTGGATGCTATCCCTGGGCATCCAAATTGTTAGGCATGGGGTCTAACGGAAATGGAAGAAAGAGGTTTTTGCCTCTAACATCCCAGAAAAAGACAAGGGTAAGCAGAGGGTGAGGTGAGGCTTGAGATCAGACAGAAACTGATCTGTGATCCTCATCATGCAAATAAAGGACTTAGTCATGCAGTTTTCTCTTCGGAGAATGCTACCAGGCAGGAGCAACTTGACAGCTGCTCTCTCATAATAGCCAGTTTGGATTCCTGTATACTCTTCACGCCTGTACATTGTTTTATTACTTTGCATTTAGATGTAGAAAACTCCAAGCACCTGCACTACACAGCATTAAACCTTGTATCTACTAAATCTGCCAACACAGAAGCCAATGCAGTCGGTGGAATTATTTGATGTGGTCACACACTACAAAATGGATTGAAAGCACAAACTTGTCTCAAGCCCACCACTGCAGAAACAACTGTAGCATTCTACTGATGTGGGCAGGACCCAAGTGAGTAAGGGCAATTTGTGGCACACTTGAAAAATAAATTAATTTTAAAACAAAGAAACAAAGTTCCTTTGTTCAGTTTTAACACATTTCTTGACTTGTATTACCCACTTCTCTCTTTCCCATTCCCAAGGAAGGTTCCATTAATCATCCTTCTAATGGAAACACTTGTGTCTGATCACTGAGCAGTGGACACAGGCATAGTCTTGGGCATGCACTGAACGAGAAGCCCAAGGGAAGCCTAGCTGAAAAGTTTGGGAAAGCAAGGATGCCTTTTTAAAATAAACTTTGGAGAGGTCAGCAGGACAGCAAGGGGTCAGCACCAGGCAGCCAGTGGGTGGATGGCACAGGAGAAAGACAACAACACTTGTCATTAATTATATCTGTTGGAATGCTACACATTTTCCCCCCCAAGTGGTAGTACTCCAGACATCCAAGCACAGTCTCTCCCACGTCCTACTCGACCCCAGGCAGGGCACATGCCAAGAAGCTTTCATACACTAGAAGCCAAGAAGTAGCTAATACAAGCAGAGGTTAAAGAATTTAAATTGTCCCTCCACTCTGAAACATTTTTTCTCTAGCTTAAAGCCATCCTCTCATAACTGTCTCTTCTACCAGTGAAATACATATTCTCTTAGAGCTAAATATGGCTAGATTTCCATGCCCAGCTTCAAGCAAACAAAACTCTGACTTTCTTTGGAGATTAGTAACGACTGGGAACTGGACTGCTTGGAACAAGAACTTCACTCCTAAAACTGATCCTGCAAGCTCCCAATACCACGTGCCACTTACCCTAGTCTAGATGTATCTTATCTGAAAAGGTGTTTTCTCCTATAAATAATTGTTGCAAAATGTCTGCAAATGCCAGAGTGCATCACTACATGTGATGCTCTTGCAAAACTTTGAACTATCCCTATTTATGAAGCTAATTATTTCATAACCATGAATAGTCTCTTCTATTTTAATAAAATCCCTTATAAATTATTGATTGAAGAGGAAATGGCGGGCTAGTAGTTCATGGATGGATCCTTTCTCACTTAACCCTGAACCAGCCAAGGACATAGCCAAAGTTTGTTGTCTATTATGTGCAGAATGAGACAGGTATCTGCGGAGCATGATTTATCCTATCCTGACCAGATAGGTGGGAGGAATGCACCTCTGGAAATGCTTCTCTCTGTACTTTCACTATAGAGAAACTCATAAAACTAGCTCAACCTAGAAGCATTGTAGGCATCTGAAAGGTATGCAAGATGTTTTAGTGACTATATAGTTTATGAGGAAGCTTTGGGTATTAGAACTCCAGCATAGTAGTTATAAATCATAGTAGTTATAAATCATGGAACAATATTACCTGTCCATGTTGTGAAAATTTCTGCCCATTTCTCCAGAGTGGCCTGAGGTGTCTTAAAATCAGCTTGCTGGGTTCTTTAGTGTATATGGAACAAAAACCCCCAGAATTTGGGGAGGGGGTGAATTGTGCTAGAGGAGAGTGGGGTGCCCTCGTACACTGCAGAGCCTTGTTTTGCACTAAGGGAATGAGACAGAGATAATAGCTTGAGCAAGATCAATCTGGATATGCTAAGCCTTGCTAATGGGTTTTGATTATTAAGTGGGGAAGAACAGAAAAGAAAAGCCTGTGGGGGGGCCACTAAAAAACACTCTGTGGTTTGAGAAATTCCTCTACGATGCAGGGGAAGTCCCTACCCTAAATTCACCTCTTTAAGATTTCAGTAGAAAATAATATATCTTTTTGTAGAGAACAAGGAGATCTTTAGAAAGAGAGAACTCCTCCCGTAGATAAAAAAAAACAGACCATGGCTCTGTTTTCATTTGAATGATGCATCCAACAGGGAATATTCAAACTGTTACTGCTGCCAGTTCGAGATCCAAGATGGGCTTTGAACCCACAGCTTCAGAGCCCAAGTTAAGTCACCATATGTTTTTGAGAGCTTTTATTTAACTTTTTTTTTTCTGTAGTTTTCAAGCTTTCATACAGTCATAAAACACGGGCAAAAATAGGCTCACTCTACAAACAGAAAAATATTGTGGAAAGAAACATACACTGTGGTAAGGCACAGTATCCACGGGAAAGTATTAATCATTTTTTACTGAAAAAAGGGAAAACTACCCAATGTTGAAAAAGTAGTAGCAGTGTAAATGTAACTTATTAGATGGATAAAGAGCTCCAGAGTTACCCACAGTGTTTGACACTCAGAGGTCTGTTCTTCAAGCCTAGCATTGAATAGGAGAGGTAAGAATAGACGTAGTTACACATAAGAATTTGAAGAGCAACCCTTCTGGCCTTCCCCTCAGAAAACAACAACAAATAAGCCAAATAATGAGCCTGGTTGTGTTGATTTAAACCATTTGCAAAACTGCAGATCTGAGTTGAGCCTCTCTTAACTAGAGACCGGATGCCAGGCTTCCTTTCCTATTTTGAGAAATTCATCATAGCTAGAAACTGCTTCTACAGGAGATGGACAGACAGGCCTAAAACACAATGCAAACACAATGGATTCACAGCTCAAAACCCCAAGGAGAAGTGAAAAAGAAACCTGACTGAATCATCAGTTTCAAAAAGAAGCACCCTCAGTTGACAGAATTCATTCCTCGGATTTCATCTGAGACCTCATTATGAAAGCAAGTTGGCACCACACCCCAGTACACTTCCTTCAGTTTAGCTCCTCTCCCTCCCTGAAAATGTGCATTGATTTCCCTGGTCCGTGCTACCTGGACAAGCTTCATAGAGCCAGAAGGGAATCTGAATTGGTCTAGTCTGTCCCCCTGTATGTTCTACTATGTATGATAGTGCCATCCTTGTGTGTTGACCAGAGAAATCATATCCTGCTCCCCAGAATGTTAGAGACATTTAGCAGCTTATTTCCATGGGTAAGCATTTTTTCTTCTTGGAACTCATTCTTTGCCATCTGAGTTTGTGTACCTTCAGATTTTTGCTATTGGTTCTTATTACGTCCTTCTCAGCTAGATTAAAGAGTCCCTTAGGAACCAACAATTTTTTTCTTCGTAAGTACTTTGACAGAGTCAAGTCAGCTCCCAGTTTTTTCCTTTAGACATTACACCAAACAAGCTTTCAAGTCTCTCACCAGACGGCATTTCCCACCACTTCCTCCAGCAAATACTTTTTTGTGGCTATTCTCTGAACTTACCTCAGTGTTTCCATATCCCTTTAAAAATGCTGACATCAGGACTAGATGAATTCTTCCAGCATCAGCTTGACCAATGCCATATATAAGGACATACCTTGTAACTCATACTTACTATTACCAGTGACATTCATGGGCAAATACTGTAATGGGAATTCTTATTCTGTTGCACATCTGATATGAACTGTGATTACTTACTTTTAGGCTAAAATCCTCCATTCTGTCAGTATGGCTTTGATCCCTTGTTCCTTGATGAATAATTGTGTAGTTAGCTGTGTCAGGATGGAGTTTGTTGAATCAGCTATGCTTACTGCATTGTATATTACTGCTGGTCTTTGTGCTATCAGCAAATATTACTGAGAGATGACTTCATGCTTACTTTCAGACCACTGATGAACACACTGCATATAACCCAAGACTGAAAATTAAAACTGAATTTTGAAGTGTTTATTTCTGCATAGTGTAGAGAAAGAGCAATAGACTCTATCATGTACTGGAACAAATTTCTCAGGATAACTCAGGAAATGCTGTATATATAATAAAAATAAAAGGTCAGGTCACATTTTCTGCCCTTGTCTCCAGTTTTGTGTAAACTAACGATAGGATTGAAATGGAGATAATTTATACGTGCCAAGAAGACACTGCAGGTTAAGCTATCTGATTTCTGTGCAGATTAGGTATGTGGATCCTCCTTTTTGAGCCTAGTACGTGGCATGCTCAAAATCCATGGCCTTCTCACACTTCTTTAGCAGATTAGGCTTAAGGAATACATATGAGATCAAAGTCTTGAACTCTGTATGTCTGCTGCATTCTCAACAGAGTTAACAAAAGATAAAAGAAAAAAAATAGATACCTAGCCCACACCTTTGTTATAATGTGAGAATAAAGTTCAATATTACCACAAACTATCAGACTTGAAGCTGGAAGCTTTCAGTACTATACACCTTCTTAACACAGAATACTGTATCCTGTGGAATGAAAATGTTTGAAAGTGTCCACAGAGATCTTGCCTACTTGTGGTGGGTTGACTCTGGCTGGCAGATAAGCCCCCACCCAGCTGCTCGCTCACTTCCCCCCGGTGAGATGGGGGAGAGAACTGGAATGGCAAAAGTGAGAAAAATTCACGGGTCGATAAAGACAGTTTAATAAGTGAAGAAAAATGAGATAGAACAAAGTGATGCAAAGGCAATCACTCACCACCTCCCACCCGCGAACCAATGCTCAGCCACTCCCCCAAGTGATGGTTACCCTGGAAAAACTCTTCCCCTGCTTTATTGAGAAACATGATGTTATATGGCATGGAATATCTCCTTGGCCAGTTAGGGTCAGGTGTCCCAGCTGTGTCCCCTCATAACCTCCTGACCACGCCAGCCTGCTTGTATTAGGGCAGAGTGAGAAACAGAGAAGTCCTTGACCCCATGCAAGTGTTATTCAGCAACAGCTAAAACAGTGGTGTGTTATCAAAACTGATTTTGTCACAAATCTAAACTGAAGCATCATACGGGCTGCTATGAAGAAAATTAACTCTATCCCAGCCAGACCCAGTATACTACTGGGCAACGACGGAGTGATAACAGGTAGTAAATTCAGATTATGAAAGCAAGGGATCAGATTGCTAACAGGTCTGCTCTAGCCCAAGAGGGTGTTTACCTTATTTGGCTACAGAGTATATAAGGTTCTAAACAGCTGTATATCCTGAATTCAACAGCCTGAGACTGTAGATTGTGATAACTAACAGAGCTAAAAATGCCTACCTCCTCTAAACAATACTGTGTTTCTTTCAAGAAAATAGAAGATATCTGTATAATAAATGACGGGGCTCCTTCCACATGAGACAAGCAGAGGCTTTCTTAAAGCCTGAGTTGTGCTTCACTGAACTTGTACTGCTTTTTTTAAAAATAGGTTTTTGGATGTAACCGATTTGTCTTTATTGCCTTGCCATCTTAAACTTCATGCTCTGCTTGCTTCAGTATTTGAAAATCAATTATTTCAAAGTATTAATGTTATGAATAGTTCCACAGATTACCCTAAAAAAGATCGTTCAAAACATTCAGACTGCTTGAAATTATTTAGGGTGGTCTTACTTAGATGTAAAAACAATTACTACCCTTACATCTTACTCGTTTATTAGCTTAACAGCTCATTTTAATTCTCAAAACTCATGTACTTATATGCTACTCACTGTATAGTAGCAGCCTGCACTGTCTCAATGACAGGATATTAAATAACCTGTACTCTGTTTCCATTTAGTGTAGAAAGCAATCTAGGTCTCTTGCATCCAGAAATGGAATTAGGTTATCAGAGAATATTGATTTCAACATTGAGAAATGTTGTGGCTTTGATGAAAAATTTAATTGTGAAATAAAGTTAAAATAAAAATAAAATGTCATCTATTAATTTCAAATAGAGTATTAGAAATATGAGACAAGTTCTGAAAATTCAGGTTTCTGCATCATCCTCACTCAACTGTGGTGTTATTATTGGCCAAAACCACTTGGTTTTGTTCCCATAGCTTAGCTAAAAGTTTATTTGTTGATATATGATCCCAGAAAAGTCATTCTCTGAGTTGGGATGGGAAAACAGCTTAGACATCCAGCCCTTCCTCTGGAAAGGTTTTCTAAAGGCTCCATTGCTTTGGTCAGACTTTTGTGTCTGGGCTCATAATCTGGGAAGAGCAAAGCCACGAATCCCCCAAAGTTGTTATTTTATATAAAGTGACCTGTTCTCAGGCTGTTATTCCAACCGGGGAAGCTGGCAAGAGACATGAGGTTTATATCTACCTACAGTATAACAGGCTCTTCCCACTAAGCTCCTGAAAGCAGAAACACTGTGGAATTTCTATCTTATAAATATCCAATTTAAGGAGAAAAAAGCATCAGGTAATCCATTAATTTAAGTGATACTGGGATCCCATTATGAGCAGAAACCTTTGGACCTTTCTAAGTTTTACATTCCATTGCCTGAAGCGTTTCCTTGAATTATTTCTTGCAGAGTTCAGCACTGAACAATGGGATTTGAAGTTTGGAGGAGGAAGATTTGGATACAGTGGAATAATTTGAGATGTGAACATCAGGCAGGAGAATGGTCATGGTCCACATGACTTAACAGCACTCTTCAGGGCCAGACCCAGCATATTTCACTCACCTTGGTGACGACTCCCAGGGTCTGGCATCGGATCAGTTCCCCAGGGTGCATACACTGAATGCTGCAGGAGCAGGCACCCGTGGACTACTTCAGGGACCTCGCTGCAATGCCTTCCCCCACCCATGTGCTTGGATTACGTCCAGGGAAAATCAGGGTGGAGAGAAGGCAGGAAGGAGGGCTGCTGGGCACCTGCTTCTTGTCTCCATAGGAGGCTGGAAGACAGCCAGAATGTATACCAGCCTCAGGAGCTCAAGGGCTCAGAAGTGATTTTCTAAATAATGAGCTCAAATATTTTTGCCAGTAGTTATATCAAATAGATCAGAACGTTGAAGAAAGTAGGTTGTAGGCCATGTCATTAATCTGACAGTACAGATCAAAAATTACTTTATTCTAAATTTTACTCTTTTCTAGACCTGCCAGAAGGAGGATATCCTGAATTCAAGGTTTCCACACATGAAAAAACACCAAATCACATCACAAATATTCAGGCAAAGGAGCTCTGTCTTATGACAAGTCATATTAAATTCTCATAATTATTTATCAATAGTGTCCATCCTCAATGAGAAATTTTTAATTCCTTGTTAAGTTTGAAGGAAGTACACGGCATGGTTTTGAAAAGTGGCTTTGTATTCTTCCATTAAATCTGTTTGCGTTTTTTTTCCTGAGGAAAGAAGCACCACTTCTTTACGTTCTCTTGAAATATTTTTTTCTCACCAGTTCTGATGAAACTTCACTACTTCTGATGAAGGAGGAAGTGAAGATGCCAACATTTGATGCTGATTCAGAGGCACCCACCACATGTTGTAAAAGCCGCTGCCTAAAAGGGATTATGTGTTCCTTGAACTATTATATGCTTAAGGAGATATGAATAAACTTCCAAATTCCAAAATGATTAAAAAAATAGAAATACTCCCACAGAAAAGAAAAAAAAAAAAAAAAGAGAGAGAGAGAACCAAAAAAAAAGTTGATGAAATGGAACCAATTCATGCCAAATTTTGCCAACACATTTTATATGAATAAGATGTCAGATGTCCTGGAGTTATTTATACAACTAGTCTACAAACAAGAACTGTCAGTATCAGAAAAAAAAAAATGGGTTTCATCTGCTTATTTTTTAGTTCCAGAACATTTACAAACCTGTAGCAAAGAATAATCCAAAAAGACTGTCGTGTTCAGTAGATTATACAACAAAGTATCAGAAGACTAGTTTGTTCTGCTATAATTTAGAGCAGCACTGAGACTGAGTAAGTCATGCTAGAGACCGTACAGACCATACAAGATGAGCAGTCTTCTTTGGCCTCATCCTCTAGATCCTAGTTCAGAGGGTGAAAAACATCTGCAAGGGTAACAACTTTTCAGAGCTTTCTTAGTCAGATGTGGTCTATTACATAGGCGTGATGGTCACTTTTCACTGAGGCTAGTTTCATTTGTCACTATTCTCAATCACCTCTTTGAAATACAATTAATAGTTTCAGGTCATTATTCAGTTTTTGGTATGCGTACATTATTATCTCTTTCATGCTCTGAAAGGTTAAGACAGAAAGAAAAGTTAGACCCTTAACATCACTAGTCCTTGGCATTTATCAGAGGATTTTTTTAATCAACGAAGAACCATAGTGGCTGAAAATCTGAATGCAACAATCCAGGAATTACTGAACCAAACTATTTCATAATATATTGCAGTTCAGTTTCAGTATAACCCTAAGCTTTATTGCATTCTTCTCTTTAGAAGCAAATCTGCCTTAGGCATATTGTTTTTTAAAGTCTAGAGTACATCCTCCATAAACCTAAATTCATATGGTAAACTCTTATTCTTAAATCCAATTTTATCCTTATTTTGGGGGGAAAACTAAAGATAAGGATCAGTATCTACACTTGCCCTTAGCTGCTTCAGAAAAAGGAATTCAAACTGACAAAGCTTCTTTATTTCTACTTATTATTCTAATTACTTATCCACAGTTTGGATCATGATTGCTTCTATTTATACTGGGAGCCTACACATTGCACTATTTCTGCATGACTGCTTGTCAAACAAACACCTCAAATAACGATAAACAGCTCCCTTTCATAATTAGAAATTCAGAATTTTTCAGGGGAAACAAGTGAAACATATTTTTTAGATAGAAGGTGACTGAGCTGCGAATTGGAGCTGTATACCTCATATTTAGTAATAGAGACAGCTAGAAGTAAAACAAAGTCCTCAAATAAAAATCAGAGCTCACAGTACATAAAGTAAGCTTTTAGTAATAAAGCATATGTACACATGTGAAATACTCAAAGTTTTTAACATGTTATGCAGTGTGCAGCTATATGCTGTAGACATATTTTAAAAGTACTTCAGATGATCCTGTTCTGACTAAGAGGTTACCCACAGATATCATTAAATGAATGGGGTTTTTTACTAGGGAGAACAAAATTGTATATATATATATATATATATATATCTCTGCTTCTGTTTTGAAGGGCCATAAGAAAGAGGATGAATGTGTGATACCAGCTTTCATTTACAAACCAACCAACATTTTAGTTTTTGTTATAAAGCCTTTACACATGATACAGTTAGGAAAACAAAACCTACACATCATCATACATTAAGAAATGATGCAGTTAAGTCAAAGTGACAGTCGAGTTTACATCTGAAAATTAGGGCGGCTAATGGGGAGCATTGACACAAACTGTTTTTAGCCTCCGCTTAAGAACCTGACGTGCCAGTGACATGCCCTACAGGTCTGACTCACAGGCTGCTCTGCGTGACAACCTACTCCTTCACACACTGCGGAGCAAAGTAGCACTAAGGAATTACTTGAGAGAAAGTTTGTCAACCCCTACAAATTTGGGCAGAAAGAAAGGCACAAACAATTTTAAGAGAGCAGTACTTGATTTCCTTCCAAGGAAGCTAACAAAATGCAGTCCACTTGTTAAGAGCCTGCTGTGGCAAGGTGTTGAGAGCACTCCAGTTCAATGGGTTGCAGTCAGCGTGGGATGCTGAGCACATTTCAAGTTGCGCCCCAAATTGTGCAAGCATCCAATATGCTCACCACAGTTCTAGCAATCATCCCAAAAATTTGCACATAACCCACGGCCACACAAAAAGAAGGTTGGAGCATATGGCATGATTTTTAATTGCTCCAAAAGACATCAGAACTTTACATGCAACTGCAAAATATTACATATCCAAATGCTTTGAAGATGTTTGTAAAATATCACTATCATGCTGTGGGACTGATCCTGCTGTCATTCTCCTTCTGCTTCAGTAACTCCCTGCTGAGAATCTGAGAGTCCCTTGGCCCTGCAGCTCTTCATGCGATGGCACTTAGTGAAAAATACCAGCAGAAAAAACATGGAGCTGTAGTTAGAAGATGCTGATGTAAGTAAGTATAACTCCTTCAGACGCTAATGAAGGGATGTATACAATTACATTTTGCAGGTTAAGATCTGCAATCTACTCAGTCCATCTGCCTCAGCTTAGCAGTTTCAGTAAGATCAGCATGCTCCCAAACAGGTGATATGACACCTGCGAAATTCCCCTCTTGTCCCCAGCCCTTTTCTGCCCGGTTCATCCTGTGTGAACAACCAGCCCCAAATATGCTATCTAATCCTAGAAGCTCTTTCTAGGACTGATTTATGGCCAGTTTTGGTCAGACAGCTGCCTTATCTTGCCCTATACTCAGAGTCACACCCACTTTGACTGACAAGAAGAAGCAAATTGCATTACCCTGTTAATCTTTGAGATTGTAACAACAATTCACAGCATGGTATGTTGGCAGTATGGTTAAACTCAGACCTTCTGCTCCAAAAGCGACTGTCTCTTACACTTTAGATAACAAAAAGGCTTTGCTAAACCCTTACTACCGCAATGGTTATACAGATACTTGTTTTGGTGCCAATATCTGCTTAAGCAGTTCTTCACCATTCCTTTCTCTCCACTTGCCATCACCATTCCAGCTCTTGTGTTGCTCCATTAATAATGCTCCTCCAACTCTCTCAGGACTTATCAGTGATCAGCCTACAACTAATTTGCCAGGTGAAAAGAAGTTATACTTAATGTTGGTCAGTTTTCCCATCCCATTCATCCTACAGGCAGTTGCACCAAGACAAGGGGTGGTGTGTCAGGCATATATGTTAGTGTCACCATGCCCAATGAACTACATTAGAAAGATGATTCATTGGGAAAATTAATTCAGTTCTACAGGCTGAACCACAGGTTTATTGTGAAATAATGCAATTATGCTATTCTCTATAGAATACCAAGGGCAGTTTGGCAAGACAGCTAAATTGATCTAACACCATGCTACTGTCAGTCACATCAGCTGCCCAATCTCTCCCCTCCCACCCCAGGAACATGCTCCTGCCCCAAGGCTTCCACCACCATTGTCACTAAGGGGACCCATAAATCTATTAATGTATTTTCACAGAGTTCATTTTTATTAGGTCTAGCCCCTGTGGGGGCAGGTGCCTGCATAAAGGAGCCCGGGTGACCATGCAGTTGGGAGCAAGATGGCAGGAAAAGGATGAGACCATCTCTTTTGGTAGCAGCTAGCTATTAAAGTGGTTTAACTTTAGTGTTAAACTACATAATGACTAAAGAAACACAAAGAAGTACTACCTGTCTGTCATTCAGTCCTCCAGTGAGCACAAAAGAGTAGGAAGGTTCATTCTCCTGGCTTAATGTGGTGGTATGTGTTAGAACTGGGCAAAGAAAGTGGATTAATTTCTGCTGATCTGAGAGTTTTGGGAGAATAACAGGCATGGCTCATTAGCTACACTCGATGTAGGGGAGGGGAAGGTGGCTTTTCGCCTAGGGGCTTAGGTAAACAGAATTTTGCAGGAAAGTGCTGTAAGCAATCAAGCTTGAGAGGAAACATCAGACTAAAGTTTGTATCTTAGCTGTCTTTTAAACTAACAATGGAGATACAGTTTTTGCATCTTACATTTAATCAGAACATTGGATGTTTCATTAGCACCTACTTTTAAGTAGTTAACTCTTTGGCTACAATTCTGGAAACCCGTTTAAACTCAAAAGATCAAGTGAATTTGGTCCCAATCTTTGAGGACTCCACAGAACGTTGCAGGAGCTTGACCCACCCATGGGTAACACTCATAGCCTAGTGCTACCTCTACGGACATACAGCAACAAGCTCGATTGATATAACCTGAGAGGTCATCAAGAGTCTGAGCAGACCTGAGTGTGATAGTGGGAGCAATTTGTTTGGCATTGTAGCCTGCACATGGGTTTAAGAATACAACGACCACTCCAATTAGCAGCTTACAGCACTGCAAGTGGACTCGAAATTAAGTGCTTCCTCACTGGTGACATGGATTCTCCCAAACAAGGTCTGCCAAGCCAGTTTTAATTTTTAATTCCTCTAATCGAAGATTTGGGACTAAACCACTGCCATTATAAATGGGATGAAACTGTGACTTCTCTGTTGTGGAATCCAGCCCTTCAAAGTTTAGGCAGTAATTCCAGGTTGTTTTCTTATCCAGTATTGCTTATTCACCTGTTACCAGCCCCACAATGTTTTCATTCAAGAGAAAAATTTGCTTGATTCCTACCTCTCAACAAACAGAAATTAACTAGCTTGCTTGCAACCATGCATGAAGACATTAGATCCAGCTGCTGTATATCTACAGCAGGCCTCAAGTTAAGATTAAAGCAGTGTATGGTGCCAAGTAAATTGACCTAACCAGCAGTTTTCTCTGGAAAGAATACTGAACAGAACTGTAATATACCTCCTCCAATTTTCTTGCATCAGCACTAAAGATAACATTAGGTATTTGCTTCACATCATTTACAAGGAAAAAAATCTTGCATGGGAAAATGTAGCAAGGAGCTGAAGTGGTATGAGAAAAGGCCGGTGAAATGCAGGTTTGCGGAAAGGAATCTGGGACAGAAAAAAATGAAGGGCATTAAACCCTTTCCTTTGGCATTTGCTTTCTCCAGGCTGTACCACACAGTAATGCTCATGCTTAAAGAGAACAGCCTGCACAGAGCAGTTCAGGACAGGCTCCTGCTTCATTTGCACGACCTGACCCCAGGAGAGAGCTTGCACAGGGTGCAGATTTCGTGGCACTTCCCTGTGCAAGCAGAAAGCCCTCATGTTCCACCGACGTCCTCAGCCACCACCCTGAGGCTGAGTTCCCACGCTGCCCCTGGCATCGGGCACAGCACTGCCAGCAGACATCCCTAACTACAGCAGTGCAGGTCTCTAACACTGACACCTGCCTACCCAGACTGAAACTTGCAGCTTCCTTCACTAAGGCCTCCTACAGACATCACATGTGAACAGCTGTCAATCACACATGCCCTGGGCCAGATGTATGCAGGTGACCTGTAAGTGAAATATTTTCTCCCACTAATCCTTAGTAGGCATCAAGGGCTCTCTTTAACAACATAAGATGTCAAACAAAAATGGTACTAATTTCTTGCTATGAGGCAAAAGTTAAATTTTGCTTCCTAATAATTATTTATATTAAAGAAAACTGAATCAGTGACCCGTCTTTTGCCTTTAGCCTTCTTTGAGCCCTCTGTTTCTCAGGACAGCAATAGCCATGGGAATCACGGCTCTCTAGGACCTGGCAGCTCCACAGCCCATAAAATGTGCTGTCTCACTTTGCCTGTGGTTATGCTCTAGTGAACAAAGAGTAGCAAGAAAGCTGAGCATTGAACAGCCAAGGGAACCAGGGAGCAAAGGACACTCCATCTCTCAGCTTATGAGGGGTGACAACGGGACAGGCAAAATCTGTCTGCTAAATATGGTTTGGAGATGGCATCAGCAGTGGGGACTTCGTAATCAGTACTGAAGGCAGAAACCCAAACCAAAACATGAGCTCAGAAGTGTGTTAACATTTAGATATTCATAGCCCAGCTGATAAGTCATGTACATGCTCCCTCTGACAGTAAAACTATAAGGATACTTGGGATTAAATATGAGAGAGAAATCTTAATGAATTCAATATGGCACCTTCATGTTGCTTATTTTATATGACTACTCGAATACATATATTGTAAAAACATAAATGTAATCCTTCTGTGGGGAGGCAAAACTATGGCTATTTGCCCTCTGTTGAAAAAACAGCTTATGTGGCAATTTTTAGCCAGATTTGGTTTAAAAATGAACTATGCACATAGAAAAAATACATCTTTTTCTAAAGAGAGACTTTCAAAGAGCCTTATGAAAATTAGCTATGCATTGGAGCCAAATATTTCACAAAAAGAACTTGGAAACAAAGTACTAGTATTTTTTTCTTGGATTACTCTCAAACAGAGGCTTCTGACTATAATAGTATGCAGCACTTGCATGATATGGACAATTGCCTTGGGACTGAGAAATCAATTCTGCAAAGCACTAAAAATGTTGGAAGATCAGCACTTTGTGGGATACCACCGGTATTCTTTCTGGGACCAGTTAGTTGCTGAGACACCCAAACTGACTTAGTGCTACTGATGAATTTCAAATGTTAAACATGATCTGCAGATCTGAGTACTGCTTTAGTAAATGATTGTTCCTTCAAGCATCTACAGATAAATCCTTTTAAGTCCCTCCTATAACAGACGAGTGTTTGTAAGTATGTAAAAATTCTTCAAGACAAGCCGTGGATTAACTTTGTAGGTCAAGGTATATGTTCCATGCAAAAGTGCATTTTACTGGAGACAGTTAAATCTATTGTTTGGGAATGGATTAATTAATTTTATAGAGAAAATACTTATGAAAAAAATAACTAGGTAGATGTTTGTGGCTTAAGAAGATCTAACGCTAAAGAAAGGATCTATTTCATAAGGCACGTATGGACAATGGTCATTTTACAATGTCTTAGATTGTTTAATTATTCAGAACAATGTAATCACCAGTTTTTCCTATTCATCCGAAATACTTCTGAAACAAGTTAATACTTACAGATTAAAGTGGTGTTCCAGATGAGTAACTAGAGTCCAAAAACTTTATAGTGAAGATTTAGAAAAGGATTACTACGCATAGCTGTGTCAATGCTGGTTGACTTTCAAATACCTGTCCATGGCCTGATCTTTCAGAAAACATTTGCTCAGTTCTGAAAAAAACAGTTTCTCTGATGACTTTTTTTAAACTGAAGCATCTACAATCAGAGGGCACTTAAAAATCTGTTCTCTTTTGCTACTAATGCTTTTTGATAACTACACTTTTCACACTTCTAACTACCAATAGTGAAACAGCAAAGCGAGAGTTTCTAGAAGTGAATCTTGTCAGCAAATAAATCATTGGTATGCCACTTAAATAGCTTCATTCTTGGCATGCTAAATTTTCATGCTCTGATAAGATTTTGGCATGATCCTTTAATTATTCTTGTAAAGAACACAAATAATTAAATCATGAAACACTCAGTTTTCTTGGTATTGTTCCCAATCAAAGACAATATGGCTATATGCAAAACATCACTATTGCTATTACAATGTAAGTAAGGCAGTAAAACACTAATAAAGAGATAAAAAGTAAATCAATACAGTGTATTATTAACTCTGCAAGAAGTAACTGGTCAGCTTTGTCATTCCCTGAAAATAGGGAATAATAAAAGCTGCTTTAAAATGCCTATATAAAGGCTAAAGAAGTAAGAGTCTTTCCTTACAGAGTTTCTCAAACTCTCTTCTACAGCACAATTGGCTTTGTCTGTGTTTGGGGAAAAGGGGTCTAAAAGCTTTGTGAATTACTCAAGAAATTACAGAAGTATTATAGAGGACGTGTCCCAGAACACTTTGTCCCTGGCTCAGAGCCTCCGCTCAGCAGCACAGACTAAAGGAAAGCATAGTCTGAGGCCCTATAGTTGGTGCCTACTGATTATCTTCTTTTCACAGATCTTTCTTCCTGTAAATGACAGTGTAGGTGCAGAGGAGCAGTCTTCTCCACATCCATCTCTTTTGCCAAGATCTCTCTTTCCATTCTCATCTCTCTGGAAGTACGGATTAGGCAGAAAGGGCAAACACTCCAGGCCACAGACTGTTTTGTTCCTGTCCATAAGTGGGATGCACACATGGAAAATTCTAGGTTATGAGTGGAAGTCACCACCTACCTGTTGCTCTGATACTGTTGGATAAATTCTGAACAGTGACTATTGGACAGAAACAGATACAAATGCTTAGTGTGACCTTGGAGCCAGCTCTGGGCAGCTCCTTTTTCAGCTACAAACTTATCTGAATTAAGTGTCTGAGATAACTAACTCTATCTGCTGCTATTCCATCTACAGCTGTAGCCTGTGGAAAGGAACTGAGAACTGAGGCCAATATACAAGTATAGCCTGTTTCATAGAGCTTCAAGCACTTGATTAGACATAGTCCCTGAAACTGTAAAACCGAAGACTGAAAAACATGGAGGCATTAGCTATGAGACCACCTACTCAGCCCAAGTATGGTCCTTTATGTTTATATAAATATATGCTTATTCCATTCCTGTCTAATACCACTCACAAGAAGGGCATATGCACAAGAGTAGCTCTTTCCAAACTTGTCCCATCACCAACCCAGAGTTTCATGATAAAGAAATTGTAAGGATGCCCTGGAAAGCAGCAGCGCTCACTAAGCAGAGCACTGTACCAGTGTTTATACTTCCGGGTTTTCCACTGGCATTGCAGCTGACTTTTAGCAAGATGCTGAGCATCCTCATCCCTCATTTCCCTATCTGTAACATAAACAGAATCATATCAGCTCTCTTGGTAAAGTATTTGAGAGATATACCCCTAAAAAGGGATATGCAGTAAGTGAGCCTTGAGAGACGGGAATTACACACCTCATACAACCCTCCCCTGTCAGTGGAAAGACTGAAAAAAACTCCACACCTTTCAGTTTAAACAAATCTAAACATTCCTAATCCTTGGATCACACCTGGAACTATTTATTATCAAGATCTGATCCTGTGATGGGATTAGTTCAACCTCAGTGTTACAGTAACTCCACTGTGGTTTCACTCTTTAACAGGGAATAAAAATACATACTTATGGAGTTATGTTTCATATTAGATGGTGAGCATATTTGTATGAGCCCTCATTTTCCCACTCAGCTTCAGAGGATCCCATTACAGAGTTTTGTATGGTTATTTTCTACTTCTGCATTGGGTCAAGCTTTCCCCAGGGTACACTTCTAATTCATGGTCTTCTACATTATTATTACCCTTTTGACCTAAATGATTAGCCAGAGTTTGAGGCCCTGAGGGCTCTTTCTATTAGGAGGAGAAAATTATGAAGTCAAGCATCTTTTAGGCATATCTACTTAAAAAACCACCTCCAAAGTCACTTTCCCCCAACTTCACTCCTGTTTCCTTGAATGAAGGAGATAGATACACAATAGCAAAAAAATCTCTGCCATGCCTTCTTGAAGCCTTTTCAGCCATCACTCAGACCTTTATGGGACTGTCATAGTGTTTATCTAATTCTTTTATTCTTAATTTCACTTTCTTTTCCTCATCTAAGTATTTTGCTGTGTTTTTTCTCCTGCTTTATCTGTTTTTCTTACTTTTGTTTTTGTCCTTCTCTTCCAGATATACCCAATTTCCATAAATTTAATATCCAGTCATACCCTTCTTCCACCTAGTTCATATGCCTGAGTGTCCCCACATACGCTTTTGTTTTGGGAGATGAAATGTGCCTGAGACTAGGGTGGAGACTGCTGTTTGAACTGCTGCTAGCATGAATTGATCTGTTCCTTAAATGAAGGATGTAACATTCACCAAGTTGCATGGTATTTTACCCAAAGATGCATGCCGCACGTTCACATTTTCGGAATGCTGTGGAGACCCTTCTGGTTTGCCTACATACCCTACTCGGCTGCCTCCAGAGTCTGCAGCCAAACCAACACTTCTGCTGGTTGTGCCAATGGTGTGAGCAAAGGCAGCATTCCTGTCCTCCCCCAGCCTTGTCTCCCTCACTGCTTGCAGGATAAACAGCTGCAATGGCTCAACAGAAAGTGTGCTAGAGGGTCAGGAATGAGAAGCCAGGAATAGGGGAAAGGCAGGACAGCACTTTTGGCATTGGTGTCAGCACACCTAGCTTGAAGTATTCATCAAACTACCCTCATCCGTTGAAATCTCCCTGAGCTTTGTGCAAGCAGAAATGCTTGTATAGTATGATAGACACCAGTAGCTGCCAGTTCTAATCTGAGAGTTTGGATAGGAATGGTAGAGAAAAGCTATGATTTTTAAAATTATTGCAGTTACAGTAGACTAGCATAAAGAGTCTCAATGCTTTCAACCTGCCATATTTAAATATCTATCCAAATGAATTAGAGAATGTATTATAACAGGAAACATGCTCATAATGAATTCTACCTTGATCCTGCACTGACACAAGGGGATTTTGGTATTTTCTAGCCTTAGCAGCTAGAACCCTTAAAAATTTTAAGAATGTAGGAACCTCCAAAAGACCACTGTGAAAGAGAAGTACAATTTACAGAGAGCTGCCCAACTTTAATAGTGGCATGCGTGGCAAGCACCCTCATGCCCATATCTCCATCTCCTAGCCCATCTGATCTCAGTGCTTTCCTCACAACAGGAGTTCAACTATTATCTTCAAAGGGGAAAACCCTGTGTGAGTAAGCTGTAAAAATAGCTAGAGAGAAGCACATTAGAGAATGCCCTGCTATTATTTCCTCTTGCAGATGCACATTTTCAAATAAATCTCCAGCATCAGTTCTTGAGGTAATACATGCAGCATTCTCTAAACTACTTAAGCAGTTGTGCTCTACCTATAACCCCAATCTATAACACAAATATTAAAGCGGAAAAAGGGTGCATAAAATCTATATTACCACATTAATTTCAAAAGGACGTTTGGCTAATAGAAAATTCAGCATCATCTTCATTGATGGTTCAGGGAAATAAAGTTGTAATAAATTGCTGCAAGGCAAAGTACTAATGATTGAATGAGGCTATGCAATTACGATGTAACTTTTAAAATCACCTTTGAGGTTAAACGTAGAAGAATTATGAGTAAAAGGGCAATTAAATGCCAGACTTTTCAATCTAAGGTCTACTCATCAAAGATTCAGTTACCTAAATTGTTTTTCACTATTTCAGAGGAAGAGCTGGGTGTAACAATATTTCATCCCTCACAAGAGGAAGTAAAGAATACTCTTTCAAACAAAAGCATTACCAGGCTATCAAAATCTTTACAAAGAAAAATAAACTAATCAAGATTAATCTACTAGTGCTCTCAAGTTCCCAGATTCCTAGGTTATAAAAGGGGAAAAACAAAAAAAGTGTAAAATGTAGCCATTATCATTTTCATATCACAACTTTGAGTAATACATAGCTTAATGAAACATGAGTTGCATGAGCAGTGTACTTGGTATTTCTATAATCTGCAACTTTTTATATAATTTTACATGCTGTGTTTAAAAATACTTTCTTTCTGAAATCTTTTTAAGAATTATTTTTGTGGAGAAAGACGGATTCACTTATGCTCTGATCCTGCAGATCCTTACGTATCTGACTTCAGTATATATAACGCCTCTGTTGAGTAAAGATATTCAAATTTAAGTGTATTCAAGATTGTGAAGCCAATTTAAGATTTCTTCAAGGGACACAAGAAAAATCTGATACTTACTGACTGAAGAATCAAATTAGCTGCAAACTACAGTTGTCCATGAAAATTATAAAAATGTGCTTTGCATAGTATTTAAAATAGTAACCTTTTTGCAACATTTCCTTAGTCTTTTCAAGTGGCAATGTGGTGGTACGTTGGTATAAATCAATATCAGAATTTTGTATTGTCATATCACATTCCATCCAAGGTTTCCAAGGCATATTAAGATGCAGCAATTTAATAACCCGACTTATTTTGTGAGGTTTTATGTCTTTATTTCTAGCAGATAAAAATGGGGAAGAAGGAATATAAGAAAAGGGGTTTCTCACCAAAGATCAGGAATATTTCTATTACGGCACTGTAAGATGTAGACTACTATATTTGCATCATATAAACAAATAAAGACCACATGCAATTTTCACTTGGGCAGAATGAAAAAGGGAGAAGAGAAAGAAAAGAAAGAAGCACATTTGACAGATGCTAGTCACATCACTTACTGCATGTCTGGAAAGCCCTTAGAAGGCGTATCTGTTCCAAAATAACTAAATAAATTCAAAATTCACACCAGTTTGTTGCAAGAGCTCACAGTTTTTATTTTAAACTAGGAACGTGCTATTTTGCTCTAACTTAAAATAGGCATGCACAAGCTTCCTTTAAAAAAATACCACACTGAAAAATGTTCCCTTAAGATACACAAGACAAAACTGATTCTCTTACTGATTGAAGTTAAACTAAAGTATCTAACAAAAAATTTCCAGAGTGGATAAAAGAAGAGTTCAGGCAGATAGAAGAAAAAGAAGTATATTGAAATGTGGTGCTTTTTACCTTGTGCAAAATGTACACCTTTATCTTCTCTTCATTTACACCATTAACCCTGTAGCAACTGTTGCATCTGTACTGTACAAGTTTCATTCTTCATTGGTTTAAACAAGTAATGTTATTTACCGCTGCCATTCATATCAGAGTAAAAAAATCAGTTCTCTGATTTTCAAAAAACTTACAAGGCTCCTCACAGAGCTGTTTACAATGGCCTTTCCAGCTTAACATTTCTGGGGTACGTAGGCAGCTTTCCTGACACATGGGAAAGAGTGCAAATTACTTGAGTATTCAGCATCATAAAACACAGCGACCGATATAAAAGCTGAAAATGTGCATACCAGCTTTTTATTGTGCGTTTACAGCCCAATTCAAGTTTATGAATAAAGTTTCATTAAAAGTTGAATTACTGCATATTGGGTACACTGGCATTACATTAACACTAAACTAAAAACCAGAATCAACTGCATTTCTATTTGCTGTACGCAACAGAGCTTCTCTATATACATCTGTAATTTTTAAAAATTCCTCCTGCTTCTACAACAACCCTCTGCTAATTTTCTTCAATTTTCTGCTCCACTAACTTAAAAGTCATTTCCTTAAGAAAACAGATGACAGACAACGTGAGTGACTGATTATATTGTGCCATCACTTTGTTTTTTCTCTGAGGCCTTGGTTTAAGAGGATGGATGTTAGTGTAAATGACAGAAAGGGGAGCTTCGCATAGGATTTCACTTCTGTTCAAAGACAAGCTAATGCAACCTCGCTGAGGTGCAATCAACTTGACAAATGGATGCTGTGCAGCCCTGTGCCTCCCACTGAAACCCGAGAGTCTGATTTACACAATATTCCCCCTGTAAACGGAGGGAAGCCCAAATTCCAATCAGACTTAACGCTGCCCGGCTGTATAATGGGTTGATCTGATAATTCCTCCCATATAATGAAATCTGATAATAGTGGGAAAAAAATACATCAGAGAGAATGGAATACATTAATGAACTTGTAAAAATACACTTAAGTCTTAACAGATTTAATAAACAGAGGAGGGACAGCTCAAACCGGGAGTCTTCATATGTGGTCAGCAGTTCTCGGGTTTAACAATGAAGCTGACTGAAAATACAGAGTTTCTATTTACAATTGACTACATTCACCACACCTTTTTTCAGATGGCCAGGAAAAGAAAAAAAAAGCATTTAAATATCAAAGTAAGCTTTGTAATATGTTTACATGTCTTGCCTTGTTCTGTTTCCCCTTCAAACTAAACTAAGGTCTATGATACAAGCTGTTTTCTCAGGGAAATGTGAGTCAGATAGAAATGTTTTCCTATGCAAGAAACAGCGTTCCATTTACTAACTGGAAAAAATAGGAAACATTTTCTTTTAGACTTTTAAGATCTTTTTGGAATTGAAACCAAAGAAATTCCATTTCAAAATGCTTTTCACACAAGTTCAACAGCTGGCACAAAAATTAACTGAATGTTTACACTGGAAAAATGTCACAGAAATGTCTATTAAAATCAGTATTTTTTGTGTATCATAATAAACTATTCCGATTGCCATTGTTCTCTACAAATAAACATTTTGCCTTAGCAGCTACAATTGCAACCAGAAGCTGCTCTCACACATATATGAGTTGAGTAGTGCAGGATTTTTAGGGTTTTATTTATTTTGCTGTTGTCACAAATAAAAGAAAAAAAGAAAAAAACTTATGCAAACATTTCATGCTGAAGTGAATGGATTTCAACAGCTGCTGATTTGGTGACATCGAGAACCCCAGTGGAGATGTCCTGCTGAATTAACGTCTTGGAAATGTTAAAAAGAAACTTCAAACAGCCCTTGTTTAGCAGGCGGTCGAGGCTCGCTCTCGGTGGGGATCATGTGAAGACTAGCAGAGCAGTCACTCAGTCATGAATCAGACTTGTCAATAGTTGCCTATTTTCTCAACAGGTGTCTCAATCGCACGCTATAATCCTTCCCCCCATAGGCTTCTGTTTAACAGAAACTGCTATCACACAGGACACTGGTTTTGCTTATGTGAGACATATATCGATTTCTTAATACCCAGCTCCCTCCTACAGTCCCTACTGCACTCCATGCTTGGTAAAACATGTCCCTCTCACCTATGTGAGCTAGGAGGGAAAGTATGAGAACTGTAACACGGGAGTGAGGAAGCATATAATCCTTTGTTATTGCTACAGATAAGCACAGCAAACACCAAATGATTGTCTGCTGTTTTGTCAGGTACTTATGAAATGCTATTATATTGAGGTACCCTGTGTGAATCACCGTGCAGTAATCACTCACACAGAAAAAGGCATCGCTGACATAAAAGATCTTACTGCAAATAAAAAGGTAGGGAAATGTTTCATATTAACAAAATAAAAAATAAAAAAGTTTAAATTAAAAACCCAGGAAGCCATCTTAAAAATATATTTTTTATAACTATTTCAATCATGAGTATTTACAGCATTTTTTGTAATTAAATTGATTTTGCTAAGTTTTGAAATCTTCATTTCTTTCTATGACTCATACATACATGTAACTACAAAAGTTAATTAAGTCCTGTGGATCACAGCTGTCAGAATCCTGCAGAAATACAAGTATTCACAGAAACTTTTAAACTGTATATAGCTTTTACCCTATTAAAAAGTGTTTATCTCTATGCTTACAGCTATGCTCTTTGAGCCGCATCAGTATTAAGAAACACACCAAAAAGATTTAGGGAAATTTCTCTCAGCTTTTCTGTCAAAAAGCAACAAACCAGGAAATATTCTACAGCACTTATGAAGCTTGCACAGATGACATCATTTATGATGGGAATTAGAACCAACTTTGTATCACCAAACTACTCTGGGCTCCCTGTTGTTACCTTTTCTATGTACACAAAATACTGATGATCTGAAGTAATCTTTTGTATTTTCAGGCCAGTCTCTTCCTGTATCAGTGGAAGAAGTACGTTTGTAAAATAATGTGGGCAGGTTAGTAGCAATGTGCTTCACTTTCGTAGTAACAGCTCCTGTAGAAACTTCTGCATGACTCGCAAATTGAATGTAAAAGATTCACTAAAAAATGTATCAGCTTTATGCAATGTTTTGAGATCATAAACTCCCTCATATCAGACTTTATAGAAAAGTTCCCTAAGGAAGGTAAACTCTCCAATATAGCATACAATTTAATAATTTCCAAATACCTTTGAAATTGATGTCAAATTAAGTTAGACAGTAAAGCTGGTGCAGTTTGATCATTCCAGCTGTATGTCAAAATTCTTCCACATTGTTGGATAACATGAAAGTGCAGCACCAGTTCCTGTCACCCTCAATTTAAAAACTTTTGATATACTACCTCTGAGCATGGAGTTGTTTAAATACTATCTCTAACATCAGTAAACTGCATGTACCACCTGCACTGTGACTTGAATTACTGAAACACAACACTACACAATTAAAGAGATCATCTCAGATTTCAGCAGAAAAAACATTGCACTGAAGAAATTTATATCAAAAGAAAATATTTTAAATATATTTCAAATGTGAATATAATTTGATTGTGTATCTGATGTATGCACAGATTATTAATTTATACACGATACACCATAGTGACAAGTTGTTTTAAGTATGTTGATAGATGCATATAGTCTGGGACAGATTGTAAAAATGCTATGCAACTGAGTGGTTTTACGTACAAGTAATCCCTATGAATTAATTTTAACTACTCACGTAACTGCTTTGTAATTTGACATATAAGTTTTCATTTCTGTAAGAATGAACATAAAATATATAGGTTACTTCCTATGTTGTATAGGGAGCACGTTAGCATATTTTTCTTGCTCTGAGGTAATTAGTAAAAAATTTTGTTCCTACTCATAGCCTTAATTTTATTTTTTTCAACACTGTATAAGTATTTTGACATAAGACTGGATTAATCAATTGCTTTCAACAGGACTGCTCAGATGTACGTTGCTTTCTCTGCATTTGTAGACAGAAGACTTGCATTTTTTAAGATATATTTTCTCTGCAATTTTTGACACTATGTAAGGATATTATGTGGAGAATATACCAGACGATTATTTAGAGAACACAACTATATCCTCAGGAAATGTAACCTTTAATGACATTTACTTACAAAACTGGCCGGGCACTGATTAATTGATTCTGAACAGGAGCCCAGCCTCATACAGACCACATTAATCAAAAGCATCCTAATCATACCAGCATATTAACATTTTGAACTTTACTCCCAGTACTCAAGGAATGCAAGTCATGAAATAATGAAATTTAGGGCAAACTGAATCTTGTTTTCTATATCTAAAGATCTGCTTTCCACACAGATAATGCATTCTTGCTGCATTCTCTGTTTTCTCCCCAGCAAAAAGCAAGAACTGATCAAAAAGTGGTTATTTGGGAGCAAACTCCTAATGTAAAGGAACTTTGAACAGGTAAACTGCAACGATGAAAGTTCCATCTCATTCAGATGCAGCTCATTTATTCCAGAAAAAAAGGACAAAATTTAAAAAAAGGAACAAACTACGCTAGCAAAAGTAATGTAAAGGCTACAACAGCAAACCCTCAGACACATAGTCAGAATCGTATCAAGAAACAGGGAAGTTATTACCAGTAGAGACAGCATTGATATCCTAGAACTTGACCATGCTTAGCTCTAAGCTTCAGAGTTTAAAAGATACATTGACAGATTAGACGGTTCTGAAAAAGTTAATAGAATGTTATGTAAAAATCTTTCCCATATTTCAAGACTAAAGAAGCTTAAGTTATTCTTCTTATGGGAAGAGGTGTGGGTGAGCTAAGAGTGGACTTGGAGGACCTACAATGAGAGAGGTTTGCAGGAAGACGTCTCAAAAGTAACAAAGACAAAACCAAGATTTTGTAAAAGGTAGAGGAAGATCAGACAAGAATAAAGGTGCACAACTTCTCTCAGACTACAGCAGGGTGAGAGTGATATTGAGCCTTTTCTTCTGCCAGACAAGGCACGTAATGCAAACTCTGAAACACTGTCTTTCACAAGTTTCTAGCACCAATACACTACATCCATGTACTTGCGCTGTCCATTTCAAGACCTGAAAGGACTTTTCTGACTTCTTTGTATAATAGAAACCAAAGCATGTCACCTGGTTGTACCACTCTCAGATGGCAGTTTGGCTTGTCTGCCTTCAAATTCCTACTTGAAATGGAGAACATGATCAGGAACACAGAAGTACGTAACTTACAGCCTAAGGTCTTGTTCCATCTGATAACGACCATCCCTGTCAAAATTGCACTTGTGCTCAAACCATCAGTCAAATACCCGTCTTTGATACTCTGGGCTGCTGCTCTCTCAATTGTGAAATGATTTGTGATCTGGAACAAGGTTTCAGAAGGGAGAAGTAAAGAGCATTTACCCAGAAGGAGACCTATGAGACACTGTGACTCTTCAAGATACAACCCTGCACACGTATCTGTTCTCAGGACAAGGGCTGTGAATTCCTGTGGATTCCAGCAATGAGCCTTTTCTATATGTCCCTCCACCTCTTTTTCTAAAACCACGGACAAAATTTTCCCCTTCAGTCACTTCTGGCCAGCAGGAGGCAATGGGCATGCAAGTACCAGTTACAATGACTTGTAAAAGAAACTAGAAAGAGCAAAAGGGAGTTCAAAACACAGATTTTGTACAAAATACAGACTTTTAGTACAAAAAATGTGATATGGCTGGAAACTGCAGCTTTTATGCAGTTTGGATGTTAAAAACCAACTGTAGGAATGTCAGTTCTTAGTATGACTGTGTTCAGAGATGCTATGATTTATGCTTATGCATTTAGACAAGATCCCAGCCAAAACAAAGATGGAATACTAAACCCAGGCAACATGCCTATGTTTGGTATTTCACCTCAGATCAACTTCCATTCACATCAGTTGGACTTGCATTTCTGAATGTCTGTACATTTGTACAACAGGTAATCTAATGGGACAACTCATATGCAGACTTACATGCGCATGAAAATGTTTACAGGATCAGGACATTTGGTCAGAATTTCTTAATGAACTAGCGGTGTGGATACTCATCTGGTATCATTATGAATTGAATGGGTAAAGCTCCTGCAAAAGATAAAGCATGCATCTGTTTATAAAGCTGTGAGTACTATTTTTTTGTGAATACAGTCGTGTAAGATCACAAACCAGAAGCCCAGAATTAGAGGGTATATTTTAAATGAAGCCTTTAGTTTTTCTCTCAAGGCTTTAATTTGTACTTTAGACTTTGGATCAAAGTCCATATTATTTTTGAAGCTTCATTATTAACCTTTAACTTTACTAAAAGTGTTCAGATATCATGAGTGCCACTATCCTGTTACACACAGCACTGTCCTTAATCTGTTGATGGAACACATCTTGCCTAAATATCTCAGTAAGTGATAACCTTTGAAACAACTTCTGGTGGGCCATTACATCAAACTATTTCATACCTTCTCATGCTTTCTTTCATTAAAGAAATATTTCAAGAAAATAAGAACATAGTCTTTTTTTTTTTTTTTTTTTAATCTTACTCTTTAAAATGCTACACTTTTTTATTTAATCAAAACAGTCTCCAGTACTTTTTAATTACCTAGCTTTTTTGTCTGAAGTTTAAGGTTTATTGAAAATAACCAGTTTACTCGTTATCGCTTTTCTCACTGTTTAGTCATGATCAGAAACAAGATGTTCCTTAAGATATTTCATAATTCCATCAAATTCTATACTTCCTGTTTTTCCAACTGGTTTCAGTACTGTTCTCTTCATTCCACTGCTTATTTTGTCACATTTCCCAAGTCTTACTATAAGTAAGTACTTGTTATATTGCCGTATGTTCTAGAGGCTATTTAGATATGAAGCACTCTTGGCTTGTTACCCAAAAAGACATATCTTGTACACAGAAAATAATCTGCTTCTGAAGTTAACACTTAGCTTGCTACTCTTCCTTTCAGTGTTATCCATCGATATAAAGTGTAACTGTGACAATTTTATTGGGTCACTGGCTTAATGTAGGTTATTTTGGGTTTTGACAGGTAAATAAAATCCTGCTGTTTACTCATGACTTGCCAACACTGTTAAAATAGGAAGATGCATGTCTAAATATAATAAAACACAGATTAGGCAGATGCAATATGACCTAGAAAGTGTATTAAAGCAGTTTATCTGCTTTAGAAGATAGACTCTAGCTGAAGAACTAAGACATATTACACTTAAAAGGAGTGTGTTGAGAGGAAATTGTGGACATTCATTGCCACGCTGCTCAGCTGACTCTTCAAGAAGCTCCTTTGCTGCTAAAAAATTAATGAACTTCCCTCAACAGTGAAAGTTGTTTTCACAGAGCAGTCGTATTGAAGCTGACAGCTTTTGCTTTTATTTTTCACATTTCATTACACCTCTGTTAAAACATTTATTAAAGAGTAAAACTGAGAGTCCAAATGGCAAAGTTTCCTTAAAATACTAAATACTGTTCTTTACTGAATGTTGGTCTTGTATCACTTAACCCTCAGAAACACTTTAACCTGAAGACAGAAAGCCATCAGAAATAGGAAGGATGCAGACAAAATGTTTAGTTTTTCAGTACGCTATGCATACCTTTTCTCTAATTAAAAGTTGCAGCAGAACAGTCTTTGAGAAAAGGGGATGAATTTCAACTCCATCTACATTTGTCTCAGTCGTTACCTTCTCTAGATGCAAAATGATTCATTTAAAAGTATAACTTTCCCTTTTAAATGAAAATATATATTGTCCCAAACATAATTTCCTTACACTCTACTAAACACAGACAGGGATGGCTAGAGGCTACAAATCTTTAGGTTCTCCACTGATGCATAAACTAAACAAAAAAGACAACCTTACTTGTTTCAGAAAGCTTTATTAGAATAGGAATCTTTGAAGACAAATACAAAAGATTCTAATATGTTTAGATTTTATAATGTAAACAACTAATTTAATGCATCACTAGCAATATACAATAGTTGACATCTTGCAACATGAATGCAAGTAAGAAACTGATGTAATCTGTGAGATATTTCAAAATAATTAATTTGAGAATAAAAAAAGAACTTTTATTGTGTAAACTCTCCCTGTTTGCCTTTTTTAAAAGGATCAGAAAACTGCAGCGGTTGAAACTTTGCTAAATGAAGGTAACAAGCAATTTTTTGAGCTGGCCTCTAAATTAAGAACATATAATTGCCTGAGAATGGGTATTTGATCAAAAGGGTTTTAAGTGTTACTTATCGAAGAGTTCCAAAAGAACTCCACAATATCCAGTTTATGGAAATGAGGGCAAAAAAACTTGCAAATTTTTCTCAAAGCAGCTCGATATGTCTAAATTGTGTATTTGCCAGCATGTCAGACTGCTTCTGTGCTAATATTTTTGTTCTGCAAGGGCAAATGAGGTTTTAAGCATTTTTGGGTCAAGCCAACGTTTGATGCCTTCTTTTAATTTCCTTAACTCCCTCTCAAACCCGTATGTTCTTGCTTAACTATTTTGCAGCTTAGAAAATTATAGCAAACATTCCTTTCCAATTTTTTTTCTTTTCTATTATTTTCGTCACAAGCACGAGCAGATATATGATGACAAAAAAAGGTTCTACACACTGATCCTTGTTTATTTTTTATTTAATTTGAAAGAACGATCCTGTTTTCTGGCACACTCCAAAATCAAGCCCTGGGTCCTGCAGTATTATCAGCACTGATGAACTGAGGCACCCTAGGAAGCCCAAAGCACATGAACAAAGCTTCATGTATGCCCAGCTGTCCCCTAAATGACTGACAGTATATTATTGCACCACTTCGCATAAATGACAATGGGGTATTGAACCAAATACAACAACATAAAAATCTCCTCAATTCATAATTTCATTCAGCATGGTGTGCCAGAAAAAATTACCCCAATTATTCAAAACAATGTTAAAATATGAAATATTTAGGGAGTAGTCTGAAATAGGAATAACTTGCTGAAGAGCTGAACATTTTGAAGTAATGGCTAAACAGGCTTTCTCCAATCTCACAAACCAGATAATATCTTCATGTGACTGGGATGAGCCTTGTAGGCTGTATCAGTAAAAGGTGTGCTTTTTATGTAAATAGCTGAGGCATGACAAGTACAGGGACTGCTTGGGGCCCCACTGTTATCAGCATACAGAGAACTGAGTCTTTGGCGCTTGTCCTAATTCATCAAGTTGGCAATATAAGAGATTAAGCAACAGCAGCAGTATAAATGTTTGCCAAGATGTCCTTTATGAATCCATGCCATGTAACCAAGTTTTTAAAATCCTGAAGCAAATGTAAAGTTTTTTATAGACAGCTGAATGTTGAGGAAGGGAACCTCTTGCTTTCGCTGCAGGTTATGCTTAGAAGAATTGCACAAGGGAAAAAGACGACGACTCTCTCAACAAGTCTTACTACCTTAAATTGCCTTTGTAGCCTGACCTAGCAGTCCCTGCTTGGGGTCCATGTGGCAACTTCCAACCATGAGGAGCACATGGCTGGGAGGTTTGAACAATGCCGCCACCAGCTGGATACGTACCAGTGGCAGGGTTGAGGTTGGCAGTAGAGCAAGGTAAGCATGTTCTTCCTAAGAAATATATATCCATTGGAAAAAAACAGTTTTGTATTGGCTAAATCTGCTCCCAGACTTAGGACAGGTATTCTGCAATTTCAGCTGTAAATAACGTTAGAAACTTTGAAGATATCTGTTATAATTTGCTTAGTTTTGGCCATTTGTAGAGAAAACCAAAAGGCAAGATTCACTGGATTGTTGATACTGGACTGTGGAAATTAATATGTTAAGGCTCATTGATTCCCAGGAGGATCCAAATCCTTCTTTTCAGCTTTCAGAATAGTACCCTAACTGCTGTCTTGTGGGGTACTACAAAATGAGAATTCCCCAAAATTCTTCTGCTCACACACCTCTACTGAGCACACTGCTTAGTGAGTCAAAGAAGATGACTGTTGTGTAGTTATCACTATGTGTTCCTGTGGCTACCTAGCTGTGCTGCTCTGTAGCACAAGGAGGGTTCCTACAGAGGATTCATGCTCCTGTGGAGACAGTCATAGAATAAAATTTACATCTTAGCATCTTGTGTGAGTGTGTGAACCTCTGAGTTTGCAGGTAAAATAATTCATCATCTTTCCCACCAGTTTTGTGAATCTCACTACAAATGCCCAAATACAAAATGAATTATTTTTTTTTTGGCTAGAATAGTTTTTCCTTTATTTTGGACCAATTTGATCTGGGTTTTTTTTGAGTGGATGAAGGATGAGAGAGGAGATTTTGGACTGTAAAATCAATTATTTGTACAGCCATAAGGATCTGTGGAAAACTAGTCTCTCAGTCTCTCTAATGATGGGAAAGAGACAGAATGAATATGAAGAAATACTTATACAATTTAAAGTTTAACTTACGAGTTCACTGTTTTGGTTTTGCTTGATACCTCCATTTTAGTGTTTATTATCTCAAGTCCTGGATCCTTCAGAGAGTAAATTACTTGGAAGCAGTCTTATATTTAGCATATGTGAAGGATCTTGCTGGAATGAAGCATGAATATTGGAACACAGATAGTGTGTAGAGGCCACGAAATGGAGGACACAAGTACATACAGAGTTTCTGGGGATGCAGGAACTCCTGTATCAAGTGAGGATATTGCATATTTGATGCTTTGAAAAGAAGGTCAGTTTGTGACTCCTTCCTGTCTTAAACAGTGGGATGTTCTGACTCAATGATCTGAGAAACTCAGTGTGACTACAAAAACCTGTATGTGAAATGAGTTTGGGAGACAAGAGAGGGATTCAGATGCTATGTTAAATGAGGTATAGGAAAGAATATAAACACCTTTTATGCTGGAGATGTCTGACACTTTCCATCGGGTCATCAATGGCAATCACGTAAAAAAGTGAAATAATTTTCTCAGGCAAACTATTAGTGATCAAGTTAGAGTAAGTCTTCAGCTCCTTCTTGATGGGGTATTTACAAAAAACATCCAATGAAGAAAGCAGGATGTTGTTGCACTAAGGATGTCTAGAAACTAATCTTAGTGCTCCTAAACATAGCTCCACAACTTCCTCATGCTCAGCAGAGATCCAGACCTTTTACGTACTGATCCCTGTTTTACAGGTAGCATAGCTAAGGCAGTAACTCTAGAACTGGACTTTAAATTGGGCAGGAACTTGCCACACTCTGCACTGAGCATGCATACATGAGTACTTTTTTGTTCCTCCCATTACTTGACAAAACTATTCCTTTGTTCCTCCGGTAACCCTACCTCTGCCCAGAATAGACATGAGTTTGCCTATAACAGACTGAGAGAAGTGCTTCAGCACTAAAAACATGGGCCAAACCACATACAGATGAGTAAGTTACGTAGACACAGCAGATGACAGGAGTTTGCTGTGGGAACATGGTGGTGGAAGACAGTCCAAGTTTACAGACATGAGTACTTAGACTAGCTCACCATCAGGGCTGGTTACGCTGTGTAGACCTATCTCAGAAAGAGGAAGGAGAAGTTGTTTAAACTCTGAGCAGATAGTCAGAGGAAAATTGTATCAGTTTGGTGAAACTAAAGTGGTGAGGAGGAGTGCTTGGTTTTGTTATCCCACTGTATTTCACAGTACATAAGCTTGGCTGTTCCCCTGTAATTAATTATAAAACCTGATCTCCTTCATTTCCCTTTAAGTCTATTGTCAGAACATTTATTATGAGATCCTGGCTTCTTGAAATGAATCCTTGAAATGAAGAGGTGTAGGATGTCAAATTCATTTTCTACTTGCACTATGTAGATCCAGGGGTTGTATGATGATTATGCTAACAAAAAACTATGAAACTTCATTTGTACTAGGCAAATGCATAATCCCAGCCATGTGATATTATTTCAAGAGAAGTGGAAAAATTAGGTGGCAAACACAATTTTGGCAAAAGCACAGTTCTTCAGATGCAACATGTGCAAATCATTATTTTGTCTTGTAGAATGGTTAAGGAAATGTATTTTGAAATGGCAATTATGTAATTAGTGTGTTAAGCAACTTCATTGAATGACAAGTGATTAAACAAATATCAACTAACAGACACAGCACTACTTTGATTAGTGTGTGGAAAATGATACAGAGTAACTCTGGTAAGTACAAGGTGGGCAGCAAAGTTGAGCGTAGGTTTCGCTAATACCTTTCTTAGTCTAAAATGGAGGTGCCTACAAAACAGGCAACTGGGTTTTGACTGAGTGTTAGTTTTAACTCATAAGGTTTGAAAGGCTTTACCAGTCCTAGAAATGAACATATCTATTAAAATGCAAATGCTGTCTGTCTGGGGGTCAAGATGAAAAATCCAGATCCTTGTAAATCCCAAGATCCTAGGGGGTCTCCTTCCACTTCATTTTTGCCTCCATCTCTGTCACCAACTTTTGTCTAGTAGGTGTATGTCTATCCATTTTTAACTGTTGAGTAGGAGAAGAACCTACCTCTGTTGTCTTCCCTCTGTTTTTTCCTGCCAGGGAAAAAGCTGTTAGATTTCTTGATACTGCAAGTGGGCTGAATCTCCTGCTGCAGTGTGACAAGGCAGAAAACTAACTGACACTTTTAGCTTTTCCTGACTTCTCCAGTACCTTTCCCTTTTAAGCTTCTTCCCTTCCCTAACAGCCACAGCAGCAAGAAAATTCAAGATTTTTACATTTCATCATTAGCCAACTGAGGCTAAAGTAACAGCAAAACAAACCAAACCAGAAACAGATTGCAAACTAAGGATAGCGAACAGCTGGCCTGTGGTCTGTGGAAGGTTGACTCATTCCATGTTGTTAATGCCTTTCTTTTCACTTCCACATGCTACACTGCACTGAAAGTCTGCTAAGGTATTTTAATGCAAGCAACTGCTAAGGGTGCAGTTCCAAAACAGCTAAACGTCTCTAGGTCAGGGCTGCTATGATTCTGCTCTTCCTCCATCCTTCTGTGTTCATTCCTGTTCTCTTCTTTATGCCAGATCATGCTACTGCAACAGTGAACAGGTTTAAGGGTACAAAACAAGACAAACATTTCTATAAGAAAATCAGTTTTCTGTACAGTTTATTTTTGCCTCAGCCTCTTCAATTGACATTTTACAACATGGGTAAGCTGATCTAATAGTTTGCTGTGTGGAGGTTCCCCCTCCTCTTCTCTTGGCTGGGCAGTCCTGATGTCTCCCATGTTTCAGTTCTAGTACTCACCTAAGCCCCAGTGGATCAGTTCAACTCACTTAGCCGGCTCAAAAATTGTGTTAGTTTCTGCTAGCTCAGTGGTTTAGGAAGCATCCAGGATTGAAGTCAATGGGAACCAACAACCAAAGCAGAGTCTCCCACCTTGAAGACATTCAAAAGTTGTCTGGACACAGGCCTGGGCAGCCTGTTCTAGGTGGCCCTGCTTGAGCAGGGGAGTTGGACCAGATAACTTTTGGAGGTCCCTTCCCACTTCAACCATTCTGTGGTTCTGTGAACCTCACCACTCTTGTTGAACCTCACTGATAGTTGTCACCAGGCTATTTCACTATTTATTATTTTTTTTCCAGCTGAGGAGGAAACAGTCCCCAAAACATACATGGTCTTTGTTTGTCATCATTTACATGCCAAGCATGTAAGATGCCCAGAGACCGCAACAGTAGCATTTCATACCCTGCTGACATTACTGTGTAAATAAACAGAGCACTGAAAAATTCTATTCTGCATCTTCAGCAAGAGGCAGCCACATTGGGAAGCTACTCAGGAAGCCCTGAATGAGAGCTCTGAAAGGGTCTGCAGGGAGATAGCTGTGCTTTGGTTTACATTCTGTTCCCATTCGGCAGTTAATTAGCAACTCACTTTTTGAAAATGAAAGATTACACATCCTGAACAAATACCAATGTTTGATCTCAGGCTCATCAAGGTTTTCCTTCAGCAGC
The DNA here is from genome assembly GCF_003259725.1 of Athene cunicularia. Taxonomy (NCBI): domain Eukaryota; kingdom Metazoa; phylum Chordata; class Aves; order Strigiformes; family Strigidae; genus Athene; species Athene cunicularia. The sequence goes on from NW_020799095.1 coordinate 119,596,443, forward strand.
TGCCAGGGAAAAGCAAATGTTCTGTCACGTACATCCAGACTGAGATAATGCGAAACAGAAGATGAATACAGAGAGAATGTACCAATGCTTCCACACAGTTGTGGAGAGCACAGCAGACCAGGAAAAAGTACCAAATAGCAGACAACAACCTAGAGAGCCTAACTGAAACCTGATGGGATGACTCCTGACTGCAATGTCAACCTAAGAGGTACAACTTTCCCAACACAACGGGAGAAGATTGAAGCATTGTGCTATATATCAAAAACAGTTTATATTTCTCTGTCCCATGTGACCTGTCTCTTTTGGAGCACGAGGCGCTCAGCTGTAGCCATGCCTGACCCACCCTGAAGGTTACGGAGTCATCAAGAAGAAGGCAGCAGTCAGCCAGACCACACCGGCAGAAGAAGGAGACCTAGTTGCATGAGATGTTTTTACAAGGTCAGGTAGGAGTCCTGAAAGGGCTGTGATGGAATCGACAGGTTTTGGGAAAACTGCTAGATAATTTTTACTGAGTCAAACTACAGTTCTCTCTTTTATTGAAGATGCCACCACAAAGAAATGAGAACTGCATTTACCATAAATCAAGTAGAAATGAGCTGATAAGTGAAACACATAACACCAGGCAGAAAAAAGGAATAAATGTATTTTTTTAAAGAAAATCCTAACATTTTCTCATTTTTTGGCTATGTCCAGGACACAAACACCCACTGTGAAGTAAATCTGAACCTCCAGAAAATACTAATTTTGCGTTAGAACAATTTTTTTTTTTTTTTTTTTTTTTTTTTTTTTTTTTTTTTTTTTTCTGATGTGGAAAGGTATCTTAACAAAAAATCCCAATCTCTTTCATCTTTTTTGGTTCCAGCATTGGACAAATTCTCACCCTCTGCCTACTCACTGACTACACCATTAGGTTTTTTTGGGGTTTGCTTTTCTTACAGAGAAGTCACTCGGTGACTCTGGCTGGCATAAATTCTCTAGATGCCGCATCCCGAGCATGCTCTACAAACAATTCTCAGAACATAACAAAGACATGTGGACCTTCATATGTATTATGTATTTGCTCTTACAAGGTATAGTTCTGAAACCTCAATGAAACTTCAATGCTCCAAGCACCTTCCCTAGAGTGTCACCCCCTTCCAAGGTCTTTTGTCCCTAGAGAACTACTTCCAACTTTGCTGTATTCCAGTGACATCAGGAGCTGCTCACCTCTGGGCATCACTACAATCTGTTAACCCTGCTCAGAAATGCGGGCCAACCATGATGGTTTGCTACATATCACATTTCAGTTTGCTTGTCACTGCTGCCTGTCAAGCTTTCCATCAGTGATTTCTGAAACTGCTGAGCATGTCATCTTTCAGTACACCCCCTCCCTGTTGGACTCCTATCAAGTCTATCTCATCAGTAGCTCTTCCACTTCTACAATTTCTGCCCCTGCTTATTCTCTTTCCAGCTATTTTTATATTTGAAAATAAAAGTGATAGTAGTGGTAGATTACCTATAACATTACACAATTGTTATCTGTCCTAGAAAATATAAGTATTGTATTTTATGCATTTTAAAGTGTAGGAGAGTTCTAAAAACATGGTATAATATACAACACAAATATGATAGATGGGATTAAGAAAGCATGGACTAAAAATAAGCATAAAAGATTCATTATCATCACTTTAACAGCACATCTCATTGGGACTACTGGGTGAAGTAAACAGCAGAAGTCAGTAATAAACAAATAAAGACTATTGCCAGCTCCAAAAACCACACATATGTTAATACCTTCAAAATCACCAAAAAGTATTCCAGTGATGAGTCTGGTCTTTGATCTATCTCCTGAAATGTGAATGGAGAATTGGTCACCCCTCAAAGAACATCAAGTTACTGGGGGTCAAAAATTCAGTTGTATAGGCAGACTACTCCATGGCAAGCACTCAAAAATCTCAAAATGGGTCGAATCTGTTCTTTCTCATCACCAGGACTGACTTAAAAATAATTTTATTAAAACATGAATGTTCATATTTTCAATTTGCCTGCTGCTCAGCAAGCCTTAAGAACGCATCCAAGATGTTTTTCCCAAGGTTTTCTTCACAGCTGTGACAAGCACAGGGGTATGATATTCCTGAAGCAGAGCTCTAAAGTCACTTAGAGCTAAAGCATTCAGAAAAAGAGTAATTATTACACAGTTGCCGAAGATCGTAACATTGCAACTTTCCAAAATATACATTCAAACAAGGAAGCTGAGTTTGACACTGGCTTGTTCAAGACACAGCAGAAGATAAAGTGTCACATCTTAGATTGAAACTATGTCAAGGGTCATCTTGTATGACACAGGCCATCAAATTTAACCTAGCTACCATTATAGGGAGTCCAATCATTTGTGTTGAATTAAGTACATCTCTAACAACTTTATGGTATTGAATAGAATTCTTCAGAGAAAACAGAAATCTCTATTTCCTTCAATAGTTTGCTCTGATAGCATTAAATTTTCTACTTCATTACATTTCTACTAAAGAGGTTGGCATACCTGAATGCAAGACCCAACAAAACACGTGGCAGGCTAGACTGCAGTGGTACTTTAGGAATGTTTCCCTTTTTTACTGTTTGCTAAAAAACCCCCGAAAGACCCGCAGTTGCTTCCACAATACTGCTTCATGTCCAAATGAGATATGCCCCGTCAATCAGACATTTCAAATACACACTAATTAGTGTACCAGTATGAAATGTTTATTTTAATCTGAAATTGCTCAAATGAGGTATGTGGGGAAAAATTTAAACTCCTTAAAATCACAAGCTAAACCAATCTAAAGAATGAAAACTCCCTACAGGGTATAGGAAAAGAGCAGGTGACTTGAAAAACTGCTGGGTCAAATCTTGTCATATTTGAAAAAGCAAGATAATATACTTATGAAGGATTGTAACCACACTGGTATCTGCTGGGTAACAAATCTCCCACTGGATGTGAGTAGAGAGATATATTACAAAAGATAATTCCAATCTAAAAGGTAGGCTATAGTGCTGGAGATGCCACTGGGAACCTGTTGGGTTTTGTTGTGTTGGTTTTTTTTGGTTTTGTTTTTTTTTTTTCCATTTCTTTCTTTTTTTGATCAAGGTATTTGGTCAGATATGTTTCTTCTGCCACAATACAGTGACAAATTTGTTATACAGCTTTTTTTTTTTTTTTTAATAGACATAAACAGATCCCACGACTTTCCCAGAAATAAACTATTCAGTCTCATTCAGACAGTTTTCCATTAAAAAACCCTAGAACTTATAAAATCTATATTTTAGAATGAACATGAGAAAAATTAGCTTCATAAACACAGAAGTGGATAGATCCTGAAGTCAAACTGTGCCAGGGCTCATAGCTGACACAAACCAACATGTCTCCATTGAAATCACAGGCTTTCAGGTGACTAATCCATCCTAATTACCATACAATACAAAAGAGATGATTTAAAAGTAACAGATAACATTAGCTAAAGAAGCCCTTCTAGAATTTAAGTTTTCTAGCATATGGCTATCTTGCACTTATTTCATTTGAAACTTTCAAATGTGGATACTTCAGCTTAACAAATTCTGTCTCCTGTTTTTTATAAGAAGAATAACCATATCAGATAAACCTGCTGTGAGGGGAATTATAGAAAAACAAGCAAAATCATACCAATCACACAGAAACAAGAAAGAAAAGGGAAATTTTTAAATTTTTTCTTTTTAGTTAGTCCATTAAAAGGTCTAATTTTGTCATTAATTAATTCCAGTGCCTGACAAACACTCGATGTGCTTTCTGTTTGTTTACTAATGATTCATTTTTCTCTATTTAGTCAGGTGATGGCAAATGCTTCGATCCAGTTCTGCCACCCCCCTTATCAAACACAGTCAGTAGCACCCCTGTTCCTCAGAAAGTGGAATTCCTTTGATATTTAAGAAGGGAATGAGCAGAAAACTGTGAATCCTGTCCAGTATGTGGGTCTATTTTGTGACTCACTGGTTGCCACTTGGCTTTTAGATGATTATTTTCTTTTGCTCTCAGCTCAGATGAAATCTTTGCACAAGTGATGTGAGTTCAGTAATGCAACAACCACTCCATCATGCAACGACAAAACATTTTTCTTTGCTTTTTAAAAACCCTGTGGAAAATCACATAACTAAAACCAGTGATGAATGGTTTTTAAACTTCAAATGAGGAAAGATTAGGAAATTCTAGCTACGTAATAGCCCAAGCAAACTTAATTCTACCTATTTGTGCACATACTATGATACAATCTTTATTGATGTGATTTTATGGGGTTTTTTACCCTCCCAGGAAAATGTCCTGTCTAGAGCACTGAATGGGTGCACCTGGGATGAAACTAATGCTGCTCATAATCTGGAATTCCCTATTTTCTAGGTGCTTGACTTTGCAGGCTCAATAACACTTTTTCATATAGATGTCTTAAATATATAATTATTCAGATGGCTTAAATGTGCTTTTTGCTTACAAAGTCTTTTTTCTGTTTACATATCATACTCAAGCCTAAATAAATGCTAAGACAAAGGCCAACCTGGCTGGTAGCCCAGAATGTAGTTGTTACCAAATTGACAGGGACCACCTTAAATTCATTGAAATGTCTAAATATTGTATTTGACTTATAGCTAACTTTTAAAAGGCGGTCTTTTACTGAAAGAAAAACGGAGTGACTTTACAACAGCATAAACAAGTTGCTGGATGAAATGAGAATTGTATGTCGAAGTATGGTCTGACTTACCACAGCTCTCCATTACTGTAAAACACCAAATACTTAAGGACAGGAAGTATCCTCATGTTACCATGTAAATAACTAATGGGTTTAGTTTATGTTAACAACTATCTTAGAAACTTCCAATAAAAAAAACCCTTCAATCAAAAATATGGCTATGAGTGTCTGAAACTTTCCCCCAAAAGTAACTAATTCTGATAATTCTTAAGGTGACTTTTCCTTTTTCCTTAGAGAATCTTACATAAGAGTCTGATAAAATGTATGATAAATGTGAACACAGTACAACTGAAAGAGGCCTGCAAAGACAAACAAAAATGGTACTTTTTCCAACCTACTGAAGATCTGAAAAGTGCAAGGTTTGGTTTAAAGATTTCTTGTTTCATTTTTGCTTTTAAAGCTCTTAGAGTATCAAAGTCTTGTCTTGCTTTATCCATAAGAGTGTTGGAGGACAAGAAGACTAGAATGGAAGTCCCCCTCAGTTCTCATTTGACGCAGCAGGGTGATGGGTGATTACCATTGAGATTTTTTCTTCTCCTGGATTTTTGCCAGAAGCTTGAATTAAACATTTTAAGAACAGCCAAACAAAATGGGAGTTTTACACAGTCTGATTAAAAATCCCTCTCCCCTCTCAAATGCCAGTTTCTTGTGACAGATGATGGCTAGAGATGATGGCTTCATCTCTCTGCTTTTCCAGCTACCCATAATCTTCTAGTAAAAATAGGATAGACAAGACCTGATACATACATAAAATCAAACAAAACCTTTGCAGAAACCTTACATCTGACTAAAACCAAAGCAAGCTGTTCAAGCTTTCCTAATATGTCTTAAAAATATGTAAAGGCAATATAGTTTTGTCTCCTTTTCGGGTCACACTTTAGATCTAATCAGGACTTCACTATGGCAAGATAGGCAAATCCCAGTGACAAGAACATGCCATATGCAAAGCACAAAGTGTGTTGAAATTTAAAATTTACTAAAGCTGACATTCTGGCCTTACTAGATATTAATAAAATTATAAGAGTGTGGGGTGAAGGTATTATACCTGGTCATGGCTGGCTTCAATGGAGCTTCCGATACCTTGGAAAGTCATCTGCACAGGAGACAGTGTCAAACAGGTCATACACTCTTTGCCATTTTGTCTATCACTGTAGTGTACCTATAACAGAATAACATACGTAATCTGCTAAACACCAGGTTTGTACAAGGGAGTCATGCTAAAATACTGTCCCTTTTCAACAAGTTTGTAAGAAGAATTCCAAACATTTACATTGAATTCATCTTTAATATAAAACAAGGAGTGTGTAAAATATTCTAGGCAGTCCCATACTGAACTGGGGCCAAATTTTCTGTGATATGTCTGTTGGATAGCTTTTTTATGGGCTGAATTCTGCAGTTTCTGAGACCTTTGAGACTGAATGCAAGATATTGTATCTATCTAAGAATCTAATTAGAGTTTCCAGCCTAGATGTCATTTTTAACAGCATTTTGTAGCTTAGTTATAAAACATCCATGTAAATACCTCCAAAAACTTGGTAATAATAGTTTAATTTTTTTCAACTGTAATTCCATTTCTACTAAAAATCCACTAGTTCTTTTGTCATGGCTAATACTGTATATTTGAATTTGATTTTCTAATTATCAATCAAAATGGCAGATAAAATGGAGAAGAATTCACGTTCTTCTTGAGATGTCTAGGCTATACTTTTCTAAGAGTAACTCGTTCCCTACTGATGTCAAAAAGTGCATGTTGAACCTGAATTTTGCATGAATTACAGAGGAAGATAGTGCTTCTACTTGAATTATTCTCCTTGTCTTCAGGTTCCCTTCAGACAGTTCTTAAATCCCCTAAAGAAAGGATGGATTTTAATATGTTGAGACAAAATTAAATTAAATGTTGCCAGTGTTTCATTATTAAGAACAGGTTGCTACTCATGCTGAATTGTTGAAATATTACAGTTCTCTACATAGCTCCTGGCTTCTAGACAGGCAGATCAAGCACTTTGTTCTACAGGAGAGGTGGAATTTAGTTTATGGTGGTAATTTACATTGGCTATGTGACCCCTGTCAGAAATGGAAAGAGAGATCAGCTCTGCTGGAGACAGACCTTTTATGTTAGTATCTATTTACAGCTGTATAGCTCTCAGGCAAAAGTTACATGATAAAGCCTCATCTTGACATTTAGGCTACAAAATTAAACTTTATTATTTCTGAAGACAACTAGGAACCATATAGAATTATTCCTGTGGAAATGATTTAGTGACATATATGATTCTAATTGTACACCGTGTGTATTAAATCCTCTGTGCCTAACTCTTCTCTGCCATAGGTGCAAAATGGGAATACTTCAGCTGAAGTAAAACCAGTGCAAAACTGGCTGAGTGAGAGAAAAAACAAGTTGGTGCTATAATTCAGAATTACTTTGTTGACAACACATCAAAACAGTTTTGCTGCAGCCAAAATACAGAATACAAAATTCTTGCAGTGCGTATAGAAATATTGATTTCACTCAGACCTTCTCAAAGCTTTCTGGATTATCCTTGTCTCTCTTCCTCTCAACCCCCACAATATGTGCCTACTAAATTGCTTGTGGCTCTCTGCCAGAAAAGCCATACTACTTACTTAGAAACCACAGGAGGCCCCTTCACATATACAATGGTTTAACTTTGATTAATCGAAAGAGGTATGAAGGTATGAAATTTGGCTTGCAAATATAAACTGAAGTTCTTTAAATGTCAGGGACTACTGTCATGACAAAGAGTTATCAAGCTTCCACAACTGTGGTATCTGGTTGCAAGCTAGATATTCTGCTGAGTACATGTTGTGAGAATGTGATGTGGAGAAATGTGGCAGAAAAGCTCAAGAGGATGATTCTGTACTGCAAATATGACATAGCAAAAGGGGCAAAATCTAGTGAGCAAGAGCACATATGCGGGAATGGAAAAATGGCACTTTCTGAACTGTATAGCAAGTTTGTAGGCTCATTTTTAATTAGAATAAGAAGAGTAAGGTTGCACTTCACTAACGTTCACTGGAATAAATCAAGGCTAACAAGCTGAAAGAACAGGAGATATCCAGAGGAAAAATTGTGATTAGTATTACATGACACTATTAACTGCAATAGCGGATTTGCTTCACACCCCCTTTAGAGTTCCACATCGAGACTGCAATAAATTTAGAATTTTGGTATCTTTCTAGGCTTAACTTTCCCAAAGGAATTTCATGATGCACTTTTAGCCTCATCCGAATGTATCAAGGCCATTATTTTGTAATTTCTTAGACATCAGTCCTCTAATTATCTCTTGCCCTGTTGAAGCTCTTCAGTTGAACCAAAATCAACACTTTCTATGTTAATAATATGAATAGTGATATAAAAACCAAAAGACTGGACTTTGAATGGGGGACAGAATAAAACTTTGTCCTTTTATCAAATCCCTCTAGTCTGGAGAATTCTGCAGTCAGCAGAAATATTCAGATTTCTTCTGCATTTGGCACACGTATGTGCAATTTCCCAGTAATCCTGTTTTGTTATTTATCAGTCCAGCTGCTACATTCTTAAACGCTCTATTTTATTCATTTCTTCTTCAAATGTGATTTATGATCCAAAGTTTGGGGGGTTTTGTCAACCAAGAGTGCTACGTATTTGAAGAGAATGTCCAAAATAGGCACTCAGAAAGAAATGGTAGTAGTCAAATAGTTATCAAATAGTCTGAATAGCAGCAGATGCTTCTAGGTTTCAGCTAGCAGTATGTTGCAAATATTTCAGTTTATATGTCCATGCTATTATGACTAAGTATAGGAGGAACGTGCATGTCTATAAAACTGGTTTAAGAATATCGTATCTTGTAAGGCAGGGGAACATGAAGGCACAGAAAACGCTTGCTTCAGCATCTGCTATCAAGGAGCGCTGACTGAAGGCTGGCCAAGTGCTCCAACCATGATTACGTGGCCATTCTTGGAATTCATGACTACAATAATACTTTTCTAAAAGTTTCTCAGTGCCTTAAGAGTCAAGAGTGCTTAACTACAGCTCATCTCTGCAGTAGCTCTGTTAGGCAGGTAAGCACGCTTTGTGGACAGACGTTAAATGACTCATCCATATTCACTCTGCACTGGCAGGAGTGAATGGCAGTACTGGGACTATAACCCATCATTAAGACCTCTGGCCTAACCACAATTGGTCATTTTCCCTTTCCATATATTACAGAAGTAAAAATAAAAGGGTTATGAAAATAATTACTATCTATGTCCAGGAACTAATTTTCAGGCTTCAATTATTTGTAATTCAGGGACACTCACAAATTAGCTCAATGCATTTTGAGGATTAAACAGCAATGAAATTCTACTTATTAAAATTCAGAATGTTTTATTTGGATAACATATAAGCAGATATTTTATAGAACAGCATTAGGATCTGGTTAAAAAATAATGGCCCACATACAGCTGTCTGTAGTAAGGACTGTGCAAGTTTCTGAGTGAAATGCAAGTCTCCAGCCTCAGACTACGAGTAATTTACATGTAATTCTCCTCTAAGGTATGTCTACGCAGCACAAATTAGTGCCACAACAACAAGATCCTGTCAATAACTCAATTACTGGAAAAAGCATACGGCAATGCTAGCTTTTCTTCTGGGTAACTACATACGTGGAGTACCTGAGATAAATCATCTATAACCACCTCAGGAATCCCAAACACAGCACTCTGTTGTGCTGCGTGGGCAGGGTAAGAAACCTCTGTGTGTAAAACAGAGTGCATCCTGGGCATCAAAATAATTAAATAAATTCTAGAAATAATTTTTTCCACAAGTACATGCCATGGATTTACTCGTGCATGTATGCTTTCATGTTCAGTATTCACATAAGATGGAACACTATATCCTCTTCACAGACTGCTTCAGTCAGGAACACGCTGCATGGTATGAGTATGTATGGAGGGATACTACTAACTGGCGTATGTGTATAAAAATGTATGTGAAGGTCTGAAACCATTTGACAGCTATGTTGAAATTTGGCCCTTGTTTTTAATATTTTAAATTACTGAAGAGATACAAATATTTTGATGGACATTTATAGCTTCACATAAAGGAAAACATAAGATGAATGTTTACAATGTTACAACTGAATGTGGAATGGCATAGCCAAAATTCCCAACCTTATATGTTATTTTATAAAGGAAAAACTAAATTACACTGCATAAGAAATCACATTTAAGGATAATCCCATCATAATGCTGCTGCAAAAGCAGGACATTTCCAATTTATTTCATATTTCCTGTTTATTTCATACATAAAGATGTCTCTTGAATCTAGCTTTCCTATACCACCTTTCCCTATGTGCAAATGTTCTGATAGAAACTGTAAAAATATTGCAGAATTTGTCTTGCAATAAGCTACTTTAACATACTGGATCAATATGCAATTTCAGATAATGGCCATAGTTAATCTGCATAAATTATTCTGTAAATACAGTGTCCCTAACTTCAAGAACAGGATAGTCTTCTGGTTTTCTGTGGGCACTTCTGAATTTGAACATCCGTCTTTTTGCATGAACAAGGGCTATGGTTTACTGATTCACAACTGGGGAAGGTGAGAGATGTGTTATACTATGTAGTAGTAGTTAAGCTTAACTATAACATACTAAACTACTGCTAGGAACGAGCTAACTGTGCATTAACAAGAGACTGAGGGGAGCAAAAATAAAGGCTACTATTTTCACACACTGCTGCTTAGATGTTCACAGTTTGAAACACAACTTCTGTCTGGCCAAACACTTTCTTTCTTGAACATTTAATAACTTAAAAAAATAATATGAATTACCAAAAGAAAGAAGTCATCTGTGACACTGGAGTTCATGTTTCCAAACCAAAAACTACTCTGAGTCAAAGCATCAGCAGGAGTCTTAGAATGCTAGACAGAAATAAACTAGGTAATAAAATGCCATTATGTTGAGCAATGCACAAATCTTCTGGATTGACAAACCCGGACTATTTTGTTAGAACAAAGGATGGTATTCCTTTAAATCTGACCCTTAAAGGGAAAGCATCCAATTTACTTCTGAATTTACAGAATAATTTCCAAGATTTTACATAGTTTGCTTTGGATTTACAGCAACAAGCAAGACAAAATGGGCTCAAAAATCAGGTGTTAAAATAGTAACTTTGAAAAGGACAAGAGTCTCATGAAACATTTTTCTTCCTTTAGCTTTCCAGTGAAATGCTTTTACCTTTCTCTTTCTGTTGCTCATCTGCTGTTAGTCATGTCATCTACTAAAAATGAAGCAATCCTGTTTGTTTGAGCTCAGACTATGTTTCATGCATATTTATTGGTGAAGGAATACTCTTGGCACAAAAGTAAATTAAATATACTTGCTCATTTGAACCATTTTCTCAAAGCCAACTTTAGCAGCTCTCACAGTATAGTATTCTAGTACTTAAAAGTGTGAATCCTTGTATTATCCATAGAGCTTACCTAAAAAATAATAGATTAGTCTTTTCAGTCACGGAATAGCATGAGAGAGATTCCTAATGCCACTTTGCATTCTTACTACCTGCTTTACAATTCCATATATTTTATTTGTAGAACAGGAGTACAGTAAAAACAGAAAAATAAAATTGGGAGAAAAATCCTGTGGTTTTGAACAAAGTCTTTTACAAAAAGTTGAAGCATAAATACAAAAACCAAGACCAAGAGGAAAAAAATTGTCCCAGATGAAGAAATAAGACATACGATTAAAAAAATTTTTAAAAATCAGAAAAAAAAAAGCGTTGAATCAAACTGTTTCCTGCAATGCTGGAGTTCCTTGATGTAGTGCGATTACTAAATATAGTATTTTACTAATCTCAGCAGGGACCTGGCTAACTGCATGCCCGTCAGATGTTTTTAATGGTCACCCCCTGTGGAACAAATCTAAGTAGTGCATGAAAAACACCCACATTTTTAAAAGCCCCCTTGCTAGATCATTAAGGAAAGATAAAGGCTTGTACATTCGGATGTGATATATAACACAATCATTGTGTCAAGAAAACATATGTTTGATTAGCGCGCCTCAGGTTCATTAATCGCTGTGTCTGCTTCACAGCAGTGGGCAAAGTTTCCACCGTAGCTACTGCACGGAAGGGTAAAGACACGCAGTAGCTTAAAGACTGACAGTTCAGCAGTAAATCTTGAGCTATTCCAACATGCTCCCCTCTTACAGAGTTTGAATAGCAGCTGTAGTGTAGTCTTAAATCTTCATTAAAATACACTCCTAGCATTTAGACTAAGAAATAAACCTTTACTGTACCATAAATAGGTAACAACAAGCTGACTAAAGGCATTGTCACAGGTTACTGCAACAGTATTTTATGTTCCTGGCTATAGTAAGACAGACACTCGACACCTATAAAAACATGTGAAGTACAAATAAGAGTGAAAAAACTTACTTGATACAGTTCCCAAAGAGAATATATAAAATATCTGCTAAATGCAAAACAAGTTTATCATCTGAGCCACAAAGAAGCTTGTACATCCTTTCTTCCATGCTACTCGGATATCCTCTGAATTCAGAGCTCCCATTTCAGTGATGCAGGAGATCTGGAAAGTTTGGCCATATATTTTGCTCAGTCAAGCAAGGGAGACCCAGCTCCATCCTACCTCTGGATGTGATGTTTTGCTCTAATTAAGAGAAAATTATCTAATACTGCTGCTGTTGAAGCAGCATACAGGGTAATCAGTACTGTGTTTGCTGTTTACCTTCAATCTGTTAAACCTTAACCCAGCAATGTATTTATAAAGACAGTGTTCCTGTGGAGCACATGCAAAGCGAGCACCGTATTTTCAATGGCTGGCATTCAACAGCGCAAAGAGGCCTGTTTGTCTGATAGGGACACTGAAATCAGGAGATGGGACATGGCTTTCTATAAAAAATTACACATTGACAAGTACCTTGGTACACTGCTCATTTTGTTCTATTACTAAGATACGTATTAACTTGTAGACACAGTAAAGGGTAGTTTAACTACACTGATCTAAAATACTGAACACAATCTTCCCCCCCCAAATGAATAAGGAAAATATAATAAAAAATGATAAATTAACTATTCATAAATTAAAACACTGACAAGCACTGCAAAATAATTTAAGTTATATCTGACATGTTTTTTTTGCAGAAAAAACTTGTCTTTCTCTGATCCATTCACACATAATTATTCAGGTAAATACTGTATTTTCAGGGAAAGGAGTTGAAATTAGTTTTATAATTCACAGTCAAAGGAAATCTGAAAAACTGGCAATTCTTGGATCTCTCATTTTCATCACATAGCCTAAAAAAAAGAAGGGAGGTGAGGGAGTTTGTGTTCTGCTAATAAAGTACACAGAGGATGAACACAGTATGGAGCATTTATGGAGGAGCCTGTGTCTCAGGCATCATCCTGAACAACTGACTGGAGAGAGAAACTTGTTTAGTTGGAAGAGAGAAAATAGTTCAGGTTTAAAATCACTTTCTATAAAAAGCAACAGTGAAAATACATTTTCATATACCCTCTTTTTCATTATGAAGGTTGTCACTGCAGTGAAGAGTGAAGCAAGCATTCTATTCTCTGTTTACAAACTGCATGTGAAAGCCCCAAATACTGCATTAATGAAGAGGGAACAGGATGGCTGTGAAGCTGGGAGTACAAAACTGGCTGCCTGAGTTTGCTCAAAAGTCTGACGCAGTGGTTTTGTGAACTAACCTAGATATAGGGCAGTATACAAAAAGAACCACTCTAACTAAAACAAAAACCAATCATTTCACTTCTGAAATTTATCCTGCTTCACTGTGCTCCCAGTTCTGAATGAGACTGAAGGAGACAGAAGCCAAAAAAACCTCCGAAAGCCTCAGCTTCAAGTCACAGTGAGAGGAATAAACTGTAACTCGTCTCTTTTTTCCTTCTTCACCTTTTCTTGCTGCTTCTCTTTTTAAGGGTATTTGCTTGAGAGTTGAGTTCCCTTATTATAATTAAAGCTAAACTCCAGTCTGCTATGAATTCACCATTGCACCTTCACATTTTTGCCAGCTGAAACTTCCAGTCTTTCAAAGTTTTGGCTGTATTCCAAGCCAAGGTCCATAGCTAAGTTATCAAGTCACGTTAGGATTTACTTAGAAAGATTCTGGCAGGGAACAGAGCCTGGTGCATTTAGTGCTGGCTGCAGTGCTTGGAGAGATCCTGACAGCTTTTAAACTTTCTCATACATAAACCCCCTAAATTATAAAATTGGTTATGAAAATATAATTCACATTTTTTCCATGAACAAAGTTATGTGCAGGGATATGTGGGAGGATTTTAATGGTTATTTGCAAGATGCCGAGGATAAAAGCTAAAATGTTACCAAGGTGACATCCACACCACACCTGGGGACTCATGCAACGCCATTAGCCAGTTATTCTCCATTTACCTTCTTTCCTTTTAGAAACTGAAACAAAACAGAAGCACCTGGATGTTTCTGGAGGCAAAAAGAGCAAAACTTTAGCAGCACTTGAATAAAGGGCCTTCTTCCCTGTAAGAGGGAGAGAGGTAACAAAGGCCAGAATAGAAGAAAGCTAGTTTAGACAGATTTCTGGCCACAATCCACATAGTTGGAGACCTCATGTCAGAAAATTTACTGCCCATTGAACTAGATTTGTATTTTTTTCCTAATTCTGCATCTTCTTAAATTAATTCAGAAATTATGCAGCAAATATTACCTCCTGCAGTATTCTCTGTGGATGAATATGCTAGGTTCCAAAGTTACATATCGTTTCTTACAGAAACTGATATAATTCTTATGGTTATTTTCCTGTAGAATGACTACCACTATTTTGACTTCCTTCAAGATCAAAAATGGGGTAATATGTACTAGATGGTTTACAGTTAGCAGAAACATTTCTGAAATAAATGGAAACTAATAAACCACTTCTTGTATATCTACACTGGGTCACTGCCATCAACTGTGGTACTGCCTACTTTGTCTCTGAAGTTAGTTGATTTAGAAACCCTTATAAAACAGAATGCAATGAAGTCCAGGTGATTTGATTCTTATATGAAGTGCTCTCAAAAACAATTCTTGCTATCAGCTTGTTCTGTTTTATCTCTCCCTCTATTTCACATTCCCAACATGTTTTCTTACTTTTGGCTAGTCATGTATAAATCAGGGTTTGGAGGCCTTGAAAGCCCTTACCTACATAACATAGCCATCTTATTTCAAGTTGATTTTCACCTTGACACCTGCAAGTTTCTGAAAGACAGGCAAGGACTCTCAGTTAACAGGTTGCCTGATGCTGTGCAAATCATAGATGCCACTAAAATTATCAATAAAATCCTGACTGACATGCTGCCTTGCTTGGAGGAAACTTCTTTCCCTGTTAATCTGTGTTACCTTTCTAACAAAAATAGCAACTGTCTTGAATAAATGGGGAAGTCTTGTAGCAAATAACCTGATAAAAAAGTGTAAGTTTTCTTCAGAGCACAAAGTGAGTTCACACAGATAAAAGTTCTCCTATTTCCTGACTTCTGCCCAGTGGTACACAACTGTAAATATGCCAGTGAAGCGTAGAAAGCTGTACTGGTTTTGGCTGGGATAGAACTAATTTTCTTCATAGCAGCTTGTATGATGCTATGCTTTGGATTTTTGATCAAAACAGTGTTGTTGCAGTGCTCACACAGTCAAGGTATTTTCTGCTTCTTGAACTGCTCCACCAGCAAGTAAGCTGGGGGTAAGTAAGAAGCTAGGAGGGAACACAGCCAGGACAGCTGATCCCAGCTGACCAAAAGGATATCCCACACCATATGACACCATGCTCAGCAATAAAAGCTGGAGGAAGGGGGAGGTTTGGAGTTACGGCTTTTGTCTTCCCAGGTAACCATTACACATGATGAAGCCCTGCTTTCCTGCAAATGGCTGAACACCTGCCTGCCAATGGGAAGTGGCTAGTGAATTCCTTATTTTGCTTTGCTTGTGGGTACAGATTTGCTTTAGCTATTAAACTGTCTTTATCTCAACCCGTGAGTTTTCTTACTTTTACCCTTCCTGTCTTTTCCCCCATCCCACCACGCAGGGTGAGCAGGCAGCTGGGTGGGGCTGAGCTGCCTGCTGGGGATAACCCGTAATAGTCCTTTCTGGCACCCAGTATGGGACATGAGAGGTTCAAAATAATGACAAATTTGATCAGAGTATGCAAGACCCAATCTATAGCTGTTTAGGTGCTATTTGTCAGGCTCCCATGCTCGCCATGGACCTTGCCTCCAATGCTATATAGAAAAGTCTAGTACTTGTTAGTGGCTGCTTTTTTGCTTCTGCAGTTTCCTGTACTCCTTATCATCCTATTCTGTTTTGCCTTGGAACATACTGACAACAGCAATAGGCTGGCAGATGGCCAGGGCACTGCTGCTGCTCCTGTGCTGTTGTACTGGGCAGGCTAGAACCCAAGTCCAGGGGACTGTGACCATGGATAAGACCACGCTGGAGCAAGCACATCCTGAAGCATATGTGGCCACAGTGTAGGCCATGCCGGAGCAGGTACACCCCCGAAGGAACTGTGGCCCATGGGTAAGGTCACACTGGAACAGGTACTCTCCTAAGGGACAGTGGTCTGTGGATAAGCCCATACTTAAGAAGGTGCAAGGGAAGGAGTTCATTGTAATGTTAAACCCTATGGCCTAGTTCAAAAGGACAAGGAAGGGAGATTGTAATGGATATACCTCTTAATGTAACTCCTGATTTGAGTTCCATTTTATAGGCAGGAACCACCTAAACCAACCGAGGACAAGCCTCAGACGAAGTAATGAAAGCGCAGGAATGACCCAATCTGAGCTGACTTTGGTGCTAAATAACCCCACACAGCACGCCACCTCTCACATCCTGAGCAACTACCATAACAGATGGAGCCAAAGTCATGGACTAAATGAACGCAATGGACATTTGTGGACTTTTTAAAGGGGTGGCCCATAGACCACCCATATGGCCATAGGGAATGATATCTGTGTATATATCAAAGGATGGCAAGGGTAGGGTGGACCTACTGAATAGTGTGGGACCTGAGCATGATGTAAATGTGATGAAATAAGGGGTGGAGAATATACTGGTGTTGGCTGGGAGTTCATTTTCTTCAGAGCAGCTTGTATGGTGCTATGTTTTGGATTTGTGACCAAGACAGCATTGTTAGCACATCCATGTTTTAGCTATTGCTGAGCAGTGCCCACACAGCATCAAGGCCTTTTCTGCTTCCCAGGCTGCCCTGTCAGCAAGCAGGCTGGGGGTGGGCAAGAAGTTGGGAGGGGACACAGCAGGGACAGCTGACCCCAATGGACCAAAGGGACATCCCACACCATATGACATCCTGCTCATCTGTAAAAGCAGGGGAAAAGAAGGAAGAAGGGGGGATGTCCAGAGTGATAGTGTCTGTCTTCCCAAGTAACCATTAGGTGTGATGAAGCCTCGCTTTCCTGAAGATGGATGAACACCTGCCTGCCAATGGGAAGCAGTAAATTAATCCCTTATTTTTCTTTGCCTGCACATGCAGCTTTTGTCTTTATCTCAATCCATGAGTTTTCTCACTCTTGCTCTTCTGATTCTTTCCCTCATCCCACTGGAGTGGAGTGAGCGAGCAGTTGTGTGGGGTTTATGCTGCCTGCTGGGGTTAAACCACAACAAAAGTCTGTAGTAATTTGAACATCAGGCAATATTTTGGTAATGGGTGAAAGCGCAAACTTCACATTAGGGAAAAAAAAAAAAAAAAGGATCCAGAAGAGACATAAACTGAGATAATGAGGACTTTGTCAACCATTTCTACAGGTGTGAATACTCCCTGTGGGTAAAAGACAAATATTATTGTTGAAATTATTGTACTGGCCACTGAGCCTGTCACAGTACAAACGCACAGGAAGATACAAAAGGCCAGATTTCAATACTTTCAGTGATGACAGAGCACATCATTCCACACATCATTTTACAGAAACCAGTGTAACCAATGAGCAGGTACAGTACTAGTGAACTGGACTATGACCCAAGGCACCAGGACAGGAGCCAAAAGCCCTACTCCACAGGTTGTTTTGCAGAAGCAGGTATTGATAATACATGGCAACACAGTCACTCTTGAGCTACCTCAAGAGGTTTCATGAATATTTTTAAATATAAATTCCCACTGCTCTTTGCGTTCTAACATTAAGGTGAATCAGTTGATCACAGTTCCCTCTGGCCCTGACTGTACACTATTATTTTAGAACAATTTTGCTAATATTTGCAGTCTGGTCAACGCTGCTGGGAAAGAATTCTCCAGTGCCTTGGGCAGGGTGGGTGGGGTGGCTAGAGGCACAGTTACATACATAGAATTATAGAGGGAGTTGACCCAAAATGTGGATGAAGCAATATTTAACAGCCTTATTTCAAAAGTATTCTCTAATGTTAATCTACAAACATTATAATTTTTTAATCTCCCAATTTCCCCTGATTTTTGGAGATAAGATCTTCTTCAAAGAAGCATTTATATAAACACAGCTTGCTGACATAGCCTTCAAATCCATTCTACATAAATGGTACCAGGAAGCCTGATGTTGTAATTTCAAAAACTTCCTTTAATTGTTGTTCAATTTTTCTAATTTGAATGAGTGAAGAAACTTTTGTACTCCACAGAACTAACCCACTTGCTGGGATTCCAGTCCCAAACTGACAATTGCCACAAACCTTTCCACAGCCTACACATTTGAGGACAGAACACTATTGTCTGGATTCACATTACAGTTTTTAGCGCTTGCTACACTCTCCCTCATTGGCTTTGGCTGGAGACTTGCTAACACACACCTTTTGATTAGTTCATCTGTGGGGAACTTTGAAAATACACTCTCTCTGACAACTAATACTGTTAATTACAACTATATTCATTATAATAGATTCAGTATGTAGAACCCTTCCCCAAAAAACACCTTTTTTTTTTTTCTTCTCAAAAGTGATTTGGGTGAATCTGAGGAAAAACCTATCAAGTATTCATGAGTCATAAGAGATGATTTGGGTTTTATTCAGTTTAGGACACTGCAGAACCATTTTACCCCTAAATAAATGACCACTTGAACACAATCACCACAAAAATTATTAAACTTTGAACTACAACTTTTGTAGCATAAGTTCAGTAGATAACTACTGAGGAAGACTGGAGGTGAATGGCATAGTGAGAAGCCACTTTATGTAAAGCAGTAAGCCATGAGAACAGCTGAAAAAGGCAAAGAGAAGTTGCTGCTTTTAATCCTGAAAGAAGAATGGAAATGAAAACAAGAAGAAAAAAAAAGATTGTCTATTGTGGACATTTGGGATGGGAAGGTAGTCTATAGCTCATCAGAGACCCAGAGGCAGGAAATGCCCACTGATTTTCTGGGAAAACACAGAAGCTTCATTTTCACATTCTGTTTCAAAGACCTCTATTGAAGCTTTCGACTCCATCGCAGCATTCTTCTTAGTCTGTTTTAATTTCTTCCCATTGGCCTCTTTAGCAGGGAGATTCTGCTTAGAATGAGACATGATACTGAGCATTCCCCAGAATGCTTCCACTTTACTTCTATTCACCAAACAATAAAAAAATGTCTTATAATCCCCTTTAATGTATCTACTTGAATCAATGGAGAATGCATGGGGTTTTTTCATGTTTGTTTTTCCCCTTAGCCTTGTAATCCATACCAATGAGTTCTTGCAGTTTTCAAAGTTAATTCAGAGATCTGTGTTCTTCAAGAGCTCAAGAGACTGGTAAAT
The DNA here is from genome assembly GCF_003259725.1 of Athene cunicularia. Lineage (NCBI taxonomy): Eukaryota > Metazoa > Chordata > Aves > Strigiformes > Strigidae > Athene > Athene cunicularia. The sequence continues at coordinate 119,615,901 of NW_020799095.1, forward strand.
GTCTTCCTGTAGACTTCTCCTTCTTATTTAACTTTTTTTTGGTGAATGTGACAAGTTTATGGAAAATTTCAAAGTGCAGTCCTGTTGCCCAACTCCACAACTGGTGTGTTAATCTGTTGCCTTCAGAGATATAACAACTTGTACAAGTAAATGATCTGGCCTTAGTTTTCCAGTCCAAAGTTATACCAAAGATCATAAAAAAGAAATATCCTGATGTGCTGGCAAAGACTGATGAAACTTCAATGGAAAAAAATCCTGCTTGCTGTGGAGAGAGAAAAAGACTGAAAAGGGACAAAATGTTGTTTTTACTGAGGTAAAAAACAGCTTCAGAGGTAAGAAAGAAGATAATGTCAAGACTCCCAGGGGGCTCTTGCAAATTAAATATGCATATTTTGTTGGGTCACATAACGAACAAGAACTAATGAAAGGAAAGCTGTTTCCATCTAGTGAAGTCCAATGAATTTTCATTTAACTATGAAAGCAACATTTACTAATTGTGACCTGCTTTGGAAAAGAACTTCTGAATTGAAATTGTTATTTCAGCCATCATCAATGAATCAGCGTACTTGCACACAAAATGTTAATGAAGATAAATGCAATTGCATAAAATTTTGATATAAAAGTTGTGATGTGATCATAATTTATATCCCAATTATTTCCTTTAGACTTAATCCTGAATTCCTTGTTCATTCCTTTTGTATCAGAAATTCTCACTGAACTCAAACCTGATTTTCATGAATGTGTCTATATTCGCTTGAGAAAGAGTTTCAGGTCCAAACCCTTCATTATCAAAAAGACCAGGAACCATGAAGATTATTAACAAGTTCTGGCAGCAAATTTAATATTGGTCAAAGAGAAAGAGATCTTAGGTAAAAACAGGATAGATGCGAAGGTCACCCATCACCTTTTACTTGGGAAGCCAGGCGCCGGTTCTGTGGCGCTACAATCTCCAGCAGCCACAGCTAAACCTGAGAGAGACCATGAAATGGTCACAACATGGCCTAAGCTATGACCGAGTTTCACATATTATACTGAGTCTGCAGAAGTCAGACTTGTGCCTTTTTGTTCTTTCTTGTCAGTGGCTACATCCTTCAGTGAAAGCTTTGAGCAGACACAGAGGAAAGTACCATTATCAATCACACCAGAATGACAACCTGCAGCACGAGAGGACATGTCTGCATCAGACAACACAGTACAGGGCACAGGTCTCAAAGGTATGACTGACTTCAGGCAATGAGTTCACAGTGTGGGGCAAGAGCCCAAATTCACAGAACTATGTAGGTTGCCCAGGTTTACAACTGAACTGGAAGACAGGTATCTAATCTGCAGAGGTGTTAATGAAAATCCCAAGAAGCATCTACCTTTTTAGATAATTTTACAACTTTAAATTACTTGCTATTAGCATCCATAGTGCCTGTGTCAATTGTGAAAATGGTATTTAGGTGCTCTTTAAAATTTTACCTGCTCCAAGACATTTGCAATTACATACAGATCGGACCAAAACTATAGCTCTTTCCTTGACATTCACTGAGGGTTGAATTTCCCTGAAATTTTCCTCACATGCCTATCTCAGTAGTGAGATTCAAGCAATCCTAGACTGAGTTCCAAATCCAACCTCCAACAAAGCAATACGAGTGTTTGTTTTGTTTAAAGACATCACAAGGAAAGATTTGAGCTCAGTGTCAACACTAACACAAGTGTCAAAATTTAGTTTAGGCTCACCTCTGCCAAAATTAAAAACCATGCACTGAAATATATGTAAACCTGACACGAGAGTGTCCAGCAGGACTTTTCTGTGTGTACAGTCACTCAGAAATGTATGATTTTGCTACTGGTTGGGGAAATGAGAAACATTTAGAAATGCCCAACAACACTTAAATCCATCAATGTATAAAATGGAATGGTTAACCACTAAACAAATGCGGAGGGGGGGTGTGGAAGATATAAATTGTGTAACCATTGCAATCAGAGGAATACATCATGGAGAAACTATATCCTGTGTGAGCTTTTATTATGTAGCCACTATGGAGAAGAAGTTAAGATTGCTAAATGCTGCCAATGCAACGAGCCAAGTATGGCAGCAGCCATGCACTGGGACTGATTGTGGGCACTCAATCATGGCTTTTTACATTTTACGATTTTTGCTTCATTGAAACTCCCAGGAGAATTTCCTACTGGACTACCTGCAACTTGTGTTTTACCCCAGTAAAAACTGGAGACTCAGATTATTCATGTGTAAACAGCTTCTCTAAATGTTTCCATTTAAATAAACCCTCTGAATAATTTACTGCACTTACATGGTCAGCAAAAATAACTGTAACTTTCCTAATCTAGTTACAAAACAATGACCAAAATACCACACAGCCACTTAAAAATAACAATTTTACCAAAGCTGAATTTTCCTTCAAACAATCTCCGGGCAAAGTCTGCAAAAGAATTAATTGGTAGATCGTATTCATAAATATGAAGCAAGCACTTAAAATGCTTTATTCAGAGTTTGTATAGGCTTGCTTCAAGTATTTGTGTTTAATTATTGCTGGTAATTTGAAGCCTGAGTCTTGAAAGCACCCAAACTGAACACCTGTTTTTCAGTGACACCAAGCTGCTGCTTATCAATTACACGTATCTTTAGAATAATAAGCCATAAAACATAAAAATGTAATTTTTAGTACTTTTCCATACATTGGTCCCAATCATTCTTAATATTAAGGGCTTACAATAGAACATGGCTGAGATCATACACAAACAGTTTAGAAGAATTTAAATTAAATAACCACATTTTAAAGATGTGTCCCCTGAAGCTAAAGAAGTTCAAAAAAACCATTCAAATAAGCAAATAACATTTTTTTACATTTACAAATGAAACATCATATGAGTATTTATTGATTTTTTTAAAAATTCAAAAATACATTGTAACAGAACAGAATGTATACGTTCTTCAATGAAAGACAAAACTATGGTTATCATCTGGACCAGAATACAAATACATGCTAACAATTTAAAATCATTTTGGGTCATTCAGGAAACATGAAACAAGCTAGCTGTTTGCAAATGCAGTAGTTTTCTACTTAGTAAATATGCCTGAGAAAGTTAACCTGTAAAGAAATCAGCTTTTAAACTCTTAAACACAAAGAGCTTTCTAGGCTGAAATGGTGAAGAGACCTGTGATATGCACCTGACAGGCCACTGAGCCATTTCCCACAGAGATTCTGTTCACTGCTCCACCTTGGCTCAGCCACCCAGCAGTGGCAGAGTTTCACATCAATACCAGGCTTATTCAAGCGAGGTGTTAAAAAGCATGCTAAGATGCTGTAAAACCATCGGTTACATACACAGCAGATAGATGTTAATAATTGAGATTCTCTACCAAACTCCTTGGTTTGTATCAGGGCCAAGTAAAAAGTAGTAGTCTAGTTTACGGATGAAACGGATTATATTTTTTGGCTCAAGGTAAGACCCTTTAAAAACAATTTCTACATAAGCATCTAGAATCAAAGCATGAAAAAAAAAGGACAAACACAACTAATCATTTTACAGTAAGCACATACTGTAGGCAAGTAGGAATCAAAACAGTAACATAAATTGTGCATCAGTTCTATGAAAATAAAGTGTTACTAGTAGACACAAGCAATCTGACAAGATGTGAAAGTGAGCAGTGAAAACTTCATGGATTGAATTTCTTTTCATCAGAATTAATGTGTTCCTACTGCAGGCAGGTAACAAATGGAACTCAGGAAAACTGGATTCCTATTAGCAGCTTAACTCTACTATGGTGAGGACTAGGCTTTTACCGTTTCTTATATTAAGAGACAATCAAACTAATGAATCAAAAATGACATTTTAAAAATGAAGGCCAAAAGAAAGCTGAATGTACATTTTAGACAGAAACAGCGTTAAGTCAAATCCACAACTGTGATATCTGACGTACCCAAATGTAATTTAACTATGATGCTTATGCCAACAGAACATCTGACGCTATTTCTCAGATTCTAGCAGCCTCTTTTAAATCACTTCCAACAACTGCATACTTCATAAATTACACGGGCTTTGATGAAAAAAATCATTATCAGGCATGCAAAAATTCTAACAGAAACCTCCAATTTCCAGAATTTGGTTACATGATCAAATCACATATGCTAGAACATACGAAACCAACTTTTCAAATGAAACAAATTCACAACTTTGAAAGGAAAAAAAACCCAAAACCGAACCCAAACAAAAACCTATGACAAGAAAAAGAATATTTCTACATAGCTGGTCCTATTCTCTGATGATGCAACACAGTAAAATGAACTACTATCCATATATGTGTGTAATTTTGAATGTAATGGTGATCAGGAAGAGGCTTCCTTTTCCCATCTTCCACACTGCAGAAATGACTGGATGTACTACAGAGGCTGCCACTGTCCTATGAAATGTAGGCTATTTGCCATTGCTGGATACAGGTTATCAGTGCTGAAGGACTCATGTGCTGACCCAGCACGGTTCATCTTACATTCTCTGGTACTGACTACAATGTCAAAAACATTCTGCATTGCTCTGACACCAGATCTGCTCCTAGGCTGCACCTTCTGATCAAAACGTTTTTATACAGGTTACAACTAAGAGGTGCAAGGTGGGAAGCAGAGTAACAGCTTTAATGACCAGGCCCAGAAGACAAACGCAAAGTTAAGGTGGTGCGTCAGTACTTTCTGGATCAGAGTCGAAGAGAGAAACCAATGCCAGAGCAGTATGTAAAGCTTCTAATGCCAAGAGGTGAAGACTCTCAAAGAAGTGCAAGTAAGAAGCATAATTTAAGCCTGTAATTATTTAAGGAAAATAAACAAAGGAGAAAAAGATGGCCTGCAGTAAGGTGAATGGAAGAAAGAAACAAAGAAGAGGAGCAGGGACATGTATATTGGTGCAGGGTTGTATCTCCTGGACCCAGAAACTGCCTTGGACACCAGCTAATTTTACAAGATAAGTTACATGCATGCCCACATTCAAGAGGGCAAAGTGAAACCTTGATGGCAATGCTATGATTCTGGCTGAAGAGCTTCATTTTCCCCCTCCCATACCTGAAAGCCTTGAATCCTTGCCAAATACTCCAGCTGTTTTGAAGGCTGCACTGCAGAACAGGGGGAAGCAGGAGATATTCCTTTTAGACCTATGGCTTCAGCAGTTGGGGATGTTCCATTCATGAGAAGTTCCCTGGCAATCGTAGCTGTGCTATTTGTTGTAGGAGATATGCTGAAGAAAGAGCTGGAAGTCTGGCTCATTTCTTTAGATGACAAATAGCTTACAGTGGTACCAGGGGCTGATTTGTTGCGGCTTGCTTCCATCTCTTGATAAACATCAGGAGAGAGATGGAGTATTCCCTTTGGTGCTGAAAATAAAGCCAAAGATCATTCTCATTATCTTAGAATGGGTTTGATGTGTAGACAATTTTCATTAACAGATTTTGCAGTGGAAAACAAAGTAAACACTTTGAAGCAGTATCGCTTTTTCTATAGTAACTGTAAATGAAATTGCATAATTTATTTAGACACAAAGCAGATTTGAAGGGCCCCTCTTCTTCCTCTTCCCCCACTCTTTTTAAGAGGGTATAAACCTGGACTTTAAAACTGTGGGTAGCAAGAATATGCAATATGAATAAATAACGTTTGGAGATCTACAAACCACGAGGAACAGCTGCTAATTCAAAATAGTAGCACTATTGTTATTTGACTACAATCTTCTGACTCCTACCTGATACAATAATTTAGGCTGTTATTTCACAAATAATTTAAAGTATGTTTAAATTTGCATATAAGTTTAAGTTTTCATATACAATGAAGCATTTATGGGAAACGTGAGTATCCAGTTTGCTGATATAAGAGGAAAACCTCTTTTTTATTATAAATAAATTGAAAAATGAGCTCTAAATGTGTAATTTTCTATTAATAACATACTTTAATCTTCTAGCATATATTTGAAAATAACATGGGTGAACCTAGCCATATGGCATTTCATTCTAGGGATGACAAACCTGTTTGTTAACTGATTTAGTAATCCCAAGACAAATCAAAGAGTTCAATGCTTAATTCACTTGCAGTACATATTGAATTAATCTCAGAATGTAAAATAAATTCAAAGAAGAGAAGAAAATTAATTTCTAGAAAGAAATCCTCTAATCCTAGTAGTGCAAGTAGTATTTTTAAATAAAATGTCTACCACATGGAGAAGACTCAAAAAATATTACCAGTAATTAATGTCCTCATTTTCATCTACATGGTGAAAATTGAACTTCCTCACTGCTGACTCAGCGAACTGCTTACAGGTGAATCTTTTAATTGATTTACTTCTGGCTTTTAAATTAATATTACTTTAAGAAAGCTGGAATATCACCGTATACCATTCACAAAGATGTATGCTATTCATCTGATTGCTCTCCCCACCTACCTTCATGGGGCTGGGGAGCCTGGTTGGGCCCTGAAATTTAAAGGTGTTTTACCCAGTCTTACAACTGGCTCCAAAGCCCATGGACCCTGCACTGAACTCTAAAGATAAGCACAAATTCAGGACAATGCTACTGGGAAGGATGGAGAACAGAGTCCCTAAAATTTCTTTTTCTCCATTTGGGACAATTTAGAATATAACCTTATAGATAACAACTGTGTAAACATGCAGCATTATTTTATAGTGCATAATCACTACATGATAGAGTGATTTTATACCGTTTTTCTGAGGCTATAAACTCCAAGGCCTACCACTGCTCGTATTTTTAAATAATCTTATACAAAAGATGTGAATGAAAATTAAAATAGATGATACAGATATTGATAGCTGACGTTAGGTTACAAAAAACAAACAGCAACAATCATATTGAGTGGAAGGTGTCCACCATCTCCTAAAACCAGACCACTGTAAATTTGATTTCCTATAAATATTTGAAAAACAGAAATGAAAACTGAACAAAAGGCAAAACAGTATACTTGTTTATAAATAATATATTGCCCCCCCCCCTAAATTTTAGAAAAACACAGTACAACGTCAAATTAAAAAAAAGTTTAAAGAAGTTTAAAATCAAGTCCAGTGCTGCAGATGTCTCTTCCATTGATGTAATATTACTTAAAACAAACATTTTACATGCTTTCTCAGCCATTTCACTGTTTTTACATGATCCACCCAAATATCTAACTGCTGTCTGGAACAATGGTTTGGAATACTTCCAGATTACTAGGCTTTCTAAATGTTAAAATAACTAATATGCAGCATATGATGAATAAAAAGATATTGAGCAAAGCATAGCAAATGCTCCCAAAGTACTGACTTTACTCTAATGGTGATGTTAAATTAATAATAGTACTTTTACACTTATGCAACACCTTTCTGATAAAGACTTCAAAGTGCTTTATAAGCAATAATTAATTTAAATCACACATTGGCTCTGAGAGGCAGATATTATATTACCATCATTGATTATCTCTGGAAACAAAGTAATGTAATATTTTAGACATTACATTAATATAGTTGCAAGCTATTAACTTTTTATATTCAGGGCCTATGTTTCATGAAGCTTCTTACAAGTTTGTTTTAAAAAGCCAATAAAAACTTGGTGTCGTCAAAAACTTCCATCAAGCATACATTAATTATCTATTTTAATACATTATTGAGTATTTTTTAAATATCATTCCTCACTGTTGTCTGCTTACTTCAACTCTGTTGAACTGCAGAAGAATGCAGATATAGATATAGATATATAGATATATATATATATATAAAAAACAGTTTAGTTACAGAATAAAGCTATCACAAGGAGTATTACATCAACAGAGGAGTAAGTGTAAGAACAAAAGAACTCTTCAGAGATTATCTTTAGTCTTCAAACAAGCACTTCAATTAAAAACATGGGAGAAAGAAATACTACTATCCCTCTAACACCTTTATGTATTGCAGGAGAACATCTCTAGGTGAATATGTTCATATTTTTGTTAGTCTTTCAGCTAAAAAAACCGTGGATTTATGTGTCTACTAAATATTTATTCCATACTAATTTTACCATATTCCAAAGGTAGCACTGTAATTGTTAGGAGTCACAGGACCTATAATACTACCTTTTACCCCTACAACATTGCACCTTCTGCTGGACATTAACTTAGAGGTACATTCATGAAACATGTTAAAATAATTTCCATTTATATTATTTAAACCTGTGGGTAAATGTGCTATGAAAATATGCAGGCTAGCTATGCAATGTAATCACTAACATTTGAAAAACATGTCTTATTCATCCTTGGCAGTAATTGTTAGCAGTCTCTCACAATCTTCTGAAGTCTCCGAAAACTCTACACCAAAAACCTCTCTTACCTAAGAAGAAATTTCTTGATCTGTCATTGTCTACTTTTACTGTCATGTACTAGACAAATGTGAAACAGTTTGGACTCCAAGGCAAGTGTACTATTAAGATATAAAATGGTCCAGCTATCCTTCACAAGCCTTCCCCTTGAAGTGCAATCTCAGTGATTTGATTCTGATTCTTTTCATAGCAGCAGTAGCAGAGGCAATCTCCAATAGACCTGTTGGAGTGGTGTTATTTTTATACCTAACTATTTCTCTTTAGGGTCCCCTTGGCTGGGAACTTCTGTGTGGACCTTCACTCCCTTCTGGAGTGCGTGGAAAACAAAACTAAGCATCGAAGGTACTTTCTGCATAGGGAAATGGGGTGAGGAAGGAGAACTGGCAATATCACCACATGATCCTCAATGTAGTAAGACTCCACAAAAATGGAATTTGCTCATACAGGGACAGTGACAAGTTACCCCACAGCAGTGGGCTACTAAGTTAAGTTCAGAGTGATGACAGTATTGCCTGCACACTCACAGGTATTAGTGTCTACACTAGTACCACTGGTGTCCCATTTTCAATTTTCTATTTCTGTCAGGAAGATCACAAAACATGAAAAGCTGAAATTTTGATTTTATCATTCAACTGCAAAAGATGACCTACAGAATCAGGCTTTTATTGTCAATCTGCATATATATATCAATGCTAATTTTATCTCTTTTCTCCTTGATCAACACTGTAAAGATACTCTTCCTCTGCCTTCACTCAATGACTTCTTCTGGTTTGAGGTCACTCATTGACTTGTCATTTTTATGGACACTCAGTATACTTGGTCTAAATGACAGCTTTATTCTATCCCAGAGAACTACAATTTTCTCCCTAGGCTCTCACCTGTCTTACAGGAAAGCTATACCTGTCGGTGTGTCGGAAGCAGTGTCAGCTGGTGTATGACTTCCCTCGACACCCCTGAAAAGCACATGCTCTTCCCTGCACTACAAGCTGTGATATGGGGCACCAGAATGAAGGAGTGCTTTCATGTCTTGTGTAATGATGCAAAGTAAACCATTATATAATTCTGTATATGACATATAACTTAATATTATCGTCCCGATATTTGAAATAATCCATCACTGAATGAAGATTGTCCATAAAGAGATAATCAGTATTTTCTGAACTGAATAAATTAATTGACAGATAATCATCAAAAAGCTTTCTTTCAGATTATGCTACCTATATTCACATTGAATAAATTCTTATCTTGTGCTGCTTAAAGTATGTGGCAAAATCTTGTAGTAAGGCATTAAGCAGGAAAAGTTAGAGCCAGATCCAGTCCTGACTTCACTATTTTGTAGTTAAAATGGACAAAAACTTAAGAGGCATGGAGGACTTTTACATGTGATAATTTCTCATAATTCCTCCATAGTACTGGCAAATTCTCAACATGCCCTAGAATATGGACCATTACAAATCCACTAAGAGCAAAAAAAGTGAATTTACAAAACCAAATAACTATTTCAGTAACAACACTAAAAAAAATTAAATATCATAATAAAAATAAATTATAGTTTTATACTTCACTCACTGTAAAAGCCTATTTATACACTAGAATATTTTCAAATTTTGTTTTATTACCTCAGTAGGAACTCAGAAAATGTCAGTCAAACAATTGAATAGGCAAATAGTATAGCCATTACATTCTCAGTAATTGTCTACACACACAATCTTGGCTTGAAATACCAAGATGCAACCATTACCTACTTAACACAGCTATCTGTGGTATTTCTAAGTCACCAGCTACTGCAATGTTCAGACATTAAAAAATGTTTTGTCATTACACAATGTCCTTCAATCAAAAGATCTCATCTATATGACCTTAAACAAACTGATGTTATATAAAGTCACTCATTAAAATACTAGCTTATTTAACCTTAAAATAACCAAGATGCTGAAGTAAATACTATTTAGTTTTTCACAAAGTCAGGTCTTGATATTCTTCATTTCACTGGAACATTTTCTGTACCACCAAAAAAGAAATTACATTATCACAGGAGACTTAAATTGTATACACTTCTGTAACATTTGGTGTTTAACTCATGTGAAGAAAGTCCTTTGAAATCTTCCGCAGCTTTACTGCTACTTGGAAACATAAAATTTTGTTAAAAATAAGACTGTGTTTGCAGTGGGGAGTTCCTACTGGATATTCTATAATATATTACAATAGACAAATGAAACACCTACACCATTATTTTGACATTATAATTTCTGCATCATAAATTTCCAAAAATATATCAGTGTACTAGATAACCTAAGATTAAGATGAAGCAGGGTCTGAAAAGAACCAACCTAAGTACAGAAGAATGAACAGTATTCTTATCAATAAAGAAGATCAGCAAATTGGAGCAGGAGCAAATCAAGCTAGTGAGCTGGCAGATCAAGGTGCTTGTAAAAGCTGCAAGAAAGTGATTTTTGAGGGGGTACAGCAATTAGGAGAGTGCCTAAGTGCAACCGGAGGTGACCTGTGCAGGCAAGACTATTCATTAACAGATTAAGAGGGGAATGAGAATTGTAATGATGAAAACAAAGGCATGACCCACACATAGAAGAGATGAAAGAATGATCAAGTCTACTAGACAAGGACAGAGAGGTTGCTGAAGCTAAGAAGGTCAAGGGGGACATCAACAACCACAGCATAGGTATGAGTGAAGATGAAATCAGAGGAGGAGAAAGCGGTGGGGGAGTGGAAGTCATAGGGATAAGATGTTTGATGTAAAGGAAAGGGGATGGAAGAGAGAATGAGAATTAAGTCTTGGTTCTGGCAGCAAAAAAGCCTCAGTTCAAGCAATACAATTCTTCAAGGACATTATTATCCTAGACTAAGGGTGAGGTACATGGTGGGTTCCAGGTTGGGGGGAAGGGAGTAGGAAACCTAGAAAATACTTCAGAAAAGTGGTAGTATTTAGAGAAAGACAGTATTGAGGTTAATTGTGTGATACTGCTCTGTTTGCATGGCTCAAGAAAGAAACCCAAACGTAGACAATTTTATTACATTATTAAATCTAAATTTGAGTGTTAACATCAACAAAGAGCTCTGCATTGCTATTTCACATGAGATTTTTACAAAGGAACAGACTAGCAACCTTGAACAAATGTAATTCACATAGGAATTTTAGGGGACTGGAAAAAGCAAAAGGATAATTTCTCTGAAATTATCTCTATCCACAGAGCTGGCTATCTACTATCATGATAGCTGTTCCCTCTTTATACATTTTACACATCAAGAGCTTAATGGTTAAGCAGTCTCCTAGAAAGCTGACTTGGGGTCCTTCTCAGCCTGATGGCATCCAAACCACAGGCCTCACGGTCCAAGTGTATATTTCTTACATATGCACAATAAATACTACTCAAAAAAAACCCAACCCAACCCTGTATCTAAAATATGCAGAATATAATATCTGTAAACCAGCCAGGGAACATCAGAATACATATCTGCACCTTCACTCACAAGTACTTTAATCAAGAAGCTACAAAGCTTGACAGACTACAATGTCACAATTCCTTTAGATCACTCCTTCTCTGTGGATTTCTTGCATTTAGACAGCATCTGATTTTGTATTTTCTATCTGCTAATCATAATGATATTAGATACATATCTCTAAAAGGCAACTGTCATTAACCAGATTACTCTGTACCCCATGAGTAGTCAGTCTCCTGGTGAAGAAGGAAACTAAATCTAAGTAATTTTCTGGGCACGTCTTTAAAACACTAGTTACTTTAGATACACACTGTACTTTAAACTCAGCAAAGAAAGCATTGCATCTGAAGATGTGAAACCTGCAGTACATTACACACTTAACTGAGCACCTCAAAAGGAAAGGAGAAGGACCAATTGCAGTTGTGGTCTTAACACACCTGAGTTGTGCCCAAACCCCACCTACACACAAAAATTCTAATTTGGATCTTGCCACTAGTTCTCAAAACAGCAAGGAAAAATAATCACACTCCCTTCCCTGTTTTGTTAATAAGAGGTGTTTTTGCACATTAGGTGTTTTAGAAGGGTTTTTTCCAAATATTTCAAAAAAATATATGCAAGTTTAATTGGCATTATTTTGGATAAATTATTATCTCCTCATTGCTAGATGAAACTGAAAAATAATACAATTATTAATAATGCCAAATATAGCATATATTTCCAAGCTTCACTAACTCAAGGAAGAAAGAAAATTGGACAAATCTCCTCTGCTTCTAAATTTAATTTTCCTGTCTTCGATTATAAAGAAAACTAGTTATCTCAGACCGTTGCTAGAAGATGGAATGAATCCTTTTCTTTTTTGCAATTAGTATACATACCAACTCAGCAGCTACAGAGGCAAGGTGTTATTTAAACATAAACAACTGCTATAAATTACTCTGGCTAAGGGAGTGAGACATAAAGAGTGTGGAACTGCTCCCTGAAACACACAGTGATGGGATAATGTTCACCTGACAGTATGTTTGCTAAAAAAATTCCACAAAACGAAACAAAAAGCCCCAAACCAAACAGATGGAAAACTACTGTTCTGAAGCCTGTGCTTCATCAAATAAGTGGTGTTGTCAAACCTCCTTACTGCGGTTTCTATTCAGAATGACAAATATTTCACAAATGTTTAGTGATGTATCACTCTAGCTCCTACCAAGAGTGTATTATAATTGATGAAGTTTAGTAAGTTTGGAAGCAATTCAAAAGTGAAGTCCAATGAAACAGCAGTACTTAGTGAGCAACAAGGCATACAATCCCCTGCAAATCACCTTTCAAATGCACCCCAAAAAATTCCAATGAAAAATGTCTGAAATACAAAACAAAAACCTTTATTCTCAAACTGTAGATTTCAGTTACTGCTCATGGAAATATAAGGGTATTAAATTATCTACTGGAAGTCTTCATCAAAATCCCCAGCTGTAGAATAAACATATAGGGACTAACAAGTCTTTATAAACAAAAAAGTCTTTATAAAACCAGTGAGGGTCAGAACTATAAAGTTCACATCAATTTTGTTTCCTACAAAGTGAAGATCTATTAGTATGCAAAATTCATAAATACATGATTGATTTTGCATTTATTTTGTTAAAAAAACAAAAAACAAAAAACAAAAACCTGTTAAAGAAACATCTAAGTAAGAATTTGAATGTAAGCATACAGTTAGGGCTTACAGTAACACCAAATATTTCTTTTTTTTATATATTTCTTATATTCTTAATATCTTTTATTTAAGTAGCTTTTTAAAATACTAAAATACATTTATGAAAATAATTAATAATATATAATATTAACAATATATAATTAATAATAATGTATTATGAAAAATGCTCAAATTTCTTCATTACAGATTTAAGAAACTCTCCTGAGTATCTATTTGCTTTTTTTCTCATTGCCTTTTTTTTTTTTTTTTCCTTTTTTTTTTTTTTTTTTTTACTGAGAACAATTGCATGAGATCAAGTATCTTTGTTCCTTAGGAGATCATCTGCTCCTGCTGCTCATCTACCATCTGAAATCATAATCATCTGTTGGTGACAATCTAATCATCTTCACAGTAACTAATTGTGATGTCACAAACAAATGATTATGATTTCAGGTGGTGAACAAACAGCAGGAGCAGATGTACTCTGAAGAACAAAGACTGTAACATCATGCACGAATCCCTAGTAATAAAATGTTAGGCAAGAAAAACAAAGAGCCTGTCCTTTACAGAGAGGTAGAATTGCTCTGAATGTATTTTTTTAAATACCTACTTTGTGACTCCCAAAATTGCTGGAAACACAATAAAGGAAAACTATACTATGGAAAACTGAGGGTGGGGAACATAGAAAACCAGTTAGGGTAATTTTTTCCTTGTTAGAATTATAATATATAAAACCACTGTTACTTCACTGTTACTTCACTGTTACTTTGTTCTTCATAAGTCATCTACAGTTTCCCCTAGAACATGTATTGTACGATGTTTGTGATTACCCCATCCAGAAATATAAAATCAAAAACATGTTCCCAAGAAAATGCACTTTGCATTAGGATTGGTTATTTGTTTCATGTTTTGATTTTGTTGATAATCACTAAAGTTAAATCTAGAGGATAAAGAAGCATTCTGTTGACAGTAATCATCTCCTGTATGGGCCGTAAATGCTTGTGGTCTGCCAACAGTGTCTCAAAATCTTTTCCAGAAGCATCAGGGAAAAAAAACGCACTCAACATTCTTGTTATTTCACGTGTGAAAAATATCTATAGCTTCTTGTTTAATCTTTAAGATTGTGAAATGAAGAGGAAAGGTAAAGAAGTAAACCTGTGGGAAGGAGCTCTGCCAAGTGAGGAGGAGGAACAGCAGTGAAATTTGCCACAAGGATAGCTGCAAAAGTAACATGATAGACCAGAACAGGAGAAGTTAATTTTCACGGATATTTAATAGGGAATACTAAAAATGCATTGAGTGAGTATGTAGGAGGATATGGACTGTAGGGTATTTCTCAACAAAACTATACTAAATAATAAGGGTATAACAAAATCGGTTCTTTAACTGTACTAAAATATATAACTGTTATGATTTTTGGTTTTGCTGTACTGACATACATAACTTCACTTTGCTATTCCAGTTTTATTTCACACAGTTTCAGATGGAAACACACTGCATTATGCACAGAAAGAAAGTGTATCTGCCTTCAAAAGGAAACTGATGCACAATACATTGTCCTAGCAGGATATACTTGTTTTCCCAAAATAAAATTACTGGAAATCTGACTAAGAGCTGCCAAATGGTAGATGTAGCAATCTCAAAAGACTGGATTTTCAAGACCACTGAAAGTTTAGGTTTTAGGATAACAACAAATGCAAACTCTACATTTCTCTTATAAGCAAGGATATAGAAGGAAGGAAGCTGTTCCATTTGTCCCCTCTAAAACTCCCTACAATAATGATAACACTGCAAGAGTAGATTCACCTAGCAACAACTGTTGCTCTTAAACTAGCATATTCATACATGAAAGGATGGGACATTTTTGATCTCTAACAGTGGAACTTGTTTGGAGCTGTCTTAAAAATCTCTGCACTTCACAGGTGCATGAGAGATCATGCATGCAAGTGATTTCTTTTATTCAGAAGGAAAATTTCCTCAGTTCTCCTTGACTACAAAGCTCTGAAGTTATCTTGGACTCTGTGGCTTAGGGGAAGATGCAACGAGCGTGTGCAGCAGAAACTCTTAATAATACTAGATCTTAAGGATTTTTTATGCATTCTCTGTGTGGGAAACTAAGACACAGTATTCTACGAGAAGCAGAGCAGGCAAAGTGCTCATAGGTAAACATGTACTGGCAGACCATCCCCCTACTAAATATTAGCACAGCATTTCAACAAGTAATCAGGCATATGGAGAACTGGTGAGAAATATCATGTGATGCTGCACAGATCTTCTCCAAATGCGGCAATCCCCTGACCACAGTCATGTCCTGAAAAACAGGCCTCTTCATAGAGCCATTCAGTAGGAAGGTATCAACTGAACTTACTGGTTACCTAAATAACGTACAAAAATGTTCTGTATATTTTCTATCCAGAATCTGTGGCTCCTTCCTATACATTACAAAAAAATGGTGTGAAAGATCCACAGTATAGAAATTACTACAGCGGTTTTCTGTATAAAAGATGTACTTGAATAGACTGCAAATCGACATAGCAGATTAATAATTCTATCAGAATGGTCATTTAGTTTAGAAATACCAAGAGAAGTTTCAGTGAGAAACTCAAAAAAGAAGACCTATTAGTAATTTATTCAGCCAGGGGTGATATCACATTAACACATTTAGAGAAGAAAAATGCATTTCTAGGTCTTCCATGAATCCTGGATAAGAATGTAAAGTGAAGAAAGACTGGTCTCTCCTCTATATAACTGCAACATGTTCACTTCCCTCTTATGCCTTTATATGGAAATCACAGTTCAGCTGTAAATTTTAGAGAAAATTTTCCTCAAAAAGAGCCTTTTGGGCTGAGTTAGAAAATCAGTAAAAAAATATATGTTTGCTAATAACATTTTGGGTTCAAACCCTTCCTATTTAGAAAAAGGATAGCACAGTCCCTCTGAAATAAAAGATGATACTTTAATCAGCTGATTATTATTAATGTTGTCTCTAGATTGGAACCCTCAAAAAAGGGATTAGGCACAGTGGTCTCTGAACAGCACTGTCAGAAATAAATGCTCTGTGTCTACACATGATAGCTACATCTCTGATTTCCAGTTTACATGGAGATCAGAAGAATGGAAATGAAGGCATCTAGAAATGTCTTTCATTAGAAAACCATCCCAGAATGAAGATCTGTTTCTGTACTGTGGCCTGTGGTGGCTACAAAAAGGTCTGTGAGCAGGTCAATCTGTGAAAAACAAGTTATTTGGTCAGCACAGGTTTAAAATACAATTTTGTTGATCTTGTCTCCTTTGACAAGTGAGTTTGCCTTTGTGATCTCCTCCTAGATTTGGATTTACATGTGTAGCTGCCAAAGTTTTCTTGCCAGGTGAAACCTGAGAAAGAGACTTTTTTTTCTTATTGGTGTAGCAGATGATTGTGATACCATCTATAAATACCTTTGCTACAAGACACTGCAAGGATAGGGGAGAAAAACTGGAGGTCTTATTCTGCTGTCCCAAACTCCAATATGTTAATATTTAATAATGATGTTAGAGATTTTGACAATGCAAATAGAAATCATTCTAGAAGTATTGATGGGGACTGATGATAGGCCTGGAATGAAGCAATTAACTAGAAATTTTAGATCCTGTAGAATCCTTCCTTTCAGGGAAACACAGTGGTGTGCGCTGAATCCAAGATCACTTTAAACACTAGTAAACTTTTGTGTAAGTTGAAACACAAATTATTCCCCAGGTCTAGTGACTGGGAAGACCGTATATAACCCGAAACACTACTGAACCCCCTTAAAATCTGCTTTTAAGGACCATGTCCTTCAGATGTATCTATGCAAAAAATAGAACGTAGCTCGTGTATCTGTTGTAGTATAGTTCTTAGTTGAAGGGGATAATATTTGGGACTCCTAAGAAGTTCAAAACTCAACACAATTCTAGAGAAGAATCCAGGGCTCATGGAAAAGGGAAGCAAGTAATATTTACATTATCTTTACCACTCTAAACATCAAAAATCTAGTTAAAGTCACAAAGGGCTGTCTATATGTTACCTGTTGCACTGAAACTGAAGTTGGTTTTCACGGCCAAGATCTCTCAGGCTTTTGTGTTCAAGGAAGAGAGAAACTACCAGTAGTAAAACCTGATCAGAGCCAGGGAGCTCTTCACAAATTTTCAGCCCATACAAGTCCATTGCACCAAATGGGATATAGTCTGAGTCAACTGGCTTATGTCACTGTGAGGTCATTCTCTATTATCTTCAAAAAGTCATGGAGATCGGGAAAGATCACCAATGCCTGGAGAAAGGCATCATCATCATAAAAGACAGGCTGGTCAGTCTCCCTTTAGTCCCTGGGAAAATCATGGATTAAGTCCTCTTAAAGCCATTTGTGGGCACACAAAAGAGAAAAAAAGCCATTGGGAACAATCAGCCTGAATTTACGAAGGATAAAAACCAGCTTCAATAACCTGATTGCCTTTTATGATAAAATGACTAGATTTATGAATGGAGAGCAGTGGATGTCATTCACCTTGACTTTAGCCAGGCTTTCAACATCATGTCTCCCACAGCAGCCTTGTATCCAAGCTATGACATTAGAGTCTGGGTAGATGAATTACCAGATGATGAAAACCTGTTTGGATGATCAGACTTAGAGGACAGTGGTATGCTTTGGGGACCTAATAGCAGCCTTCCAATACATAAGAAGAGTTTGCCAAAAAGACGGAATCAGGCACAGTACTGAGCTATGTAGCAGAAGAACAGGAGATGATAGTCATAAACAAACAGGAGATGTTCTGACTGGGATAAAAGGAAAAAAAAATCAATATGAAGATAATTCAGAATTGGAACAGGCTGTCCAGAAAAGCTATGGAAGGTATCTCTCTTGGAGAACTAGAAAAAGTCATAAGCAACCTTGTCTGAACTCTGTACTGACCCTGTTTGAACAGACAGTTTAGATGATCTCCTAAAATCCCTTTCAAGCTGAAGGATTCAATGAATCAATAAGTAAATAAAAATCTCCTTGTTCTTGCATTCATTCATATCTACACTTACACAAAGGACACTCAAAAGTTAATTGATCTAATTGCAATAAACCCCCTAAAATATTTACCAAAAGCATTTCAAGGGTCTCATATAATCCAAACCCTACAAAGACAAATAAGTATAAATATAAATTTAGAAAGCAATACTTACTGTTACTTGTTGGCTCAGGAAACCCAACATTCTGGCTGTTCCAACTCTTGTTTTCTCCAAGCTGAAACAGGTAGAAAAAGACAAATAAGTAAAGAGCAAACTACTCCTTAAACAGAACATCCATGTTTATAAATTTAGTAGAAAGAGTCTGAAAAGCATGACTTGGGATTGCCACATCTGCTCACAAAACTTTGCTAACACATCTTAATTTTTGTCTAAAATAGGTTATTTGAGGAATGTACCCTTCATGAATAAACATTAACAACTATTGCCTAACATTGAAATATAAATGTTTCCCCAAGGATTAGGCTCAACTCAGTGTGTTACCAAATCAGACTTAAAATCAAATGTTTTAAGTAGCTCTCAACTGAAAACATACACAGACAACAGAGAAATTACATTCTAAAACAAGAGGATTGTAATATCTGCCTATGAAAGAATGCATAAACACTACAAAGTACTTTGGGTGTAATTTTAAAATATTTACTTGCTAGGAATCCATTTAGATACTGAAGTGGAAGCAAAACAAGATTGCAATTTTATATTAATGTAATATATAGTCTTTTTTGAGGGAGCTAACTATCTTCGAATTAATTTTATTATGTTTAACACCAGGTATTACTCTGACACAGAAAAGGGGAGCAATTAACACAGAAGTTCAAAATTAGGCCATTCCTGAAGTCTACACAATAAATAGGATGGCACTGTTCTAGATTTACGTGAAAATGTGGATGAACAAGTCCAAGCTTCCTCATGAACTAGGAGCTACTGACAACCAGCTCTATGAAACAAATGATCCTTTTCATATTTCACTGAGATTTTATATGCAAACAGAAAACCTCACAGCAAAACAGTCTATGTAACATGACAAAGCTGTAATCAATTGCTCTGGAAGATGGGGTTGATCAGAAAGCAGAAGACACGCGAAGGAGGATCAGTCAACTGAAATCTGCCTCTCCATCTCAGAGGTTGCGTTGAGGCTCCCTGGATTACTATCATGTTGTAATTCAGACTCCTAGATGATATGTTTTCCTTGGGAAAGAGGAGGGAAGAGCACACTATGCAAAGCAGCTATTCCATTGATGGTTTCCCTGCCTTTCCTCATCATGTACACCCCAATGGGATTACAGCCTAGGCAATGTGTAACAAAAATTGGAGATATTTAGTAGAAAGGGAGGATAGGTATTAGAGCTGGCTCTCCAACTGGTTACCCACCTCCACTATAAATATGTTTTTATTTACTGCTGTCTGTTACAACAGCATGGTTTTGTCATGAATCCATAATATGCATCTGTAACATCACAGAAAGATCAGCACGAGCATGCTACAATATGAGAATAACATTTCCAACTCTCCTCATTTCTCTCTTTTACTGTTTATTAACTCGATGACAATGGGGAATTTAACAAGAATCAGTAAGTTATCCGTAAGTTATCCTTGGTGCTGCTGTCACACATGAATGCAATCTACTCTGGTTTTCTTCTCTCTAGGAGAATAAAAATGGCAAGAAGAAACAAAAAGATGGAAACATGAAAAAATGAAGTCATTACAACTCTTCATTCTCATCCATAGAGCTAAAATTCTGACAGCCGTAAGAATTCTCCCAGGGCACTTTTAAATTGCTCTTCTCAGGGCTCTGCACAACCATTACTGATTTCTTCCCAGAATTGGAATACCTCAGACAAAAGCAGAGCCCTTAGTTTTTTACATTACCTGAATTACCTGTTTACCTGTGCTGCCATCAGCACCATGCATGGCTCTTGAAACACTCTTAGGTCTTCATTAGAACAATGAATACAGTCACATTTTATGCACCAGGGTTAAGGAAAAAAATACTGACTTTGGTTTTATGTTTTTTTTAAGGGAGGAGGAAGGGGATGAAAGGACTTGGGGAAATTTGGAGCAGGGGAAAGAGAAGTTGCCTTTTTAAAAAAAGAATCAATAACAACACAAGTGAAAATTGTCCATTTAGATGCCAGACTGATACATCAGCTAATCTACATTGGGCCCCATTTTGGATTCAAAGACAGAAACAAGTATCTTCTAATGGTACACTTTTATTGTGCAATTTATATGGAAGGAATTTTGCAATGCTCAAATTGGTAGAGATCTAAGGGTTATTTTCCGCCTTCTCCAGCACAGTTTATTTTAAGAATTAAAATGCTTTCATCTACACAAACTGTGTATCTGAAAATATGTTCAGTCAGTTATATACAGAAGATAAAGCCAGATGTTCTAGATATTTTATGTCCTTAACCCCAACTAAGCTATAAAAATTTGTTCTATGATCTTGAATACTGCCACTACATAAAATTTGAGCAGTTCACATTTTTGGGATACAGTGCCATGTTTACTCATTGTGTTCAGAATAATATCAGACCACTCACTGTATGGTACTCTATCAATTCTAAGATATCTATGTCTGCAAGTATGTAATTGAACCTGTTTTCTTAGACAATGCACTTGTAATCAATAGTTTGAAGTAGGGAAATGAAGCAGCAGCTCCCCTTTTTGGCCACTTAGTTTTTTTAAGGATTTCAATGTAACCACAAGTTTCCACTGTGTAAAGCTCTCTAAAGCATCTATGTTGTGGGCTAAATTTTTTCAGGCTTTGTCTCTGAAAATTACTGAGCAAAAATAGTTCAACCAATTTGAAATCCAAGAATGAAAACCTATGTTTTCCTATTAGAAAAAAAAAAGTTGACTGTTCCATTTTGCTTTGTTTTTCAGAAAACCCTATGGCCAAACTGGCAGTCAAGAAAAAGTTGAAACTGGTAAAAAGTATCTTCCACAGAAGAAAAGTCTCAGCATTCTGATAAAAATTAATTATCATTTGATTCTGTCATAAGCTTTTTTTTAACTGGCTATGACTGCACAGTGTGTTATCACTAGGAACTTGTTTAGAGTATTGCAAACTTGTATATGACTAAGATATATAGTGAAGAACATAGTGAAGGTGAGTGTGAATAGCATACATATTGCTGCTCCTCTCAAAGGAGAGGGAAACAGAAGGAGGTGAAGCCAAGTATGGCATTTTTCTGGCTAGGAGTATAGAACATACAGAACAGAGTATCTTCCCATATATGGTGGTTTGGGGTTTCTTTACAGAAAAAGAGAGGGTGTTTCAGATTACGTATACACACATTTATATACTATCTTCAGATTTATCATGGCCCTAGAAAAGCCCAGCAGAACATTCTGTTGACCACAGCAAATATTTAAGCCACGCTAAAAAAATTATATATATATAAAAACATATATGCACTGACTCTGCATATGAGAGAAGCTGTTCAGAGTTCACAGCTTAGCTAAATACTTTACCAAATATCTTTTCAGGATACAAAAGGCAAAGTCTTAACACCTAATTTTGGTTACAAAACCTCCCATCAATATACTCAAGACAGGAGAGGGGTGCTATGTTTCACATCACTAACATAGAAATACATACCTGCAACACGTATGAATTTAAAATGTAATTCCTTCTCCACAAACGAAAACAACACACATTTTCTTTCTCAGTCATCAAACCTGAAAAGGCCATTATTTTTCTGGAATGCTTTTAGTGCATATGCAACAGGAAGACAAACATTGACTACTATGGCTACTTCATGTGTGAAAATTACTAACATATTCCTCTCGGTGCTCTCAGGGATGCCCAAAATGGAATAAAAGCAATAGGCATGTTCACCTTCATTTGTAAGGAGAAATAGGGGCACACGTCACATGTACACTTTTGCACACAGGCTATCCTATGGAACTACATTTCTGTTCTTAATTACTTTTACAGAATGAAAGGCTGCACTTAATACTATGTGTAGCTATGGAACTGTAGCTAAACGAAGTCTAAATCTGACAAGCAACCCCCTAAAACAGGGGGTGCACAAGTTTAAGCTTCTGTTCTTACTAAATGATTAGCTGATACAGATAAAAATCTAGACAAGGGTAAAAACTGGGCGTCATAAAAATTATTTCTCACCTTTTCTGGCTGGTCTTGAAGAGGAGTAGAGGCTTTGTAACCCAACTGTAGCAACATTGCTTCTGCTGCATTTCTTTTAGCTATTTTCTTGTTTGGGCCTGTCCCAGTAGTAATCTCATTGCCTACTTTTACCTTAAAAAGAAAAAAATGATCATAAACACAATAAATACAAGCCTCCCTAATATCACCATGTAATAATCTTGCTGCCCTACCAACAACTGTCAGCTCTTTTGATGAAGATGCAATCTCAAAAAAGTAAGAATAGTGCAAAAGGGCACTACAATACTGCTTCACACAGAGGAGCTTGTTTAGATTTTACAGAAAGTCCCCAAATTCAAACTAAAGAGCTACATTTTTTTCTATCTCAGTGCACACACAGTTGTCTCTTTCTTCCACCTGCCACAACACCATTTTCCTTAATGAACATCTCCCTCACTCCTTCTTAATGTGGGAAGTGCTACAGGATCTCAACTTCCTCTTTCTTGTAGGAGTGTTGCCTGCAGCAGCTTCCCCAGCATCATCAAGACAGTATCTAGAACAATGAAGAAATAATGACCAGGAGATTTAAATGAGAGCGGTTTCTAAAGAAAGAAGAAAACCACGTTTACATTCCTCCCACTTCGTTGCACTGCAAGGAACATGAGGGCTGGGGCTGCTTTCTTTTTCTGCACTTACACCTGAGAAGCTTTTATCAAAACAGTCTTTGGAAAGAAGGCTCCTTGTTGGACCTGTGGTCTGTACTGCACAAGGGATTTCTGACAAACAAGATGCCTTTCAGAAAACTAGGAAAAATTAAGACCTCGAAATAATGACAAATTATAGACAATGGATATCCACAAAGAGTGAGGCTCTAACTTGTTCCTTGGCTTTGGTACCATTCTTAAACTCCTGAAGCTGTATGTGTTTGGTTTGTGATATTAGCACTGTCATTGATATTCACTTACGCAATATTCATAGCTCTTTGAAAGGTATATTTCACTCTGTCCATTAAGCCATTTTATTTGCCAAATTTTCTCTTAAAATAGTGTATAGTTTCAAAAGTGTCTTAAAAAAAAAAAGGGAAAAAAAAAAAAAAAAAAAAATAGCCAAGGTGATCTGAATAAGAGAAACCTTAGAAGAGAAACCTTAGAGGTGAAAGACCTGAAACAGTCTGGAAGAAGCTTTAAAAAAAATTATAAAAACAGGCATACAATTGTTAAATAAGTAACAAATGTCATTTAGTAATTTATGTTGTCAATATTTATTTACCTTCCTTGAAATATCATGTATATATTTTCTTAAAAGTTTTAATTTTTCTTTACTCAAATACCTATTAATTCTAAATACAAAGAAGTGGATATAAATAAATAATAATGATGATGAATATCCCTGCAAAGTGTATATACATATAATTAAGGAAAAAGATTCGGCTACCTAAACCAGAAATATTCATAATCTTGAAAAAGAAACCTTATCTTCTGTGCAGTGCTACAATCACAATTAGAAAATAGCCAATCTGCTACAAGTTTATATGCAATAAAATTGAGGGACTTTAATGGGACAAGACAAAATGATAATTTATAACATAGCTCACAATAAATCAATGCACTGCTATTTCTCAGACCTGTAAAACTGGTTTAGCTATTATTATAACCTCTATCAAGGATTAAAGGTCTGACTACAAAGAGAAAGAGCTTTCTGAAATTAACTTTGGGAACAGAACACCAACTAATGTCATCAGAGGTTTTCTTCTGTTTATCTAGTAGTCAGGACAAGTAATTGGATCCATTTCATCACATCTAAACTTGCTCTTTGTGTGACAGATAAAAATGAACATATTATCTCTGGATATTTTACTTCCACATTCAATTAAATTAAATGAAAACATTGTTTAAGTTGTTTATACAAAGGCTTTTTATTCTGATAAGGTTTTTGTATGTCATAATGAATCCACTGAGACTTCCAAAAAGCAGGAGAAACAGCAATACGATTTTAGTGTGAAAATATTACAAAAGGGGAAAAATGGAACTACAGTGTTTAAAAGTATTCAAAACAAAGCAACTGTTCTATGGAATTTCTTTGACTCTTTCTTTCACAAGTTTTCTTAGATAAGGGACTCTTCTACATATTCACTGCTTTAAGATTCTTTTTTTAATTCAAACCAAATATTTTGTTATTATTGAGATTCCTCCAATGGAAAACCAGATTCTCAGTCCATCTTTCTAATACTGGACTGCATTACGCAGTCCTCTTCTGACACCTTACACAACCATCTCTAACTGTGGACAGTCCCATGGGGGTCTGAGCATGGGAAAAGGGATTGTCTGTGATACCATCACTTTCTTCAAATACTTTCAGGCACCATAAAAAGCTGGAAACCCAAGTTTATATTTATAAATCAGATTCTGCAACTAAAAGAACCCAATATCTTCTTCTGCTTCAGAGAGAAAAATAATAAATCATCAAGAAAGACCACTGAGGTCCAAGGAAATTAAGATTGCCTACCTATCTTGATAGACATGAAGGAGGGACTTAAAGGTTTAAGTGAAAATATAACCAATTTTCTGGAGAAGGAGGTGCTAGAACATCATAAATTCTGCTTGTGATCAGAAGTGACATTTTGGTGTGGTTTGTAGATAACAAGTCAAAACATGCTGAGGTATGCCATTCTGAACTGTTCGGCGACAAAATTACCTCTGAGTGAAAACACAAGAGAAAATAATTCTTTCCTGTTCCTAATCTTTCTCAAACTGCTGTTGTGATATCTAACAAAATATCATGGATATATCAAATCTTTGTAAAAGTTTTTAATTTAAAAATTAAAGAAACATTAATGATCTACTGTTTCTGTATTAGGTACAGAGGCTTTAACCGGACAGGCTAAAATATGTGATGGAAGGCTTTTTTTGTGGTATTTCAGATATGAATAAAGACACAAAGAAACTAATGATCTGAAAAGATTTACATTATTTTTAAATCAAAACGCTTGGTAATATGGAGATATTCATATCCATATTTCAGAATACTTGTTTGTATTGCAATCCTCTGATCAAACAACACACACAGAATTTTTTAAAAAAAACCAAATCATGAACCATCAGGGATAAAGACAGAAACCATCAGGTGAAATAAAAATAAGAATAGGATAAAAAAATGCAAAATCAATACGAGAAAAGCATCCAGAAGGTACATAACCCGATTGCCAATTGTTTCATCAAGGGAAAGAAGAAAGTTCAAATAGGTTTTCTGATACTTTATTTCATACTCTTCTTGCATAACAGACTGTAAAGCAAAGAGCTAAACACAGAGGGATCCACTTCATATTATGCCACCATTTTGCTTGAGTTTGAACATAATATAGCAAGGGCATTATCTCTAACGTGACAGCAGATGATACCTGCATAACAAACTCTCGACGGCGAGGCATTCCTCTCTCTGACAGAAGAACATACTCTGGCTCCTTCTCCTTCTTGGCCTGTTGGATCTGAGCCAGTCGACTGATGGGATTCATTCCTTGACCATATTCTGGTCCAGTCTAAAAAAGGTTTAAAAGAAAAAAAACATTTTTTCAGCATACATCCATACAACATCTATTATGCTGCTTCAATAAATCATTTACTAGGGTTACCCCTTCTTTAATATTCCCTTCGAGAGAGTAAGAAGCAAATTTCTTCATATCTTCCAATCCTGAGACAGAAGATAAGAATCCTCAAGCTCAAAACTGTCACACAAAATATACATCTATTTTCTGCCACTTGTTGCAGGTAGGGTGGATAAGTAGTATCTGTAAGCTACTAATAGCACCCTCATCTATCTATGAAGGTCCTATGGGGATGGATGAAAATTAGCAGATCCATCAGTCAATCATATCTCATTGCCCCATTTCTATGACCCTTCCCCCTAACCCCTTAAAATAGGTTACTACAATGATGGAACATGCAGTATGCTAAGAAGTGGGATTTACATAGGACAAACCAGATTTGCCATATAACAAGGAAGATGCCTCTCTCAGCCTTCCTGTCTTCCTTCTCACTCCTGCCTTCCATCCTACAATGCAACTAAGGGTCTAGAAGGTTTACTCCTGTGTCATGGGAGTACACCCTCAAAATACTTTTATGTAGTGAAGCTAGAGAGGAATATCTCCAATGGCTACAAATGTTGCATATTGTAAGCCATCCACAAAGTATATCAAATGCTTTGCAGACAATAATCCTCACAATAACATGTCAAAACTTATGGTTGGTGGGGGAATTGATCTGATGGGGGGAAAACAAAAGGGCTGAGAGACTGGTCTGTCCAAGATTACAAAGACAAGTGAAAAACTACAGTCCTTATAAACTATCTAGTTCTGAAATCTTTTTAATATGGTATTACTCATATGGCAAATGCTCTCTCAAAGCAAATAGCTATGAAAATACTTGTTTGCAGATCTTAAGGAGAAGAAATTAAGACCAAAAAAAATTCATCTGAAGTCACATTTAACTGATTTATATACCACAGCACAAAAAATGAACTTGCAAATGTAAATGGCATTCGAATGTAGAATTTTTTTATGTTATTGAGCTATTTCCTTTTCATGCAGCCACTTGCAGGATAAGAAATCAGCACTCATGCTCGTTTGACTTCCTCAGATAAGAACAAGTGGTCCAGAACGTAAATACATGATCAGCAACTGAAGGCAAAGACCAGAGAGGGTATTAAGAAAGCTGTGCAGTGAATCCTATATAGTGTAACTGCTTAAGTTGTTAGAGAAGATGTAGGTGAAAGAATTAAAGACAATGTCATGCACGAAGGCACCTGTGTGGGCAAGAAGCCAGGCAGAGACAAAATGACAGAGCAGGCTAAATGAAGTGCAGGCCGTAAGATATAGCCCCATAAATATATATACAAATAAAAATAAGTTATTGTTGTCACTTTTTTGATGCTCAAAACACATGCGGGTTAAATTGAAAGAAATGGGCACACTGAAAGCATTTCAGAAGTTTAGATATTAAAAAAATTAAAAATAAAAACATATCCAGGTTATTTTTATTATTAACGTCTCTTTCTAACATGGCCAACTTTGGATAATTCAACGTAAGACTGTAATAGTATATGGTATTATAACAGATTTTTACATTATTATACCCTTTAGCATCTTTCCTGAGAAAAACTTTCCAAAAACGACATGGTCAGAGTCAGTATCTTTTTCAGATCTTGCAGCTTCAAAGCTGAATTAATGCTGATGGTTTTGCATTAAATACTTTTTTAACATTAATTTTTTTCCTAGAAGTTTTTGAGAGTTTGATCCCTAGAATTTCAGTAGGAGATAGGTATCTAATTATCCTAGTTTTTTTTTTTTTAAAAAAAAAATCACCCATTCTGTTTTGAAGGCAAATGAAAAGAGAAAGATGATTAAGTCCTTTGTACATTTTCCAAACTCAGTTTTGCACTCTCCAAAGTATTTTCTTAGTTTAAATGGCTTTTCTCTTGGTTGCTCCTACAGAACTCTGCACTTGGTGTACTGAGTGTAGAGATTTCTAATGGCCATACTTTTAGTAAAGTAAGTATGATTTACTTAGTTTTATAGTTTATCAGTGTAACACTAAATGAGGACTGAGTTCAAGCCATAATGGTATAATGCTGTTCAGCGTAACATAATGCAAGCTGTGGACATAAAATAATCCAGAAAAATTGAGGATATTTTTTTAAATAACAAGAGGCAAATACAGAAAATGAAATTAAATTTAGGTCCTAAAACTATATTCTGATGGTTTGGATGTGGAGGTTTCCTGTATTTTCCTGCAATTCTAGTCTCAAAGGTCCTGATCTGCATATACTCTAACACCAGAGAGAAAGTCAGCAGCTCTCCTACATTATTAACACCAACCTAAAATGAGCATGAAAGGGCTATTAATGTGCCCTTACGTATACCTAAATGACTATCCAACATGCCAGACTACAGAAAATCGTATACAAAGAGTTTAACCACTTCATCACAAAATAATACTTCCTAAAATAACATAAAATGTAGCAGATTTTGTCTACTTCCAAAGCCTGTCTTCTGCACTGAACAGATGACAAGTAATAAGTATATGGACACTATGTGGCAGCTTTTCTTAGAACATTTGGAAGACTAATTACTTCAGACGACCCTTTGGTTTTGTATGAATTTAGGATTAGACAAACCAGGGCTAGTCACCACAGACTGAATTGTAGAAGTAGCAATGAATCTACTGCCACCAAGAAGAAAAGCATCATTTACAAAGCTTGAGCTCACAAGAATCTAGAACCTCTAAATGAAGCCTCATCAGTGTAGCAAGAAGCCTATTAATATCCTCTGAGACAGGGCATGTTTTAATGGAAGGATGGTTCAAAGTCTGCAAGTGCTTCACAGGCTGTTCAGTCAATTTTCTATCTATATTTGAGAGCTAAAGAGCATTATCAAACACACACTAAACGCAACACAGGCACATGAAACAAAAAAAGTGTAGACCTTTGGCACCTGGCAAGTGACACACTAGGCTGAGATGTCAACATACTCCTGGTCTTCTTTCAAATTTTTCAAAAATCACATAGAAGCTGAAGCCACAAAACGCCTAAAACCTAGCTCCACACGGGGAGGAAGCTGGACTGTGCACCATTTCCCCACATACCTACTATTTCATATATCTCTTTCCCTCTTCAAACTGGGAAGTGGGGAAAAGACCAGGGAGAAAACCCCCACATAAGCTAATAGGGCCTATCAGAAGAGATGATGCTAAAAATTCACATGGCCGTACAGAGCTGCTTGGAGAGTTCAATCCTCCACTAGACTTGAACCAAACCCCTGAAGACTTCAGTGATGTGAGCTCAATTCTTAAGCCTTTATGTTTGAGAATTTCACAGCATTCTCAGAATTTTAAAAAGCACGGGCATATTAGCACAGGCAAACAGGTAACAATATTGACAGAATGTGATAAATAAGCATTTACTGATTTTAAATCTGAGTAATTCTCTGACATTTTGAACAAACATTCTTAATTCTGTCCAGGGTGGACACATACCTTCAATATTGTTTTTGGACGCTTTTTAAAGTAAAGTTTTGGCTTTTCAATCACAGGAAGAGGAGGAAGTTTCTTAAGTTCTTGTAGGACAGCCATTGCAGCACGTTTCTTTGAGAGTTTCTTACTGTTGCCTTCTCCTTCTGCAGTGAATTCTCCTACCGTGACTCGTGTAACAAAACTCTTCATGTGAGGGGGTCCACTTTCTTTAATCACCTTTTAAGAGAAAGTAACATTGAGTAAAATCACCCTACAAGAATATAACTTAACGTTTGTATCTCAGCAACACACTTACTACAAACACAGTTTTCCTGCTAACTGAATGCATTAGATGAGTTTTCATAAAATCTGGACAAGTATTAATGACAGTTCCAGTTTGAGGACAGAAAATTACAGCTAATGATATAAAGCAAATCTAATAATCATATTCAGTGTTTCATAGAAAACACAGCATACCCATATTTTTAAAAATATTTATACAATAACACAGTAAATAAGAACAATGTGTAATTAAACCAAGACTGCTAGTTTTTTATTACAAGGTGCTTCACGTACTAAAAGAAACTCTATTCAGGACAGTCCATCAGGCTTTGTCTATTTCTTTACATAAAACATATTCAAACTATATTTAAACGGCATCACTTCGAGCTGTTCGTAATTTTTTTTCTATTGTCATTAAATCGTAGCACGTTCACGCATGTTCCAAAACTTCAGTCTTAAAAGTCCATATTTTTATGCTGTTCTAGCTGCAAGCAATATGCCTGCTCTCAACTCTTACCTTGCCAGAGTAGATAACTCAGAGCGATATCCCGTGCATTCAAAAGGCTGCCACAGTCTTGCCCCCACCATTCTCAGCTGTCCCTCCCAACAGTACCAAAAGGAATTAGTAAAACAGCCACTATAACTCATGCAAAAGTCAATTAGTTCTGAAATGTTTCATTTATTCATTCCCTTCCAAACATATTCAAGATGACAATGAGAAAATCCATTTGAAGTACTTCTCTACTATTAAAAGTTAAAATAATACGGAAAAAAAAGAAGTTCTGAATGCTGTACCTTCCTTTAGCTCTTTTTTTGTCTTCATTTTTTACACACACACACACACACACACACACACACACATCTCCTTTTAGGAGGCATTCATCAGCAAATCAGAGCACTACAAGTGCTAAGATAACATCTCTTCATGTATGCACCATTTACTGGTCTGGACAATGTCTATCAGGAATTAGAGACCTCATCTGGGAAAAGGCTCAGTTATTTTGTTTGATGGGCGGAAGCAGTTCCCTAATTTAATCTTTGTTACATTTAATGTGTATAAGGAGACATTAGAGCATCTGACAGGCATCTCTTTGTGTTATCTTTAAAATCAATAAAAATACATATTTTTTCAGTAGGTGCAATTACATCAAAACATTTTTTGAAGAAGTGTAATGCCTCAGTGCAAGGGAACCACGGTAAAGGTGCTAGGGCCGTCTTGGTGTAATAACTATATTTTTAATGGGCTGAAACCTTCAACCTTAATATTATTACAACATGTTTTGTATTAAAGTTCTTTTTATCAAGGTCACGTCCCTTGCATTATTTAGTTTTGCTGTTACACTGTAATGAGGTCTCCTTAGGCTTGTATATCTTTTTTAAGCTCTCTTTTGTGGCAACTTCACCCAGCAAATACAATTATCACAGCATATATCGATAAAAAGACACAAAATGAGAATTAACAGACAACTTTGTCTGCACTTTCCCAGAATAAGACAACCTCTGTGCCAGCATGGGATTATTCTGTTGTGGTTCAGGAGTGTTCCCACTCTAAGATTCCAGGTAATAATTTCAGAAGTGTTTTCAAGGTTGCCTCACTTGACAGTTGCCCACTAGTGCTTCACCGCATGAAAAGGCAGAGGCGCTTTCGAGGCAGTGACCCTCGCTGAACCATGGGAAGCCTCACTGCCCACGAGGGCCCACTGGGACGAGCTCAGCGCCAGAATCCCCTGCTCTCAGACACAGTCAGGCTTCGTATCAGTGCTGAACACCTTCATCGTACTGCAGGGTTTCCCTCTTTTAGAGGCACATCTTAATCTATCCCTGTACATTGCTATCCAAGTATTACAACACGTTGGCCATAAAAGATGGCTAAATTAACCTTACTAAGGTCCTTAATGTTTTCGTGGTCTTACTAATACCATTATATAGGTGTTTCTACTTACAAGCAATATAATTTAATAATAAAATATACAAGAATGTCTATACTGACCAGATGAAAAAGGACAAAATAACTGGCTTAAGCAATATAATTGCTGAGTTCCTAAAATAATAGGTTTATATAAGTTCTCTCACATATATGTAAGTGCACACAAATATATATATATATATGAAAAAGAATGTTAATACAAAACCAGATTATATTTTCATATACATGAAAATATATTTCTTAATATAAAACTAATGTATTCCAGGGTGTTTTTCATCTTTTAAACTTTTAAGTATGAGACACAAGGTAAATAATTGTCTGGAAAACATTCAAAACTGTTACTTTGTTAGTGTGTAAATGAAAAAAAGTCTGTGTTGTCAATGGAATGAACCCCATAGGATTCAGATGGGATCCGGATCAAGCTAAACATCCAAATTTGGTAATTTAGCAAAAAAAAATATTTACCTAACAACATTTTTGGTTAACCCCAGATTTTATATCTTTTTACTCCACATGATTTCAAACAGTTGTGCAATAAGCCTAGGGACAGAAACACTACAAAGAAATTCAGCCTTTGCTATCCAAGAACACTATATGCATTAGTACATTAAACTATTTCCTCAGTTGAAAGATACGACCCGTGGACCAAATCATGGCTAATTTAAAGCTGAGAATTTGATTAAGGGTGACAGTTCAATACACTTTTCTTTTTCTGTTCCACTGATTTAAAGAATAACTCCAGCAAGAGAAAACACATGGGGCCAAAACACATCTAAGGTCAAATTACATCAAGAGTGAATTTGGCTCAACTTAATGAATCATGCTGACAAATGAAAAACAGCAGTACGATTACAATGAAAGAGCAACGCTGCTTCAATTATTAATGAGACTCCAGGTAGAAAATTAAAAATATTATGACAAGATTAAATGGACATTAAAAAAAAAATGAAGGAGACAAAAAGCAGGTCAACAAAAACATCTCACCTACATCCGTGACTATTTTTAAGCTTTAAAATACCAATATATTTCCAGGCGTTTGTGCAGGCAGACATACCAGATTTTCCCAGTTAAAAAAATATATATATATATATATTTATAAAAATCTGGCTTTTTTTATTAAAACTGGAGTGAGGAAGATTGACCATCATGCAACACCCAAATGAGAGCTACTCAGTATGTCAGTCATCCAATCTGAAGCCTTAATCCCCAGGACAGCAGGAGCCAGACAGGTGTAAATCCTCCTGCTGACAACTTGCTCAGTCTCTCAGAGTCAACAATTTGGTTTGTTCCTCGTTCAAAATACAGAATTTCTACCTCACTCCGATAAGACTGGGAAAGACTGGGAAACAAGAAACTGCAACTCTTTTTCCCAGTAAAACACTGGACAGGAATGAAGGGACAGAAAATTTGCCTGTTCAGGCACTTTATCCCCTAACTCCTGATACTGAGAATCAAAAAAAAAAAAATTTATTGTATTTATTGTATTCTAAAGAAAGAATACTTCAATCCAAAGAAAAGAATACTGAAAATGAAATTACAATCTGAAACATCCCAACATGTTCTAATACCTGAAGCTGTTGACACCAGTTACATCTTCAAGGCTCACCCAACTCCTAACTGACAAGTTGGAAATAAAAAACTTGTAAGTTGCAAAAGAACCAAAAAAATCAAGATTTTAGCCTGCTGTCAAGGAGGGAATATGAAGCAAAAAGATCATTTTACAGCTATTCTAACAATTCCTACAGCAATCAGTTTTGTATCTCTCCTTAAAAATTGTTCATTGACAGTCCCGCAAATGCCTTAGAGGAGTTGCATTTTGACTTAGAAGTTGATCAATAAAGGTTAGCTAAGGATGCACCAGTGATAAGTACGGACTAAGGCTTCTTCTTTGTTAGAATTGCATGCTTTATTTTAGTTAACAATTTAATAAATTCCTTAAAGCTTGTCCTAAAATTCCTATGCAATTAAAACTAGCCATATTACATGAAACAGTATAGACAGAAGAACCCCATGGGGTTCTGCGTGCTCTTCTTATTTTCCACCCCTCGTGCAATTCTGAGGCCATGTTTACACAGAACTTTACATATCTTTATGACCATTACTTCGTTGCATAACACAGCACTGTTGGAACATTGGCTAAAGATTCGTCAGATGAAGAAAAGGCAGGTCATTTTATAGCTATCGCACACACACAAAAAACTAGATAAAGCTTTGATGCCTGCCTGGAATAACACAAAACCATTTGTAAATAAAACCTTATTAGAAACATCAGATCCCGGGGATTACCCATAATTGCTTAGCAGTTTTACTGAAATACAAGCCAGTACTAAGTACACTCAAAAATCTATTTAAGAATGTCACCTATACTTAAAGGCAGGAAATAACACAAAACCTGTCAGAAGAGCAAGAAACTGTCTTTTTTTCAATGTTGTTAACATTCTTTGACAACTGACACATAAGACTTTTCCTGTACGATATATCTCTGCCTTCATTCTCTCCTTACAAAATGCTCTCCCTTAAATAAGCCGAAACACAAGAATGATGTTAAGAAGGCATTCAAAGCACTATCCTTCTTTTCTTTCGAAACGCCAAGCTATTTTGTGAACTGTGACCATACATCTCCTTGTATTTTAGTGTATTAATTTGTATGGAATTATTCCAAATACTTTAAAATGCTTACAAGTAGAAAATGATGTGTGAAAACTGAAACATTAATTATGAACTTCCTCTTTGAAACACAGGCATGTGTTTTCATTATGTCTGATCTTCCATAAGAGTTATGGTCTTTCCATGTAGTTGCAAATCGATATAACAACACCCTCAGACACCCCAGTTTTATCCTCGAGATTTACATTCTCTTAACTTTCCAGTTAGTCCATATTACATAGACCATATATACAAGGCACATAAGCATTTGCTATACTGATGAATTCCTTAGTCAAAACCAATATACTTTGTCTTTGTCTCTCTTACCCATTTTCTGGTCCCAACAGCTCATTTGACATTGGTCAATTAATTAATATGAGCCAAACATGTCAGTAAACTGCATACAGCACACTGTAAGGCATACCACAGAATAATTTGGGTTTTTGGCATACAAATATATGCCTATACTTCAAAAGGAAAAAGCAATGGAGAAAATAACCATCACCAGTATAGGCACTATCCACATCCTTCGTATATAACTCAGTTTAAATGTAAAATAAAAAGCAGAAAAATAAAACTTTAAAGATCCACTTACATTAGCATTTTCTGCATTAAAAAAAAAAAAACAAAAAAAACCCAAACAACACAAACCAAACCAAAACCAAAAAACCAGCTTGACGGTCTGGTGGTTCCTACCACAAGATGAGATTTTTACAACCAGTTTGTGTAAGAAATTTCTCATCGGAAAAATTTTCCTGTTACTATCACTCATTCTCCTGTAGTTAGTTCACTGATAGCATTGGAGCTACTCCAAATATTCTTTATTACTTAAGGTAAACAAAAATGTCAGAAGCAGGTTCATAGATAAAATCATATGAAATGAGGAAAACAAAAATCATGAAGGATTAAGTGGAGATAATAAGGAGTCAAACAGTGTGGAAGATAAAAAGATACTCATGATTCCTGAAAACAGCACATCAGATGCAAAATGTCTCAGTGGGGACTTTCCTAGAGTATGAATGTCTACAGTTAAAGCAAATACTTTGACTGATTGTTTTGAAGATTATTTCAAATCAGATTGACTGTGGCTACTGATCTGAGTCCCACAGAACCATGCAGAAGTTGTCTGCCATCCACCTGTCTGCAATAAAATATTAGGTCTCTAATACTTCTGAAAGAGCATCTAATTTAAGAGTAAAAACTCAGTGTCTTAGAATCTGATACACTAACACTTTTTTATTTATAATTTGCATGAATTTAAATATTGTATTAAAAATGTATTAAAATCATTAACTGTGTTGGGCTTTAGTGGCACTTTTAAAAAAAATACTTCCTTATCAAACAGATGAATATGTAACATACCTCAAAACTGACAGGTATATTGCGCTTCAAAGCAATTTCAA
Organism: Athene cunicularia; assembly: GCF_003259725.1. Classification (NCBI taxonomy): domain Eukaryota; kingdom Metazoa; phylum Chordata; class Aves; order Strigiformes; family Strigidae; genus Athene; species Athene cunicularia. Next base: position 119,651,760 of record NW_020799095.1, read on the forward strand.
ACACTACACTGATTTCAGACTTGTTTGCATCTTTATCTTCTTCCGATTCTTTTCCTGTTTCTCCATTCTGAAAATTAAGAATATATAGTCATATTACAATTTTTAGAAGATAAAATCCCATGTGCTTCTCCCTCGATTTCTCAAAGACTTTTGAGTTCTCATATGTCTTGCTGTAAATCAGCATTTCTACATCTATCTCATCACCCTATTATCAGACACCCTCCAACCATGAAGCCATATATAATGTACTTATGCTTCATAATAAAGGAACATATACACATTGATTTATAAATTAATGATTGATGACAAAATAATTTCTACAGATTTTAGTCTTACTAATGACATGGATAATAATTATCTGAATACACACTTCTTTTGTCAAACATAAGGATCAAACAGATCCTTTGACCTGTTTCTCAGTCTCTCTGTGGGCACCCCTTCCAAGCGAGGAAGAAGTCTTCTGTACTACTTAGAAAATACATAAGACTGTACTTCTCTCAGAAGAAATTCAGTGAATCACCCCCACACTTTGACTGGGTCACCAGGTTACAGGTGTCCTCAGCAGGTCCAGCTGGTTAATAGCCCCTCCATTGACTTCCCTCTGGGAGTTACGACCAGTATGAAAAGGTAGTGACAGAGAACAGCTTGACTAACACAGAACATTATTTATTTATCCATAGGAACATAACAAACAGAGAGTCTAAGAGATAAAACAACAAAAAGCACATGCAAACATTATCCTGCCTAAAATTCAGCTTTGCTTTACACTTTAGGTAAGTCTTCTTTTTCTCAGACAACCACCAGCATGGGGATCAAAGAGTTATCACCTTCTGCAACAGCTACTTTTTGCTGTTTGTCCCCCTGACCACATCTTCCTTAGTTCTCAGAGGTTTTACTGTCAGCTACTTTCAAAGTGCAATGCTCTGAATGTTTCAAACTGGGATCTCTCAACAACCATGTAACCTTGGCCAGGCTCCTAATTTTTTATTAGTGGAGGTAAACATCAAAGAAATTTGGGCTGAATTAGGTGGATTCCTGCAGAGTTCCCATCTTACATAACAACGTCTGATCTAAATCTTCAGTCACCAGCATAGCTACAAAATGCAGATACCAAAGTTATAAAATAACATTAAAAAAGCATTAAGATCTTCACATTAACAATTAAATTTATCAATCTTTTATCTACCACTTGTTAACTCTTAATATATTAATGCAGGACTAAAAATCCAGCAGTCAGTTACAGCATACAGACTTGGAGCACTTTATCATTAAAAATGGTTGCAAAAGTTGGAGTCCGAAAAAGCAATTTACATCCCTGATATTGATCTGGAACTAAATACAAAACAAACATTTATAAAGTTTATAGAACTTGCTGAAAAAAAAAATAAAAGGTGCAGTACGAAACAGTAACAAGAGTACTTAGAATGAAATTATGCAGGACCTCTAGCTCATTTCATATAATGAAATGTAAAGTACCACTGAAATCAACAATGTAGTTCATTATTCACAGGACAGGCAAAGCATTCGGTTCACCGAGAAATATCAGCTGAATAGAGTTAAAAGGACAATATTGAAAAGTAAAAATACATTCTGGGGATATAAAGAGTATCATACATAAAGAGTGGGGTACTACTATTCTGTAAAAACCCTTAGTGAGAATCTTAGTATGGTATTCAATGAAGTTCATGTTTAATAAAGGACATTAATAAGCTGAAAATCTTACAAAAAAACCCACAAGTATGAACTACTGATTAGAAAAAACAACTTTACACTGAAACACTATGGAAATAATTAGTTCTATAAAAAGATTCAAAATTACTTAAACATAATCTGTAATTGTATATGGGGGAGAGATTTTTGATATGTTTGTCACATTTAGCAAAGATAAGAAAATACCAATTAGATAGAAAATGAAGCTAAATTACTTTAGAATAAATACCTCACATATTATCTTTGAAATGGGGAATAATCACTCCCTGGCATAATTTACATAAAATAATATGTATCCCACTGGATTTCCACCAAGCCTTTAAATCAAGAGTGTTTAGGTTTTTTAGCTATACTCTAGCTTAACCAGATAAGTAGTCTAATGTAGAAATTTCATTATTTCAAAATTTCATGATTAAAACAAACACATCAGTCCAGAAAAACCCTGGTTGTCCCTTCTGCCCTTAAAATTTAATTCCTTGCATATTTTTCCATTAAACACAGTAGAGAGCCTAATCAAGAGTGGAGAACAGGGAGGATCATAGACTTCAAGGTTTAGACCTTAGTACTGAACAATAAAGTTTCAAGCCTTAGTCATATGACTTCCCTAAGGAAGAAAAAATATGTTCAGGAGTGTCTCAAGTACTTTGGGTTTAAATTTGATCCTCATTCCACAACTGACGCTTTAATTGTAATGCCTTTCTTAGCCTCACATCTATGAGACAGCAGAGGTGCTTTGGCAGACACACAATAGCTCTTTTATGAAAGCAGGTTCACATTCACCTGTAACCCTGCCCTGTTTGCTGATTGCTTCTTGTTTCTGCTCACCTTATGCTCTCCTACATGTTTGCGCAGTGAAGTATTAAGATGGCAATACTCCTCTTCAGTGATTTAATATAGAAAAAATTTTATACTTAAACAAAAAACAAAAAACAAAAAAGGGTATCTCAAAATGAAAGAACAATATATAGAAGGCTTCATTAAACAACCATGGTTATGAAGGCCAAAAGGTAAACTCATGTATCTACTGTGCTACATTCCGTGGATCCCACTGCAGTGAAATTCAGTGAGTTACTAATAGGATGGAGGGCTAGATCGGTACCAGCAGCTCTGTCTTTGCTCTCCTCTCTGCTCTCTTTGGAAGTACAGTGGCAATGACTGGGGAAGAAAGAAGCTCAAACTAGTTATGTAGTTGAGGCCAGCCAAACTCTAATGCGCACTGGCTCTGATCCATGTATGATGTTTGAGGAATGATGAATCAATCATCTTCCATGGCTGACCCAGGCAGGTCAGTTCTGCTGAAGGAATCAGAGTTGTACTGAGCTGGACCATGTCCCATGGTGAGGGCACATCCCACCACTGCACAGAAGCCCTGCATGCAACTTTAGATGACCAGCGGCAGAGAGAACCTGAACCCTGGCACCATGAAGCTCTCAAACTCTACTTCAACCAATCTCCAGTTCTCTGAAGTGCTACACTCAGCTCCACAAAATGCAGCTCTTTGTACTCCACCATGACCTAGGCATAGTGTTACCTCCAGTCTTCTCCAGACACCTACAACTCTAACCCATGAAGCGACAGAGGTGTTTTTTCCTGTCTAGCCCACAACCAGCTCCATTTACCCTCAGCATAACCAAGACACAGGTTTTCCTAACTGAGGACTCAATTTAGTCTCCTACCCACAGACACTTGATACTGAGATCCTACAGTATCCCAAAGGGTCTTCAAGTGCTGCACCAGAAACTCACAGTGCTCCCACAGGTCTTGCAAGTACTTTGTGAATGTCTCAGCTAATCTATGGTACTGTCTCCTGACACGTCTTCTCTATTTTTCTCATAGTGAACTGTGGATTTGATTCAGTTTACATATATAACTTACGGTGGTGAAGACAAGAATGAAGTTACCTCAGCTCATGAGAGGCAACACTACAGCATGCTACAAGAATTTAGGAAACTCTATTTGCCATGACTACATCTTCTAAAAGCCTGCACATCCTAACAGACACTGACACAAATAGGCACTAAATAGACTTTATTAGGCAAGAATGTTAATTACAGATTTTATCACGTTTGCTAGGTAAATTACATATGTACGTGGGCTATGAAAACTCACTATATAATCCAGGTACATATCAATGTTACTTATATATATTATTTATTTCTACTACTTATTATCCTAGGCACTTAGTGGTTTAATTTCCATTTTGATTAATGGATATCTTGAATTCAAAGCTTCTTTTGATAATATTAAACATATAATTTTCAAAAACGAAGACTATGCTGACCTAAAAATATGGTTTCAGTAATATGAAATTCCCACTCAGGTTTGTGTTAAGGATTCATTATCAACCGATACATTTGACCGGAAACCCAAAGATAAAAGGGAATTAACAATAGGAAAGGAAACAGGGATTTCTCCTAAGACTTTACATATTCTTTTTTAATAGTGTTCTTGTTTTTTAAAAAATTAATATTAAGTGATTTGAATGTAATTTCCTGATGCAGAAAAATAATATAGCAAAACAAAAGGGTGAGTCAAACTCTCTTTGGATCAAAAGGAAAACGTAGACACAGGGTGAGGCAGAATGAACAAAGGTGTTTTTTTTAATACAGAAAATTATTTCCATTCTTAAAAAGCAGCTCAAACTACCACACAAGACACTGAAGGTACTATTAAGTGATGTTTTGTACTGTACAGAGGAGTCCAACAAGAGTCATCAGAAAGAGTGTACAAATTAAAGAGATTGTCTCCTCATGCATTTATTTTGGCTTATTTGACTAGGCATTCTTATTATATTTGTCCTTTCAATTTGAAAATATTATTCTGAGAAAAAATTTTCTGTTAAATATTTTTTAAAATATGACATATTTTCATTTGTAAGTAGCAATATACACTACTTACAAACACAGCAGTGAGAAAGCTAGTTCTTTAAAAAGGTAATAGGTGACTAAAAGCCTAAAACCATTAAACAGGTGATCAGTAGCTGTCAGTGAGCTCCCTCAGGTTCTTAGGTATGCTGGGGACAAGTCATTTCAACTGTAAAGAACACATTCATGGCACAGCACACATTTAAGCGAATAATTCATTCTCCATGAAGCCACTGATTAAATGGGCGTTTTCTCCACTTCTGATATAATCTCAAGTATTTTATTTTGATTTTATTTTTTATTTAATCATTTTTGCCAAACCCATCTTTAAAATTCCTACTTATTTTTGTTATTTAAGTCTAGTTCCATGCTAGGTGTGCTGTTATAAAGAAATAACAGCAACAATTTGTTAGTATTACTTCTCTAATTACTGAGGCTAATATGAAAAAAACACTAAAAATTAAACATTGAAAAACTGGCAGTTAAATTGTTCAGTTTGGTATCTTAACATGAAGGTTAGGAATAGTTTTCTGAAACACAAACCTGAGGTAATTTTTCTGGAATAGGCTCATTCTGGAGAGCTTGAAGGGCCTTCATTGCAGCATTATGTCTAGCAGCTTGACGAGTCTTTCCTTCACCAAAAAACTCACTGTTGCCAACAGTTAACTGGACATAGAAAATTTTAGGCACTGGGCAGTGATACCTGGGAAATCATGAAGAGAAAACAGCAGTACAAGTTATGAATTTTAACCATCAATTTTATGTAATATAAAGCAGTAGTTAGGGATAAAACATTATCTTTTGTCACAGAGTAAGCCCTAACACTCAAATACATGGACTGTTCCTCAGCAAGGTCATCAGTAACTCTGACAGAAGCTCCTACGTGCAAACCAGCTCTTCACCTACATTTGCAGGGCTCTGCAACAAGCTCTACGGTACTTCAGCCCAACAGCCCAGCTCTGCTGTCTTCTTGGTTTGAGTCCTGAGACGCTCCAATGGAAGCTACGCCTGGGAGACAACTCCTGTCCCACAGGAAAGGGGCACAGAGGAAAAAAGGTTGTGAGGTCTCTCATCTGAAACCTGCCAGCATAGCTCAGTTCTTGGGGACAACAAAAAACTCAGACAACAGAGAGTGAGGGACCTGGACAATGTACTTCTAGCCTCTTTTTAAAGCTCAAGTATTGAAATTGTTGTAGAGGATAAGGAGTTTTCTTCCAAAAGCATAACAGAGGGTAGAGAGAAGCTCTCCTCCAACACTGTAATAACCAAACATTTTCCAAGCACTGAAAGAAAAACAGCAATCATCACCACATTGTCTTCCTTTTTTTCCTTCTACAGAAAAATTTCCAAATATAATAGCAGGGTTTGTTTTCCCGAGTATGTCTGAAAGGCACTGAAAGAAAGATAAAGCAAAAATTTGAATGTTTTCCTATGAAGTGGCACGGGTATTATTCCTCAGAGAAAGCAGTATCTTCATTCATATCGACTTCACATCTCTATTTTCAGCAGTAAAAACAGCTAACTCAGTCCATACCTCTACTTTGAAAGCTCTCTCACTAGCAGCGAATGAAGAAAGAGATGTAATGCCATTCTTGGCTTTGGGAGGTCCTGTCACAGCACTGTGACAACTAAAAGAAAATCGTAAAAGCTTGTCCACATAAGCAATTTCTACAGAAAAGAAGCAGTCCACATACACCTCACCCCCAGACTCAGAAAAAGCAATTCAGCACAAATAATTAGTTCTAATCACTGTTAAAATCATCATCTTTTAAGAGAACATTTGCAAAAAGTCCTCTAATTATATTCTACATAGATGAGGGAGTTTGCTTCATATTCTTCACTCTGTGGTCTAGTCTGACGGTGCTCCTATCTCAAAGGCTTTTCGAACACACTGGAGATTTAGTTCCTTGGAAAAACACATATGTATCAGAAATGGTTTCTCATTTATGACAAATAACTTGTACATATTTTACGGCAATGTAAAAAAAACCCCAGGATTCCAAAAGTGTGGCCAAAAGCTAGGTCCATCACAACAAAACTAATACACTCAAAACCACAACAAAGTACTACATTTTCCTTCTCCCTCTTAAAGGATCCTTATTAAAGCATGCTCTCTCAGTGTTCATCTGTTGACATGGATGGTGATTTTTTTTGTATGAAGACTTTCTGACTTTTCATTAATAACTTTAACTGACTTGTTTCAACTATAAAACAAAATAGAAAGTTTTTCAATAGCAGCACACTTGAAACCCAAATAAGTGTGAACAAGCACTCCAGTCACAGTGTCCCTGAACTTTGTGCCTAATTCTAAAAACACGTTTATGTGGAAAGAGCAAAACCGTAACACTGGCTCCAACAAGCCTCTGGCTATAGGGCCTTGGAGGGGTGAGCTAAGTTGCCTTTATGACATGCAAAAAGTGGGTATTTGCTTTCCTGTTTGCAGTTTAACAGGGAATTATTAAGGCCTGGAAATGCATTTGCTTATGTAACATTTTCATAAAATTATAGAATAACTCAGTTGGAAAGGTTGCTGAAGGTTATCTGGTCCAATGCAGCACCCAAACCAGGGTCAGGCTCTGAAGGTACGCTGTCTTGTTCAGGCACTGGTCAGGGTACTGTGGATATCCTCAAGGAGGAGGATTCCACAACATCTCCAGAGAACCCATTTTAGTGTCTGACCACTCTTTCAGGAAGAACATTGCAAAGGTCCTACATGCATAATGACAATCAAACACCACAATACCATTCGTTAACAAAGCAGCTGTCAAAACAAAGAAACAGTTCAAGAATGTTAGCTTCTATCCCACTCCACTGCTTCTGACATACAGCATTCAACCTCTGCCTCCCTCTACTTCTAAAAGGTGCAAATGCAGTACCAAGACACTATCAACTTGACAACATCTACAATAAAAAAGTGCAGTGGCTTCAGACTGAGATCTACCTCAAAAAGAATGGTATTTTTTCAAGTGGAAAGCAGAATTTCACCCTCTCCCTTCACTTAATGAGTTCACATAAAATGCTTCCCATATCAAGATTTTCCTTTGATTCATTAGTTTTATTTGGTTTGCAATATTGTTTTAGGGAATATTAAAAATAAATTTAGTGAATATGCAGGCAACAGATGTAAATAATACCTGGAAAGAATTTAAATCCAAGAATCAGGAACAGGCCTTTGATGCCGAACATAGGTCAAACTGTATTTCCAAAGTGAAAAATATCACACTTATTTAAAATCAAGGGAAAAATAATTAAAAGCTTCATCAGTACAGTCACCATCAACTCCACTTCTTCCATGGCTGGCTTAGAGTTGTCTGTCACTGGCTCCTCTACGCTGCTGACATGATTCACCTGAAAGTCTTTCCTTAGTTTATCACAGTAACACAGAAGAGCTGAGGTAGCAAGTGACCTCTGGAGAACCCCTAGTCCAACCTGCCCTGCTCCAAGCAGAACAGACTGCTCAGGGCCACTTCATGTTGGGTTTTGAGTACCTCCAAGGGTAGTTGATTCAGTAACCTGTCTGGCAATCTGCTCTGGTGTTTGACTCCCATCACAGTAAAAATGTCTTTTCTTATGATTAAATAGAATTTCCTGTATTTCAGTTTGTGCCTCTTTTTCACAGGACACCACCTTCTTTAATAATTCCCTTCACATATTTTATACACATTGATAAGATCACCCTGAGCCTTCTTATCTCCTGGCTAGCCAGTTCCAGCTCTCTCACTCTCTCCTCAGATGAGAGATGCTCCAGTCCCTTAAACACCCTAGTGGCCCTTCACCAAATTTGTACTGGTATGTCCCTGCTTCTGTTGCACTGGGGATCCAAAAACTGGATCCAGAACTCCTGATGTAGCCCCTCACCAGGGATGAGCAGAGAGGAAGGATGACAGTCCTTAATCTGTTGACAACACTCTTCTAAATGCAGCCCAGGATGCTGTTGCATTAGTATCTCATGTTTAACTTGGTGTCCACCAGGACCCCCAGGTCCTTTTCTGCAAAGCTGCTTTCCAACCAGTTGGCCTCCACTGTGTAGTGATGTATGGAGTCATTCCTGCTCAGGTGCAGGGATTTGCATTTCCCTTTGTTGAACTTCATGAAGCTTCGGTCTGCTCACTTCTCCTGCCTGTCAAGGTCCCTCTGGGTGTCAGAGGAACCCTCTGGCGCATCAGCCACTCCTCCCAGGTTTGTATCATCTGCAAACTTGCTGAGGGTACACTCTGCCCCATCATCCAGATCATTAATGAAGATATCAAACAGTACTGGCCCCAGTATGGACCACTGGTGTACACCACTAGTAAGTGGCCTGCAGCTACACTTTGTGCCACTGATCACAATCCTTTGATCCTGGTACTTCAGACAGTTTTCAAACTGCCTCACTGTCCATTTATCCAAGCTATCCTTCACAAGTTTGTCAATGATGTTGTAAGAGACAATGTCAGAAGCCTTGATAAAGTCAAGGTAAATAACATCTGCTCCTCTGCTCTCATCCACTGAGCTAGTCACCTCACTGTATAAGGTTATCAGATTGGTCAGGCACAATCTTACCATCTTAAATCCATGCTGACTACTTACAGTCACCTGTCATTCTAAATATAGTCAGAAATAGTTTTCAAGATTATTTCCCCCATCATCTAAGAGATTGAGGCTGACTGACTTACTATCTTTCCAGATCATTCTTCTTGCCCTTCAAGAAAATAGGAGTGAACTTTGCTTTCTTCCAGTCCTCAAACCTCCCCAGTCAGAGCCATCTTTCAAAAATAATCAAGAGTGGCATCACTATGACATTATTCAGCTCCCTCAGCACTCATGGATGCATCCCATCAGGCCTCATGGACCTATCCTACCTGTTTAAATGTTCCCCAACCTGATCCTCCTCCATCGAGGGTAAGTCTTAACTGCTCCAGACTTTCCCGCTGATCTCAGGGACCTGGGACTTCTGAAAGCCAGTCTTATTGGTAAAGACTGAGATGAGGGTATTTTGAGTACCTCCATCTTTTCCATGACCATCAGGGTCCCCTGCCCCACTCAACAGAGTGTCCTTAGTCTTCCTTTTGCTGCTGTAGAAGCCAACCTTGTTGTCCTTCACATCCCTTTCCAGATTCAACTCCAGATGGACTTCAGTTTTCCTAGCCCCATACCTGCACACTTGTACAGTGTCTACATTCATCCTTGGGTCTCGTCAACCTGGAAAACAAACACTGTTTGAGTTTAGTCAGAAGTTCCTTGTTCTTCCCTGCACGCTTCCTGCTGCCTTTTCTTGACTACCTGCATGTCAGGATGGACAGTTAAACCATTCTTGAGTCCAGAGGAAATTAACCTTGACAAGTTCTCCTGGACTCCTCCTCTCTTCAGGACTGTATCCCCTGGGATTCTTCCAAGCAGGTCTCTGAAGAGATTCAAGTTTGCTTTCCTGAAACCCAGTTTGTGATCTATGTTACTTGCTTTGTTATCTCCTCTCAAAATCCTGCCACTATCTCATGGTCACTGCACTGACTCCATCCTTCACATCTCTGACCAGTCCTTTGTTTGAAAGTGTGAGCTCTGGCAGGAGTGCCCATCCTCACCGATTCCTCAATCGCTTATGTTGGATGGTTGTCATTGATGCACTGTAGAAACCTCCTGGATTGCTTGTGCTCTGCTATGATGTCCCTCCAGCACATAATGGAGTGGTTAAAGCCCCTCAGTTAGGACCAGGGCTGTGGCCATGAACCTTCTTCCAGTTATCTGAAAAAGACCTCATCTACTTCTTGATCATTCAGTCTGTAGGAGACACCCATCACAATATCATCTGCATTGGCATGCCCTCCAATCCTACCAGCTGTCTCATTACTCACTCAAGACAGAGCTCCATGCATTCCCACTGCCTTCTCATATAAAGGACAACACTCAGTCCTTGCCATCCTGGCCCATCGTTCCTAAAGACCCTGCACGCATTATTGGCAGCATTCCATTTGTGTGAGCTGTACCAACACACCTCTGTGATTCCAGTGAGGTTGTAGCCCTGCAGCAGCTGCACACAGACCTCTCACTCCTCCAGTTTATTCTCTGTGCTAAGTGTGTTAGTGTGCCAGCACTTCAGATATGAACCCAAGTGTACTGGTTTCCCAGAAAGAGTATAAGGGCTTCCCCCATCATGCTGTTCTGTGGGCTTGTCCTTACTTGTGTGCATACACTTGGGGTGAGACCCCTTCAGCCCTGTTCTGTTGGTGTTAGAGTCTCTCTCGTCAACATTGCCCTTAAGTCTTTGCCTACTAACTTAATCAACCCTCACTTGGTTATAGTCCCATCAGTATCTGTCACTTTAAAGCTCTCTTGATCAGACTGGCCAACCTGTTAATAAAGATGCTTGCTCCACTTGGTCAGGTGGATCCTGTCTCTTCCAAGCATTGATGCTTGAAGAGGGTGCCAAAGTTGTAAAAATCAAATCTCTATAGTCACGCTTGCTATGCTCCGTGTGTCCCCTTACAGTGTCGCTGGTGCCCACAATGAAGAGTAGAGGTGGGTAATAGTTTGAGGAACAGACAACCCTTGGCAGTCTATCCACAATGTCTCAATCCAAGCCCTCAGTGAGAAGCAAACCTCCCTGCACAACAGGTCAGGTTCACAGATGGTGATCTCCATTCCCTGCGGTAGGCAGATGACCACTATTATCTCTTCCTTCTGCTGCTGCTGAAAAGCTCAAATTTGCCTGGATTGGATGCTTGGAGAGCTCCCAGGCCCTCATCTGATGCCACGGTACAGAAATTGTAGTTACAGATTTGCAGGTGGAGCAGAAGCCTTCCTCCAGGTGCCAAAAATTACAAGCTTCCAGCCTTCACAATTACAGACCTTCCCATTTCCCAGCCCAATAAGTACTGATTCTCCCCACTCTTCCTTTTGTATGGTTGGGGAAACAGGCTCTTGCACCTGCAGGGCCTCAGAGAAGATCCAGTTGATCTGCTTGACAAACCTGATCTCCTATGACAGGAAGACCTGCTTATTGGATGAGGGAAAGGCTGTGGATGTTATTCACCTTGACTTTAGCAAGGCTTTTGACATCATTTCCCACAGTATTCTGGTGAAACTGTTTGTTCATGGCTTGGATGGGCACATGCTTCTCTGGGTGAAAAACTGGCTGAATGGTCAAATCCAAAGAGTTGTGGTGAATAGAATTAAATTCAGTTGGCAGCCGGTCACGAGTGGTGTCCCCCAGGGATCAGTTTTGGGGCTGCTCCTGTTTAACATCTTTACTGATGATCTAGACGAGGGGATCGAGTGCACCCTCAGTCAGTTTGCAGATGACACCAAGTTGGGTGGGAGTGTTGATCTGCTCGAGGGTAGGGAGGCTCTGCAGAGAGACCTGGACAGGCTGGAGCCATGGGCTGAGCCCAACTGGAGGAGTTTCAATAAGGCCAAATGCCGGGGGCTGCCCTTGGGCCACAACAACCCCCAGCAGCGCTACAGGCTTGGGCAGGAGTGGCTGGAGAGCTGCCAGTCAGAGAGGGACCTGGGGGTGTGATTGACAGCCGCCTGAACAGGAGCCAGCAGTGTGCCCAGGGGGCCAAGGCGGCCAATGGCATCCTGGCTTGTGTCAGCAATAGCGTGGCCAGCAGGGACAGGGAAGGGATCTGACCCCTGTACTCGGCACTGGTGAGGCCGCCCCTCGATTCCTGTGTTCAGTTTTGGGCCCCTCACTGCAAAAAGGACATTGAATGACTCGAGCGTGTCCAGAGAAGGGCAACAGAGCTGGTGCAGGGTCTGGAGCACAGGTCGTACGGGGAGCGGCTGAGGGAACTGGGGGTGTTTAGTCTGGAGAAGAGGAGGCTGAGGGGAGACCTCATCGCCCTCTACAGCTCCCTGAAAGGAGGGTGCAGAGAGCTGGTGATGAGTCTCTTTAACCAAGTAACAAGTGATAGGACAAGAGGTAATTGCCTCAAGTTGCTCCAGGGAAGGTTTAGAATGGATATTAGGAAGCATTTCTTTACAGAACGGGTTGTTAGACGTTGGAATGGGCTGCCCAGCGAGGTGGTGCTGTCCCCATCCCTGGAGGTGTTTAAGAGTCGGGTCTCAACATAGTGCTTAGGGATATGGTGTAGTTGGGAACTGTCAGTGTTAATGGTTGGACTAGGTGATCTTTTTCCAACCTAGATGATTCTGTGATTCTGTGATCTCTTACTCATCAGCTCTAGTGATGTCAGCAGCTTGCTGACATCCTCCTGCATGTTCTTTACTTGGTAACACAGATCCTTTGACAGTGCACACCTCCTGCAGACAAGACTACTCTCTCTCCATCCCAGCTAGAGCTCTGGAGCTAGAGCTGACTCAAAGTCTCTGACTCTGACGTACCAAGAATAGCTGCTCCAGATGGTGCTAGGAACTGTGTCATGTGGCACATCACCACCATTGCTTAGCACACACACACCGTCCTCAGCAGAGTTTCTGGCTCCCTTCTGTGTGAATTGTTGTGCAAACTGCTGCATCTGCTGGCTGACTCTGGGAGCAGTGCTCTAGGCCCTGTTTCTCCCGAGTACCTGCTGAAAGGGTGATTGACCCTCTCTAATCAGGAGACAGCTGGAATAAAAGCTCAATGCAGCTTTTGATCAGGAATAGCTGACAGCTTCCTGGTAGCTGCTAGAGCTTGCTAGAAGTCACAGCCTCCTGTAGCTATCCTTTCTCTGCAGCAACAGGCACCCTCAAGTTCCTCAGAGTTCCCAGGAATACACCCACTGTCCCAGTAATTGTTCTTGGAGGATCTAGAACTAAAGACTGGAAACCACTGCATCCGTTGACTGCCTCTGTTAGCTGCAGCTTAGCATAGTATAATCTTGTCACACAAAAGCAGTAGACATCTTGATAGCACATCCCTCCTCATTACTTCACAATCATCTTTAAATAAAAATAAAAAAAGAAATGTGGTAGTGCTGTTATCAACTGCTTAGACTTAGGGAAATCCAAGATCTATCAGAAGTTTCTGTTTCTTGTTTAGTTACTAGACCTACTTTTCTCTCAATTATATGCAAAGGAGGAAAGCACATGAACCTTAATCCACTATATAAACTCAGATCCCACAACAGGCCCTCTCTTTTTCCCTCCCCCCTCCCCCCCTTTTCTTTTAAAGAGTGTTTAGGGAGCTATTTATGTGATAATATGGAAAAATGATATTCAGCCTGTGGCTCTAGAGCCTCATGCAGCTCTTTGGCACTGGCAGAATGATTAGGCTTTTACGTGGTTTTGATTAAACTTTTCTTGCTCTGTTTGGCCTCAAGCAGAGTTAACAGAGGACTGATAAGACAAACATTGCCAGGAAAGTGAAAAGGAGCACCTGAAATCCTTAGAAAAGGGACTAAATCTGTGAGGATATTGGCTTCGCTACAACATGGAGAGTGTCAAATGGAGACAAAACATCCTCTTTTCAGTGGTGATGACAGAGATAGTATTAACAAAAGTCTTAAGAGTAATCATAATATTACAGTCTGAAAGTACAGTGCAATGATTAAACTGAATTTTAACACATAATGATTCTGCATCCTGAAGATGCACACTCATGTAAGGAACAACTCCATGCAAAGTTAAGGTCACATATGTGCCACTGATCATTAACAAACCTTCCAAATCTGAGTTACTAAAAAAGACTGAAAACATTAACAGTCTAGGGAATATTTATATGGAATTTGCTGATTATTATGCAATAACATATCGGCATGATATTTTCCATCACAAGAACACCTACACATCAGTCCTACACTCCATAGCCCTCTGTAGCTCTGTTCATCCACAGAAATAAAAGTCAGAATTTGCAAATGCAACACTTCACATACAGATTCATTAAGTTTCTGAAAGTTTTAATACTACCTACATTTAAAGAATATGCATCTCCTTGTATTCTACATGGCAACTACAAAGACTAGAAATTTACTTTAGAGAAAATTCTTCCTGTAAAAGATTCCCAGGTGATACTGACACACTCCTCAGAACATAAGCTGACAGACACAGCCAAATGACAGAAGATTACAAGACTAGAAAACAACAAAAGGATATGTGAAATGATGCATTCAATTGGAAGAAAAAAAAAAAAAGATGTGATAAAGAATAATACTTTAACAACCAGTCACATATAACCTATTAAAACAAGTGAGTTTTCACCTGGCTCTTCTGGACATTTGAGATTCTTAAGATGATCCCTCAAATAAGAGGTCTGGAAAGCAGGTTCTCTTTATTCCCTCTAAGTTTCATAGCATCAGAATACCATTGGTATCACTTTAGAATAGTCAACCTGAAAAAGGGTATTTGCTCTATGACTGTGACCTTGAATGCCAAGTTTCAGCAATGAGCAAATATTTACAACTAGTTATAAACCCCTAAAAATAGGGGTTCATAACAGAAATGCTGACAGACCTTAACTAAGTTGGTGTGAGCGGGCGCCACTGTAATTAAATAAATCACCAAGGTCTGTTGACAATTAGAAAACTCATTTTGGTTTGCCACAGAGACAAACAAAAATTCTGTTCATTATAATTTTACTGGAATATGATGTCATAATATGTAAGCATACTGAAACAATCTGCTGCTTTTCTAGCCAAAATATTAATTGCATACTAAGGAGCCCTTGGGGCCTCTTCCTTTTTGGCCATCAAATCCACACACACAAAGACAAATAAAGTATTAGTACATACGTTATGTGTTCATACTGCATTTCCTGCATTTCTCTGGATTCCTCAATGGCATAAATGTTTCTGATAAATATAGTTACTTTATCCTTAGAAGGGGGAAAAAAAACAAGTGCAAGCTCCAGCTCACGGAAAGCAGGAAGTTTATTTAGATTTAGCATCCTTTTCACTGTTAAAAATTCCAATGAGTGTCTAAATTCTAATGGCCAAAGTATTCTTCACCTATGTAAAAAAGAACAAATAAACCCAATTACTTCCTGCAAGTGTTATAGGAAGTATTAGCCTATTCCCATTTCATACTGCAAAGTGAAGAGGAAAAAGGACCATTTTGTCCAAGATGAGTGCCACTAAAATACAAAACATAACATGGTACGGGAAAGTAATTCTTCAGATGCCAGCTCCATGCTGAACGGGTCATTCTCTGCACTTTATCCCTCTGGCTTCTTTTCTATACCGACTCAATCAAGCTGGCAGCCCTGCTGGCACTGCTTAACCAGGAAAAGGCTGTGAGCTTTGTGAGTGGAGGGATAGAGAGCCACAGACCATGCAGGGGAGTAGGAAACAGTATTTGCTGTGAACAACTTTTTCTCCATAACATTTGAAATTTCTCTAGGGGAGCAAGTTGCTTAGTGCAGCTGTTCCTTGGCCATGCCCTATTTTTCTAAGCAGTCCATTAGCCACGTGCATTTCTTACAGATGTGAGTTCTATGTTTTGAAGAAGGAAACATCCAGTACAGCCACTTTTGTCTTCATACAGTCCACCTTCTGGTTCTTTCAGCAGGTCCACAACAACACCTGGGAACAAAGAGGCTCTCTTTCCAAGTACTCCTTTTGAGAACTACAGTCTGTTATCCCTGAATCAGTCTGGCTCTCCTCTTCTAGATTACTTCCACATACTCCAAAAACATTCTTAATGTAAAGCAAGCAAGACAAGGCACTATGTATTGGTTTCAGCCACCGACATCCCTTATGAGATGAAAATATAATTTTCTGAAATTTCTATTCAGCTGATTAATTTATACAGCCTATTACTGTTTTCACCTTTCTGTTGACCTCTCCTCGGTTACATATAAGATTAAAAAAAAGAAAAACAGAAAAACACGTATACTTGTCCCAGCTTATCCTTGATTCGAAAGATGGTTTTAAACTATAATCCAAATCTTTAAAACTCTAATTAATTCTGAATGATTCACTACTTTTTCCTCTATATAATATTTGGTGTAATCAGTTTACGAAACCAATTTTGACCTAGTTGTAGAAAACCCCTAAGCAATAGAATGTTTAATTGACTAAGCAAGAACTGTAAAGAATAACTATGTGATGGAAATATATTAACAGAAAGAGATTCAAACCCATCTGTTAATGTATTTTTTTTAATCAGAAAACATAACAAAGATGCTTCCCATTTTAAGACAGAGACCCCAAACCGTCTCTATTTCAAATGTAAGAATGTAAGTAAATCCTGCATTAAACAGACAAGACTCATGAGTTGCAGGCAACTGCGTAATGTAGTCTTCTTTAACTGTTAAGGTCTATTAGAAAACAAGTTAGATTACTTGTTTCCAGCACTGGGAGGATGATCTAGAAGGTGAGTTGATACTTAGGAATCTCCTAGGGTTCAGCATGCCTATACTTTTGATTTTGTGTCAATACTATCCTTTAACTTATATAACTCTTCTACTTTTTTGTAATGTTCACCCTCCAAGGTGAGCTTTCCCATTCACTCACAGCCTTTGTTTTGCAAGGGAACCAGTCATGGTATTTTAGAAGTCTTCTGTATAAAAGGCTACCCACTATCCTGATAATTCTTCACAGTCCTTCCCTATACTAGTTCCTGTTCTTGAATATACGAGTCAGAACAGTAGACAACATACCATATAAAAGGCTAAGTGTTCTGTGTAAGAGCAACATTTATTTGTCTTTATCAGAAATACCTTGCTCAACACATCTTAAAAATCACATTTGCCTCCCCTCTGGTTCAAACACATCCGTTGTTCTTAGTTTATCTTGCAAATAATTAATAATAGTGGATAACATTCCTGTTCCATGATTTCCAACTGAATAACCCTCAGGTAACAACAGAGTTAGAACTACTATGGTCTTAATCTTACATTTGATACTGGAATGTCTAGTCTCATCCCATTTCTAATATGTCAGTCCTCACAATCATCCAACTCTTCTTGCATATCTTGATCCTCTTGTGCAGTGATGACTTCTACATCCCATGAACATTTTCCTACTTTTTGTGCAAACACCTTTAACAAAAATAATTTAAAAGGTTGATTCCAAAACTGGGAGAACTGCACTTAATTTTCCTCCAAGTCTGTCTTTTAATACTGCTGATTATTTTTCTTCTCCTTTCCCATCTTTCATTTCTTATACAAATCCCCATCTCCTTTAGTTTAATGAAAACAGTATCCTTATCTAATGATATAAAATGCTTAAGTGAATCCCACAAAAGTAAGGTTTACTTTATCTAAAAAAATGAGTTGACACATAACATGCAAAGTTAACACTTTAGCACTTTAGTCAGACACAATCTACCTTTAGTATACAGCAAATTTGTGTTTTATTCTTTTTAACTTCCATGTCTTTCTGTATACTTTCTTTTAAACTTTGTGTTTATACAAATTTTTCATAATGACAATTCCATTTTCTTTTTTTTTTTTTTACCTTTTCCTGAGCTCAAGACTATGCAGTTCCTTCAAGCAGTATGACTAACTTAATTAAAAAAATCACTCATATTTTCATGATCACAATATCGAAACATTCCTGAGTAAAAAACAAAAGGGAGGGGGATTCAGTTTAACATAACATTATCTAATGTGGAATCTTCCCAGGAGAATTTGTGATGACAACACAATAATATTGCCACATCACTGTATTTCTGAATTCCAAGTTGCTCAATACAGACATTTGACTGAAATAAGTATTTCAATATTTACTCTCTGCACCTACCACTACTTCGTTTACCATTTGCAGTAAATATGTACATTAACAAGTAAAAACCAGTTGCTTATCAAAAGTAATTAAAAGAAACCAGTGGAAAGCTACAGACATAAGTTAAATACTCTAAGAGGCACAGATTAAGGTAACAGCAAACACGTTGAGCCAGTTATGTAGCACTAGTTATAGAGAGATGCTTCCATGCACAAGTTCAGATCTCTGCTTCCACTTTTACTTCTTTCTCCTTCAGTCTAAAGCCTAAAAGTCGAGAAGAAGCACTTTTCAGAGTGCTAGAAGGGTCTCAAAACCAGCCTGAATACCATTTTCTTATAACAAAGAAAAACTAGTGCAAGAGTTATGAGAGAAAAAAAAGAAAAGAAGAAGTAAAAGGAAAAAAGCTAGGGAAAAAAAGGATCATGAAATAAACCTTCCAAAGTACCATACACTGGAGACTAAGGTAGAAAAAACAAGTGAAAAACAACAATTAAAATAAAGAAGAGAGCACAGAACAAAATGTTATGTGCCTCTGAAGAAGTATTTTTCTCTACCAGCTGAATAACTAAGTAATGAAAATGGTCAACACAACTTCAATTTATTCTTAACAGCAAAAATAGCATAAATAATATAAGAACATAATAAGAATACTGCCTCCAGAGTTTAAGGCATTGGAAAATGTCAAGTGGGCAACGTTGAAATGGAGATGGGGGCTGGGAGAAGGAAAAGATAAATACAAGGAAAATAAAATGTTCTTTCCGTGACATAAAAACAAGTACAATAAGAATAAAAGGAAAAACATAATGAAGCTGTGATGTACACTGTATACTTAGAGGTTAAAGCAGACATCCAGAAGACAAACATCTCAAACTCTTATCTACTTCAGCTCATAAAATTTCCCATGAACTGTATTACTCACTAATCTTTACAAGCATGCAGAGTGGTTACTGAGAATGCTGTCCAAATACCCATTACAGTAAAAGAACATAAACAATGTTGCATATCTGACTACAATATCATTTTCTTTCTACAAAAGAAACTCATGTAAAAAAAAAAAAAAAAAATCATGTCACTTGCCAGGCTAGAGACTAAGCAAATGAGGGAATGAAGTACCTCATTCATTTAATATTATCATATATTTATGCTGGTAATATGATACTAATGAAAACATTACTAACAAAATCATCTCAGGCCTAGGAATTAATAGGAATTAATTAAACTAAAATTCTACAAAGGAAGAATGCCCAAGAAAGCTCACAGAGTTATTCTCACCATCCAAATTAACTTAATTGAAATAACTAGTATATATTGGGCTACATTCTGTTCCCACTTGGAGGAATGTAAACATTCAAACATTAAATGGCATTATCCAGAGAAAAAAATTAAACCTATCATTTTAAACTTGGCAATTAAAGGATTGAAAATAAGAACAAACTGAAAACCCACACAATTCTGGCTTAATGAGCCACCTCTCAGCAGCTGAGTGCAGTTAACTAAGGATGCACACCTCCTACCTTGTAAGCTATCATCTCTGAAAATGTACTACCATGGCTAGCTATAGCTTCCGTCCAGAAATAATCCTACCTGTGCCATCAGACTTGCAAAGAAATGAAATGTGAGAGAGAGCTTGGTCAATTGGAAAGGTAATGCATTTTGTGTTGTCTTGCACTGATCCCTATTCAGGATATGGAAAACAAGGTGGATGGCCTTATGAAGGAAGCTTTGTCTACACCTGGGAAGGGAAGGGGTCTGATAATCAATCATGGTGAAGTTTGGAAGGGGCAAAAAAGGTCAGAAACTAAAAAGATGAGTGATGAAGTCTTTCAGTGCTTTGATTCCTTTAAGTAGAAAGGCATAAAAAGAGCACATGTCCTAAGGAAGCTTATTCATGAATAGCAGACATAATAGTCTTTCAATTTCCAAACTTTAATGGGTATAATTTACATCAATGACTAAGAATTAAATATAAATTCATTGCTAATAAAAATGTATAAGTGATGCAATGAAGGTGCAGTAGTAGTGGTCACCAGTGCACAGTGACTTGCCTCAGTTCATCCACAGTATACACTTAAGTACTGAATACTAATACACAAAAAAAGCTAGATCATGTTACAACAACATACTAAAATAAAAGGTTGCAGACTTGTAAATAGGTAGGAAATATAGAAAATGTTTTTAAGTTGTTACAATATTCTAGAAAGCAGGGACTCCAAAAAGACTTGGAAGATAGAGATACCAAGGACTGTTAGAATAGAATCATGTTGGAAAAGACCTTTAAGATCATTGAATCAAACCATAAACCTAACACAGCCAAGTCCACCACTAAACCATGTCCTTAAGCACCACATCCATATGTCTTTTAAATGCCTCCAGGGATGGTGACTCAATCACTTCCCTGGGCAGTCTACTACAGAGCTTGAGAACACTTTTGGTGAAGAAATTTTTCCTAATATCCAAGCCAAACCTCCTCTGGCACAACCTGAGGCTATTTCCTCTTGTCCTATCGCTTGTTACTTGGGAAAAGAGACTGACACCCACCTTGCTACCAGGTAGTTATAGAGAGTTTTAAGGTCTCCCCTCAGCCTCCTCTTCTCCAGACTAAACACCCCCAGTTCCCTCAGCCGCTCCCCGTACGACCTGTGCTCCAGACCCTGAACCAGCTTTGTTGCCCTTCTCTGGATATGCTCGAGTCATTCAATGTCCTTTTTGGGGTGAGGGGCCCAAAACTGAACACAGGAATCGAGGGGCGGCCTCACCAGTGCCGAGTACAGGGGTGAGATCCCTTCCCTGTCCCTGCTGGCCACGCTATTGCTGACACAAGCCAGGATGCCATTGGCCGCCTTGGCCACCTGGGCACACTGCTGGCTCCTGTTCAGCCAGCCATTAACCAACACCCCCAGGTCTTTTTCCACTGGGCAGCTTCCCAGACACTCTTCCCCAAGACTGTAGCATTGATTGGGACTGTTGTGACCCAAGTGCAGCACCGGGCACTCAGCTGTGTTCAATCTCATACAATTGGCCTCAGCCCATGGCTCCAGCCTGTCCAGGTCTCTCTGCAGAGCCTCCCTACCCTCGAGCAGATCAACACTCCCACCCAACTTGGTGTCATCTGCAAACTGACTGAGGGTGCACTCGATCCCCTCGTCTAGATCATCAATAAAGATGTTCAACAGGAGTGGCCCCAAAACCGAGCCTTGGGGGACACCACTTGTGACCAGCCACCAACTGAATTTAATTCCATTCACCACAACTCTTTAGATTTGACCATCCAGCCAGTTTTTACCCAGTGAAAAGTATGCCTGTCCAAGCCATGTGTAGCCAGTTTCTCCAAGAGAATGCTGTGGGCAACGGTGTTAAAGGCTTTACTAAAGCCTAGGAAGACAACATCCACAGCCTTTCCCTCACCTACTAAGCAAGTCACCTTATCATAGAATGAGATCAGATTAGTCAAGCAGGACTTGCCTTTTGTAAACCCATGCTGACTGGGCCTGATCACTGGCTGTCCTGTAAGTGCCACATGATGGCACTCAAGATGATCTGCTCCATAAAGTTTCCCAGCACTGAGGTCAGGTTGACAGGTCTTTAGTTCCCTGGATCCTACTTCTGGCCCTTCTTGTAGACAGGTGTCACATTTGCTAACTTCCAGTCAACTGGGACCTCCCCAGTTAGCCAGGACTGCTGATAAATGATGGAAAGTGGCTTGATGAGCACTTCCACCAGCTCTCTCAGGACCCTTGGGTAGATCCTATCCAGCCCCATAGACTTGTGGTGCAGCAGGTTGCTGACCATTCCCCCTTTATTATGAGGGCTTCATTCTGCTTCCCATCCCTGTCCACCTCAAGGTACCAGATACACCAGGAGCAACAGATCTTACTATTAAAAACTGAGGCAAAGATGGCATGAAGTACCTCAGCCCTTTCCTCATCCTTTGTCACTATGCTTCCCTCCATACACAAAAAAGGATGGAGATTCCCCTTAGCTCTCCTTTTGTTACTAATGTGTTTATAGAAACATTTTTTACTGTTTTTCATGTCAGTAGACAGATTAAGTTCTAGTTGGGCTTTGGCCCTCCTAATTTTTTCCCTGCATAAACTCACGACATCCTTGTAGTCCTCCTGAGTTGCCTGCCCCTTCTTCCAAAGGTCATAAACTCTCCTTTTTTCCCCTGCGTTCCAGCCAAAGCTCTCTGTTCAGCCAGGCCAGACTTCTTCCCCATCAGCTCATCTTTCAGCACATGGGGACAGTCTGCTCCTGCACCTTTAGGATTTCTTTCTTGAAGAATGTCCAGCCTTCCTGGACTACTTTGCCCTTCAGGACTGCCTCACAAGAGACTCTGTCAAACGGTTTCCTAAACAGGTCAAAGTCTGTCCTCTGGAAGTCCAAGGTGGCAGTTCTGCTAACTCCCCTCTTTACCTCTCCAATAATCAAAACCACTATCATTTCATGATTGGTATGCTCAAGGTGGCCTCCATCACATCACCCACAATTCTTTATCTGTTCGTAAACAACAGGTCTAATGGGGTGTCTTCCCTAGCTGGCTCACTCACCAGCTGTGTCAGGAAGTTATCTTCCACACACTCCAGGAACCTCCTAAACTGTTTCCTCTCTGCTGTATTGTATTTCCAGCAGACATCTGGTAAGTTGAAGTCCCCCATGAGAACAAGGACTAGCGATTGTAAGACTTCTCCCAGCTGCTTACAGACTATTTCGTCTGCCTTTTCGTCCCGGTTGGGTGGTCTGTAGCAGACTCCCACCATGCTATCTGCCATATTCACCTTCCCCCTAATTCTTACCCATACTCAACCCTATCATCACCATCATTAAGTTCTAGACAGTCAAAACACTCCCTAACACACAGGGCTACCCCACCACCTCTACTTCCTTGTCTATCCCTTCTGAAGAGTTTAATGTCCTTCTGTTGATCATATGTGTATCTGAAATGGTTATTATACCTTGAATTAGTAAACAAGGTCAGTATAGAGATTATCTTTACTGAACGGAACTAAGGCTCAGCTGTTGATTGATGTCCACCTTCTTAAGAATTCACATTTGTTTCACTGACATTTGAACCTAAATCAGTAAGGTGATTAGGCTCCACTTCCTCCTCTTTTGTCATGGAAAAGAGCCTCAAAGCTAAAAGAGTTTTGAGTTGTTTTTTTTTCCAGAGATTATTTCCCTTTTGATCACAACACTGGGAGATTCAGCCCCATTTCAGTGAAACAAATCATCCAAAAAAATCATGGTGCCAAAGTACCTGATGCTCTGAGTGCAGCTATCCTTTCTGTGAACAACTTAAACTGGTATTTCTCTTTAAAATATCCTAAAAAAGACAAGTAGATCTTCAGAAGATCCTGGGAATTAGTATTTCAGAAAAGATACTAACTGTACTTTTCACAGAACACAAGCAGCCACCAAAATAACCACTTGTAGACAAGACCTGAAAAGAAACTGTAACACATGGCTGCTGGTGAAAAGTTCTGTGTTCAAACACCATATATTCTGTACTAAAAGACTCTTGAAAGCCTTTATTGAGAAAATTTAATACCTCCTCAATCTTTCAGTTCAAAAGGGACAAAGACCTTGGACTAGGAGAAAGTACAATTCCAGTCAGATCTTACTGACTTATGATCTGTTAAAAATTACCCACTAACCTTCTTTCTGCTTGCTTCCCTCAGGAAAATTATGACAGCCTCTCAAACTAACATTGGAGCTCTAACAGCAGTTTATCTGTGTCATTACCAAAAAAGCAGGCAAAGGAAAGAAAATGTATTTACTAGTAACCAATGTTCAGGTTCTGGACACAGCAGAAAGGCCGTAACAGGAAAGGAGGCCACCTAAGCTTGCTTCCATTGAACCCACTCTCTCACAGGTCTCTCAACTGCAATATCCACAGTTCAGCAGAAAAACGAGTAAGATACAGGTGAATAAAAAGCTAACCGTGGAAAGAAACAAACACACCCAAAACGTTTCTGCTCCTGGAAGAGCATTCTGAATCAGTGCTTATTTTTATACACACCAATAATGCTAGTCTTCTGCCCATATCCTGAAAGTAAAGCTGCCTTAAAACAATCAGGTCTTAAAGAAAGGACACCCAGTGAGTTGCAAAGCCAACAGACTGAAGATATTCACAAGGTACTAGGGCAGGCTGATGGCTCTGACGATCTTTGAATCAGAAAGTTTACAGGAACTCTCCCAAGTGGAAGAGCAGAGTTGAAAGACAGACACTAAGAAAATAAAGATGAGAAGGATCTGTATTTCACCTCTTTATGCTTTCAGCCCTAGTGAAAAGAAGAAAAGTAATGGCTGAAACTTCGAGACACAGATCTGGAGCCAGATGTACCTTCTCCAGAGCAGAGAAAGATCTGAGGAAGGTGAAAACCCTAAGGAAAGAACTCTGTCCACTGAAGGAAACTTCAGGAGAAATAGCTAAAACATGATCCAAGGACCACAAAAGGAAAGGGCAGTCCTCTAAGCAGATAGAGCAAGTCACTATATCCTAAAAGAAAATGAAGACAATATTAAGAGAAGAATAAAGTATTATAGCTTAGGAGCTCCTCTAAAATAAGGGCAAGAGGTCATTGACAAAACTACTTAATCTTGAGTGAAGACAGTTTAGAATGCTGCAACAGTGTAAAGCGTCATGCCATACGTATCACATTTTAGGCATGAACAGTGATGATGCATCTAGACACTCTGCAGCTAAAGCTAAAAAGTTTTTAATGATACCAGGTAAATGCATTGACTTGGAGAACGAAGAGACACTGTACTGGGAATAACACCCAGAAAGCCTGCTCTCTGTTCTGTCAGCTTGATTTTTAGTCTACATTACATTCTTTTAACAGCTGTCAATTTAATACTGTAAATACACTTAAGAGTATATATTTTATTGATCCCTGATAGGTTAAATGCGCCCATTAATGCAGTGGATGGTAGTGAAAGGATGCATTTGTCGGAATGATTACATGAAGAATGTGCCAGGACATGTCACCTAACACCATTTTGTGAACACTGTGGAAATTCACCGTAATAAGGTGACTGCAGAAAAAAGTGCTTTCAGGCAGAATTTAATGGAGTCTATAGATTCCACAGCAGAATCTGGATTTTCTGATCCCAGATACTCTATGTACTTTTATGATTTAAAGCACTGTAGAAATTAAACATTAGCTGTCAAAAATTTTATTGCAGGAATAAATATACTCTGTTGTTTAAGGAATTTAATTTTTTTTTAAAGACAATCATACTAATCACTATTGTCTAAACTGATAGCTACTGGCAATGGCAAAGCTCATCACCTGCAAGCTCCCTTGCCACTGTTCTTTTGGGAAAACTATCTTAAGACAAACAGATGTTTCTGCTGTTTTAAACCAACAGGAAATGGACTTTCTCTCTTTTCCTTTCCTAGAAACAAATACTAGCAAAGAAAAATCCTAGCACAGCTGTAGTCAACACTTTCCTTATAACAATATGTCTGTGTGGGAGGCAGGCAATGAGTGGGAACAAACAGGCCAGGGGAAGTGAAATGTAGCATGCAAGAAGATGAACACAAAGAATTCATTTAAAAGTCTGTGAGCAGATTATTACACCATAATGTTGATATGCTAGCAGGGTAATAACAGTATGATGTACAAGACTTTGCTTTAAGGTATGATCTGAATCCTATCTCAACCAGTAATGTACAAAACTGAATCAATTATCTGCTGGCAATCTCAAACCCTGCCAAGTAAATAAATGTTCAAATCATCAGAAAGCTTCATTATATGAACAGACTGCAGGTTTGATGGCTGAGTTGCGCTTTATCTTTAAGAAAATGTCTTTAGGTCAAGCCTGAGAAATGAAATAATATGGTGAAATACACAATTCTTTCTGTCTTTGTATGGATAAACCAAACAGTTCAATTTTCACTGCTGACAAACTGGCACCTTTTACTTACACTAAATTTACATAAAAAAAGGAAAAATGCCATTGAAGTCATTACATTCTAGCTTAAATCATTATAGGAGAAGAAAACTTGAAGAAAATGATGAGACAAAACATTGCAGCAAACCTGGTTTTAATTGATTTATGCTGGAATTACGACATTGTAAAGTCATGAAAAGCTTCAGAAAAGGAAAAGGCAACTTTTGAAAGAGTGCTTCTGTTGTGAAATTCTTGAACCAAAACACAAACTTGTGCTGCCATCTAATGGTCTAAATCAGCTGTTTCCACCTGAACAATTAAATTGCTAATCTGATCACTTGCATTACTTAGGACTATTTTTATTTTCGCTAAATTTTAACTCTCTGAAATCCGGATCTATTCTTCAGAATGAAATTACAGTGTATCTAAGGAGATGTAAACTATTCTGACCAAACTCTTAGTTTATATTTCCAAGTAGTTTTTAGTATTTCTTCCAAAAGGGCTTTTGTCCATTAGTCTGAAAGGTTGGGAGGAGAGCAAAGAACGTAGAAAGGAGTTTTCACAAAGTCAGTCAGTAAACATCTTATAATCACACCTCTTAATCCATAACATGCAAATGCAAAGGACAAATCTTTGAAACACTGGAAATGCAGGCAAAGGACCTCCAACTCTGTCGCGCCTTTTATGAGAGGGACGTTGTATGCTATGGCTGAAGTCTGAAGCCCAAAAGTGTAGCAAGGTAAAGGTCCCAGTGCCACCCCATACTGCTCCTGACCAAGGGGTTTATTCTCCTGTTACTAACTCATCTTAACACAACATGCTTCAAAACCAAGGGTCCACTCCACCTGGAGAGCAAGAGCATTGGTGTCCACAGCCTAACAGCTTTTTGCAGCAAAATACTACTTTGTTCAACCAAAAGCATTTCAGTACTTGCATGTCTGCCTCTTCTTAGAATGTTATTACCCAGATATGTTTCTAAAGAGTTTGTTCTTCTGACACTTTTCTTTCCCTCTTTTCTCTGCAGAGATTTTTTTTCCCAGTCCTTCCACTGTGACAGCCAGATGACTCCACTATAGCACTCATAAAATTGTTACAAATCAACATTCTTAGGATTATTTATCAGAGTAGGATTCAGCTCTAGATTCAGATGCCTAAATTTAGGTATTTAGTTGATCTGTAGAAACCAAGTTGCTATTACAGTGAAGCTCTGGAGAGATCATATGAAATGTAGACATCCTAGTTTATGACAAGACAAACAGCATTCTAGCATCGTGACTGCTCTGACTAGACCTTCCACTGGTTATAACGGGAGACTTAGGTTTCTAGTGCACAGGAAGAGGCTATTTGAGAGGCATCTGACCTTGATTTTGAATCCCACCAGCACTGTAAAGAACAGCATCTAGCTGCCTAAACACAAGCACACAGTACCATTTGAGATACAGTTGTGTACCTAAGACATCTGCATGATGTGACCGAGGACTGATCCATGAAAAGCACAAGTTTCCCACAAACAGCTGGACTCCTGGTGAATTATATGAAGTGGTATGATGACTGAACCCCTCTTTTAGGGTTTCCTTCAATTGCCTAAACTTAGCTACATGGGGTCATTTGAAATGTGTATCTTGATGGCCTTCAGCTGACACTTTAGTCAAGGTCTCCTCTAGGTTTTCTACCTAGACCTAGTGGTCCCACGTGAATGACTCAAACACCCTACAGTGTCTCAAGTGGCACTAGAGGCCTATGTTTAGGCAACTTAGTGTCCTCACATCTGCCACAGTACATATGCTTTGGAAAAAAACCCTGCTTTGTACACAGCTGTCCATAAAATCCTCCTCTGTTGCAGAAGGCCTCAACAGAAAGCCTCAATAACTGGAATTCAGCAACAGATAATAGGCTAATTGTGTGCCCAGAGTCATTAAAAGACTCCACGGAGTAATCTGAACTTTACCTTTTCCAGGTTACTGGCTGATCTAATCAATACTAGATCAAAGATTTTCAGATCCAACAACCCTTTACATTATGAACTAGACTATTTGTGCCTCAAATGGATGAGGCTCTCCATGCAGAGAGAGGTTTCCTGCTAGAAGGTAGCACAGAAGGATTTCTAAAGGCCAGGAGAATGTCAGATTTCATTCTCTTTCTGTAAAATAGATAACTGGATTGTATAATTGTAGGTGTACTTCTGGAGAGAGTCTCAACAGATTTTGCTCTGTCTCCTGCAGTGCAACACACTTAGAAATTTGGGTTTTACAGCTGTTCTGGCTAGATTTTCCTTTTTTTTCCCCCCATAGGTTTATAAAACTTCTGTGAAACAAATGAAGTTGGGTGAGGATTTAGACTGCATTGTTAAGGACTCCTGTCAAGTAACACAAGCCTCAAACCTGTTCCCTTTGATGCATACATTTAATCTTTAACTCAGCATTCATAGAAGAAACAAACTTTTCAATCTATTCCATTCTTCCACCATGTAACCTTTTATTAATCTGATCTGACAATTTTAGTAACTTATCCAATAATCATAGAGTCTATTTTCTTTTTCATCATTAGATTGGAGAACATGTTATGTATGGATAACTATGAAGCTAGCAGTTGCAGATGTAGTTGGCCAAAGACAGGTCCTCAAACTTGCTTTTACTATATCTTATTTTTAAAAAGCTAATTCAGTATTTAGGGTGCTGGTCCACCGGGCTAATTTCAGGAGTCGCTAAAGCTAAACAAACAGTCCCATGCAGCAACTCAGTACCAAGCAGGGGAGCTACCTATCCAGTAGGGAGGAACTACATGCCCACATAGGGTGATGCCCTGTGCTCTGTGCCCAGGCAGCTTGGCTGGCTCCCGAAGAGGTGAGAATATGATTGTTCTCTACTTCTCTGAGTTTGGTCTTGCAAACATCACTATAAAGAAGCATTCAATAAATCAAAAAAGTATGTGCTCAGAATGACAGGGCTGTGAAGAAAAAGAAAAGGAGGAATGGTTGTGCACTCTCCGCCATACACTAAGGAGAAAGGTGATAGTCTTCTCCTTAGTCAGTAGTACAATATTTATGCAGGAAGAAGCAACAATATAAAAATTATCCTGAAGGCTCAGTACAGCAGAAACTGTCAAAGTTCACAGAAGCTGTAGTTTATCCCAGGGACACTACCACTTTGCGTGACATGCTTCTAGAACTATCACACCATGCAAATTCCTCAAAACCAAGCAAGAAACTGCTTTAAGCTAAAGAATGGAAATAAAGTAATTGTCATTGTTTTGTATTTTCTTTGTTCCTATACTTCACAAGTGGTTTTAATTTTGAAAGCTTTTTTTAAAATAAAGATTTTCAAGCTCTCTAGACTGTTGCAAGACACATTTTAAATAATTTTATATAATAAGCAAATAACTTCTGAATTCTCACAAAAAACAAGGTCTGAGTTTTGTGATCTCTTTAACACTACTTTCCACGCTAAAACATCAAAAGCTGCTGTTCAGTTTCTAGGGGCTTTATTTCTTGGCTGCAAACACTTAGTTTAGTTAAGTCTGCAAGATATCATTTCTGTTTTATCACTTACAGACATTCTATAATTGAAAATACTGCAGGACAATTGCACTTCAGGAATTACTCTCTTCAATGCTAATTGAATAAAAAATAACTTAGAATAAAACAAAGCAGCATTCAATGGTGACAAAGCTAGCTGGATGTCCTTGTAGTCAGAATCAATATCTCATTTTATTGTTTTAATTGTTCTAATTTGAAAGCCATGGTTTTAATTATTTTTACAGGATTTAAGCCAACTGCATACTCAGGGATGTGAGAGAGTACGTGTTCTAACACTGTCTACAGATATGAGTAGTATGCATATGTTTCATCCTCAGATCTGCCAATATTTCTCAAACCTGACCTGCCGTTTCAATGCTTGGCCTCTTCTGAGTAGCTTGTCAGTTCTACTGAATCATGCCAAATGGTGTGCTGACGAACACTCAACCTAAATCAGTTAGCAAACAGCCCCTGACAGCACCAGCACCTCCTCTCCCACAGTCAGTCTGTAAAGCTCTTGGATAAAAGAAGCCATACAAAATCCAGTGTTCACCATTTTTAGCTTTTTCTGTAATGTATATTGTTTGAACTGAATGGTTCTTATGTGCCTTTGTGGCAAAATTGCTCAAAACTCCAACTTGTGACACTAAAACAGATAGTATACAACTAGTAAATTTTTAGTGACAAAACAGTTTTTTCCTTTATTATAATCTCTGTTAGTAATCTAGAAACCTTTGTTAAATAAAAAGTTGTCTAACATGGCTGGATTCAGGGCTGACAACTTTTTTAAAAACTCTGCCTTATCAGAGGCCATCAACCTTCCTAGCACCAAACTTGCATGGATTTTACTTGAATAAAGAAAATTCAAGATCACAGAATCATCTAGGTTGGAAAAGACCTTGAAGATCATCTAATTCAACCAGTAACCTAACAGAGAGGATTCCCAAGCTGTCTCATCAGAATCAGACAAAAAAAGTTTTAAGTTCTCATCTATATTGTGGAAGGAACTGCAGTATACAGATACCCAACCTACCAGAGATCTAGGCTGGTAACATCACATGATTCCACTCAGCACCACACACACTTGGGCCCAGATGCAATGTAATAGCAATGACCCAATGCTGTTAACAATCTGGTGAGTATTGTATTCACTAGCTAGAGTGAAGAGCCAGGTTAACACAGTCATACTTCATCCAATCCCAAGATGGACTGTATTTTATCTACTTTACCCCTAAGAGGGGAGCAGACTTGCCCTGCACTTTTAACTTAGCAGAGGAAGAGATCACACACTGCCTTAAATGCCTTACCCTCTGCTGTGCTGGGTTTCGCATTTGCAGTTCTGTAGCCAGCCTTCCAGTTGCAGCTCTGTAAGACTTCACCCTAAGCTGCCTGGCCAGTTTTTTTCCCAGAATTTCTCTAGTTATATTTTTCCCTTGTTGTTTTCCCCATGCTGTTATCCTCAAGGCCATTCACCCACAAATACCAACATGTTGACAGTGTTGTATCTATACTGTATGTAGCCCTTCTTTCCTCTGCTTTTTTCCTATCCCCCAGCAGTAGCTTTTGGTGTACATTACAGAGCCCAATAACATGCATGCACAAAGCTCAATAAGCAGTCAGTGTTCAACACCTGCCCTGATGGAGCACTACCAGCATTGTAAGCAGGAACAAGCAACAGGGATCTTGAGCAAGTCCTGATGAAAACCACAGAATTACTATGAGAAAGTGTTCGGGGGGAACACTTGCTGCATAAGAAAGGACGCCCAGAGGATGATGCTCATCTGGGAGACTCCACCACTTCCCTTCCAAGCTGGCTACTGGGAAACATTTCCCCTTTTTTTTTTTTTTGTTTTTTTCCCCCTCACTTTGCTTTACTTTTTTCTGTGAAAGTAACTTTCACCTTCAGTATCAATTTACACCATCAGCTGCAGACCTTGCAAATGGATCTTTACTTGCACCTGTTTCAACATCCTCTGTGCACCACACTGCCCATATAAATATGCTCTACAGCACGTGAGAGTGTAGTTCTTCACATGCTTAAATCAACCTGAGCTGCCCTTAACTTCCAAACACACATTCCTTCCCCCTCTCCAGTGAGGGCACAAGATCTTGTGTGACTAGGTGAGGAGGTGTTTAAGTACAGTTGTAAATCTAGGAGTAACTTCTCCCCTCCTTTCCCCGCCAAAACTGATTCATTACCAAGCAGCTCAACTCTCAGTGCTGGAGCCAGGAAACTTGCAGGGACACAAAGGCTGGGGACAAAGGACCAAGAAGGAATCACTGCTACCTCAACATAAATCATTTAAACCTAACATGGAAGCTAGCCTCTAACTAAGCATACAAATAGCAACTCTTAGACAACATTTCCATGAGTTACTAGAAAGGATCTTTTGTGTCACTTGAAACACTAGATCTAACTGGTCTAAAGATATGCCCTGAGATGAATTTAATATTTTATTTTTCCCCCAAGCCATTCATCTTGCCAGAATCAAAGTTCCCTAACACAATCTCTTAATCTTAATCTGTATCTTCACCTATTTGAAAAGCACATCTTTTTTTTTTTTAAACAGAGATCAGTAAAGGGAATTTGGTCACCGTAAAAAAAAAAAACAACAACAGCTTCCAATTAACTTAATGTATTTTCTATCTGTTTTAATAACAGATAATAATCTACAGTCAGAAACTAATGAAAATTAAAATTACTGATTTCAGCATATTATCTACCTTATTTTTCAAATCTTATTGTTAAACAGTCTATATGGTCTGCATTTACTTGGGAACTCCAACAACACATATTCTACTACCCAACTGTTAAAAATCAGCAAACAAATGCTAAATACAACATGGCAGTACAGGACAATAAATGCAGCATATATCATACCACCGGAACGTAATACAGTACTACAGCATGTGCTTCATATTTGGGACTCTTGCTATTATAATAGATCCAGAATCTGTCCCCAGACTTCCCTCTGGTGAGGGTGGGTAGGAGGTGCACGGTGATCCTGAGCACTGAGGAGCCAGCAGGCAGCCAGGACCCACGCCGCAGGCAGCCTGAGCGGGGCGCGGGCTGCGCTGTGCTGCAGAACCCACGCCAGCACTGCCTGCAGGATGGGGCTGCGCTGCACAAGGCCCTCGGCCACAGGACAGACTTGCTGCAAGAAAGGGGCCTGCAGGCAGCTCTCCCTCGGTACCACCTGTATGGCCTTGCCTTTATCTATTAACAGTGCATGTAAACATCATTCCTGTTTTGACTAGAGTTATCAGTTCATCAGAAAATCCTGTAAGCACATGAATGACCACGAAGGGGACAATCTGTGCTGTGGCCGAGGTCTGCATGGCACACTGCACATGGGTTGCAGTCCTGCTCGATGTTACACTGCTCAGCACTCCCAGCATCTGAAGGGGTGCAAGATTATCTGCACTATTTTCTTATACTGCCAGCTCTAATAAATAGCATTTTAAATTATACCTTACGAAGTCTAAGTGCCTTTCTTACCGGGATCATAACAGACCAGCAACTCCCAATGCAAAACAAGGCAATGAACAACAATTTCTAACACAGAAGTTGTCCCAAATCAGTACTATATGGCATCATTCTTCTGTTTCCTCTTTACTCTGGTATTCATGTGTGAGCTCGTGTATATACAGGAGGTATGTGTTTATGCAGACAGACAGGCATATCTAGTTATTTACTACTTAGCTTTAGTTATTTATCAGTTTACTAGCCACAGTATTATTAGCCATCCTGCATGGGCAACTGCACTCAAAATAAGCATGATGAAGCAGGCAAGCATAGATCCTGGCCTTCTCTCCCACCTTGCATGTCGCGATCAGAAAAATCAAATGCTCTTGGCTACCTAACCACCCAGAGAAATAAAGTTCATTTACCATTTTAGCCTAACATGGGAACACAATTCCCATGAAAAAAGTTCCCAGAGAAGCAAACTTAAAGATTGCACTAGACATACCAATCATTTCCTATGAAAAAAAATAAGATCTTAAAAGTTAGCTACTTTGTGTTTTGGGGTTCTGCTTCTACAAATATGTTTCTCTAAGTTCAGATTTCAGAATTCCCCATTTTATGTTTTTTACTAGCTTGCATTTTTTCCAGCCTAGAGTTTTTATCTGTTAGTCAATCTCATTATAAAAGCAATGCAAATAAATGTAGAATTTCTAAATATTAACAAAACCCATCTCAGTTACCATAGTTAGCTTTTTAAACCATGACATATGTAAGCAGAGACTCAGGTCAGCAATGACTAGAAATACAACACAAGTAATGCAATAATCAGGCACTGTTCTGTAGAGTAATGAAAGAGTTTTCTTCCAGGTTATTTTTGTTTGTTCAGTTCTAGGTATTGTTGCTATTAATAAAAAAAAAAAAAAAAAAAAAAAACAGACTGAAATGTTAAAACCCTAAAGTTATCATGATTTAAAAATCTGGGGAAAAGTAAAACAAGATTAAGTCAACTGAAGTATTTTCTTTAGAAAATTCTGAAATGCTGCATTTTCTTTTCAAACTCCTTAATTTTTAAACACTGCCATAAATTCCATTTCTAATAGGAGTAATTTTGAACCAAAACATTTCTTCAGAGTTCATAACCTCATTCTTTTTGATAATTATGACATGCATAAAAATTAACAGGAAATCCATTAAACAAACCTTCATAAGAAAGGCCACATTTTTCACTGATAAAACATGCTGTTAGAAATTCCTGACCTGCTTTGTTTTGGTTTTTTTCTTATTTTACAGATTAGACTTGGTATCACTTTTGAAGGTCCAAAACACCTGATCTAATATAGTTCCTCTGTGGAAAAGTAAGAAAAATGGGAAAAAAAACCTATCTCGGAGAAAAAAAAAAAAAAAAAAAGAAAGAAGTTCTTGAGATTGCAAATTAATACATATATTACCTTAAGTTTCCCTCAGACTGTTACATTAGATACAAATTACATTTCAGTCAGGATGAAATAGACCAGTTTTTTGATCTGTACTAAAACTGTATAAATACCAAAGATGAAGATGCTTCAAAAATTTAGAACAATTGAAGAATGAAATATTTGGATGGTTATTTAAGAAAACTGCACCACTCAAATTTTCAAATTATTCAAATCTTTAAGAATTTCATAGTTTAAAAATCAAATTTTGAATACTGCCTTCTCAACAATTACTCCAACTTTGCTACACTAATGACAGCATTGATGGAGGGCTCTAAATATAGGTTTCTAAACTGTGAAAGAAAGGATTTTTCCTAACCAAACACTGAAGATTAAGGAAGTGAGACAGTTGACCAGGCAGAATGGTTAAAAAAAATGGAAACGTGAGAATGGTTTCAAGCCTATTTTCAAAATGCAGACCTCCTAATTTTATATTAAATTTCTAAGAAAAGAGTGCTTCATTTTAATTATACAGATTGTAATCACATGACACAATAGCAAAGAAAAGCAAAACCTCTCTCTGAAGTTAATGCTCTGCCTCCTCACTACCATGGCTGTAGACTGTAACTCCAGTATGCACATTAAAAAAATAGAAACAGTTGGTTTACATGTACTTTATTCCTTGTGACATGCTTAAGGCACCTGTCTTTTAGAAAGAGATTATGCGTGTTTCTAAATAAGGCTGCAGAGACTCTTCTAAGTAAAAATCTCAGGTTTATTTTCCTCTGAAATAACCTAAGACGTCCATAAAGATTTAGAACACATTGATAAGTAAAGTATAAAAAACATCAAATAATAGAAAAAATACAAACCTCTGATTGTACATGCCCCGGAAATTATAATTTGCTCTATAATTGGGAATTGGCTTGGGATCTAATGGCCTGTAGATGGCAGGCTCTCCTCTTTTCATGGCCAGACCATTCAGCTCCACTGTTGGAGTTATACTGCCTGAAAAAAACAAAGAATACATTTAAGGTGCTTAAACCACAAATACTGCAAAACACACAAGGCAGGACTGAGGTGAGCAGCAAAGAGAGAGGTGCATGATATTTTTTTTTTCTCTTAAATTAAAAAAAGAAGCAACTACAATGACATTTCAGTTTCTCTAAAAGATAGGAATATAGATGCCAACTTAATCATGGGCAATGAAAAAGAACATTTAAACATTTATCTCAGTGCATTCTCTACGCAGTTTCAGTAGACTAACCTTCACATCTGGATGAGAAAGTAAGTGCTATAATCAAGCTAGTTATTCATCTTTCCAAAGTGCTTATAATACATTATGACACTTTCTGAAACTATAAAGGTAAAAGAATAATGTCTCTTCCCGCTGAATACCATTAAATAAAAGCACAACTAGAGCAAAGAAGCACTGAAACAAGCAAGCAGTAATAGGAATTACTGCAGTCATTTGGTAATCTGACAAGTTAGAAAAAAATGATTTATTTGCAAAACCTGAAAACATAAGACTATGACTAAAAACTAATGATCTAGCAAACTAAAAATACATCTAGTGGAAATCAGTGTCACTAGAGCCATCTACTGGTGACAGAATACAAACATAAAAAGCAGTCAGCACTTGTCCAGTTGCATGGTCTCCAAAATGCCAAATAAAAAGCTACATTGTGACTTCATTTATTTCTTTTTTAATAAAATGTTCAGCTACAGTATTCCCCACTTGCAGTGTTGTAAGAAAAACCTAACTGAGCTAAGTTGAGCTAACAGCTATGATGAATTTGCCAGTTCGCCACTGAAGCGTTATATGTCAAATTATGAAAATTTTTATACAATTAATTCAACTATATAATAAAAATGCAAAATGTCATTTTGATGAGAAGATACCTGAGCATGCATATACAATACTCCTCTCAGAGCAAAAGTACAGTGTTAAGTGATGCAATTTTTAATGAGTTCTCTTAAACCCTTTTTCTTTTGTTATCAGCTTTTCCCTTTAAGAATATGCTCAAAGCCAAAAAATCCTAGAAGCTGAGTAATACTCTGCAATGTCAAGAAGAAAACCCAGGAACCTTTTCTATAGAGGTCTGAGCCTCCTGCTTTCTAAACAGCCAAAGTCCCAGTGACTGTGAAGGACACGGGGCAAAACCAGTGCCCTGAGTCTGGAGATGCAAAAGGAGCAAGAGAATACTGTCACACCCCTCTCAAACAATCCATAATGGCTAATGCTCAGGATAATATTCACAAGCTGTAAAGGAAATTTACTCCTGCTTTTTTTCCAACATACAGAAGATAAACTGCAAAATTATTCCATTTTAAGAAAGTGGCTGAAGAAGACTTTTTTTTAAAAGGAGGGAAGGGGCAAAGGGAAGTAAAATGGGAAGAAGGGAAATGGAGAAAAAGGGAGGAAAAGGAGTGTAAAAAAGAAAAAAAAAAAGGAAAACATGACATTTTCTCACCATTTGCTTTCTTTTATATTAGTTTGAAAAGAAGTTAGGAATATTTTTTTAATTTATTTTATTGAACAAGACTGAACAGGTCACTGAGCATGTGGCTGAGATGTGTACCTCGAGAGGTGTTGCACGCATAGAAGGCAACTCACAGGTAACACCTTGAAACGAAGGATGCAAGACACCAATATACATTCTTTCTATTAATCAGACAACAGTTCCTAAAGCCATCTGAAAGCTTTTCAAAAGCACGGGTTGTTATGAAGGAAAACTCACAATGCAGGAAACTACCCAAAGTTCACATGCCAAAGCCTGACCTTTTATTTATACCACAGGTGGAATTTCACAGGGCTGGATGGATAAAATTTCCAACCCTTTGGGAAAAATGTTTTACTATGGTAATAATGGTCAGCTCAATCTGGTTCTGATCTGTCTGTCTACTGTTGATCACATACAATAACTTTGTATACATCTGAGCCTTATCTAAATAATAAATTCACTTACAGTTCAACCATTTTAGGGATGTACATTAAAAATTATCATTTGTAACCTCACTAGAGGTTCTTTATTATACTATTGTACCTATGAGACAGCGATGTTGATTCTCATCCTACAGCTTAATTTATATCTTGTTAAACCTACTTAATAGTGGTATAATATTCCAACACTTCAACAAGATTTAATACACAGTGGAAAACATCATACCTGGGTTATTGTTAACATTATTTTTGGGTGGTCTAGGCGTTGGTTTGGGAAGGGTAGTTTCATTCAATGCTTTGCTAGCAGCAGCATGTTGGGCCTTTTTAATACTGCTTCCTTCAGCTTCCCATGTCTGTTCTCCGAGAGTCAGCTGCACTGTGAACATCTTCAAAGACAAATAACAGTTAAAGACTGGCAAGATTATCACTGTGGATTAGACCAATCTGTATAAAAATTTCCAGAGCTGAACTCCCAGATAATACATCTGATTCTTACAAAGATCAGTGAGTCCATATCAGTGGGCAACATCTGGCCTTTCAAATTACAAAGTAAAATAATGTAATGTTAATGTCAACTATCAACTATCAAATATTATATATCAGAATAATATTTAAACCAAGTAATAACAACTGCAAACTGATCCTCTGTTCTTGGAAGACTATATACAAGTCAGTTCAGACCACATTTCTTCACACATTTGAATGCATTTAGTTACTTTACCCGTAGAAAACAGGTAAAGAATGATACTAAAAAAAAAAAAAAAGTAATTTTGTAATAATTCTGAAAGGATATAAATGACTGCAGTGGAAAATTTGGTCTGAATATTTTTACCCAGTGAAAGAATTTCTCACACATCCTGATTTCCGAAAATAACATGAATTGTTAAGGCAGAGTCACAAATATGTTCAAAAATATAAATTAAGAAAAGAAGTATTATCTTTTAATGTGGACTCTATAGTGAAGACAGGAACTGTAAATATTCAGAGTTCAGAAATGGACTATTGATAAAAAACATATATATTTCAAAATCTGTAATAAAGGATTATTTCAAGCAATATCTATGCCATGCAAGTTGCAAAGATAAAACTCATTGGATATTTAATATATTAGAGTCTATCTTCTGTACGATATGTAAATGTTCTGTTCAAATTTGAGCATCTAAGAACAAGAGGAGAAAGGGTAAGAATTCAATGTCTTTTCCATATTAATTCCATACATATAAGGCATGATTTAATAGTCAAATACACACAGTAAACTCAGATATACCTACCTCAGAGAACAGACTAACTTACTTGAGGCAACATAAAGAAATCTACATATTAGTGTGAGCAGTATATATAAAGTAAAATTTTCATTTTGATAGTTATTTGCTCTATAATTTTAAAAATTATTTAAACTTGCTAGATCCAGGACCAGGAATCTAGAGATAGGCATGATGGGCAATCTTTAAATTTGCCTTTACATATATTTTCATTTAGGATTTACTTGCAAACAAGCATTTGAACACGAGTACTTATGTGCCTCACAACTATATCCTATAGACATGCACACAGTGCATATGAACTGAGTCCGATAAATACATAATTGTGACTTAATTACAGGCTTGAGTTTTGGCCTACTGTAATTTTCAAAAGCACACTGCAAGTCCCCGTATCATAGTTCCTATTGCCATGTTGGTTTTTTCCACAGCAGTCTTGACAATTTCCTCACAGACAAGGGGGAAGAGAGAAAAAGTCTCTTAATTTTGCACTCGGTCAAACCCTACTCCCACCTGAAAGCTAAGATGGGTATTAGAACTAAATATTCATATAAATTATCTATAAACACACATCCTTATTACTAAAAGAACTGAAATTTGATTTCTGGATCTGGAGTTTGGATATTTTATATTTTGCAAGTATCAATGTAATATTTTTATAGGAGGAGAATAATCTTGAATTTCAATAAAAATATGATGAATAATGGCTACTTATCTACTTACAACTCTCCTCTTAGTGCTTTGAGTAATAAACAGGAACTCAAGATAATAAAGGGCTTGCTCAGTAAATTTCTATAGCCAGAGCTCTAACCTTCTCACTTAGCCCATCTGACAAAAAAGCTACGGTGAAACACCACACCCAATAGTAGGTGGGAATTTAATTAAAGGAATAAAACTGTCTAAAACCAAAATCTGGAGCAGCCAATGAAATACTAAAGTTCTGCAAGATCTGACCTGACAGTTCTGCTATGGATTGAGAGGCATTTCTCACCAGTTTTCTGAGGGTTTGTATTCCTTGCATCAAACCTAATTTACCTGATGGCCAGAGAGCAGATATGCAAAGGCCACCACGCTTTGTGCTTGTTTTCACTCTGCTGTGTTTGTAAGGTCAATCTCCCATAGCTCTGGCAATTCTTTTCTCCTCCCTTTTTCTGCATGTAGAACTTTCTCCCCTCCTTCCAGGCCTGCTGAAGTGCTGCGTCCCTTACCACTTTCCCACTTCTCTGTTCCACCATCCACTTTCTTTTGTCAATGTTTCTTTTAAATTTGTCTCCTGAGATGCCATTGACAGCACAGAAGAAATTATCAATTTGACTGACGTGCTCAAAAATATCGTTTATGCCAATCAAGATTTTCTGATTTTTCTTATGATGAAGAATCCACCTGGGAGGCAGACTCCTACAAACCCTAACTGCACTGTCAGCACTTCTCTCCACTTCTCCAGAATCACCACTTCTCTCCCACCTTTTACTGTTTCTAGTTTCCCCTTTCACCCCAATTGTGAAAACCTACTTTCCAGAGACAACTAGAAAGAAGGATATAAAAATTTACTAGCATTTGTGGCCACAACAGACAGCTGTCTTGTAGAGCGTGTCTCTGAAAATCACAAAAACCACTAGTGGACAGGAACAGAGTATGTGCAGGAGGAAAGCAACATTAGATGCTCCTTAAATGGCAAACAGCAGCAGCAGCATGACATCCTTCAGGTCATGCCTTCTAGGACAAACTCAGCTCCGTTTCACATATTCTATCAAGTATATCATCGCATTACTAGCCAGACATTATACTAAACTGCTAACACAGTCATAATAATTTCTATGTCTCTGCTTTTCGTAGGTCAAAGCTACA
This sequence comes from Athene cunicularia, assembly GCF_003259725.1. NCBI lineage: Eukaryota > Metazoa > Chordata > Aves > Strigiformes > Strigidae > Athene > Athene cunicularia. The sequence goes on from NW_020799095.1 coordinate 119,692,256, forward strand.
CAAGCTTGCATAATCTTATTAATATCACCCTTGTTCTTCATCACCTTCCCTCCTTTGTTTTTCTCATTTGCTGCACAGGTCAAAATCAGATTTAATATTCTCTTGAGTCTACAGAGCATGTATATTTTTTTTGACCACTATTGTGTAATTAAAAATAGTAAGAGGTAAATTGAAAAACTGAAAAATAAAGAAATCAATTGAAAATCTGGCTTTCAAAAATGCGGCTAATGCAGGCACAAGTCATTTCAATGATATTAGCTCCTTTAAAATTAATAACAAATATATGTGAACTATTTCTTAACCTGCTAAAATTTAAAGTATAGTATGAATGTAATGTAACAAATCTCTTTACTGCTGAGGAATATGAACAATCAGAACCACACCTTTTGGTATTACCAAAGCACTTCTTATTTCACGATAACTGACAAAACCTAACAAAATAAATAATACAGCACAACAGTAAAAAGTTACAGAAAGTGCAACAGATTTAACATGTCACAACCCCAAATCAATGAACCAGTGTATCCTGTGGTGCTAAACTCCTCCAGGAAGCGGGAAAGCACATCAATTTCCAGTCACACTGAGGGACCCTAAAAGCTTGCTGATTCCTTGCAGCCCTGCACCTGCTGACATCATTTCCAGCAGCATAAAAGCTGCATGAACACCAGCCAGACCAGAAGGTTAGTGATTTGCATCAACTCTGTGCTAGCTGACAACATACCGTGCAACTGAGAAACAAGGGACCACAGCAGAGAGAGAGCCCACGGCTAGCTGAACTTGTTACTGGTCTGCAGTGTGACTCCACTATGCAGTTTTGCCACTCTAGAAATACGGAGTGCAAAGCGACTACTAATTATGCCACTGTCACTCTCAAGAGTTTTTCAGGCTTTTTTCGTCCTCACTGAGATTGCTCCTAACTATGGAGGAAATGCAAAATTACATCTGAATATTATTATCATGAGAATGTCTTTCTGTGTTCCCCATCATCTGAAAGCATCCTAATTTGTACTTATGAAATGAAGCTGGATATCCAAATTGATAAGAGAACTGACCACAATTAACTGTCAGTTCACTAGAAACTTCAATGTTACAATCATATTAAGAGTCTTAATACCAGTGTAAATCTTAAAGTTGCACAGAATTTAAGGGAAAGAACAGTAATAAAATTTGTGCCCAATAATGCAAGATCCAAAGATACAGTATCAATGCAATCGACTTTATGACCACAGAATCATATCAATAAACACTGTAAAAAATTATGACAAAACTAGTTTGTGTCATCTCAACTACCATGGAACAAATGTAGAGGCAGTTATCAGAGGCACACCAACTGGGGAGAAGGATTCATGCAGCTTGAAAAGCAAATGTTCCAAAATGATTAAGAAAGGGTGGTGATACCCTGGAAAGACCTTCACAAGATCTTTACAGAGACCAACAAATATAAATTCAAAGGTGGAAGTCCAAGTAAAGCACAAAACAATCTACAGGACTTCAACAGAAATACAGACATACTTTCTGAAAGCATAAAAAAAAAAAAAAAAAAAAAAAAAAAAAAAAAAAGCAAAGAAAAGAACAGTAAGAAACCCCTTACACTAGAAACATGGCTGTGTTTGACAAGTGCACTCATCCAGACCATGACATTATCTGTTCAGCATTTATGGTATGGCTCATCACCTGGAACTGTGACCTTACCTTGGCATGAGCAGGCCCTCTTTCATTCAGAAGCTTATACTGGGGTTGAATTCTATTGAAACGGGCTAACTCATTTACCAGACACATTGGAGTTTTCTCTTTGGGGTTTGCCATGTTATCTTGGAGAGGAGCTGTAAATAAAGAGTCTGTAAAGGTTTTGTGGAGAAACGTATTCTTCACAACTTCGCAAAGCTTTGCAAAAGCAGCAGCATGCTTAGAAAAGACTTTGGCTAAAAATTTTTGCACATATGCTAAACACAATGTTTAAATACCATTTACATATTAATCATATGAGAATATGCATTTTACAATAACTGGTTTGATTACATGCTATTTAAAAATGTACAAGTATTTCTTTCCAAAATGTCTTTATAAATGATGACAGTGTAGGAGGACATATACATATGCTACATTTTCTACGTCACCAAAGTTTATTGTCAAGGAACTGACTACTCTTTCAGAACGGTTTCTTTAAGCAGAAGTAGATAGCATAACAGTTGCAAAATAAATACAGCAGATGAAACACTGTGGTCCCCACTTGTTTCTTGCTTCTTCCAAGAGTTTTAGACTTTTCTCACAATAATGAATTCACTCTCAGAGCAATCCCAAAGAACACCTTTTCTCCACCTCTAAGGACTTTGTTCTGCTTTTCTTAGACTACTTACTTCACATACACTGCCTTATTATTTTTTAACTTTCTCCTACTTCATTTTCAACTTACTTATATTTATCCCTAAGACACACTGTCATTTCTTGCTTAATTTTTTAGGATAATATTTCTGGGTTTTATAATCAGTTCAGCATAGGAACTACAGCATTTATTAGGCTACAAAGGAAACACTGAATACTGCCAAGCAGCCTGAAGACATTCTGTTCTAGGGAAGAGAAATACACTTGGAGATGTTCCTGCACCACTAAAACTTCTCTATAAAAGATATGCTCCCAATTTGACAAAATAGACATGTTCTTTTCTGAACTTTTATATCACTGGTCAACACTTCACTGTAAGTCTGAGCTCAGTTAAAGAAACTTAACAGTAAACAGTCTATTTAGCCAAAATATTTTGCTACAGGATTTTTTTCTTTATTTTAAACCTCTTTAAGACTTAGCTGCTTTTTTTTTTTTTTTTTTTTAAGTAACAAGTCATCAAAAAGATTAATTTGAATATCAAAAAATATATACCTGGACCAGCTTACCTGGTGAGTTGCTAGAAGGCGCAGGATCCACAAGGCTGGCAGTAGGACTGCTACAACTGGCAGCTGATTCAGAAATGGATCCATTCATTGAGGATGGCAGACCCAGTGTATTTGTAGTTGTAACTGGTAGGGGTAGCACCATAGGGGTCATGGTAGGTCCAGACAGGTTTGCTGTAGTCTGCATCTTAACTTGTGCCATTGCCTATCACTGAAATAAATAAATTATAATGAACAGGGCACTTTGTATTTTGAATCTCTAACAACAGTAGTGATATTAACAACACTTCTTTTCTGCTTCTGGATCTGGGTCACAAAACTATCCACAGAAGTCATGCCTCTGCACACATTAATTTCAAACTGATGAACACAAAGCTCACAGCCAAAGAAAATCACCAGAGCAGAACCCACATGCCCTGACTCCAGGTTCTGTTGCACAGCTGTGGGGTGACCCTGTCTGAAAGACAGCAGGAAGAACAATTATTCAAGATTAAAAATCCATACAATTAATCTGTGGATGAGATTAGCACCTGACAATTTCTCCAAGAGAGGATGTCTTTGCAACAAACTTTCCATAGCAATCTTTTGCCATACTTTTTCCCATAAAATGCACATGAAATACAAAATAAGTCAACAAGATAAAATTCCCTATTTTTTTTCTGCCTGTTACCAAACTAGAAAAGAGAAAAAATAAGAAAAGAATCAACCACCAAAGCAGCAAGTTCTGAAAAACTGCTGCTTATTCAGTCAAGGGGTGAAGAAGCACTTCAATTCTTGTATAAATTACCAGCACAGGTACCAGGATTTCCTAAACTCACCTTTAATCCAGTGCCTAAAGCATTTACCTGGAATATGACAGGCACTAATTATCTCCTTCCATCTGCACAAATTAGTTTATTACCAATACCTGTTACCTGGCTAAGTCTACACCTGTCAACAAACCAGGGTCAGGGCACGGCTCCTTCATACTATTCACTGAGAGTACCCTCCTTGGCAAAATTCTGACTACTGACAAAAAACTTGCAAAAAACACACTGGAGCAGTTCAGAGGTGAGCAGGCACCTCAGGTAGTCCACTCAAATAAGCAAGGAGGCAACCATTCTCAGTCCTCCAGGGAAAAATCTTGGGCTTCTCCTTTTGGTGTCAGGAGCAAACAGGATGATGTAATTTATTCAGTAGCATGGACATAGACTGTATTTTTTTAGGGTTTGTACACGTGATATGACCTTTACAGAGCAGATAGAGAGATGAAACTAGTAACAGCTAACAAAAAGCCTATGGACCTAAGACCTCTTCTGACTGCAGCTCTGGTCCCTCTTGCTAAGGCAGAGAAGGACAGGAGCCCAGCTCTCCTCCATCACACCACTAAGCTATCTGTTACTTCTGCTGGGGTAACTATCTCTTCCTAAGCAAAAAACCTATCCAACACCTGAAAAACTTTCTAACTAAAAAGACAGTCTTATTGAAACAAGTACAACTATATAAAAATTCTGATTGCATCAGCACTTCCATCCTCCCCCAATCCATTAAAAAATATTCAAGTATCTCTACTCAGAGGGACAGTGTTGTTGGATTAAGATCCCAAATCACTCAATACACCATAGAGTGAAACTACTTTACACAGTTGCACTAGTATAATGAAAATAATAAATCCTACTGCTGTGACTCTGTGCTTTGGAGAAGAGGTTCAGACTGGAATGCCGTTTTTATTCCTGAGGAAAGACAGACAACTGATATAAATCTCTGGAAAGGCAAAAGCAAAAAAATTAAAAATTAAACTGATGCAATCACTTGTCCTTTTCATAAATATTGTAAATAAAATGGTAACAGTGACAGATTTAAAAAATACATATGCAGTCACAGCTGAGATATATTCAAACACTTCATGTGTTCAAAAACATGGACTAAATTCAGACTGCAAAAATCCTACTGTCACTTAATAGCAAATGTCATACAATACAGCATCAGTGTAAGAAGGGCCTAACTTAAAGACTGAGAGTGTATATAACTGTAGAATTCTTTGGTATACTATGTGTTTAATTCTGATTTTAAATATATTACTATAGATCAGAATGAATTCAAAAACTTTAATTGTAAACATCAAAGTCAATGATGGCAGAATCAGGCCATATTTATTAAACATCTTTAAAATGATACCAACATAATATGAAAGATCATGACAATAATTCAAGTTTAAGAAACTCCTTAGAGTATTTACAGCATATTAGCTTATAAATGTGTGTATGAGAAAGCCATCACTCATATAGTACTATATGAGATACTACTGAACACTTATTCTTGGGCCTTACCAGTTGTGAATTATCCTTTCAGCTCAGTATTTTTAAAGTTTATTCCACTTTTCAAGAAAGCAGAACTTACTAATAACCAAATAAAATAATGTGTTCTATGGTATTGCTGTTCTAAAGGGAGGAAATTGTAGGATTGATCCTTTCCTATTAAGGATAAAAAAATCAGTTGGGTAATAGTATCAAGGGACTCAAAAAAAGAACAAGATAAAGTTTAGGAGAAAAAAGACACTCTTTGTCCTACAAGTAAAGTACATAGGAAATTAAACTGTGAAATCAGAATAAAAACATAACATTGGGTACTGGGGTTTCCTTGTATATCTAAAGCTGCAGAACTCCTACAAGAAACTATAACTATTTTGTAAATTGATCTGTATAAACAAAGATGCCCAGGAGGTAAATATAATTATAGGACTAACTCTTAAGTACGTGAGATATGGAGATAATAAATTTGTAATCAGTTCTAAAAATCCACTAATAGAGACAGACAACAGAGAATATATTCAATATAGTGTTGTCATATTATTTACACGCTACCAAGCAAATAATCTTTGATGTCATGACAAAAAAGGGGATAAAACCTATATGCTCCGTCTTTTCTTTATATTGTTGTACTACATATACTTCTATCTTTACATTACATTTACAGTGTTGTACTATTTCATAAACAGTTGAAGCAAAAACATTTCAGGGCCTTCAAGTTCAAGTCACAAGCACAAACTGGTTTGCTACTACACAACAAAATGTAGGAGTTGGGGGAAAGAGATTTCACTAAGCTGGTCAGAGAAGAAATGCAGTTACATAATCAAAATATTTTAAAATCTTCTAGGTGGATATTTTTGAAAAATCTGGCACATACATAAGGGATAGTTTACTTAGGATATTATGAATATGACTAGAAAAGCCCCCACACCTCATTTCAGGTGGCTAACTCAACTCACAACTAGGAAACTGCTACACCCAAGTGTCTGCAGAGGAGTTTCCCTCGATGCTAGGCAGTGGTTACAGACGCTTGGATCTCTCTGAGAAAGCTGGACTGCCAGCTTTGTGTCTTTATTGAGCCACCACCTGCCACACTGAGACTCAGCAGCAATGATATTTCTTGCAGTCTCAATCACATACATGTCTACACAGTTGAAGTCCATAAGTTGCAGTGTTGCCATTTTTATAAAATTAAATTCCAGAGATTATGGTGCCTTCTGAAATCCTGCAATGGTTTTCCCTCTTTTACTCTAACCTGCACAGCTGTACTAGAAATGCTACAGCAGGCATTTAAAGGGATGTAAAAATACTATAACTTTGTTTTACTTCACTTCTGCTTTTGAAAGCACTTTGTACACAGGCAGTTACAGAGGTTTCATTAAACAGTTGTATTAACTCTCATTAAACTGTGAATTTTCCGCTGTAGCTAAAAATAACCAAAACAAAACAAACTCACATTAAAACAACAAAACCGCCTCATCTTTTGAAATTAAAATATTGCTATCAAATATTCCATTAATTTTTCTTGTAAGCTGGGAAACACAACTAATTTGGTTATATTCAGAGATACAGAATATTTTTAACAACTGTGAGTACACTTCTGCCATGCTAAAAAGCACCACACAACATAAACTACTTACATTTTTTCTGATGATTAGAACTTCTTGTACTTTTCTGAAACATGAATGGCTATATCCTTAGATTTTATTACATAAGATAGGAATTAAACGCTCAGGTGAAATGATTCTTAGAATACATCACACTAATTGAATAAAGACAAAGGAGATAAGACAGCACAGAAGGTGGAAAAGATAAACAGTAAACTTCCAAGTCAAATGCTCTTTCACAATGTGGAAAAAATGAAAAAGCAATACTTGACTTGAAATACAAGTTGTCATATAAAAAACCAGCAGTCAGAGAAACTAATGACCTGAAGAGTCAAAACAGAAGACTGGACTTCATCTATACAGAAAATGAAAATGTATATATGCAGTGTTACCACACTTTAACACTGCTCTGTCATACAACCCAACATACCAAATCTAATCTGTGTACAAGTATGTAGCACACACCACATACTATGTATTTGCAAAGTGCTTTACAAAGGTAACAACTGAGGGCCAGCCACTGCCGAGTAAGAAGACTTACTTAACGTATCTTGTTTCTCACATACCAAATACTTCTGCTTATACATTTTAATTGGTGCCTATTTTTCACAACAGTGTCACATTAATGATCCCAGGTCCTTTTCTTCAGAACTGCTACCCAGCAAGTTCTGACCTATGCTCAGTTTGTGAATATGACTGTTCTGCAGCTAATGAGACTTTGCTCTTTGTTTCCTTGAATTACGCTATAAAAGAAAAGCAAGCAAAAAAGACAATTATTTCAATTTTTCAAAATCACACTGAATTCTAATTCTAGTTCTAAAATGTCTGCAGTCTTCTCTAAGCCTGCTTTATAGCATCTACAAAAATAATAAGTGTACTGTTTCATCCACATCATTAATGAAAACACTGAAAGGTACAGGAACAGCATTACCACAGACTGGGGGCAGTGTCCAAGCAGGCAGCATCTCAAAGCTTTTTTTCCAGACCAACCCCTGCTTTGGTCAGCAGCTTGTTAATGCAAATCTTCTGTAAAAGTCCCAAGTCACAGAACACTAACAGAATTAACAGCTTCTTAACTAAGGAGGGTTTGGCTTTGGTTTTAATCTTAAAATTCCATTAAACTCCCTATTCTCCTTCCAGTGTCCTGGTATTACTTCACTCAGTTATACAAAGGTATACAAAACTGTGAAAAGGTAAAATGTATTTCTTGTGTGCCATTTCTCACATTTACAGTAAATATTTATACATATATGTACATTAATGAAAAAAGTACTACAGAAGTCCTAAGGTTTATGTAATTTCTTTTTACTGTGTTATATCTAGCAGCTTATTTGGGGATGACAGAAAACACACAGCTCTGCATTACCTTCAGAGCAGTTGTTAATTCAATCTTGTCCATTCTATAAAATCAAATAATGAGCCACACAGTCGCAGTTTAGCAAGAGCATGACTTAAAGCAACAGTCAGCAGATGGCTATCTATAATTACTAATATAATTTATCTTATTTATGCATTTTAAATAGGCAAAATTGACAAACTATGCATGAAATTGGACAGGGTCTCTATATAGATGTATTCTATATTACTGCTGGTCCCCACTGGTTTTCCTCCCCATTTGCTCCTCCATCAGTTTGTTGCTTTTTCCCTTACTAGGGGTGGGTTTGTCAACAGCCAAACTGATCTAATGACTTGCTATCACAGCAGGGGACAATCCTGTGTCCTCTCTCCCCTACAGCAAAAAGCTAATATTTACTTTTCTGTCCGTTTACCTCACTGAACCAGCTCATATGTGGGTGAGGAGGAAGATGAGAGGAGTGTCCATGTCTGTACAGAGAGGGCCATAAACTCCTGACCTGGAGTGGGTACAAGGAATTAGCCCTTTCAACTCCTGCTAATCAGCTTAGCTTTGCTGTCAAACCATACACTAAAGTTCAGCTCCTTCACACTGTTCCACACAAAACCCACAATCTCATCCCCAATGACTTCATCTTCATAAACCTGTGGCCTGTTTTTTGGTGGGTTTTTTTGTGAGGTGGTTTTTTTGTTTTGTTTTGGTTGGTTTTTGGGGTTTTTGTTTGGTTTTTTCTTTTTTTTTTTTTTTTTTTTTTTTTTTTTTTTTAAATCTTAATTTCAGTGGAAATCTAGACATAGTCACCAGCTAGTTAACAACTAAGTAAGACATGACAGCAAGTTAAGTTAGGCCTTAAAAGCATTTTACTTTCCAGAAGTGTAAGGGCCAGGGAAATAACTAACTCTCTTATTTTGGTTATTTTGATAAAATAATTTACAACCAACGAGAAAAAAAATGCACACAGAAAGGAAAACGAAATGACACAGAATATTAGGGACTAATACTCAAAATCCAAGGAGCTGCAAGGCTTACAGGAAAGTTCCCCTACTTGCTCAGCACTAAACCCAGTCCCTGAGGACTGACCAACTACTACAGTTCCTTACAAACAGCTTCCTGTGCTCTTGGACTGGAGCAGAGGAGTATTGCAGATAAACCCCTGGGAAGGCAAGGCAGGCCAGGCGGCTGCAGTGAACTCCAGGTCAGAACATTAAATCCCATTGCGCTTTCAGAAAACACAAAAGTTTTGTAAGGGTATTATCATCCACATAGGAATATCCTTTGCAGTGTCCTATATATGATCAGTAAGAAGCTTTCTGAGGAGAGGCAGGAAGGTATTTCTGAAAAAAAGAAAAATCAAGTAGGAAATTGAACAGATTAAAAATCTGCACCTGCAATACTTTTCAGCCACTTCTTCAAACAGCAGTCAGCTTAAATTCGCTTTTGAATTACTATACAGGACAAGCACATTAAAACAAACCAAAAAAAAAAAAAAAAAAAAAAAAAAAAAAAAAAAAAAAAAAAAAGGCTTAAGACACAGAAGGCTGAGCCAGAAACTGCTCCACCTCACAGACTTCTTTCATCATGAAACAATATTGGTTCCCTAATGTCCAATAAATACTATGTTGATCCAATATGCTACATGAAGCATATGAGTCTAAATCTCAATGACCAGATTACTGTTACTGGGAATTACATATTATTTACATCTGTCACTGATTCAATCTTCTCTAACAACTATCTTTACAATAGCTTTTTGTAATTTTGAAAAGGAAATTTTCCAAACAAAACCAAACCAGACAAATAAGGTAACTAATTACAGTATCAAAGACTAAAAATTAAGATTTTTCTCAATCAAAATGGCCAAAGGTGGGGATTTTTGTTGCCATTTAACTGAAATGTATTAGCAAGAGGGCTAGAACACAAAAGGCTTATCCTGCAATCAAGGTAAGATTCATACAACTTCAAATACACAATATGTGTCACAGAGCAAATATAGTAAGCAAATATTTTAGATCAAGTAAATTGCTTAAACTACTATAGCAAAAGACAAGTATTTAATAAGAAAAGTGTGTGATCTACAAGGCCATCTACATGCGCAGTGTATCTCACACCAGAACAGTTACCCATACCATATGGTGCTGTTGTACAGCAAGATATGAGGATTCAGTTAAGGATTAAAGACATCTATAATTTAGGTTTCCAAATATAAACAAGGTGTCTCAACTCCCACTGGAGTCAAAGGAAATACAGTATGTAATTCAGTAGTCCACCCATGGTTTACCAGTGCCATTTGATATGTCCTAAGATTTCACGTCTATATAGATACCTGTGTGCTCCAGCAACTGCTGCTTCAACAAGCATAAGTCCTCTCTCAGAAGACCCATGCCACATCTGACACTGCATGTACCAGAAGGTTCAGATAAACCCCAACATGAAATGGCAATGAAATGGCAATATGTGTTTAAACAAATGTATTACGCCACTAGTCAATACAGCCAGCGGACCCAGGGAGTTATTCAGTGATCAACAAGTAAGCTTCTAATTTAGGATTAGCTAACCCATGCAGCTGACTGGCAGCTGAAGACCAGACAGGATAACTTAGTGTCTCAGATGGCACTAGATGCCAAAAAACAGGCAACTGAAGCCCATCCAAAGTCTACTGCCAAATCTGTCTTCGATGAATAAGCAATCATGGACCTTATGAAAACTAACAGACACAATCACAGAAGCAAATAAGCTCCCTTGCAGAGAGGTTCCCCACCTAATATATTTGCCTAAAATGAGTCTTTTTGTAAGAAATGATGTAAAATGCAGGGATTAGGGCACTGTGCATATCTGCATGTGCAAAAGCCTAAAATCTTGTAACAAGAGAAACTTAACCGAAAGTGGAGCGTTTGACAGGCAGGAATGCAACCCTTCCCTTGCTTCCCTGGCAACAGTGAGGCTGACATAAAAAAGCTGAGAAAGGAGCACCTCAGGCCATGGCGTATCTTACTGCATACAACAAATCTGAACGATCCCAGTCTGTACACAAGGCTAATTTTCTTTTCTAACAGAGAACCTACAGCCAAGTCCTGAGTATACCGGACAGCCACTCAAAGTCTCAAGTGGAAACTCTACAGGCAGACACAAAACAGAGCTCCTAAGTAGAGAAACTTTATTAATATTCATTTTGAACCATGATGGAGAAAAAGGATTGCTGTTCCCACAAAACAACCTCACCGATACCAAAGATCACTGAAGCAAAAGCTGAAACAAAACAAAAAACCCAAACATTCAGAAATCCCTTAGAGAAGACAGTCTGCAATCAGAGCAAACACTTCATGGGGACAGCTGCTTGGCACCAGGGCAGTTCAGGAGCTTAACTACAAACCTCCCACTTGAAATGACAAGGGAGATCAATCAGATTATCAACTCGAAGTTTTCAACACCAGAAGAAAACTAAATGATAAGGAAAGCCAATCTGTTGCATCAGAAACTGAGACAGTCGTCCATCTCACACTTTTCAATCTGTTTATAACCCAAAGCCCAAGGGAGAAAAATCAGGCTGGTTTATATAAATGTTTGCTACCTTACAAAGATAGACTCATCAGAAAGTTAGTCTTGATTTACTGTTGCTGTCCAGAAAACAGAGATTGTAAAAAAGCCATGGAAATTTCCAACAGCCAGTATGAGCTAACCCAGTTCTCATGTCACCACAAATTTTATGCCCAGAAAATACTCTGAACCATCCAGCCAGATCATTGGTTCAGACACAGCCATCAGTTTGACCCAGTGAGAATACCATGAATTATTACAGAGTAGAAAATGTGAAACTCCTCTGTGAAACAGCAAGGTGGCCATCAGAGTCTCTTTGTGGAAGGCCATCCACATCCAAACCCCATTACTGTTTGAGGTATATACAAAAAACAACCTTATAGATGCCTATACAGTCTTACAGATTAGAGGCAGAACATCACACACACTCCCCAACACTAAAGGATAACATCCTTCTTTGTATTCCTCTGCTGCAATGGGGAGCAACCATTAATCCAAAGGACAAAAGCTGGCTGTCCAGTATTGTAACTCTTTAGATCTATTCTTGCCATGACTGTAAACTACCTATGACTTCTTGAAAACTGAAAACTTGTATCTCCCCAGACACTTTCTGATACATAGTCACATCTGCAACATTTTTGAAAATAGTACCTCACCTGGCCCCAGAGTCCCTGGAGAAGGGAGAATAGAACAATCAGGAAAGACTCTAGGCAACACTGACACAAATTAAGCTGAATTTCCAGGGCTACCTCAAAATCTACCCATGCAAAACATAACAGAAAGGTTCAAGGAGAAAACTAATTAATTTAGTGACTCCAGAAACTGTGAACACAGAAGCTGAAATTAGAAAAATACAGAATGGATTACTGGATTTTTTTTTTTTTTAATTTTTTACTTTCTGGGATAAGTAATTTAAGTGCAACCATTTAAATATTCCACTGAGACTCAGTGTTATACTGAAATAGTTATTGGTTGCCACCATATACAACAGTCATCATAACATCTTACTGCAGATGATGGGCAGGTAAACCACATTTGCCTTAGGTTAAACAGAAATGAGTTACTAAGTGTTTTCATGAAGGAAAATAATGGAAAAGAAGGGGAGCCTAAACCACTAGTTTAACAATTGATCATCAGCTTAAAAGTGCAGAAGGGGATTAAGTAAATGAAAAAAACATGACTCAGACTTGACACAGTCGCTAACAGACCTGTCTGCCTCAAAGCTATAATTGGTTCTTTATTTGTGATACTAGAGTCTAATCAGAGCTCCTTCCAAGAGTCCAATTTCTTATTTAATTAATATTTTTAAATTTCTCTCATATATATTTCTAAAAGTTGTATTTTTTTCACTTTGTGCTAGCAACTAGTAGTTATAGTCCTAAGATCTCAAATAAGCTTTGACTGATTTTAAATTACAAAATACTCTTATTCTGAGTAAAACACCCCTCCAATTGTTATTTTGTTCTAAAGCAAGCAAAAAATTACTTTCTGACTGAAAGTTCATTCCCTAACCAGAAATTTCATATTATTAATGGAATTCAGAAAATTATCTTGGTTTTTCCTTGACTGCCTGTGACTGCCTTCTCATATCGTTTCTAGTGAAGCAGCAGAAACATGCCTTTTTCTTTGTAAAAAGTTACAGCTCCAGCGACCAGCCCTCCTAATACTGTAATCACTCCCCTATCATGAACTGCTCCAGGATTCTCAGAGAAGGTGGTTTCAGTGGACAAAGTGGCAGGTGTTGTGCTCTATTGTTGAAAGTAGATAAAATTCTGGTTTGTGTGAATTTTTTGTTCTCTATTACCATATTTAAACAAGAACAGTATTCCACAGCTAGAATGATGAATGCCCACCTTGAAGACTCATACAGCTTCCAAGAAGCTGCAGCTCCCAGACACAGCTGGGGTCAAAGTGCCATCTCCTGTTCACAAATCACTCCTGGAGTTCCCGCTTCTCTCAGCTATCCCATAGACACGTTTTGTAATGCTTGGACATAAGATCAACATACAGCTCACAACACTAGCTCCCTGCTCACTGGGGGACAGAGTGGGACCTCTGCTCCTAGGCATAGAGTACCCTGTCAGATGAGGAGTTCTGCAGTGAGTTCAAAGAGCCTCCTCCCTCAGTCAATGAATAAACACAAAACAATTACTGAGCACTGGACTGGGCATACCTAGTTCTCTGACTGAAGAAAAGCACAAAATCTAAGATTTCAACTGGAGAAAATTAACAGTTCAGAGATGCTATGTTTGGGGGCATGGTCATGAACTGTTGCAAAATTGATGCACAAGCATGGCTTCACAATAGTGAAAACAAAGAGTCCAAAAATTAAGGAAGTGGACAGATTATATGTAGACAGTGGTGACCTCGGACCACTAACACTGGACTCCAACAAACAAGATGTCATTCATTAAGATTCCCAGGCCTTATACAGGTACAAAAGAAATGTCTCTTGGGTGTACACTCTTAAGCAAAATATCCACTAGCAATGTCCATGCGAGGGACCTTGCCACCACAGAGGGAACACAGTTCAAAGCAGGCAGGTTTAAGTACTATCAGATACACAAGACTGGAACGAAAAGCAGAGAAAACGTTTTCCACAGTCTAGAACAGTGGAAAGGAAAAAGCCCTGCAACCTAGTGTCCAGGACAGAAGGCCCAGAAAGGGGGGGACAAGAAGAGAACACATTACTTCTTAACTGGAAATTTTACAGGTTTTTATCTTGTCTAACAAAGTCAAAGCTCCTACACACTTTGTTACAATTTCAGTTTGTTATTTGTATCAATACAACTGGATATGATACAAATTGACCCAACACTGCACTTTCACCTTGGCAACAGTTTGTCTTGATTTCTACTCTTCAAAATGTATCAGTTGTATGGATGTGTAGTCTGGGTGAGATGGAAGTTCCCTGTCACTTACAGCCAGTTACAACTTGAGTTACTGATATCAATCTGCACATTTAGTGTTACTTAAGTGTCCTACATTCGTATAACACTACTTTTTTTAACTGGGGTTATTGTATGAGAAACTGGAAACTACAAATACATAACAGCTGCCAAAAAGCAGAAACTAAGAATAGCAATAAAAATTAGGTTCCCTGACTCTTCAAGAACTTTTCTTGTTCCAGTAGGTGACCATTTCCATTGCAAGAAAATTCCCCAGAAAATCTGGTCTCCTACACTCAAAAATGTTTCCTTCAGCCTCGAGCAAACAGCCTTCTCAAAGCTGGCGAGAGGCAAAACTGGAAGTGTGACCACTGCTGGTACAATCCTTCACAAGTTTTCAGGAGAAGATGAGACTGTAAGCATACCCTTTAAGTGCGTGATACTATGAAAAACATCTTAGCAAGCCATCTTTTCCCAGAAACTAAGGATAGCAGGTTAACCCATACTCACCGTAATACTTAGCCACTGGCTATCACCGGGTACTCCTCCCACACCAACAAGAATCTGTGCTCAAACATAGATTTCTAATTAGTCTAAAAAGAGCGCCTGCCCTAATTATTCTAATGGTGACTAAATTAGAAGATTGTGAGGATACAGAAATATACTGGAGTCACAAAATTAAATAATTTAATATTCAAAAAGAGGTGTTATTTATTAGGAAAAAAATCATAAGTTGATTTTATTTGGTTAAGTATCAATAAATTTGTAACATACTAGTGATGTACTGTACAGAAGCAAACTTAACTAAAGCAAAAGAAAAGATGTGGTACAACACAGGTAAGCATACTGTGACCCTGGAGTATAGATTTCACTACTGGGAAACTTTCCAAATACTACCAGCTTTAAAATAAAACAAACAAACAAACAAAAAACCCCAAAACACAAAACAGTTGCTGTTGAGATGAAGTATGAACAAACTTTAGCAGCTATAGACATGCATGTGACTTTAGTATTACACTACCACAGATGGTTTTTCAAAATTCATTTTTAGATTAGGAGTTGTGACAAGCAATTTTTTTATTCTAAATAGTTTCCAGAACAACGCCTGACAAGACATCTCTCAGATTTTTACCCAACTCTTGATCTCTTAATGCAAACATACTTTGGATAATGCTGATCATGACTGGTCGCTGACAATGAGCATACCCCCTAAATGAAGAGCCCTTCACTTGAGAGAGAGAGAGAGTTATACACAGGTTCCATTTCCTCTCTTTGCAGAGTTTGCCATGTGCTCCCACCAACTCTATTGCCCACCTCGTGCCATATATGCTCTCCTCTCTGAGAAAAACTGTCAGCCCTGTTCCCTGATCTGCCTTCACAAGACTCCAGCCTTGTGCTTTATATGTCTCTCAACCTAATGGAAACCCCTGCCTTATTCTTTTGACCTGCTGGTTTCAGAGACCACGTATCCGGTAGCCCTCAGCAAAGAGCAAGCAAACGAAGGAGGGGTGGTGGGGTTAGTCACTGGCAGAGCCTCTGGAAGCACAGACCATTACATGGGTGTATTTGCAAGCGTTAACGTGGTGAAACCAGCAATAGGAATGGCTGAGAAGTGTGAAGGCAGAAAGGGGTAACACAGATTCCTAGTTTCCCACATGGATCTTGACATCAGTACACACAACAACTTTAAGAGAGCCATCCTCAGCCTTTGTTTCTCTTCCTCTTTTTCAGAAAGAGAGAAAACTCAAGAGCTATTGTGAAAAACACAGGCTCTGCATGACCTGAAGATTAGAAATGCAAAATAACCGGCTCTGGCAAAAGACAGGCCTAACCAATTCTTATCTTATAGATCTTGCTCTTGCTGATAGGAAATCAATATAAGCAGGGAAAGAAAAGTGAAGCTTTGGTGGCTTATTAACAGAAGTTACAACTGTTACTGTTATCCTGAGAACATGCAGAGTTACATCCTTCCCCATCACATCAGTGTGACCCATATGAGGAAGCAGATACTTGACTCCCCAATGGGAGAAAATCTGTGCATGTGTATGCATGTATTTATGAAGTATACACTAGAAAATATTGGCACTAAAACCTGCACACTTTATAAGGCCCACCCTCCAGTGGTATAAGTAGATATATTTTGGGCTGAAGGACTAGACATAATTGATGAGAGTTTTTTCCAGTCTTTTCAAAGACTGACAAATCAATAACCACATATTTCAGGCAGGTCAGAACAAACTGTCTAGATAGAGCATGACAGGTGCAGCTTTCCTAATGGTTGGAGAAGCAGTCTTGGAATCAGACGATCTGCTTCACTACAGCCTGTTGCCTAACCTTCCCAAGGTCATGTTTCATGACACTTTACAAATAAAATTCATAGTATTTTATTCACTTCCCACATCCACACCAATGTAAATCAGGATTACAATGGAGTTATGTTTATAAACCTGTGCAGGAAAAATCAAGCCTGATATGTGCCCCCAAGGAAGGGGCTGATTAAGCTTAGTGCTTATTTAAACTTGGTCAAGTCATTAAAACACCTCTGATGAGGTTCGCCTGCAAGTAAAATAAGGAAGTTCCTTTACTATCTACTTTAATAATTCAAGATGTGAGATTATTCAAATTTATTATTATGTTGACATAATTCTTGGGGGATGAGGTAGCTTAAACTGGGAACAAGATATATATAAAGACTTTGGCCTCCACACTACAGCCTGAACTCCGCTAAAGTGGAGCAATACTGCTGAAAAACTCTTCACAAAGCAAAAAATCTGAATTTCCCCTTCCCCTCAAAAAATACAAACAAGCATGTGGTCTCAATCCTGTTCTTGTTGTCAGTGATAGGCACCTTAGCAAAGACAGGCAAGAGCAGAAATCTCTCTCTCCAGGAGTTTTAGTAGGGCAAAGCTAAGGCTCAGTGGCTGGAAATCAGTACTGGAAATCTTACAGTGCTGCTGGCTTTCTAGAAAACAGATTTCATTCAGAAATCTGTCAGCCTGGCACTGTTTATATAGGCAGCAATATCACAACAAAGCCTGTACAGAACCTCCCTGTATTTAGCAAACGGCTTAAACACATTAGTATTACTACACTGGTGTAGACTGCTGACCTGGAATTGCCACACAGCTCAGGAAGACCTTACCCCTGTGCAGCCTGATACCCCCAGTAATGTTAGTGAGATACAGCAACGTAGGCTCACTCACTTAACAGAAGCACCATGCAACTACACCTAAGCAATCAGTCTTGCTTGTTTCTTGGAACATCGTGGTTATTCATGCATGTTCCTCAATGCTGTTCAAGACAGCATTTCATGCAAAGAGAGGAGCTACAACGGCAACACTTCATCTACTCCTTTATATAACATAAACTTTTTTTTTAGTACCATGATAGTTGCACAGGGAGCATTCCAAGCACGGCCTGAGCAGCTTACGTCTTGGTATCCACAGAAACAGCTTGCTGGCCGTAAGGCAACACCGGGCAGATGCACTGTGGGGAAATTTTTCACTTGGGTATCACTGGCATGGCGGGTGGGACCCTGAGCACTACAAGGCAAACAGCTCTGCTACGGGATGCGCCCTCCCAGCGCGACCCCGAGCAGCCCACGCTTCCCCAGGAGGGCACGGCGGGGACTTCCAGGCCTGGCTGCGATCGAGATGAACTTTCTCCCACCAGAGAGACCTGAACACCAGGAAAAGGCCGCCTGAGCGGCCTGGGCTAGGCCATTTAATAGCAGCGTCTCCCCGGGTCCCACCCCCACCTCGACTTTTTTTTTTTTTTTTTTTTTTTTGGACAGCCCTCTTCGCGTGCCCTTCCAACTAACACCAGTCCTAGGGTGTTTCCCTCATGAAATATTCATCCTGTTGCCATCTTTCAGGTTTTTGCATGTCCTCTACAGAAGGCAAAGCGGGGCAGAAATAATATAAAACGTCAAGCACCCCGCCGTCAGATTTGGGGATATGCAAAAGTGAGATTAAAGGTGAAATACTTTCTTGAAGCCTTCCTTTAAATTAGAAATGAATAGTAGAGTTACAGGGGGTGGGGAAATCAAAGAAACTAACTTCTGGCCACCTTTAGCACTAAAAAGGTATCAAATTCTTTATCTCAAAGTAATCAAAAGTTTATTCATTTTTAAAAATAGGCTTCCAAGTTTAATCCACAATCCACCTAAAAATCTGCTTTCGTGATTGGCTCAAGTAATTATTTGCCAAGACAAACACAGAATTTTCAAATTCACAACAAAGCCAGGTAGAAGCATCAAAACTTGAAGCAATGGCTTTCCTACCTGATTTGCAAGACTGCAGTATGCTTAGAAACAAAACCAGATTTTTTTTGAGGGGAAAGGTTCTTAGATCTTTTTCATTAGGCACCTGGATTTTAATGATAGCTATTGGAGTTAGAACATTAGATGTGGCAAATGTAAATTAAAAAAACACAGATAGAGTCAGGATCAGAATTAATCCGGAGTTCCTATTTCCTCATTATTCCATTAGATATTTTTATTTTTTTAAATCATGACTTGAAACCAAGTAGTGGATCAATACGAAAACTGAGCAAAAAAGAGAAAGATGTAGCCTGACAATGTCCAAGAACTCATGGTATAGACACACTAATAGGCCAGGTGAATTTTGGTAGTAAACTTGTATATTGTAGACAATCTACACACCAAATGCATGTAATGACAGTGGCAGGGCTGTATTACAAGTACCTAGGTGATGGCAAGCTTTTATTCATACTAACAGAGCACTAATGGCATTTACAACTTGTTTAAACACACTTTGGGAACTCAGCATTTACTAAGACAGTTTTATACATACCCTGTATTCAGCTGTGGTAGCTTGTCATCCTCCCCTTCTCATTCCTCCGCCATTTGGTTTTGTGTTTCTGCGATTCCTTACCCCTTGTTTCATTTCATTTAAGAACTGAGCACAGAAGTACACAGTATAATACAATTTCTCATATATTCTTCTGATATAATTTAGCAATGGAAAAATAACACAAGTACCTTTCATAAGGCTACTACAAGTTTTTGCATAAGTAAAGTTCATTCAGATGCTGAATCATGATGATGTCTATGAAAGTTTGTAGGCTTTTTAAATTTGTTGATTTTTTAAAATTCATGTCCAATTTTACTTTTAATCTAATTGCTAGCAGTTTGAAGAACCACCCTATGGTATAGCATATACTTAGTATCAGTGTACCCAGCCGAAAGATGTATTCAATGAATGTCAGTATCAGGTTACAAGGGAGGTTTTCTGAACTTTCTGCAATAGATAGATGAAATTCCAACAAGCCTCTGAAATCTCTAGTCTGTGCTCTTATTTCAGTAGTTAACATTTTAATGTTGGTATTACTACATAGCTAAAAGCTTAGTTTAAAAACATACCTTGAAATAGATGTATCAACTCAGAAGTCTCATATCTTAATATACATTCTGTGTCATAAATGACATACAGCTGAAAGAAAAACTGAATACAAAATAGCTAATTTTATCTGAAAACTTTCTCTATGTTATTTTAAATACACTGATTACTTCTGGATATAATTTTGTCCAGGTGTAAAACAAAGGAGAAAATATTTTATAATCATTTTAAGTCCATGAGGGTGTTTTGCTTTTTACTGTTTCCTATGTGACTGGAGCTTTACATGTATGGACAACTAAGTTGCACTACTAGACTCTCTTTAGATTTACTGTACCTTTATGGGCTTTTTTTTCCCTCCTACTGTTGAGATATGGGATAAAGGCGACTCAGTACCTCCAATAAAAGCAGAACCTAAAAACTTCATTTTTGATAACGAGATGCACAGTTTGTATATATCCATTCACTCCACTGCATTAGTACACAATGGGAGTGTCATGACTTGCCCAACCATCTAATTTCAGTAGGTAAGTTGTTAATAGGGGTGATTAATTCATTATGCAGTTTGAAAACAAAAGGAAGAAAAAAAAACCCACACTAATGCCTAAATGCCTGCACAAATGCCTAACTGGGGAGAGGGTACAAAGTAATTCCATCTGGTCTGTATACATGAGTGCAGAACACTCAAATACACATGGCCTTATAATTTTTAACCTCGGATTTATAAAAAACACTTTCGAGCTGGCTTGCAAAAAATCAAAATAAAAAAATCAAAACATTTTTACTGATAAATTTTATTATTGGAATTATTTTAGAAAAAAGTCATCAAGAAATGAGTTTCCACCGCTCAGTACACACTGGTGCAATGAAACAAACAAAAGAAAAAAATCCCCAAAGAAAATGCACAGTGATGTATTTAACAAGGAATAGATTGATGGAACCAAAGAAGCAGAAGCCTTCTTCTAATCGATATATTAGAAACATAAAAATCTCTTGGAAAGGACCTCTGAAGATGGTCATGTGCTCCACTACCCTCCCTGCCCCTCAAAGTAGGACCAAATTTAAGGCTGGATCTGACTTTGGAGTTACCAGGTTCCTCAATTCAGTTTTGAAAATCTCCAAGGATGGAGATTTTACAACCTCTTCCAGCAATCTGTCCCAGGGTTTGATAGTTTCTTTTTAGCTGTAATTTTAAAATGTACATTAAAGAATTTATATGATATTTTGATATTAAAGTTGACAAAGTAATTAAGCTAATACAGAGTGCTCATACCAACAGGAAGTGGATAATGCATTACTTATATTAGTCATAGTCATTTGGCTAAATGAATGCTTCTAATAGCCTAATACTAGAAGAAAGGGCCACAATTTTTTTTTAATAATATTTTTGACAACTAAAGGCTACTAGAAAAGCAAAAGCCAGGAGTTTGATTAAAACCCAGTATTACTAATATACCTGTCTAATCAGACCCATTACAGGTGCAGAACTGTGACTAAGTAGATTGTTGACTATAGTATATGTCATATAAGTGACTAAAGTTGTTTATCATCTTATGTAGTACATAGAATAAGAGACACAAACAAATCAAGATACAACAAACTTACAAGTAAATACTATACAGAGTATTTCTCAGCTAATGGAAGTGATTTATTCTCTATGCTCCAGTGAAGGCTCATGAGCACCAAACTTTTAACTCATAACACATCATCCTTCATGATTCACATCTAAAATAAGAGTTCCCTAGATCAGATGAATCACACAGTCACTTAAATAATCTAAATGAACTAGAACTTGTGCTTATCAGCATATATTCAACTTTTCCCATCACTTCAAATTACTGTTAGTACTAAGGACATTGTGCAGCCTCATGGTCCTTATCTCCTTTAGCAAGTATCCTTTTTTTAGCACACACCAAAGTGAATCCAAGAAAAATGATGTGCTGATTTTGCAACTACCAGATTACATCTAGGTCTCTTGTCATCAAGGTATCAAAGCCAGTTCTTCATCTATTGGCCCAGTGACCCAAATTCAGATTGCTCTGCAGGTAGAATTGTATTTGCTTGTCATTATTTGCTCTCATACATCAGTGCTTGAAGTAAAGCCTTATCCAAATAAAAGCCTTACCCTTTTCATAATGATAGTGAAATTTAAAAAATATTGGCAAATTATTTCACAGTACATAGGAGGGGTTATATTATTTAGAAAACTTCACATTATTCAGTATCCTTGTTCATGTATGCAAAGCTGCATGAAAGCTAAGCCAAAATTTCTAATTTGGGTTATAACGACATGACTGGTTTTGTCTCAGACTTTTCCATCAATTTTCATCACAAGGAACTGCAAGCACTTTCAGTACAGTCATCCTGCCTTCTTACAACTAAAGAAAATGTTATTATGCACATTTATGCCTATCTAGCTAGCATGCACGGTAACTGTACGAACTTGTGTGTGTGTGTATGTGCACAAACAGTTAACACATGCAAGTTCACCATCTATGTTGAATGCAGGGAACTTCTCAATTTTCCTATGTGTTTTCCAGATTTAGAAAAACCTAGGTTTGGATTGTTCCTGTAAAACACAGATCACAGATAATTCAGGTCACATCTCATGACTACAGGCAGTGAAGACAAATACAACTACAGTTTGATGAATTAGCAAGAATAATACCAGAACTACCAACCTGAAGATCATGGCATATCAGTTTGCCACTACAAAGCACACAAGACATCTAGGAATGGCCCACTTCTGCATCACAGGGCTTTGCTCAGGAGAGGAGTATGGGAAAGCCAAAATGTAATTACAGGCCAAAGCAGAAACAGAATCTATAAAATTAAATTCCTGTTTACAAGCCTGGTAGGGTTTGTTGTTGTTGTTTGGGGTTTGCTTTACTGATAGCATTCTAACTACATAGAGCCCTTCAAGCAAGTCCAGACATGACGCAATTTCAATTGTCAGTGTTGTACAAGAGCATCACACTCATCTTGAAGTGCTCTGGATTCCAATTAGCGTCTCTCACCGCAGACACAGATTACAGCAGCACACTTCAAACACAACCAAAGCCACACCAGTAACAGCACCTGTCTGTCTGTACCTAATCATAACTATTGACAACTTGACAAGTAGCAGACTCTAATAAACTAGGTCACAGAGAAAGCAGGGATCAGGCCCTTTAAGTCTTGAAGTTAAGGCCAGTGTTAGACATGAAAATTAAATATTTCATTCTTTTCCAAACACTTTCTCATACTGGCATTAAATTTACCCAATATAGTTAAGTAGATGTAAAAGGATACAACTAGTCTGGAGAGAAGTGAAGCAGTAGAAAGGTGCTTTCTATTTTGCACAGTTCATTTGCTTTCCCACCCAGCTATGTAAGTTACACTGCTACAAAACACTTTGTGTACTTCACTAACAACCTTATATTCTCTACCACACCAGGGTAGTTAAGGCAAACAAAGCCTAACCCTCCTTGAGTACTCCTTTTATTGAAGGACAGTGGAAAAACACTGCAACAAGTTGAAAAATACTTGTATTTTTACCATTGTGTAGAAGTAAAAAAAAAAAAAAATTAAGGCAATCGGGCAAGATTATAAAATTATACAGTAAATTAAACCTATATTAAATTAGTAAGTTTTTAAATTATTATTCTTTTGGAACAAGGACTATTTTAGACATACATGGAGTCAAACAACAAGCAGAAAAGAGAAAGAAATTATCTGTAGACAGCATTATGAAGACTTCATACAGAAAAAGGGTTTCTGCCCCCACCAGGGAAAAACAAGCTTCAGAAGTTACTAGAATTGTAAACCTGAATCAGTAAAGGACATAAAGGGCTTATTGTAGTCAATAGGAACAACACTAAAGCATTGCCTGCATGTGTTCATAAGCATAGAATCTCACGAATGGAAACACTAAAAGCAAATGGAAACACGGCAGCATTGTCACTCAAATTGTTTGTTTTTAGAGCGTTACTGAAACCTCTAATTTGCTGCTAGTACTATCACTAGCTTCAGTCTCAGTTTGCCCAATTTTTTAAGTGACAGCTCTTCAAGTAACTATATGCATGCTACTTCTAGGGATGGCAGCAAAATACAGCTTCAAAACACATGAAGTGTTATGGAATAAACAGTAGGTATTACATCAGTTGAAAATACAGAATCTATGCGGTTTATGCCGACATCAAGTGCAATTTAACTACTCGGGTTTTACCTACAAAGTAGCCATTTCTAAGTCAGTTTACCACACAAGAAGTTTGCTGTATATTATACATGTTGCTGTAACTAGCACTGTAACTTTTTCACCAGACAACAGTGAATTAATAGTATAACAGTGTATTCTGGGAGACAAATCATATTTAGGTTAGATGAAGTTAGTTAAAACTGTTTGGCTTCAGATCATTTCACAATCCTTTCAGAATTAAGTCTCCAACCCTTAGTAAAGTTTTTTTGGGGGGACTGCTAATAGAATTAAAAAATTATGGGCAGTAATGAAGCGCAAATATTGTCATGCATGTAACCTGACAAAAATCACTGGACTACCTTGTGTTACTGTATGAAGGTGTAATACAAATGACAGTAAACTTTGGAGCAGTTCAAACTTTATAATTTTGTTTAAATGGTCAGCACAATATTCTCCCATTAATAGAAAACAAACCCCAAAACAACCTTATCCTGTACAGTCACCAAATCACCAGTTTTGCAATTATGTTCTAGCTATGCCAGGGCAACAGGAGTTGTAGGATATTCTGAGAATTGACACTAACTGGTTGTTTCTACTAAAATGTTGTTATAGAGCACTTCATTGAAACAGACCTTTCTTGCCCATCCAATAATCTACTAAAAGCATTAGTTTTGTGATGGTTGAATGTTGCTGAATTTGACAATTTAAGCAAGTGTAAACCCCCACATAATTTGAGAAGTTCAGTGTCCAATTAATGAGAGAATAGTACCAGTCTACTACCTGAACAGCAAATTAAAAATGCTTTAGAAGGGAACATCTAGGACAGATACGTACCTTTTTCACTTTCTCTGAAAGTTTAAACAAGTACAGTAGCTACATGTCTTCACAGAAGTTAGCAAAACATCTCCATGTTTGAAAATGTTTTGATCCTTCAAAGACATATTAAGACCAAACATAAGCAATCTACAAGGCACTGCATCATCAGAGACAGATGAAAACCATCCCAATATTTTTATATCAGTTTTCTCACTACACCTACAGTTCACTATGGAACTCAATATATTATTGTTTTATATATATACATTTGATAAAAGAAAAAAAAAACAAACAAACAACAAAAATCAGATTAAAAAAATCCAGATTTGGAGGGAGGCAGCCTGTAAGGTTGTATTTCAAGACACAAGCTAGCAAATTCTCACATTTCTCCAGATTAATTTTAATGTATTATCTTTACTTTTAAGAAAAAAAAAAATGAAAACGTAAAAGTTGATGTAAACCTGCACTTTTAAATGAAAAGCTATATACAAGCTATAAGGATCTTACAGCTATATAAGATCCTTGATACTCTATCAAGGTAGGTAAAATATAGCATACATATCAAGACAGATATACACTAAAATCAACCCAGATTAATGCATGATCTAAGCAAGATTCATTAACCATCTTTAATATGTATCTACATTTTAGAGTACTGTGGAGACCAAAACCAAGAAATAAAGCTCTATGACAAAAATAAGCTGACCATCCAGCAGGACTCCTTTCCAGAGACCAAATCTTGCAATACTACTTTGTAAATATAAGAATTAAGTAAATGCTTTATCTTGTGACAAACTCCTAACAGTGACAGGACCCTTTACTCAAAATCAAGCGAGGTGCATTAATAGCTGCCCTGAAACACACAGAAAGCCATCTGACCACAAAAACAGTATGGAATTGGCTTATGCAAACATGACCCCAAATTTTCCAATTAGATCTTTGGTTTACTCCAAAGAAAGCTCTGAGATATTAAACATGAGGTGCAGGGAGGGATGCTCCAGACTGGGCTGACGTAAGACAACTCTTGCCATATTCACACAGGTACATCCAACACTGGATAAAAACTTCAGATGGATTCACTTTTCAGAAACCATTCAGGGAGACCTAAACTTACTATATTGCATGCTACAGTCACTAAAGTAAGGACACTTCTGGATGAAATGAGAATTCATATCAACATCCAAATGGTAAGCCTTTTAATGTTCACTTTCAAAAAGTGTTGCACAGAAATGAGTTTAAAAAAAAAAAACAACATAAAGTAGCTGATGAGGAAAGTACAGAAGCAGATGACATGTTTAGATGAGCATACAAACTATTCAAAGCAGTTTTTACGGAAAAGAATCACAAACCTTTCTATATAGCATTCCCTAGTAGTACCTGAGATACTGGAATACATGAGTAATGTCCACATATTATTTAGTCTGTTCCTAAAGAAAGGAAGCTAACAGAAGGAACTTTCAGAATTACAAACATACATAGTGATGTACCATACCAGGTGTATTCTTCACCTGCAAGACTTCAGAATCTCTTGTCAGGTGCTGTATGAGGTCTACTTTACTTAGTTTACTAGGTTTTCTGAAAAATTATTGCAAAGGCCAAAAGAAACCTATTACCTCTGTTCATGAGGTGGGCTATCAATCCTCTGAATTGTAAAGTTTGACTGGACCAGCAGTTTTTCTTAGTATAGCATATCCCAACAAACTCTGATACTGGTTTTTCATACAAGATGTTGATCTTCCAGTTGCATCGTGACCATAGTTGCATTGCATTTGCCCTCTTCCACTTTTGAAGAACTCTTGTCATTTAAGAATTACAGCTTGGTGCAATTACTAATGTCCTCTTAAAATAAACCCAAAATAACTAACACAGCACACCACCAGCCACCGATTCTACCAGAATCTTCAGAAATATACCAAATTTAACCTTCAACAACTGGTTGTTGCCCCATTTCTCCCTCCCACCCCACTTTGTGAGGATAGTTTATGTCTGTATGACATCCTCATTGTTATTCAAAACAATCTGCAGGAGCATTTGGAAGATCATTCCCCACACAGGATTGTCTGGACTGTTACTTGCTTAAGGAAACCAAAGTCACCTGTTATTCCAGCATGATGCTTAAGACAGAAGTAACTGCTTGGGGCATATGACAGCGCACAGATACACAAGGGATTAAAAGAGTTTAGTACAAAACTCAGTGTGATAAAACATGTATTAGTGCAAGGTGATGCCCCAATTTACTTTTTCCCCCATAAACTCAAATCCTTATGCAAATCAAGACTTCAGGTTCAATATACTGTAAACCATCGGGAGATTGGGTGCTTTATCAGCCTTTGTGACTTGATTACTTTGTGATGTATACTTCCTATACTGCTGCTTTCACAGTACTAATCTTCAACAAATTGTCTACACCAAATAAAAGCGTACTTTATTTCGTGCATGTGCAATCTAGCTATCAATGTTTTCTGCAGACGTATGAACAGTTTAGAGAGTAAGAGAGAAATAGCCAAGAGCTCTTCATCCTTCATCACCAGTCAGAATGACAGCTGCTACACACTTTACTGACCCAGTGCAAACCATAAATTGAGACCAAACCATCAAATTTCATCCGTTTTGAACAACCTTCAGAGGAATGGGTGAGATGAGGAACAGCAAGGTTTTGTCTTGAAAACCTCCTACCACAGTGCAAGAGTTCTGTTCTTTAAGCACACAATAGACAAATGAGATCTGTATCTGAGACATCAGTCTCAAGTGTTTTCTGTATTAGAAGACGACTGTACCACATTTGGCTTGCTATCTAATCTCAAGAACATTTGATTTGTAGTATGATTGCCTTCCTTTCAGAAAATAACTGTGCATTTTCTGAGCAGCTTCACTGAATCTGTAACTCTGTAATGAATTAATGTTTGACAAGGTTGGTCTGATAAAAACTTAACCAAAAATACCCAGAGCAATGCTAGCAGGCTTGCTATTTCAAAAAAAAAAAAAAACAAAAAAAAACAAAAAACAATGAACAAATGAGAAACTAATAAAAAAAAAATCTGGGGTGCAGAAACTCAAGGCATTTAAATGGAGAGGTCAGATTACTCAGAGGCTTTGGAACAACTTCAGAATTTTTAATGGAAAACAGTTACTACAAATAGGAGAACCCCTGCCATAAATTGTCATAGGCAGACGAGACCTCCAGCTCTCAGGCTTCACATAACTCAGCTTCTGCATAAAACAAGGTTTCTACTACTTTATGCTGAAAAGTCTAAAGACACAAATCAGGTTTCAGCCATCACCTTCCAAGCCCCAGCTGCGCAATCCTTTCCATTTCTTGCACTAGCTCTGAAACTCTATGCAGCAAGCTGATTCAATTTGCTAATTGAAAAGATTTTAATTTTTTCTTCTCAAGTCAGTGTCCTACCAGTTTAACATGCTAAATCATCTCAGTGCAGACTCAGACAAATAAAGCTAGCTGAAAGGCAGGAATGTAAATCATGGAGCTGGAAAGGAAGGAGGAGCATAAATTCTTCCTTTTCATAGGCTGTAAACCAAGAGAAGACACTGAATAGCAGGAACCCTGCTTGATTTTGTCTTTTAAGGATAAAAATGCCCTGGAGAACTGCATTAACACCATCCAGATAATTATCCAGAGAAAGGGCCCAGAACATCCATCTGAACAGATTTAACCCCGACCTATTTGGCTGAAAGCACTCCAAAAGGCTCCAAGAGAATAGGTTCCCACCTGAACACAAGAGTCAACTTTTAAGGTCTTATCATGAAGACTTTAAATACCAAAAGACAGACCAGCATGAGGGAAGCAACTGTGGTCAGTGTTACAGGATTTCAGATTGTAACATCTTTCTGCAAGGTTATCATTATGGTTTTCAGTTCTTCACTGGATTCCTACTCCAGAAAAGTAGTCTCTTGTAAGCAGCTCTTTCACCAGAAATCAAGAGAAACAGGTCACTTCAAAAGATAAAGTTGCATTTGCAGATAGCATGTATGTCAACTGAAGTGTGTTAAATACAATCTAACCTAGTAACACTGACACACACCTCAAGAGCTCCAGTGGAGTATTATACTGAATTAGATTGTGGACAGAGGCTTATAAATCTGATCTCTATGCTGATATCATACACTGCATGATCAATTGATTTTGTATTTAGTTTTTTGTGGTTTAAATACAAAATTATCGGAATGAAACCCATACAGGTTTCTAAGGAAGCCACTTCATGGAACTGTGAAGTTGCTGAAAGTGCGCTTACTTTGTAATGTAAAAACCTCTTGCTTCAAGTAGCTCCAGAGAGAATTTCTTAAGTTGATTCAATGGCTCAAAACCCCTCAAACACTACTTTCAAAAGTACTTAAAATCTGGAAGAAAAAAATTATGGTAAGTGAACAGATTTCCTGTATTGCTACTATCAGTAAAATGAAATAAAAGCAGTGGCTAACTATTTTCAAATTTGTATTTCTGAATTATATTTTAATATAGTAAAAGAAGGCTCATCATATTTCTACTCTTTCAATGTTATTAAGGTATTTTAAAACCTGATGGTTTGGTAAGTTCATAGAAGTCCTGGAAACAACAGGCCAGCAAGTACCTGGCACACAACCCAAACCCCAAGTCTCTCTTTCTACCCTGCTGTGTAGCTGCAGCTGAAGATGGAGTATCACTAAGGCAGCTTAACTCCCCTTACCCAGTTCAACACTCAACTGTTCAGGTACCAATCCTGAGATGAAATCCAAAGCTGTATTAAGTGGATTAAAAGTAACTGGTTTTAAATGAAAGTTCATTCAAATCTATTTTTTTAGAACAATCAGAATTTGTGAGTGTGCAAGCATAACATAATGCTGAATTGCTTTACCAGAGGCAAAAACTATACAGGCTTCCCCCCAACAAAGCTAGAAGTTACGTGGCTGCACTATTGCAAAGCTTTTAGTATCAACAGGACATGTTGTAAGAAATGGGAGTGCCACAGGTGGGTTTTTTCCCCCATACGTTTATAAAACATCACTTTTTAATATGTATTTAAACAGACAAAAAAACCACTCACCAAGAACAGGACTGGAAAGTCTTATCATCAATTATATTTAAACATTTCCTGACAGACATTTGTTTAATCTGTTCTTTAAAATTTAATTACTGACATGGGAATTTTATGGTCTCCTTAGACAGTAACTTTAAAACCTGAGATGCAAACTATATTTTGTCAGACTTTAAAATAAAACAATAATTAAAATTCAAACATCCAGAACAGTATTTATAATACTTCAAATTTTAAATTTAAAAATTTAATTTTTCACAAAAAAAAAGTTTTCAGGTATGTAGAAAGTGCCTTTTCCAAAGCTACTTTTTCCAAAACTGAAGCCACCACCTCTTGAATAAAGAATTGTACAAAACTGAAAGCAATTATTGATATGAGGCAGTAGAAGTTTCATTTAATAGTCCTTACTATATGCTATCAAAGTAACAGAAACTCTCTTCCCACCACTGCAAGCAAACAAGAATCCTGCATCTGAAACTCCCCATTCAATATTGGAAGCACTTGGCAAAGAACCACAATAAGGAACTATCTATGAGAAATGAAAGCATTAGTGATTTTTTTTTTTAAGAAACTATTTCATTCAGCTGTTAGAACAGATACCCTCTGGAGAAAAGAGGAAACACCTCACTATTATCCAAATTCCTCCCTTTATATCCATCACAGGATTTTGGAATTACTGACAATCTGTCTCAGGAATAGCTCAATGTAAGGAACAGTGCTTCTGCACTCCACCATGAAAAGGTCCACACGTATTTCCATTCAAGGGTAGTAATCTATTTTAAAACAAGAATTTATTGTGTTATAGTATAAAGACGCTAAACACAAAACAAAGTGTTTAACAACATGAACATTGACACAAAATAAAAGCAAGATCGTTTCAAGCCAATTCTGTAACCATTTCATGTGAGAAATTCCAAGTGAAAGAAGTTACATACACAGGCTCACCCTACAGAAAGGATGGCACCACCTTCATCTAATTCAAGCCCTATTCCAGGACATCATAACATTGTCAGAATAGTTGCATTATTTTGAGGGCTTGAGTGGTATACAGGCTTTGTCTTGGCCCTCTGTATATAGGTGAACTTACCCACAGATCTACAAGAGAACGAATGGAGGCATTTCTACTGTAAACTAAAAGACCTGAGGTACATTCTCTTCTAATCTACTTTGCAATTTTTGATCTAAGTATATTATTGGGGTGGGTTATTAAAGAGCAGCATAAATTCCATTATTTAACTTCACTGTAGTCCATGTGATAGCATAAGTCAATAAAACATATAATTCTTTGCACTACAACACCCATCTTCAAAATACATACAGTATGTCATAAAGCTTCTCTGAAACCATGTACTGTAGTATGGCAAGCCACCATATGAAGAGATACATGAATCCGAGAAGACGTACTTGAACCATTTCTTCAGAGACATTACCTTGTGTCACAATAAGGTCTCTTTCCTGTGGACTATTTGATAGGAACCATTACGTGAACCATTCATACATGAATTTCCCAAAGATGCGTCAATTGTTTCAGTCAATACAGAGCAGTTAACATGAACATACAGATTATCAGATTACTGCTCTTTCTTATGAACCATTTCCAAAAATAACCAGTTTAACTCACAACAATATAATTTTGCTAAACAAAAAGTCAGGAGCAGAACTATTTCATTTGATTAAAATTATTATTTTTGGCTCTTAAAAGAAACTGAATTCTATGTTTTAAAGGCTCACTGTGAAAATATATACACGCATCAAATTTATATCCAAAGCTAGATTTTACCATTGAGTTTTAAAGGCCAAGAGATATTTTCAATACAGTAGAAAAAATAGCAGTTCCTGAAGTATATTGTAGCCTCACTCCACTGGCAGTATTCCTAAGTCAGTCGCTGTACAAAATACGTCTCTGAAGCAAATCCATCTGAACTCTATCCACCCTGAGTTAAGCATCTATACTTTAAAATGTTTTAAACATTAGGTAACAGAGAAGTATGTACAAGGCTATAAAACTTGTCAGTTATACAGCAGTAAGAAAAAAAAAAAATCAGTATTTTCAGCCAATTTTCTATTTGTTATTGTAGTTATTCATTCTGGGTTGTGTTTGGGGGGTTTTTTTGGCTTTTGTTTGTTTTTAAATCAAGTATTTACTTGATTTAGACATTCATGCATTAATCGCTTGAATTTTTTTAAAATTTTTTTTTTTTTGGAGTGCAACAGTAAGGCAACAGTAAAAAAAAGCTATAGAAATTTTGCATATGTGTAAAGGTATTAAGTTTATAAAAGTGCTTCCTAAAAAGACAACCTAATTGCAGTATCAAAATATTACAGAGTGGTGAGAACAACTATCATTTCAATAAATGTTGCTCCATAGAAAAATGTCAATCTGATTTTAGGCTTTTTCCCCTTTTTTGGTGAAGTAAAAGCCTGGAAAAAAATTGGTATGGCTGCGTGGGACAAGCAAGTTAAGAAAATATACTTTAGTCTAAACTTAAATAAGAAGGTCCACACTTTTTTGTCAAAACATTAAGCCTCTGTCAAAAATGTATTTTTTTTTCTTTTTATAGTACAGGATTAAAAGACAAGATGATGCTTACAAGATAAAGAAATAATTTACATGAAAATATCTTCTGACAAAGCTTTTCAATCAAAATATTGTTTTGTAACATTCAAACATGACATACAACAACAAAAGAAACAGTGAATGCAAACAAAAAATGTTATATGGATTGCTTTCAAACACATAAATAAACGAAATCTTGGTGTAGGCAGTAGGGCTCATGCTGATGGCTAGCAGGAAATAACAGTGTGCAATCTATTTGGAAAAAGCTCTTAAGTACAAATTACAGGCCCAATTACGGACTGCAGCAAGTTCAGTTATATCACTGCCATCCTCTCCTATGTCCAAAATAAATTCTTGATTAAATCACTCATACCCTAAATTACTCATACCTTTGCTTCAGAGATATGAATAACTATGTACAAAAGTAGTTTTATTTCACCATAGGGATAACATTGTACCTCTCTGCCAATGTCACTTGAAAAACCTTCCATGTCAAAACAATTTGACAGCAGATAAACAATTTAATAAATATGCAATGATCTTATTACAGTCCTTCAGCTAAGCATGTTAACTCATGCTGCTAGTTTGGTGATCACAGTGCATAGAATCCAAATATAAAAGAATGGGGAGGTTTTTAAGGTAATGGTAGATCCCTTGCTTATAATCCATATATATCCGAAACTTTCATAAGCTCTGTCATGCATCAATCTTTTCTTGTGGCAGGAGCAAAACCTTTCCCTGGTACAATGTCCATTGCCGGCAATGGATGCACCAAAACCGCCAAGGAGCTCAGTGTTATTGCACAATATATGAAGACCTGGAATTCTTCCAAAAGCTTAAAATAAAAATAATGGAATTATTCTGACATTTCTGGACACCTGCATTAATACTGTATGACTAATAAAAGCATGTCAGTTGCATGGACTGAACCAGCGATCAACATGCGCCCAGAATGCACACTAGTAAAAATGCAGTCAAAGGAAGTAGTCTTCATTGCCTATAGGTCACTTCCAGTCAAAGGTTAAAGTTCAAAGACTGAATGATCAAAGTGCTCATTTTCTCAGTAGGACTATCTTCTGCTACGAGGATCACAAAATGGTGGCATCAACATGTGTCATCTTTAAAATAAAAGAAGAGCATTTATGGAAAAACATATAAACATTCTAAGTCCAATTTAGCAAGGTGCTGTATGCAGAAACAATTCTTAGCATAGACAGTAACATGCTGTGGAAATACACTGGCTGAATAATTCTGCAGTTTTCTTCAATAATGACTCAGAGGAAAAAGAAAAGAATATCAAACACAAAACTTTCAAAGTACATGTACACCCCCAAACACATTAGTATTAGCAAATATTGCATTAAGAGGACAGTAATTCCCACACTTGATACTCAGAAAGCCACTCATCAGAAAAATGAAAGACCAAATATGCTTAACATTTTGTTCCCCTGATGTACAGCAGGTCCAGAACAATTATCAAATTGAGAAATCCTTTTGTAAGGAATAGATTGCAATAAAACTGGCAGAATGGGCTTCTCCTGATGTACTCTCAACCCTTGTTGTGGGTAAATGTATATTCATTTATTTGTCAAGAATTAACACAGACTAGAGCTGACAGAATTATGCAAAAAAAAAAAAAAAAGGTTACTACCACAATTCAAAAAATCTTAAACCTGAAAATAACTTGCATTCACTAAATTTTATATACAGTGATTGGACAGAATATATTACAAAAAAGCATATTCTATGCCAACCTTTTCTGCATTATGCTGAATATTAAAGCAAGTATTTGTGAAAGCTCTTCCTTTTAAGCTTTCTATTCCACACATCAACCTGCAGTATATTTGCACCTGGTAACAGTAAATATTAAGCTTGTTAATAGAAAGCAAGCTTACTGTCTATTTATTTTTATTGCATTTGCTTGTAACCTTGCACACCTAGAAAATGTAGCCTCATAAATAGCATTTTTACTGTTTACAGATTTAGTATGTATAAAGCAGCAGCAAGCAATTCTGAGTTCTCACCAGAAAACATTATGTCATCAATACTATTACATGTAAAAACCTCTTCATTTGATAGCAGGGTTCACACAAAAAAGATTGGACAAGGATACAAGAAAGACAGAAGGGGTATTTAAACTGTGTACTAGAAGTTTAGCCCAAATACTAGAGCAAAAGCTTCCTTCTTAAAAAAACAAACAAACCAACCAAAATGAAATGCAAAGTCAGTAAGGAGGTGCTAGTTGAAAACAAACACCATTACCCTCTTTCTTCACAAAAATCTGCCTCCTGACAACAGCAAAGCCAGGCAACAGCTTTATGAAATTAATTTCAGCCTGGATGCCCCAAAAAACTGTATCTGGAAGACCCCCTTTAACACAACATGATCAATTCTCAGATTGAAATTCAACATGAAATTCAATGTACTGTTGAAGCAGATGTTGGGTAGGGCAGAGAATCTAAAAAATATTTTTAATTATCAAAGATCAGGAGTTTTGAAACAGGGCCTGTGAGGACTTTAGTTTGTAGCAAACAATTCTCCCTAATTTTGCTTATGGAGTAAGTTACTTTTTTGGGGCAGGGATGAAATGAGAGATTAAAAGCTCTGTAATAAGCTAAATGCACAGATACACATGTTTATATGTTAGAATATATCTCAAAGTGCCACTTTATCCCTCTGTGTTCATATCTGTTTGCTTTATATAAGCTTTAAACCATGCACTATTTGCTCCCAGCTAAATAAATCCCAGGCACTTACTGGGAAAAAAATATTCTTTCAAATGCATATATTAAAAGTTTCAAAACACACGGATTCAATTTGAAATTAACCAGTCCAATGGCTAGCTGACAACTGAAGGGGCAGAACCACTCTGCATCTCCCTCCACATGTTATACTATTAGCACTGGCATTTATTTCACCCAGAGGTTACCCTTGGACAGCTGTTTTTCTTTCTTGGTGGGGATTGGGTTTTTTCCCCCTTAGTTTACCCAGCCCAAAGTGGTTCAACCACAAGATTAGATATGTGACACTGTAGTTGAAGCAGCAGAAGAAAACGAAGATGACAGAACCACCTTTTCCAAGGGCTTGTACATCTTTTCAGGTGTACATAACGTTGAAGACAGTTTGTTGGTTTTGTTTTTTGTTTTTTTTCCAGGGAGAAGTGGTTAAAATTAGCAGGTAGGCTACACTTCCCATTTTAGTGTAATACATAACCTCTTCAAACCCATTAAGAAAACACTGAAAATTTAAAGATCATGCTTTAGCAGTCTTTTTTTTATGCCCACAGAAGAGAAAAAATTATTTGTAACAGAGAAGCAGCAACTGACACACAAAACTTGAAGGAAAAACCCTCTAGCGTTTAAGACAATTTTTGTCCAGTGGACATCAGGCATGTTTTATTTTTTAATGCAAGAATCTAAAGGTGGGGAAGAAAAGACCAATGAACTTTTAATCATTACGTCCTTTGTACTTAGTACTCAAAAAGGAAGTTAAAAACCAAATAAAAATATTATGAAGCAAAACAGTATGAGTTATTTAAATGAACTGACTTGCTTTCTCTTGCTTCAGGTTGGTTTTCTAGGTTGCTCTGAATTTGGGGAGGGAGTTAGGGTTTTCTGACTTTCAGAAAATAGACACTGCATAGTTACTTTGAAGTAATTAATTGGCTTGTTCAGTGGACTGTAAGCAGCTCGATGGTTTTGAGTCACAATTATATACCAACTTTCAGAGTCAGATAACCCACATTTCTTTTCATACTCATTTGGTGTTTTGTTTAATTCAAAATGAATTTCATTAATAAGAAATCAAAGTCGTATCTGCAGACTGCTTTCCTTGATAGACTTCAATCCTGAATCAAAACAAGACTAATACAAATTTGAAGTAGACAGAATGTTAATTACGAGATAAAGCCAATAAATTAAACTTCACTAGTTTCTCTTTTAAAATAACTAGCAAGTAAAAATAGTTAATAAAAACTCTCCCAAAATTGCTAATAAAGAGGAAGCAAAACTAGAAATGGAGAAGCACCAAACACATTACAAGAGTGCAAAAACAGAAAGAGAAGAGAAAGTAACTACTGAATAATCTGGTGAAGATGAAAAACCCAGCCTTGCGGGCAACATGATTACTACTCTTGGAGTCAATTAAAACCAACATAATGTACAACCACACAACAAAC
The DNA here is from genome assembly GCF_003259725.1 of Athene cunicularia. Classification (NCBI taxonomy): domain Eukaryota; kingdom Metazoa; phylum Chordata; class Aves; order Strigiformes; family Strigidae; genus Athene; species Athene cunicularia. The sequence goes on from NW_020799095.1 coordinate 119,728,926, forward strand.
AGTCCTGAGTTTCTTAAACACCTTTTAATCCCATGACATACAGCACTCCTCTTACTGTAACTGAAGTCACCTTGTTTTAGAGATACTAGTAGAGTGTTATGAGAAACAGAGTTTAATTCTGTTACATTACCATATATCAAAAATCAATGTGTTTCAGCAACTATTATGAAACTCTGAAGTATCTGTTGTTAAAGCATCCATAGACTTTTAAGAATCTAAGGGTGAAGACTTTGGCATCTGCCTCTCCAGTCATTAACTCCCACTGTATCAAAATACCTGGTCTCATTTCACATAGGGGACAGAACATGTTCTGAGCTGGGGAGGCAATGAAAAACTGAGGATGTCTTACGATGGAGCCTTCAGTGAAAGGTAGTGATGGGATCAACTCCTCCTGCATCACCTTAGCATACAGTACTACTTGTTCTAACACATCCCTTCCCAAAATACATGGGCTTCTGATAACCACCATTTGTACAGTATTTTCCTAGGGAAAGCAAATAAAAGTATTGGCCAACAAGAAAGGATAGAAGAAAAGCATAGCCTGTGTCTACACCTCCTCCTTTCTTTCCTCACCAATGGAGTGGGTAAGACAAACACACATACAGCCAACCCCAGATCTGCAAAGAGGATGACAAATGCTGAGGCAGAAGAAAGAAACCACAAAGCATAAAGCCAGACAGAGAGTACATGGAAAGAAACAAAAAAAAAGCACCACCCCAAACCAAAGCAACACAACAGCAGCACTGCAGACACTGTAATACTATACATAGCAATTTTAACATGGTATTTTTTCATGTATATGGAGAATCTTACTGCTATATTATTAACTATTAGTTCTTAAGAGCCTTTACATCAGCCAACTGTACCAACACCTACCAAATTCTGATTAACAGTGGAAATCTATTAAAACACATAGCTGTTTACAAGCATATAGGCATCTTAATCACAAAAAAAAAACAAAAAAAACCCTGAGCTTAGAGATAAACCTAGTTTCATTACAGACCTTCTCCAACCCTAAACTTAAGACTTGTCAAGGACTAAGACAGTTTACAAGAACTTTCACTGAAATTCCTACAAATCAAAACATAAATCTCTGCTGTTTAAATTTCCATCAGGAATTATTAAAATGTGATATAAAAAAATGACAGCAGGCTATCTCAGAAACAGGATTTTAGTAACTTTTTGAAATTTAAGAAGATAGTTTAAGGCTTTGAACAAGTTATCTTACTTTCCTACATTTTAATCGCCTTCAGTATGAAAAGAACTTCAAAACTCCTGGTCCTAGTTAAATACTTACCATGATACCACCATTTTGTTTTCTTTGGATTCTTGTTACACGTTCTTACATAAAATGAGTTATCTGGAGGTCGCCTCTGCAACAGAAAAGACCTACAAATAATCAAACAATCCTGACATTGTAATACATAAGCTATTTAATAAGCTTACGAAAGGCAGCATGCAAATGCAGTGAAAATGGGGTAACAGGCAAGGCTAGACCTTTGACAAAAAAAAAAATCTCTTAAGGATCCAGGTAACAATTCCTACTAGAGACAATCCAAACAAAACAAAAAAAAAATTAAAACCCAAATGAAATTCCTAATTCCTTTGCAGTCTGGAATCTAGTTCTGATATATTAGATTCATTTCACATCCATTAGTCTCAGGTGGGAGTAGGTGAAAAAAATGAACTTAAACATCTATATCTGATCAATACTTAATGTTCTTCAACTTTTTTCCTAAGTGTCACCATTATGCAAACCCAAAGTGTAGGAAAAAATACAAAGCCATTTTGGGGGGTTTTCTACCACATACACATGACTAAGACTAACTGGGATGTGACATAAATATGCATGTTTGGACAGCACAGATGTCAAGCTCTGACCACATCCAACTTTCACAGATACTCCACTGCAAAAGAAATGGTCGAGAGTAAAAGGGTAGTCTCTCTACAGAAAAAGTTTAAGGTATGTGCCACACATCTATGACCAAAAAAGCAGCTTAGCACCATTTACTGTTCTGAAATGAAAATGATCAAGATCACAAACAGTACAGCTGCAAAACCTTACAAACATCTGCACTAAAGACATCTTGATGTCATTTTGCACTGACTTTAGAGACAGAATCAATATACAAAGATTTGTCCTAAAGCATGAATGAACTTCACAATTAGTACAACTTGACAGGTTCCACTCATTCCTCTTTTCCAATAATGATATATGAGCAGGTTACCATAAAAAGTTACAAAGTATTTACTGTACTATTTATTTTGCAGTCCTAGCTTAGTATTTTCTCAGTAGTAGAAATGTAGATAGTTTTGCCTATTTTAGAATTTGAGAAATTAAAGTCTCAATTTGCAAAGTAGAAAACTATTAACTTCTACTTATTCTACTCTAACAGTGCTAAAAAAGCTCATACCTTTTCTTTGCAGCTGGAAAGCATGCTAATAATGCTAAGACAAACAGATTGCACTGAGAGAGCTGGAGACCAGTCTTCTGTTAGAATGGATAAACAGATATGACCATTGCTATAAACATGAGGATGAACAGGAATATTGTCTCCAGTAAACATGACCTAAAAAAGAAAGAACAAATGTATTTGTAATTCATTGTCTACAATTTAAATAAAACTGTATAGCTTTTGGGAAAACAATAAATCTTATTTAAAGAAGTGGATCTGCCATTTTCACTTACATTAAAGAATATACTTTATCATGTTAGGTTCACTTTGGAAGCTATTGAGATAAAATAAAACAATGAAAGCCTAAACAGCTAGTGAAGATGAAGTTAAATGGTAAAATGTAGTGGGTTTTCCTATGAATATTTATATAGTACAGAAAAATGCAAAGGTAACAGTGTAAAAGACATCAAACTAAACTTTTTGTATCTCGCAGGCTCAGTCTGTCATGTCATATGGAATACAGTTGCCTAGTCAAAACATCATTTTTTAATTATTTCATAAGCCAAAATACAATGACATTCATAAATAAGTATCTCTATAACCTTGTAAACAATATAAATTAAGTTCTGGACAACTCATCCAGGTTCCAGCATAAAAAGCAAAATACATCAATCCTACAAAGTATTAAATAAAGGACTTGTACAACTGAAGTATGATATCATATAGGAAATATTTGTAGATCATTATTTCAAATGGCATATGGTTTTATTGACATGGATGAATATGGAAGAACGTTTAGAACCCAAATTCCTCTCCATAAAAGATATCACAGTCAAAAAATGGTTAGAAAATAAATTTTGACAACTATGGCTCTTACATCAAGTTTCTGTCAAATACATAGTTGGCTCAGGACCAAGTGAAATGGAGTAAAAGTGAAATCTTTGTAGCAGCATTATTCTCCTGAGCTCCTTATCCAACATAACACTGTCATCTTTTATGCAATGACATAATAAATTTCTACCACTTATAACCATAATACCCAGAAGCTTAAGTGCTTCCTAAGTTATACAGATATTTGTACATGTACAGATATGTACACAACACACCCACCTCATCACTGACTACAAGAAAGAAACAACACCCTCATCATATAGGAAACTGAAATTAGAGAGCTTAACATATTTGCCAAATGGCAGGTTTTTAAGGCAGCAGAAAAACTGGATGCAGAATGATCTTTCATAGGTCTTTAAACTGATATTTCTTAAGCACTGAAGGGCTTACCTTCATAATCCAGTAATGTGTTTCACTTCTATCTAATGTTTTCCTTTCATAGGAAAACCAGAACTAAGCATACTAGGTAAGTAAAAGTACGCACACTATGACAGACAACATACATTTAAAGGCAGAAAAAAAACAAGTGATTAATCAGCAGAAGTGTAGACTGTCAATTCACAGTAAGTAGATTTGAGGAAGAGAAATGACTCACAGGTCTGTAATACAGAATGAACTTACTACACAGCAGCCTTTTTTTAACAGAAATTCTAGCCATCAACAACCACCAAGTATACAGTACTTAAATTCTTAATTGTTTTCTGTGCTAAAAGTGAGTGTACATGTACGGATGTAATTTGCTGTTTTACAATAAATTGCACAGAGCCACACACACAGGTTGGGTAATGAGTACAAACTGTACCTACTTGAAACCAAACGGAAGTGGTTACTATCTTGTGGCTCACCTATGCAAACCTCATGAGGTGCAGAAGCACAGGTGGTCAGTTTGTTCCTTAAAACCTAAGACTGAAAAGTCAGCATTCTATTTTTTACCACAGTATCTAAAAATATGTAATGTTTATGGTTTAAATGTCTCTCACAGCTCAGTGCTTCAGTTTCAACACCAATGACAAAGTGTCAGAGATCACTCTTGGAACTTTGAGCTGAAACAGAGAGGACAAGAACTAAGGCATTCTTGCTTTTCTTCTCCCTTTTTCAGAAAAGCAGGGAGTGATAGCCAAACACTGCTCTTACCAGGCATGTTTTGTAATGTTTCCCTGAGGTAACAGACGGATAGATGTACAGAGCTCATTCTGCAGCCTACACTAGTATTGCTGCTGCTTCAGTTCTTTACATTGCGATGAAAGCATCACAGTATCTCACACCTCAATTATAACCACTAGATTTCCAGGCCTCTCATAAAGATGTCATGTACTTAAGAGAACCCCTACCACAAGCACAATATTTCTCCAGCTGCATTAACAATGGCAGCGGAGAAGATGCAAGAGGCTTAAAAACAAACTAGGGGGAAAAAACAAAAAAAGAAGTTGGAAACAAAGAGAGAGGACAAAGCAGCAGTTTGTTGCTTACTCTACATCTACACCAAAGGGAATCTTCCTGTTTTATCCTGTGTTGCTCCTTCATATAATATGAACATCAACCTCAAAGCCTCCAGTTTACACTGCTCTTTCATCTCCTGTGAAACCAAGTAGGCTGTCACAGCAATATACCTCACTGCAGAGTCATTTTTAAAAGAAAAGGTATCTGCACAAGGTCTTTGATACAAAGTACCTAAATATCACATTAGGATATGTGGATGATATTAACATTCAGCATGTGTCAGGCAGCTATAACTTAAAGGCAGCATTAAGCAACAAGGAGGAAAGCAGTTACCTGAGGCGAATCAAAAGGATACCGACTACTGAACTTAAATAGAAGCTGAAATTTCTCCCCTTCATATAGTGTTCCTGGAGCACCTTCCATGTCTACAATCCACCTAAGTAACAGGGGAAAAAAATGTTAGTGGACTGACAGATTATAATTTTACTCCCAGAGAACAGGACTAATCAAACCAACTACCAATCACAGCCAAATCTTCCAGACTCTCCATTAAGTATTGCAACAATCCTATATTTGAAAGAAACGAGCTTGTTATTTTAAGTACAGGCACTGATATAGTACTTAGTGCTGCAAATTATGCAAGTAATTATGACTTGAACTCAACACAGACCCATCAGTTCCAAATAAAATGACTGTTAATGTGAGACAAGGAAGCTGAAACAAGAGACCTGTTCTAAAGTTTACTCCTGCACAAAAACAGACTTGGAAGGTAACAAACTAATACACATTCTCTTTCATGTAATTTTGATTTTCTGTCAAGGAAATCATCAATAGAGTTTCTTAAAATAAAATCTGTATCCAAGGGGAAAGGGCAATGCTCCTCTTGCACTTACATCTGTGAAAAACTCAGAAATTAAATGGTACATAACCTGGCAGGTAATGGAACCAAAACTGGAAGAGTTAATAGTATAAAAAGGAAAAAGTCACAGAAAATAGAAAACAAAACCAAAAGAAGGGTGATTTACAACTGTTATAAAGATAACACCTCAACATATCACATGCTCTTTTTCTGCTGCTCCTGCTCCTTCCACCACAGTAACATTGAAGTAACTAACAGGTAGTTTCTAGGGTGTGTATTATTGTTGTTGGTTTTGGGTTGTGTTGTAGGTGTTTCTTTAATCCAGTCAAAACCACACGTTTTGCATATTTTTCAACACATACAGCAACACTCTGCTATCTAACTTCTGTCATTTTGAGTTTTTAATACCATCCTTTGTAGAATCACTTCCCCATTTTTGTCTTTCACTCGTGATTTGAGTTTTATACATTTGATCAAAATGATAATGTAAAGATTCATCAAGAGACTACAAAAATGCTTAAATAAAATTTATATCAGACTCAAGTGAGGCAGCTGAGATTTTCCAGAGTAGCAATGTGTTCAGAAAAGTCAAAATCTCCAGCTAACAGTCCTGATAATCCTATTCCTAAACTTTCCATCCTCCTGTCATATATACTCTCCCCATGTATTTAAGCTGTACACATTTTTTATCTTTTCCTCTATTACTTTTTTTTTTTTTTTAATTGCTTTTCTACTGAACTGCTAGCTGTCATACTCTTCAGGAAGAATGCATCTTCAACAGTACCATGGTGGTGGCTGTGCTAGTGTTCCATATTTTAATTTTGTGAACACTCCAATTTAGTCTACCTCCAGACCACTTATCTCTTCTTATGTCTTCTGCTTTCACATTTATACACCAATACTCTTCAGCTTTACTAGTCTTTGTGATTCAGAAACTCCACTTTCACGTTTTTAAAATAGTTTAATTTACCAAGTAGAACATAACTCTGCCTGGACATTGCTCCTTTTATGGTCAATGAATCACTAGAACCCATCTTCCATGTGTGCTTTACAGTTTAGCCATCTCAAATTTCTAATCCTTGTGTATTTAAAATAGATGATTGCTTAACATTTCAAATGACCCAGTTACATCGTAGGATCCAATTATTTTATTCAGCATCTTTCAAACTCAAGTTAGTATTGCTACACAAATCTTTACTGCACCAGTTCAAACTGCAACTTAATTAATGAACTCAGAATATGATACTTGGCACCAGAAACCCTCAAATGGAATAAAAAAATGTTACTTGTGACAGGAAACTTGTTAAACAGCATCAATTCCAAAATCTAGCATGACAGTAAACAGGAAGTTGTTATTAGCAAGGTATTGAAAAGTATAAAAATTGTACATAGAAAACAATAACGAGGTAGTACTCTGGGAACAGAGACATCCCAAGAAAAATGAAAATCCACAAACAGAAAAAAACCCCAACAGATTATTTTTTTTTCCTTTTCCATCTCTTCATCTGCTGTAAACCTTAACTTAGTAGTTGTTTTCTGTTTAATGAGTGGAAAACACTTGTAATATTAGAGTCCTTTTTTCAGAAAAATTTAAGTATTTTGCTTCCCAAAGAAAACCCAAAGTAAAACTAGAAACACAAGCTGTAATTCAGCAGTTCTACAGCAGTTTATTATTATTTGTACCAAATTCTGCAAAGTGCTATTTCAATTTGTTTTGGTCATATTCACCTACACAAAGTATCACAAAAGCCAGCATCACTTATACAGCAAAAGCAGTGTTTAACTCAGTATGTACAAGGCTCAGAAAAGCTTTATGTAAAATGGTCAAAGTGCCACCACCAAAAAAGCAGATGCGAAGCACCATTAGAAGTCAGCTGTGTTATGCTTATAAATTGATCCATCAATCAATAATATGATCCAGAACATACAGAGATTCATATTCTCAGAAATATTTACATCTGCTAAGATTTCTTCAATGTTTCTCTAAAATTAAACTAAGAAAAAATTAAAAGAAACATCAACACAGTCCAAATCTTTTGTATTTCAGTCAATTAAAAAAATAGTTTTAATTAATACCAGGAACAACCCCATACCATTTCAATGGACAGAACACAGAATATTGAACCACACTTCTCTTTCCATTTCACTGACCACAGAAAAAACTACAGCAGGGAGGAAAATACGAACAAATGTACTTGGATAACTTTGCTCTTTAAGAAGTTCCCTCCACTTGCTTTAGAGAAAGAAGGCAATGGAAATTAACAGCTACAAAATATACTCAACACAAATATTGCAGAAACTCTAAACCAGCTACACCATTATTCCAATAAATCTAGAAGGGTGTCCAGGTTAGTAGCTATGAAAAATTGTTAAATTATTTTATTCTAAAATATGCAGAAGCTTTTACCAATTGACATTTTGTTAGACAGTAAAATGCCTAATAAAAATTTAATTAATTCACTATTCAGTTCCTGCAATATGCTCATTAAGAGCAGCAATGTTTCACTCCCCAGACTAAAACCAAAAAAAATTCAGAAATACTGGGAATAAGTGGTAGAAGTGGCATACAAAGAACTTCTCATTACTTACTTTTCCGCTTTATAGCAAAAATAAAACAGTATATATACTTACTGTGTAATTGAATTTTGTACACTCTTTTCATTTAGAGTCATTCCCGGAGGTGGATCATTTTGTAATGCCAACAGTTCTTTTTGTAATCGTTTCTATAAAGAAATGGTATAGAATATTTGAAATATTAAATAAAGTTCAGTGATAAACATGCATACTCAACTACATCTCATCATTTATTGAAAAGTAAAAGGAATTTTATTTGAGAATTTAAATACAAAGTGGAATTGGAAAGTGAGGAAGAGAGAAGACTTCTCTCCTAGAAATAAAACTGAAAAGTCACAGGCAAAAAAACTTCACAGATTTTAAACAAATTTTTGGTAAAATGCAACGGAACTTATTTGCAACACTGCTAAGTGAAGAACTGTTGTGTTACAAAATACACAGAAGTATCCAGGATCTTGTCGTATTACAAAGATGTCAATCAGAGCTCTACACCTATCAGTGAACATTTCACATTCCCATGTTAGCATCAGATTTACAATTAAATCTCCAAGATTTCAGCAGCACAACTCTTCCTCCTCTAAGTAATTTAAGACACTTCTATGTGGCATCTGTGCAAGCCTTTGCCTGGTTCTAAGTCATCCCAGAGAACATAACACAAAACTAAAACAAGAATATGCGACTTGCAGAACACAAATTATTTTATAACTTCATAGTAACTGCATCTTAGAACTACAGGGTCGTAGTATTTAGAAAAGTGTTACGTCAATAGCTCAAGTAATCTTTCCCTATTTTGACAGGGATAAATCAGTAACTGCAACCAGCTGCTCACATAACTACCAGAACTGTTTCTTACAATCTATGGAGCAAGGGAAATGCAACTTCTGTGAAGTACTATCATTGGCACTGCTTTTAGAGTGTATTTTCTCCATATAAACAATTACAAAATATGTTTTTTCATTTCAAAACCATCTAGGTAATGGAAAGTCCAAGGCTTTCTTACTTCTTACTCTCCTTTTTCCTGGTAACAATTTTAAGGTCTACTACTACCTACCAGTTCACTTCCATTATTCTACTAGCAAAATGACCTTACACTCAAGATGAATCAAAATACTTGGTTTGGAGGCTTAATATCTAATTTTGATTCAACATTTCACTTTTTTTTTTTTTTTTAATTTTCCAAATGTTTCTGGTGCTTAGTAGAACTTAAAAAAATCCACAAGGAAAAATAAAGTGTTCATTTGTCAACATAGAAGCGATTTAACATCTCATTAATATCTTTAAAATAGGACAACAATAAATTCAGACACACAACTCCTAAAGAAAAGGTCTTCATACAGTCACAATTTACATTTTGTAATAACTTTGTCTCTATCAAGCCCTGAAAACTTGCTTTGGGCTTCTATTTTGAAAGTTCCTACCCTGAACCCAGATACACACTTTAAAAGTCTTCTTTGCAAGTGATTAACCAAATATGTTTTGAAGTGAAATGTCATGTCAGAAAATAATTTTAAAGGTTGCTACAGTTGGTGTACAGATATACTGAATACAGATAAACTGAAAAAACAGTGGTAGCATTTTCTTAAGAAAACTATATACACTGCCAACACAGTGAAAAACAGATAAGATTCCACGTTTTGCTTTCTGCACAGATTAGGAAAATTTCAGATTCTAAACACCATTTAACACCACTATTATGAATTAAACTGTAAAAGAACAAAGTTCCATAACCATTTTACAAATCCTTGAGTGGCAGAGATATTTTTAAGTCAATTCTCTTTCTGACACTTTCCAAGACCACCATCAAATAAACCTCATGGTAGTCAGCCTGTATGCGCTTTGTCACATAGATCATCATACAGAGAAATATTTTAAAAGTTCAGAGACTAGAACCTTATATGATAAGGGAAATTCAAATCCGTCTGCTTAAAGAAGAGATTTGGAAACATTAGTGTAATGGTTTAAACCCAGCCAGCAGCCAAACACTAGAAGCCGCTTGCTCATATTACCCCACTCCAGGGAATGGGGGAGAGAACTGGAATGAGTAAAGGTAAGGAGACTCATAAGTTGAGATAAAACCAATTTAGTAACTGAATGTCCTGGTTTCAGCTTGGATAGAGTTAATTTTTCTTCTTAGTAGCTAGAATAGTGCTGTGGTTTGGATTCAGTATGGGATTTAGTATGAGAAGAATGTTGATAGTACACTGATGTTTTCAGTTGTTGCTATGAGATCAAGGACTCTCCAAATCCCCATGTCCTGCCTGTGCGCAGGTGTACAAGAAGCTGTGAGGGAGCATGGCCAGAGCACTGGACCCAAACTGGCCAATTAAATATTCCACATCATGTAACATCATGCTCTGTATATAAAAGAAGAGCAGCCAGGAAGGAGTGGGGCCTCATTTTCAGGATAGTGATTGTGGGATCTCGGTATTTCAGGATTGCTAGCCAGAAACAGGATGGGTATCAGTCAGTGGGTGGTGAGCAATAGCATTGTGCATTACCCATTCATACTTTCTCTTACTGTTAACTGTTTTATTTCAATTATCAAACTGGTTTTAGCTCAACCTACATGTCTCCCTTTACATCTCCAATTAACACCCCCATCCCCTGGGCAGGGGAGTGAGCAAGTGCTCGCCTGGTGTTTGGCTGCCAGCTGTGTTCAAACCACAGCACTGAAATAAAGTAGAAGTAAAATAATAACAGTAATAATAGAAGATACAAACGAGTAACACACAACATCACTGCTCACCACTCGCTGACCAATACCCGTCCCATTCCTGGGCAGTGATTCCAGAGAAGTAAGAATCCTGAAACCACAATCCTGGAAGCGAGAGTCACCTTCCCAGCCAACCTTCATCTATATACTGAGCATGACATTAGATGATATGGAATATTCCACTGGCCAATTTGGGTCAGTTATTTTCGCTATGATCCCCCTCAGTTTCTTGTCTACCTGCACACTAGCAGGACATAAGAAGTTGAAGAGTCCTTGATTTCTTAGCAGCAACTAAAACCATCAGTGTATTATCAACATTCTCTCATATGAAATCCCATACTGAATCCAAAACAGCACTATTCTAGCTACTATGAAGAAAAAATTATCTCTATCCCAGCTGAAACCAGGACTATTAAGTAAAAAATACTTAAGAACAAATGTATATAAGAACAGCAGATAATTCAGTTGATCCATTTACTTATACATGTAGACCAACTATATAACTCTCAATCAGACTAGCATCTGATCAAACACAGTCATTTGAAGAGAGGAAGTGTTGCTTGTTCTGTATCCTACCAAAAATCCCAAATTACCAACATTTAAAATATCCTCTCATTTGAAGTTTGGACCTTTAGTCCTTTTCTCCTTTTCAGTCTAACACAGTCTCAGCTAATCTTTTATCCATCTCACCAGTGAAAAAAATATTCTGACTGCTTCACAGCTTTTCAGTTCTGACCAAAAATGCATCCCAGAGAAATAATAGGAGATATTGTTTACACTTTGGGTCAAAAGTATCACAGTAAACAAAATTATATTTTTAAAGACAAAAAAGAAATTGTCATTTCCAAGTTAGCCAGTTCAAACAAGTATCGACATAAGTTCAGTCTGACCTGTATTTGTAGCTCTCAGTAAGAATATCCATTAAAAAAAATAAATGCATGTCAAGAGCACATTCAGTAGAAAATGGGTATGTTATCTGACTATTCAGCCAAAGAAACTCAGTAACATAAGCGCCCCAGAAAATGAATGCGCCCCAGTATAATGAAACGAAGACAAGCTTTAGCAAATAAATTTATCATTTTGAAATAAGGGAATCCATAAAGAAAACCTGACTATGATTACCTATTATGCATAAACTCCAGTATAATGATTAACAAGTAAGTTCCTAGGCACAGCTCCACACTGGAAAGGTAGGGACAGCTCTTCTGGATTTGTTCTTCATTCAGAGCAATGTCCCAGACAGCACCAAATATCAGCAAAAAGTGTTATTCCCTTCAGCCTTGCTGTAACACTCTAACCCTATGTCTATCTGAAGTATCAGCCATGCGTCTGCATTATACTAGACCCTGACTGATTTCATGCATCTCAACATTGCTACCCTTAAGGGTACAGCCAGAGGAAAAAGAAAGAGAAAACACACACACACACACACACACACAAAACCAACCAAAACCAACCCACCCCAACAAAAACCAACCAAAAAAACAACCCCAAACAACCCTCCCCTGCCCCAAATGAAAAGGATCTCACCCCATAATTGCAGGCAATCAGGACAAAAGACCAACAACTGCTATTAGAGATGGCACAGAACCTTTTCATTTTTATTCTCTCCAGCTATACTATCTTGGATAACCTCCCTTGAAATTAAAGGACAAAAATACTGTTTTGTAATAAATTCCTAGATTTCTCCTAGTCCCCATAACGACAGGAACTCTGAAAGTGTTAGCTCAAGGGGAAAAAATGCTTTTAAAGATTTCATAAGTACTGCTCTAGCCACTACAGATAGAACCAAGAGCAAGTCTTTACACAAAGACAATTACTTCTGTTGGACTGATACACATTTAAGATGTGGTACTTTTGGGAATACAAGCCCTTATTTGGTTTTTTTTTCCAACTGGAATAATAAAACATACTCTATTTTACAATAGTATTCCATTAACCATGCCATACAAGTTAATCATACCTTACCTGATGAACATAGCTGGGTATTTTTAATAGGCTTTCACCAGACATTTCCAAAATTTGGTTTGTTCTATCAAGCATCAACTCAATTATTTCTGTAGAGACTAACAGCCTCCCTACAGACCTTTTCCAGAAGATGCTCAAGAGTACTCTATAGCAACTGGAACAAAATCATAGGGGGCATCACAGTCTACTAACCAGAATTCATCCAAATACAAAAAACTGTTTTAAGAGAAGGGCTAATCAATAGTTAGAAAACTGTCTTTTAATCAAACTCTCTGGTCAATGCATTCCAGTGTTTGATTATCCTCATGATAAATGTTTCTTTTATATCTTCTTGGAATATCTCATGTTCCAATTCGTGTCCGTTGCCCCTTGTCTTCCCACTGTGGCACCGTTTTCCCCAACACCCTCCCATTAGGTTGTTGTAGGCATCAGCAAGATCTTTCCTTTGCCTTCTCCAGGCTGAAGAAATCCCATCAGCTTCTCTTTGCACGTCATGCAGTTCAGCCCCTAACCATCTTGTTGGACTCACTCCAGTACATCAACATCTGTCTTGTACTGGGGCTCCCTAAAGACAGTACTCCAGATGTGGTCTCAAGCGTCAGAGTGAGGGGAAGAATCTCCTTCCTCAAGCTGTCTGGCTACAGGATTGTACACACAGCCCAATATGAAGCTAAGGATATTCAGAAAATTTGGAAGACACTCTCCAAAGATATTATGAAGGACTGTATTTTTCTTCCTCCCTCCCTTAGCACAACTTAAATTTGTATCATTAATACACAGAACTGGATTATCAGGAGCCAGATCTACTTGGTTGGTTTGGGGTTTTTTTTTAAATCTCTTAAATGAAGTCCTTGAAGGCCAGATTCATAAAGTTTAATCAGGAAATTGAGCTCCTGGTTACCATAGTAATTCAGAAAAAATCTCAAGTTTCAATGCAACAACTTGAAATTAATTCCTCTTCAGTGTTCACTATATTTGTAATAGCTGACCAAAAAGGTTACAGAGAACATTAATTTTCTCAGAGTAACGCTAAGTCTAAAGGCTACTGTAACATTATGCACAAATCCAGAAACACACACTTTTTGCTTCCAGACAATTCAGTTTAAAAAACCATGACTGATATAAGCAAGCCCACACACGATGCGTACAAAAGGGACACTCCAATGGTAAGTTTCTGAAATTACACATTTGAAAAGGAACAGCTTCAGAGGAAGAAAAGCCTTCCTTGTATTTGACAGCCATTAACACAGAAAACTAGTTTTTTTCCAGCAAAAAATTCTTGAGAATTAGCAGCAACATACACATGAGGACAAAGTATAATAGTTAAAATTGTCTGAAAAGTGTTAATCTATCTCATTGGTAGAATCTTATAAATTTAGGATTTGAAGATACCCCGTGGAAGTCACCTCTCCAACTACTTAATGTAAGGATGGATCAAAGATTCTTAAAATATCCTTGTAGTCAAAGGCCTTTAACATTTTCCACATCACCCTCTCACTTTTATAATTGGAAGAATTTTCTTCACAGTAAGGCATCTAGGTGAGCTGAATAAATTATGTCAAATTACTTCTCTTACTCTTCACGGATATAGAAAAGAATTCCTATACTTATTTCAACTTACCTCTCCCCTTCCCCAATCTTCACTATACTAAACACATAATTCTTCCAAGCCAATGCAGACTGCCCTCAAAATACACTTTGGTAGGTCCACTCTGCTTAACAGAATCAGACACCCAGTCAAAGCAAGAGTGATTTTACTGCAACCAAACCACAACCGTGATACTGGGATAAGTCTTTGTGGTTAGTAATAAAACAAAAATCCACTGATTTATACTCCGTTTTTCTGGTGTGGTTATTCAAATGTCACATTAATGAAAGTAAAAACTATTTGCACAGTCAGAATACAGCTAGTGCTCTTCTCTCACTATAGTTATCGCACAATAGGACAAGGAAATCGTGTTAGTTCAGTGTGATTCTTCTTCTAAAATTTTGGCTATTTTTTATATAGGTACTCGCAAGTTATCTGTTATATCCTATAGGCATCAGAAACCTTGATACTTGGTCCAGTGCCTTCCAGAAGCCACCCTTTTCACACAACAGTATAAGAATAAAAATAGTATTTATCACCTGGAAACTCAAAATGATTGTCAAATAACTCAGATTGAGTTGCTTAAACATGTAAAACAAAAAAACCCAAAACCAACCCACACAGCTGAATCTCAATGATTGACATAATATCCAATGCCCAAAAAGTATTGAATCTATTCTTTTTATCTGGGACAATTTGTTGTAAAGTATCTGTATCATCTGTTCTTTGCTTTTCTTTTCACAGGCTCATCCCTTTCTTCATCTTTCTAACGATTTATAAAAACCTTTCTTAAATTAGCAGATTTGAAAAGCATTAAAACAATGAACCATGGGTAGACTTCAGTCTTATATGCTTGTCCCTTTCTTTCATATTGAGCTTTAGCAGTAATTACTTTCACTTTTCTGTTTTGCACAAAGCCTTTTCAATTTTCATGTAGCCATACTGATGGTTACTAATATTATGTTTTTCCATATTGAGAGCGCTTGACACTGTAAATAAGTATTCTCTTCTAGAAACTTGTAGCCCTTCACCACTCTTAATTATCAAGAGTCCTCCTTTATTTGCAGATCTCCAGCTATGTAGCGACACACATATCTAAAGTCAATACCATTATTACTTTTGCTTTTTTTTTTTTTTTTAAACCATGATTCAGGAATACCATTTTTAAAATCAGACGCTCAAGTTACCTTCAGGCTCTCAATCAGTTCCTGTAAGTCAAAATACAAGCTAGTGCAGCTACTCACTCCCACAATAACCTCCAAGCAGATGTTTTCTATACATTGATATGCTCTTGGGAGCTGTGCTTGCTGTATTGTTCTTTTCCTATCACAAGGCCATCATTCAATGTTTCTGCTAATCGATTGTAAGATTTCTCATAGAAGCTCCCTTTCTGCTTTGTCCACTTTCTATTTAAAGAGACTGCGAAAGAAAACAGACTGCAATCATGGTCTTATTTACATAAAAGCAGAATAAATGAAGGATGCACGGGCAATCTTAAATTGATCTTTTCCTTATTTTTGAGAGAGGATTTTATGCTTAGACATTCTTCCAATACAACTTCCAAGTAAACCAAAACTAGTATCAAATTGGTAAAAATATTCACTATCTAGAGGGAAACAGAACAGCAGACTAGGAAGATCAGAAACCCAAGGCTAGATAACACCACAGTCCTTCAACTAAAGGAATAGGCAGCTGCAAAAGGCAGTGTGACACAACCAGTAGTTTACACAAGTATTTACAAAGAGGGGGAAGTCTTTGAAACCAAGATTACTAAGATTACTTAATTCACCATCCTCTACAGGAAAGGATAATTCAAGGATGAAATCAAAGAACAACGCTTAAGACTGATCCAAACATCACTTCCAAAAGAAAGTTTATTCAAGTAGTTGAGACATGACTGACATAGCAATGGCTTGTATTCTGTTACTAATTCTGTCAAATAGGATTTGTGCAACCCCTTCAGTTATCCTCCACAGATTTTCTAAAGTGTCAAGCTCATAAGACTTCTCAAAGCATATGGAGCAAAGAACACAAAATTAGCTGGGTGACAGTGGAGTAAAATTCCTGCCAGCTCCCCAGACAGCTCACAACAACCTCTTACCATTTCAATCCCGATAGACAGCACTCACTGTCTGTCATGGTTCAAGTTAAAGAAGTCAATAGCTTCTAGCACCTTTGCTAAGCAAAAACACACTCTTCTTTCTCCAAAACAACACCACATCTTACTTGGGCACCTCTGGAACTGGTGTAGTAACATCTCAAATGTGACAGCTGAATTCTCACTTGTAGCAATTGCTGGTGCAGGAATCTCATGGGCAGAAGCATATGAAAAGAAGCAACATGTGAAAAGGCAAGAGGGTAGCAATTTAGGACAGAAGGAGATTTGTAGGTTGGCAACATTTCATAATTCATCTCCTAGAATCAGATAGCTTGGTTACTGTGCACCATTGAGCTAGATGTTCTGTATCACATAAATGCTTACTAACAGATACAAAATTATTACACTGGACTGTGTCCCTGTCAGCTACCTCAAAAGGGAATAACCTATATTCCTAAAGCATATATGACAATATCGCCATCACATTCCCCAAAACCAGAGATCTTTTTTTCTGATTCTACCACAAACAAGGATCATACCCATAAACAGAAAGGTAGGTAGACAGACTTTAATCACAATCCCCCACAACGCAACAGTGCAAAGGTTATTTTCCTCCCCTGCCATGAAAACTTATCTAGCTCTTGTAGGTATGTGAAAATTACTCTTCTCAATGCCTTTAAAAAGGAGTACTGCAATATCATGTGTCTATTTCCAGTTCTAAGCCCCCTGCCAGAACTCTTAAAACAGCTTTGCCCTGCCCTTGGAAAACTGGAGCCTAGAGAGTTAAAGATTAACAAAGCCATATGCAAACAAAAATATGTGTACAGTGAAAAAGCAAGGCACCCTTAGTTATAAGGGTCACCACCAAGTACATATTGTGTACGTAAAGCTGAGAGCAACTAAGATAGCCAATGAATATTGTTTTGGTTAACATATTATACTTGGTAACTGGAGTGGGCAAAGCATACATACAGTGTTACATTGGCTCTGTTGATTAGCAGTGAAATATTAACACCAAAATCCAATCAAGTTTGACTGTTTGCCCATACTCCTGGCTTATTATCTGCTCAGAGCTGAAAATACAAACTTTTATAAAGGTAAATGGTACAAAGAAAACAAAATTCAACATATATTCAACCGTCTTATCTTTGCAATTCTTGAATTTTCCACTTTTTAATGTTTCAAGAAATGCTGCACGAGATGTGCAGTGTCTTAAAGGGGTAACATCTTAAATGTGTAAACTAAATTATGCGCTATCTTAGTCAAATATTTTACCTATGAACAACCTTCAATATAGACTTGAAAGTCTATTTTATAAACTTACTTTTTTTTAAAAAAAAAAAAAAAAAAAAAAAAAGCTGAGCTGATTAAACCGAAAGGAGATTCAGTATAATACAGGATATATTTAGGGCAGTGGTAAGAGTTTGGTAGAAAACAGCTGGAGGAAAAGAAATTTTTCTCTACTAGTAGAGCAAAGAGTGGAAAATGGGTAAATAGCTTCCACTGATTTCTGCTGGAGGAAATGTTCCATCACCACACTTTCTTTTACCACTAAAAGAAGCTGTGATGGGCGATTAAACCAGCATGTGGTAGTCTCTCCACCTGGAGTGGGAAGGACTCTACTAGTCATGCCCAGTTAGGCAGTGCCATGAGGATATGAAGAAACTGAAAGATCTAACAGCAACTTCAGGGACTAGGAAGCATATGCGTCCTTGAATTTTGTTAGAAACCTTCTATTCCCATGCACTCAAATTCCCTTCTCTTCGTTGCAATGATATACGGAAGGAGTAGCCTTTCAAGGCCAAGCCTTCGTGGACACTATAAACAAAAATCTTAATCTGGTTTGGAGATCAAAGACAAACTAACTCATAAATAGTTAAAAAATTAAAATTAATCCCACTGGGGCTCCAGTGTTCTATTTTATGCTGGTAAAGCTGCTGCACCCTAGAGAAACCTAACAATATTTCTTCAATAACTATCAATGATTCTCTTCCACACCCAAACATTTAAATGTACCCAGCAAACTCCATTAGCACAAAAGCACTGTCAGTACTATGATGAAGTCCTGGCAAAGAACTTACATTTCACTTATGAGCTACAGGCTGTCACCTCCTCCCCCATTCATGTTACAAAATGTTTCACAAAACCTATCCTTTCTGTTTTGAAGAAGTTTTTGCATGCAGGAGACAGATTTTTTTCCAAGCACTCCCTCACTGAATGGATGCAAACAGTAACCTTGTACCAGAACAGGAGGAGTTGTTAACAGGCTGCAACAACAGTGTTGTTACAACACCACCATGTTGATTCATAAGCAAAGCTGTTGCTAGTCTGCTAGTACAACCTACTAGCCTGAGAGATTAAGACCAGTAACAACTCCGTTTTCAGTATTTTGGTTCTTCCATTCACACATTTCTTAGTGAAAAGCATCTCAAATCCAGAACATGCAGTTCTAAACTCTGGGTAGACAGTGTTGCTTTTCAAACAAAACTCCTCTACAGAAAAAAAAAAAACATTTTTAACAGCGTAAATAACTGCCTGTTATTCTCCAATTAGAAACCTAACTTTATATACCTTTAAAAAGCTCTCAAGTAAACAAGGTAAAGATTCAAAAATTGATGACATTTAAGAAAAAATTAAGAAAAAATCAGAAATCTAAAGAAAAGATCACAGTTCCTACAAATTAAAAAAAAAAAAAAAAAAATAAAAAATCCTTTGTTTCCTAATCTATTTGGTCATTCAAGAAAGACCCTGCAGAGTATATCCCATAATTCAGACGATATAATTCGTCCCAGACTCCTATACTCACAAGCCATCCAGGTACTTGATTATCACAACCCTCCAAGAATTCTTCCTAATCGATGTTCTTCTGCTAGAGTTTTAATCAAGGCTCAGAGGAGGAAAGATAATTGCCTGGATGTGCCCAATTAAATCTTCAGCAAGGCACATAACAAAACAGCTTCACTAAATACTCTGCCCATAAAAAAATAATACCGGGATTTGAATTTGAAGAATTGTTTTTCAGTTTTATCTATTTTTGGCTGAATATCAGATTTTCAATCTGTACTGAGAATGTAGAAGCAGATTAGTCTCCTCCTTCTCATTTCTAATAAAACATGTTAACATCTGGCAACCCAGTTCTAATATTATTTTCCCAGACCAATCCATACCTCAAGTCTGAATGTCAGGCATTTTGTTCATTTCCCTCTTTTTAAAAGAACGAAAAGGCAACGAATTAATCTTTTAACAAACTACTTACAAATAAGTTTCTGCCACTAATCTTTTGTTCTTCTGAGCATTTAAAAGTTTCATTAGGTTATGGATTGGGGTAGTGAGAGGAAGGATTGTTGATTTCTCAGTTCAGTAACAGTATTCTATCTTCACATGCTCCAAGATATTCTAAAATATTTTACTGGAAGGTCAAAGCAACAGAGTCCTCTTGCAAAGGGAATAATATGCTTGACTTAAGCTAAGAGACAAGATCAACCTTAAATCAGAACTACAATATAATTAAAGATAAATCAATAACTACACACACAAAACACTCTGTACTCCAGTCTCAAAAGCTTTTTGCCAGATAATCAAATTATTTGCAATGAACTTGACATTTTAAAGATAATTAAGTGAAATCCACTAATAAAGAATAAAATGAAACTGATGGCTAGTTATCTGCTTTATAAACAGAGTCTTCAAATGTACCAACGGCCAGCACTCTGTACTCTCTCAGTACTAAAACACAAATAATTTTATCTTCTAAGGACAAGAGTCTGACATTATTTGAACTGCTTCAGTTAACTAACTGAATTTAAGACAGTAGCAAGAGCCAGCACAAGGAGGGTAACTATGTGACTAGCAGGGAATTTCTCACCCTTATAAAAACCATTCCAAAGGTTGATAACTGAGATTAAACACTGTGTTCTGACAAAAAAAAAAAAAAAAAAAAAAAAAAAAAAAAAAAAAAAAAAAAAAAAAAAAACCAACAAACACAAACACACTTTTGGAAAGGGGCAAAATGTTGGAAACTGCAAACTGTAGCAAAATTTAAATATTAATCAAATCTGTACCCCTAAATACTATGGTGAGAGAATTTCTAACTTAGGAAATCTCAATCCATTCAGTTTCCTTGCCCCTTCTCATTACTGGCCACCAATTTCTAATTAAGAAGAAATAAATAAATCTATATGAACAAGTAGCATCAAATTCTATGAAGCATTTTATTCCAGTAGAATTTGAGAGACAGTATTTGCTATGCTCTAGTAAACTATTATCAACATTTATTGACAAATATACAGGATTTTCTTCTTTAGGCTGATCAAGAAGTATTTTTAATTAAGTTGAATAAAAAAAGATGACAAGTTTGTAACCACCAAAAGAGAAATGATTATTTTTTAATACTGTGTATGAAAGAATGAATAGCACTATTCTCAATCAGATCATTGATTATCAAAACCAAGGTGTCCCTCAATTCCTGCTCTATCACCATTACCTTCTGTCCTTTCTTTCTAACACATTAATGCTGCTCCCAGGAAGGCAAATGATGGGGTTCCCTCCCTTCTTCCCCTGCCACCCTAGACTGATACCTGTTTTTCATCCCAGTGATTAAGGTCACCTCAGACAAAAACCAAACAGAAACAAAGAAAAAACTGTAAAGGCTGGCACAGTTTCAAAAATACTTTTTGAAAGCCTGCAACTATCAAAAGCAGGCTGAAGACAGGTTACCTGACCTTCACTCTTCACAAAAGGTTGCTTACTGGCTGTCTCAGCTGTGTCCCCTCCCAACTTCTTTTGCACCCCCACCTGCTCTCTGGTGGTGTAGGGTGAGATGAGAAGCAGAAAGGGCCTTGAGTCTGTTTAGCAGTAACAAAAACATCTCTGCATTATCAACACTGCTTTCAGCACAAATCCAAACCATAGCCCCATACAGGCTACCATGAAGAAAATTAACTCTATCTCAGCCAAAAATCAGGACATCCATTTATTTTCATTTGCTTTTAACAAATTACATTATAATATTACCCATTCATTGAAACCTGTTGTCTCTTCCTCCCTCCAAAAGGCAAAAACCCAATCTTCAGCTGACAGTTCTGTCACAGTCCTTCACTACTTCAAAAACCATGCAAGACGCACAAAATTTCCGTCTCCAAGTACTGAGCAAAAGACCTTCATCATTCTCCTCCCCAGTGGAAACTTCAGCCAGTAAACTCCTTGAAAGCTCATCTCTTGCTTGTAAACCAAGGCTACGTAAGAGACATGATCATTATACCCATTTACATTATACCTAAATACATTTGTATTTGCTGAACAGGGCCGTAACTATGGGTCAATTCAGTTGAAGCCATGCCTTTTATTTCATATTAATAGGTGTAATTTAATGACATAATCTCTGGGAGTACTTACCAGTACAGTCTACACCTGCATAATATACATAGTGAAGATCCTTTAGTCTCAAAGTCTTAGCTCCATAGAATTTGAGCAAACAATTAAAGAAAGTGCTTGATCACCGAGTTTCACACATTGTTTGAGTTAAGCTGCTTTATCTTATTAATTACAAACTCAGAGAGCTTTTCAAGGGAGCAGCTTAACAAGACAACATTCCCTGGCTTTTGCAAATCTATTGTTTTCTCTTTTCCCCTTCTCAGAGGTTGAACAACTAGACCTAAAAACGAGTACAAGACATTATCAAACTCTGAGCAAAAAATACTCACAATAACCAACTGGAGTTAACTATTCTTTACAATAAATATCTGCCTGCTTTTATTTTCCTGATTTAAATCATACATATTTTCATGAGATATCAATGTTCAATGTGACAGATTGAAAGCATTCATGGTATTCTATATTTTAGCTATATAGTTGGTCTATTTGGAAGAAAGATCTGCTGATAATGCTCAGGGATGCCAGTTTCAGTGAACTTGTTTACTACTACTGCTTTCTTTTTCAGAATCAAATTCTTCTATTCTAGCTCAAAAACTGTGCAGATGCTGCACAGCAAAGTGTTTCCCAAAATTATGTTTATGCAGGCAGGTACAAAAACAAGCAAGTGAGATTCCTTAGGGCCTAAAGCCCTAACTTTTGTGTTATTTATCTTTACTGACTTAAAGACTATAAATTTTAAACTTCACTTGATATTCAACTCACTTAAAAAGTTTATTTAAAAAAAAAACAAAAAAAACAAAAAACAAGATTAACTCATCTTGCCGAAATAACTATAAATTTTGCATTTATCTTGCTTTACTGTACCATGGCTATATGCCAAAGCTAACATACCACCTATCAGTACAGACTGATAACTGAAGGTTACATAAAGGACTAACAACCTCTTAGTGCACAGGAGAAACGCTTTTTAATCTCTGCTGTTTCTGATTTCAATTATAGTATTTTCATTTTTTTTAATTTTTATCTTCAACAGTATTTCACCAATGGCAACACTAAATACTTCAAGTTGCCACTAACTACCAATAACTTCAGTATGTTTATATACCAGAATTGGTTATACAGTTACAGTAATGACTCATTTTCTTCTTATTTTTCTAAATATTTTATCTGAAGCAACACAAATAGCATCCCATACTGTGACATTTAACACAACACATGTGCATCAACACTGAAGTTCCAGCTGATTGAAAGCTTTCTTCACTTCAGGTTGGGTTTGTTGGGGTTTTTTTTGTAAGATATGTTAAAAATAGTTTAGAACTTTTTCCTGAATAAAGCTGTCTAATAAGTAAAGAGAAAATTATTTCCAAACTATTAAATAAAAATGCTGCCAATATTGAAGCAGTAAGAAATAAGCAATTGTTCTGAGATTAAGCAATAAGCAATTGTTCTGAGAACAGCTGGAAATACAGAACTTCAACTAAGACTAGAAGAGCAGATAAAGAATAGAGCCAAAAGCAGGTAAAGAATAGAAGCAGGAAAGTTTAACTGAAAGTGTAGGTAATTTTTCTTGAGATTTCAATGGCCTGTGCAAACTTCCCCCATCCCCTAAACCCAGCAGCTGAAAACACTGGGGTAAAACTTGCGGAAAGCTTTTGTATTGCTACTGGCTTGTGTTTTGTGATAGAAGTTCTTAAAATTGGTGATCTCAAACTGTAACATGAGTTCTGCATTGTCATCTAGCACTATTATTTTATGAAACGCCTGTTTAGACATACATTTTGGAAAAAAAATTACATTGCCAGAACATGACTTTTCCAGTAGCACTGTATTTTGATGTGTGCATCTATTATGATAGAGGCCCACCAACAGGCAGTTTTCAAGGGCAAAAAAAAATCCTGATAACACAAATGCATGGTGAAGGCTAACATTCTACACTCTTTACTAAAGCTGTTGTGTCATTAATTACATTAGCTCCATATTTAATCAGATTTAAATAACTACATGTACAAATCTCATGTGCCTAACTTTAAAGAAAAGACAAGAGGTTATTTTGGTGATAAAATGCAAACCTAAAAATGGTCCCATAGATGTGTTTGTGAAAGCTGTTTAAATATGTCCAACCATAATTCTGGGTGTGAAGTAGCCTGGTATTAAAAATGAAAGGAGGGGAAAGGTAAAACAGTAGTAATTAAAGTGTCAGTATTATGGATAAAGTCAATCTTTTGAGCTTAAGATGCAAACAGTGGATACCTGTGGGTTGAGGGAAAGGCCTTAATTATCTAACACTTTGTACAGCAATGATACATTACATGCATTTTCAACTGAACTTTCTCTGTTCTATTTTTTTACCTGCTCTTCTATTCTTAACTCAAGTTCTGTGTTTCCAGCTGTTCTGAGAAAAACTGTTTATTGTTTATTATTTCTTCAGCATTTGATGCATTTTTAAGTTCTCTGTAGCTTCAGATTACTAAGGATGCTATACTAAATTTTCTAAAGCAAATCCATTCTACTTACCAGTTCTACAACACTTAGAACTTTTATGAATATTTCTGGTTTATTTCAGGTAAAAGTTGCACAAACTTGGGCTTTGATTGTGAAACATCTTGAAAAAATGTTTTTCCTTCAAGATTTGTTTGGGGGTTTTGTTTGTTTTTTTAAGAAAAAAAAATATCATTTGCTTAAAGTTATGCATATCAGGTTTAAACCAATCCAGCAGTGGCAAATCAGCCACTCCTCTGGACCACACTGTGGTTAGAAAATAAAACACAGGATCTCATCAACATTGGCTTCTATTATTCTAGAGTAAAAGCATTACAGAAAACTACCATTAAAGAATGTCCACACAAAGATCACAATCAATTTAAATTGTACACATAAAGGCTCAAACTCTCAAGTTTTACAAGTTACTACGCACCAACTGAACTACAGTAGCTCTTCAGGTTGATGTTCAGTACCATAAGCAAAAACAGGTAATTTGTTACAGTTTCAAAACTTTCCATGTAGGCTGACTTAGAACAGGCTGATCAGATTAGCTTTAAGTTAATCGGAAACTTTTCAGTGGATCTGTAAAAATAAGATGTAATTAACCTAGGGCATCATACATTGCTGTATAAAATTACAGCATTTGAAGAAGCAACTAAAACTTATTTAACATACCAATATATCATTCTTATCAGAAATATAATTAATACTGTCATAACGGTATGGCCATAGACCACTGGCATAGTTAGAGACTGCAATGAGTTGCACAAGCATTTCAGTTAAACACGGTGCATTTAAAAACACTGTACATAATCAGAAAAGTGATGTCTCCTTTTTATCTCAGGCAACTTACATATTAAACATTGGTACTAATAACAATAAATTAAATGATCCTGAACTGAAAACCACTTAAAAGTTACATACAACGGTTTCCTTCATTAAATGTTTTTTGCACTGAAGATTTAAATGTTAATTAATAGAAAAATTCAGAGCCTTGAAATCTTGCTCACCTGGGAAGGCGTCTACTATTGAGAAGCTTACTAATTTTATAATTCATTTACTAATTTTTCGTCTATGTTTCCTTTTTTAAAAAAAAAAAAAAAAACAAAAAAAAACAAACCAGACAACTCCTCCTCCAATTTGTTAAACCACAGTATTAAATTAGCAGTTTACTAAACTCAGGAAAAAGTCGTCACTATGTCACATAACTAGTTACATATAGAGAAAAAGCTCCACAAATTTCCTCAAATCTCCCATCAAAATGCAACAGAACACCATTTTTTAAAAAAGTGTAATCTTACAGCTGGTATTTCTAAAATGAAAGCAATTACAACGTTAGACTCACCATGGCTGTATTTTCAGGAAGTGAGCACTAGCCTCCACACATAACTTATCTTCCTTTTGAGTAATATTTGTTATTCATGTATCCTAAACAATTTAATTTGTAATCGCTATTTCCCCTTTACAAAGCGAGCAACAGAGATGAGGGTGAGGCAAGCTGTAGAAAGTCATTTATTAGGGCAGAGATAGCAACACAGCACAGGTTTACAAAGTCCCAGAGTGTCTCCTTCAAGTTTCATAAACTGCCACTTCCCCATAGTTTTCACACAGTTTTAGAAAAGATACCACTTAATAAATTATTGCTTCTATTTTTCAGTTATGTTTGTGAAACATTAACATACGAACATTAAAAGAGCAGCATTACAAAAACGCATTTGCCAGATAGTGTGATCTGCCTTTGTCTTACTAGCTCTGTCTGTCTAAGCTATTGCTAAATGAAGAACATTCTGTACAGTATGTTCAAGTTCTTGATCCCATTTCATTTCAATAACTCAGAAAGACACACCATGGGGTTTTTTATGCTTCTAAACTCCATGAGCAGAACTTTTATCCCATGAAGTTCAATGTTTTGACATTTTTAGTCTTTTTATCTATGTTAAATCCAGGCTATGAGGACAATTAAATTCATTCATTTTTCACACTCTTTCTGGGCTGTTCCATTACTAGTGACAAAAAAATACAAGTTATACCAGACCAAAATGAAAACAAGAAAAAGAAAAGAAGCAGCAGTTTGAGCAAAAAAAAACCCAAAACCAAACCAAAACAAAAAACAAAACAAAACCCAGAAGTGCTAGATCATCCAGATCTAAAAACAAAGTGGAAAACTGTAAAAATTCAAGGACAAGCAGGGCAGTTACAGGTGAAATAAGCAAAGACAGGGGCCACTGCCACAAAACCCAAAGATCTTTTTTCCTGCCCCAGTCACAATAAATCCCCACCCACTCGGAGCAGCACACAGTGAAAGTGATCCATTCTTCCAGAGCAATTTCTGCAGCTACTATTTAAGAACTCCTTCGGAGAAGGTATGAATAAATAATTCAGCTGGAAATACCTGTCAAGCAGCAGGATGTTTCATGCTACTGTACCTACAGCAACCCCATCCGACCAAGTAAAACCAGACGTTATCTGTCCACAGGTCTGACACCACACTACAATCTCATTTTACGGAGAGAAAAAGGACCCCACGGGCAACACGGGCACACAGCCTGGGACACAACTTGTCTGTCCCAGCCCCCCTGTCCCCGAGAATTACAGTGCCGTAACCTCAGAAACGCCCGGGAAGATGGAGTTGTTGGTCACATCCTTCGACACCGTCCTCACGGTGACACTGGGAGGGTCTCCCTGACACACACACCCCCACTACGCTGCGACCACGCCGCCGGGGAAAGGGGACGAGCCCGCCACCTCCCACGGCGCCTGGCGAAGCCGTGGCACCCTCAAACCCTGCCGAGGGCGAGAGGGACCCCTTCGCTTTCCCCTCGCCTCCCCAAGGAGAGCGGGCATCGCTGCCAAGCCTGCCCCGAGGCAACTCGTCCCCGCCGGCGACCGGTGCCCCCCGCCAGGGGACCCGTCCCTCACGGCAGGCCGCAGGCAGACCTTCTCCCACCGCAAACCAGCCGACGACCCCGCGGCCTCGAGCCCGAGGAGCAGAGCAGGGCCGGCCCGGGCCTGCTGCGGACCCCCAGCCCGACCTCCCCGCCAGGACACACCAGACGTCAGGGGAGCCCAGAGAAACCTACAGAAGGGCACAGCCGGCATTAGCTAAATCCCATAACGATCTGGACCTACATATCTTAAAAACCTCGACAGAGTGGCCGGGCGGGGGGTCAGTGGTGGAGGTGACGGCCAGACCTGAGGCCCGCTCCCACCGCAGGAGAC
>NW_020799095.1:119756575-119780566 GCF_003259725.1 Athene cunicularia
AGAGACAGGTCTCCTGCGGTGGGAGCGGGCCTCAGGTCTGGCCGTCACCTCCACCACTGACCCCCCGCCCGGCCACTCTGTCGAGGTTTTTAAGATATGTAGGTCCAGATCGTTATGGGATTTAGCTAATGCCGGCTGTGCCCTTCTGTAGGTTTCTCTGGGCTCCCCTGACGTCTGGTGTGTCCTGGCGGGGAGGTCGGGCTGGGGGTCCGCAGCAGGCCCGGGCCGGCCCTGCTCTGCTCCTCGGGCTCGAGGCCGCGGGGTCGTCGGCTGGTTTGCGGTGGGAGAAGGTCTGCCTGCGGCCTGCCGTGAGGGACGGGTCCC
Source organism: Athene cunicularia (assembly GCF_003259725.1). NCBI lineage: Eukaryota > Metazoa > Chordata > Aves > Strigiformes > Strigidae > Athene > Athene cunicularia. The sequence continues at coordinate 119,756,900 of NW_020799095.1, forward strand.
CTGGCGGGGGGAGAGTTTCCCTGTGCCTCCTGTGCTGCTCTGCTGCACGTCTTCAGTCTCCAGATAATCAGATCTTTCTCTGCTGGTGGTCTGGTGGCTTACCTGCCTGAATTAGCATGGATATATTTTTAAGTGGCAGCATTTTTGGAGCCTACATTTTCTTTTCCTGGACTGGAACATTCTCTTTCCTTTGCACTGGATGATTTTGTGGTAACTATGTAGGTGAAAACAACAAGCACCCCTCGCTAGAAGCAACCTGCATGCAATCAATAAATTAGACAACTTGCGGAAACACTTTTCATAAAGCAGTTATTCCAGCTATAGTATTTAAGAACTAACAGATCCTTAAGATAAACCTACAAGATGTTTTACCAAAAAGAAAAGTAAAACAATCATAGTGGATATGGAAGAGCAAGGATTTAATAAAGATACTGATTTTATAGGTCATTATAATCTCCATCTCTCCACTGCTCTTGCAGCACGTTCTCCAGAAACACTGGAGAACTTTTCTCAGTTCCTCCACACCCACACGTTCTGATGATGTTAAAGAATCCCTTTGGGTCACCTCTCCATTGGTAGCACCCAATTTTTCCTTCAAAGATGGCCTGATACACATCCAGTTAAATTACTGGACAATTGTTCTTAGTTCGTATTTACCTTTGAAATCTGCTTCTTTAATTTTAGACCTGAAGAAAGGTGTGCATCTGAAAGCCCACCTACTTTCTTCATATTACTTAGTATGATGCAACCTACAAGCTTCACCTTCTAGTTACGTTTTCATGTATCCTCAACTTTGAAAATGACCAACTGGAGGAAAACAAAAACCCAGCACAACACAGCATCAGCTTCCAATGCATATTTATCCTCAGCAGTGCTGCTGCTATTACAATGAGCATACAAACTTTGGGGGTTTGCTTAAAGGGGGAGGAGTATCCTTGCCCTGTGAGGTGGCTGCATAAGGGAATGAGCCTCTTGGCTTTGTGGGAATTTGCTGATAACAGAATTGAGTACATGTCAATTTTTGAGTAGGAAAAGAGAGTAGTCTACCAAAAGTAAGGATGGAAAAAGTATCGCCCTGTAAGCCAAGTCCTATACATTTTTTTTTCTCTAAATTCAACCTCAGTTCTCAGTCACAAACTATGGGTTCCTGATGCTGTGAAGCCTGGCATTGCTCTACTGACTTCATTTAAATAACACTAAGTCAGAAGAGTCTTGCTGTGTGTGTTTTCCCTGGAAGTCAGTATTTATGTACTGTATGATCTCACAGCACCATTTAGGTTGTAGAGGATTTATTGCATTAAGTAGACATTTAGATCTGGTAGAGGTTACTTTTTTTCCTGCAGTTCTTCAGAACTAACTTAGGCTGTTACAGCATTAAGTGGAACATCGCTATTTCTGTTCTACTAGATGTTGTTGTTTTGCACAAACCAAACATATGTTTATCCAAAAATACATTTCTTAATGCCATATGCCACAAAGATAACAAGAACATCAAGTTTAAGCAATGGACATGTGTTTGGCTATAAACATGGACATATTGACTATCTGTGTTGATAGAATCACAGTGAGATAAAACTGATTTCAATCCATTATATTCAGCTTCTTAACCCTGTTCTAGAAAACCCTGTTGAAGGTCAGAGATATGAAAAGGCATAAGCTAATGAATGCCAGCACACTTCATAGACTGCAAGCTGATTTCACATGCAAAGATCAGCTTTGTAGTCTTAAGCTAACTATAATCAGTACAAATACAACTTCTACTCTGTCATAAAGAAAAAAATATCTCTGGACGAAAAGCCATCTTAGCAAAAAATCATAGCTTTTAACTGTGCTTATGTTCAAGAAGTCTTTTTTCCTATCACACAATGTTGGAAGCAAGGCACCTCCACATTTTGGACTAAAATATTGTTTACTGAGGTAACTTAATCTGTGCTGCAAACCCAATTTCTGAGGATAGCAGGCAAATAAAGCAAGGGGCAGTTTTCCCTTTGCTAAATAGATCACAAATTAATTACTATCCATGCTATTTTAGCGGGGTATGTAAGAAATTAAAGCATTATCCTGCAGTTGAAACTCATGACCAGAACCCCCTCATCCCTAAATTCACTTTGAGTAGGGTTTGTTCTTACAGGACTACCAAAGGTGTATTATCACTGTTGTCCCATCTTTGTTTTTTAAAGTGTTTTACAATTACGTATGTGCAACATTTTTAGCTCCTTGTCGTCATGGGAATAGGGGCAGCTGGAGAATTATCCCTGTAGTTTATTGGTTTTTTTCCCTTTCCCTATGTCTCAGTAACCTGGAATGCAGAGAGTGTTTTAATAAGTGTTTTTTTAAGGTGTGTAATGCTATAGGGATTCAATCCCTTAAAGCACAATAAGAAAACAAACACTATTAACAGACTCCCAAAAAGAATTTATATGAATATCAGTATTTTATTCCTTAAATACAATTTCATTCTTGATTTTGTGATGTGTCATAGTATTCTTTGTTCTAAATTATTCAGTAATCTCAGCAATGAAAGGCCCAAAATCCCAGAGTGGGTAGATTTCACAAGGAGTTGGTTATATTGTAATTTGCTGTTCCTTTCCATGTTGACCTTTACCTATGAAAAATGTAGAATACAACACTTTTGCAGTTAACCCTTCCTAATCTGTGGCAGGTGTAGAGATAGCCAAATACTAAAGCTTTATTTTTAAAAACCAAATAACTATTGTGTTGGCTAATGCAGCCTGATCCTGCACCAGTCAACCTAGGTTTTGCCAGACACTGTAAGGATGAGTCTCCTAGGTCTCAAATAGTCAAGTCTTTAGGGGCAAGAGGAATTTCATCTGTTGTCCTCATTCTTTCAGAAGCTATCTTGCACTGATTGATCAAATACATGATTATGATACATATCAAAAACATATAGAGCAAATAATGAAAATTGTACCTCCTACTAAAATTGTTTCTGTAAATATTAATGAATTTGATCTAAAAAAACACTCTTCTTCAGAGTTTGCATTACCTTACAGTTACAGGAAAAATGCAATTCATGTTCCAACTGCGTTTATTAGATAATTTTCTGATAGATCTAACCAGTTTCACAGAGGTCAAATGTGTTTCTTGGTTAGGGTCCCCATAATTTTATATTCCATTCCCTACATTATCCATAATGTTCTCAAACATTAGCAAACATTTTTTTCCTCTGATTTTTTTTTTTTTTTCTATATCATTCTTCTAGGTACTGAACTATCACTGCCTGCTTCTTTACAATTTCTGCCACTATAACAACATGAGAGCTTGTTTTCTTTTGTCTGTGTCCACTGTACTTTTTAGCTTTCCATCTTGCCTCCTTCTTCCACAGAAGTCAGCTATACATTCATGTTACCCTCCCCTTATTACTCCAGTGGCATAGCAACCATGACCTGCAGTGCCAGGAGACCACATCCTCATGAGCATGGAGGACTCCATACCCCTCGAAGGAATTGTGCCAACTATTTCTTCTACTCCTGCCTGCCAGTTGAAGGAAGGGCACTGAGTTTAAAAAGTCTGTGAAATGGAGATCTGATAAACACAAGTCTTACGCACCTGCAGAAAATGCCATCTAAAGATGTAGAATCAAACCAAGACAAGATTATATCATGAATATAAAAAAAAAAAAAATTCACACATTGCTAAAAATGAAAAATACCCTAAATTTGAAAGATGTCTTTGAACTGTTGAGATTTTGTTGTTTTATTACTTAGTGACAATGTAGGTTTTCATCAATGGCATATTCCATTTTCATCTTGGTTCTGAATAGTAACAGGCACATTATTACTTCCAGCCCAGGACTTTCAAAGGGTCGAAAGGAGGCTGAGAAGTTTCACCTTATTGCTGACCCACTGCAAATGCAGTGCCTGCAGAAGAGAGTAATCTTCTTCTTGGATGTCATATGCTTCTATTTCTTCTTTTGTATAGGATTTGACAATTTTGCAGCTACTGGGTGATCAGTGGCTTTCAACTTGTCTGCAGGAAGACTAAACTACCAAAATAATTTTCCATCAGACCAGAATAAGAGTCTGTCTTATTATGTGGACACACAGTTGTTATAATTACTGCAGGGGAAGAAAGAGGACGTGGGGCTAGGGAAAGGAGTGGAATTGCCTGTTTTAATAATATGCCATAATTATCTATTTGTAGTAATTGTCAAGCCATAGCACCAGTAGTCCTACAACTCATTTAAATACTGTAAATACCTATAAAGGTAAAAGCTGTAAAAAATTATAATGAGGATTATGTAGGACCTATATTCAATAAAATCGATCAATGCATTGAGAAGTGCAAGGTTATGTAATTATTAAAAGTTCTTCCACATCAAAAGTATGTTTCCAGAGCCCACATGAGCAGGTTAATTATTGTGTCTATCAAATACAAGGCTTCAGATGCTGCTCACAAATACCTGTAGGGTTAAAATATAATTATAATTTAGTAATTTTTCTTTAATTCTAAAGACTGTAAACTAAAGGCTTCTCGGGGAAGCCCAAGGGTTATATGAATACCAAATTGATTTTGTTCTTAGGAACACACAGAAGTGACTAACTTTATAACCAGTGAAGAAGATACTGATAAGGAATTTTCAAAATTAATTAGCTGTTTGGTTTTGCTAGTCTAGAAGCAAGATAAAATTGCTGGAGAAGAGGTTTCTCAGGTAAATTACAGAGCTGTGCAATACGTTGTCATGGCTCCCGAGGGATGAGAAGCAATTCCTCCAGATGCGGACATCAGACTGCATACTGCTGTCACTGGACCCTGCACACTACATACAAAGCTTGTCGAATTTCATTTTGCAGGCCTGTACACCAAGATGACACGGGTCCAGCCTCTTGGTTTGCTTTTGTTTCTTGAATGTTCCTCAGGAAGACAAGTCTTCATATGGGGTATGACTACCATGAAAATGAACTAGGTTATGAAAGCACAATGGATGAGCAGTTACATGACTATTTCAGCTAAATATTTTCAGACAGTTCTCTTGTTAAGTCATAGTAGTTTATTACAAGTCAAATTTTTCATTTCAGACAAATCTGAAAGCAGCTTAAATGTTAATGCAATATTGATATATCATTTACATGTTCCAAGTAGCTTGCTACAAAATAATTCTGACCCACATGGAGTATCACTTCTGGAAAACATTCTATATCAATTTAGTATGGTAATGTAGGAAGTTTTTCCCTGTATAAAAAGAGAAATTAAGTCCTTTGTGCCATATGCATTTAGATTCTAGGCATTTTTCTGGCTTGGTGATACCAATCAAAACTGAGAACTACTTATGTAAGAGCAAATTAACCTGCACAGCAAGTATCCCACTATTTTACTAGACTAACAAGAATTTATTGCAACCTAGGACATGAATTTGTGTAGTGGTGATTTCGGAGATAAAGGTTTTCTATTAAGTGCAAATAGGATACCAATAGTAATTTTTTTCATGGGAAGAAAAGCCTTAGCTATGAATTCTCACCTGAAAAGACAGTTTTAAGTTTGAATTAACATTAAAGGAATTACAGTGTTTGTTTTTAACTTCAAAGTAACTTCTTTGTTACTTTGGAAAGAAGGAAATGAAAAGAGGAAAGAAATGAGAACAAATAAATAAGGAATAGTGTTAATCCATGCCTGTATTCCCCCAAAAAATCATCTCACAAAACTATGCTGAAAACCAGTAACTTTAGCACTGTACAGTAAGATTTTAATTTACCTAAAAACTCTCAAGTTGTTACTTTCCCCAATCTAATATTTCCGGGGCAATTTTTACTTAATTTTCCATTTCTACCCTCAACAAGTGAGGCTACAAAACATTACATGATTAACATCTTGAAAACTGTCCAAGTATGTAAATTCAATAGAACAAAACATCAAAGTATTCAATTTCTCAAAGAACAATCACAATATTGCATCTCTGATTCTCCTTCCACATAGCATGGCAGAAAAGTCCTGTATTCTGTAAACATAAAATAGTAACGTCGTAATGACAGAGAGAAATACCTCCCCCCCCGTTTTTTTTCCATCTCAGTGACCTTTCTCCCATAGAAGAGATATTGCACCACAATCCACATTTTAGATGTAACCTATGCAAAGCTTTATTTCATGACACATAGCACTTGTTAAAACTTTAATTGATAAAAACTCCCTGCTGTTTTCTCTGTGCTGGCCTAGCGATGACACTCAAACCAACCTTAGAGGTGACTGATAATAATCACAAAATCTACTATGTGCTCTTTTTGAGCTCGTCCAATTCTCTGCAACACGATTCACAGCATTGAAATCTTCCCATGAAATCGTCACATAATACTTTAAAAAGAAATTCAACTCCAATCCAGTTTTCCAAATTTGTCAAGAAAACCTTCAAAGTTGAACTTTTTCCATGGGAAAAACTACCTAATGCCTTTTTTGCTAATTGCAAAGCTTTGGGCTGTCTTTAAAAATCAGCATAATAATTTCCAAATACACTCAACAAGTTCCTGCTATTTTTCTTTGATTCAGTTGTTGAAATTAAGTTTACACCACAGCCTCCACCCTTACGTTTTCAGCTAGGAAAACTGCTTTCTCATTAGTACCTCCACACTAACATTGTGATTTTGTTGACTCTGCAGTAGCTGCTACTCTCTTAAATTATACTGCAACATGAGACAACAAAATAAACAGAACTAGGGACACAAACATGGACTGAAAAGTTTAACTTTCCTGCTCGATTAATTTCCTTGTCCACTTTATCTATCACATAAACCAAGTGATTGAGGCAGGTGTTAGGAAATCCCCTTTAAAGGGAAGAGTAAAAACAAAAGGTGAAAAAAACAATGCTGCAACTTATACCTGAGATATACAGCAATAAAATGCAGACAGAAGCAACCAATTTTCCATACTTACTACCATTAATTAAGAAATGCCTTTTAGACATTGTGTTCAATGCAGCTGTTGAATATAATGGCGTGGTGAATCTTGACGGTGAACCCTCCTTTCTTCGAATCATAACCAAAAGGAATTTCATGTCTTGTGGAACCGAGTTCTGATCATTCAAGATGCAGAGTTTCATAACGGAGACCATCAGAGACTTCTTCAGCAGTTTATACGTACTCAAATAATGAAAAACCATAAACCATCAGGACGTTTCTCATTGCCTAGTTAGTAAAGAATCTGAATTTTTTTATGGCTAAATCAGTGGTTCAGTTTAAAATTTGAATCAACAGATACAGAAATAGCTTACTAAGTAAAAAGGAATATTATGGGACACTTGGTCTTCAAAATGTCTTCAAGACTGTTCAGGAACACCATCCTTTTTTAGTACTTGGTTGTTTTTGAGAATTGTACATACTCGTAATTCAGAGGAGCACAAAGATACCTAGACACTTTAAATCTATGAAACTCTTCAGAACTATGAAAAAAAAACCCTTATACATGCAGTTTTACAACCTATTATCCACACGCTAATTATATTAGCAATTTGCTCGCCACATAGCCATGAGAATTATGATTCTACATATGAATACGTGCTCTGAGAAGTCATAAATCAACAGAAACACAGGTTTAAAAATTTTCAATTTTGAAATTTATTTAGAACTCAGGGGTTAAGCGTGGTAAGTTTCCAATTGTCTGATAATAGCATACCCATGTCACTATCACGGAAATTGCACTAAATCCCTCTGCCCCCCTCCCCCTTAGAAATCTGGTTAGTTTTAACAGCCGGTGGTTTTGCAAATAGTGTGCTCTAGGACACTACTGCATTTCCTGAGTGTTCAAAGCTACTGTATGATACATTAAGCTGAAAGAAAAACAATGAAATTATTATTCAGATCTAAGCAAGCTATTTTACCTTACTGCTGAAGTATAGAATCATAAAATGCAATGTACTTTAACAGGAGATTGTTTTGGAATGCTTAAAAAGGGAAAATAAAAAAGGAAAAAACACCTTATTAAAAAAAAAAATGACATCCTTTTAACTTCAATTTTAAAGTAAATAATTTTTAACTTCAAGTCATTAACCTCAAGACTATTAAAAATTGCCAAAGAACTTAAGAATAGCTCAGATGAAAATGTAGTTGGGACTAAAATATCCATGTTGGTATTCCTTGACCTTTTAGGGTATTCCTAGTGGCTCTAACAAAAGCAGCATAACAGGGTATCTCTGGTTTGTGTTTATCTTTTTAGTGCTCTTGAAAATGAGTTACTAACAGCACTGACCAGAGTGCTTAAACAGGATTTCAGACAATCGCCTTAAAATGCACTTCAGCTTTATCGTGCAAAACCAATCTAGTCATAAACATCCCCACATTAAACACAAGAAATTGTGCCAAAGTATGTGACGTGAATAAATGTCAGCTAATCTATCAACACATTGACAAATGTCAGCTTGTCTATCAAGCATTGTTCAAGCCCAGAGCAAAATTTCATTTGTCAGAACTGAACTCCTCCATGGTCAGACTGCATAGTCTATGTAAGTTACTAGTTTTTGTCCACAAAAATCTCTTCGAGGTTGTATTTACATTGGCAAACAGGTTTAGAAGAGAGTTTCAGCCCTCTAAATTCACCATGAGTTAATACATCAATAAAGAGGTTCCGCCATCTGTCAGCAGGATTTTTCCATGAAAGACCACAACTACTTCTTGATCAAAACAAAGCTGAAGCAGCATCAGCTGATGGACATGCTAACTACATTATTCTTGCATCATTTTTTAATGATGCACTAGATTTATTTTCATTTATAGATGATTTTAGCAGAAGGGTTCTTCAGGATGCAGCTGAACAAAAAGTAACTTCTTGTCTCAAGTTTAATTTTTTTGCTATATGGAAACTTGTTTTGAACAAGGAACTGATAGTATAGGCAACTATCAGCAGGAACTACCAAGAGACGATGTGTTCCACTCTATAATAATATGTCAGTGGCTTGCCAATCCTTTTCCCTTAAAATATTTGTAAAAACATTGGAAATACCTATGAAATTTATAAAACAGCTCCTTAAACATCTGCTTAATGCCCTTTCCTTCAAATATAAAAGACCTCCACATTTCAGGGTCTTTTTCTGCGGATACAAGGGAGAGGTCAAGGAAGAGGTAAAAGATAGATAATTGCTATCTTTTCAGTTGTTACAAAATTTAAATGACAACTACTCTAAAGATTAAATACAGACTTTACATAACCAATCACAACAATGGAAATAAATCATAACTGAAGCCATATAAAATCCATACCAGGTCAAGTGACAGTACATTAAGAATCACCTTATATGTTATACAGAAGATAATATACACAGACTGTAAGAGTTATCTTTTCCCTTAAAAGTCACTGTCAGTAGGATCAGTCTTACTGTACAGACAAGTGACTCGAATATTTGTAATTACTAAGGGGGAAAAATTAGGTTATAAAAGAAAAATGTATCAAGTACACTTTTACGCATTTCTATACTACGATTTAAATTAAAAGCCTTAAGCATTCTCCTACACACTCCACTTTCAACCTAAATGGAGCATTGCTTTCAGTATACAAACCTTAGGGAGGGCATTTCTAATCTAGTTATTTAAACTATGCTAAAGGACAGCTATCTTACAAAGGAGATTAAGTTCAGATGTTTAGAAACTTTAACAATTAACAATAAGAGGAAGTTAGAAACCCTAAACAGCTACTTGTATTTAATTATAATTACCTTTTAGAGAGCATTAGACTAAAATCCAGTATTTTCTATGATCATTGTATTAAAAGAAAGTTCTACCACACCTAAAGGATAAGGCATAGCCATCTACTAATTGGCATATTTGTTTATTTGTCTCAGTTTGTGAAAAGGTCCTTATTTGTGAAAGCAGCAAAACAGACTTCAACTGAATGATTGCTATATGCAAAAGAACTGAAGGCAATTGCCTCTGCAGTGAACTTTACAGTTCTCAACAGCACACACGCAACATGCTATCTGAAAAAAGTTACTAACTGAACTACATGTATTAAATACTGAAAAAAGTTTTACATTTTTATTATAATTTATTTTATTTAACAATCTAAGAAGTTTGCAGCCATCAGAAGTTCCAGTGCAATTTCAGGTGCAATTGGGAATTCAGGAATCTCCGTAGAGCTGTTAGTATAGCGGACCTTGTAGGTGAAATACATGCATACTTTGGATAGGACATGGGATGGGATCTCTCTAAAATTCACCTCATTTGTTTCGTTTTCTGCAAACTGTCCTGTAGAAGAAAAACCAAACAACAAACAACAAAAAGAAAACACAAAACCAGAAGTCAGAATCTCAATTCACTGAAAAATTAAATGCTTTACCATACTAATAAAACACAGTCTAAACAGACTTGTCTAAGTCTGATAATCCTGGGTATTAGATTCTTCAGTGTAAAGCAGGATGTGCCATATTTACAACCCTCAAGAATATTAAGAACCTCTGCACTACAAAATGTTTATTTTGGCTGCAGCCTATTAACAATATTCTGAACAGCTACACCAGAAATTTAGGTTTAATTCTGATGCTTGCTTGATAGGTGCTCTAAAGCTGATGCTCAGCTCAAAGTCAAGTAACAATGTTTTTGGTTTTGTTTGGGTTTTTTTTAAAGGTTATCAATTCAAATTTCTAGCTGTCTTATCCAAGAGAAAAGAAAAAAAAAAAAAAAAGGTTTATAGATGTTCCGTATCTGCATATGCACAATATCAGTAGTCCCGTTCGTGACCCAACTAGCTTTGAATTTCTCAGTCATTCTTACACAAATCTGACAGAAGGTTGGAACCTCAAAGACGCATTAACTTGATAAGTTGTGAAAACAGGCAGGCAGGAGGGACAGGGAAACCCTAGTTCTACTAGAGAAAAGGTTACATACAGTGTGAGTTTATCCCTATTAGATATTGAATAATTTATCTAAAGCCCAAATCTCAACACACAATTATGTCTTGATATTAGCTTTCTATAGTACCTATAAGCATGAAACTTGAACGATATGAAGTCATTCTGTGGTTAGTCCCACAGCCTATCTACTGTTATCTTTGTCCCTCTTTTCCTCATCTCTCTAGACTTCAAACTCATTAAGCTGAAAGACAATACAAAAACCTAACGTACTCCATATTTATGGGAGACCTAGCAATGTTTGTTTCCCCCTATTCCTACAGGAATCCTCTTCTAACTACAAAATAAAGCTACTTACTAATGTCTACACATATTTGCGTAGAAATATCTGCATGCACTGAAGCCAATATGGCTTGAGTTTTAGTACAGGACAGTAGGAAGCAACAGAAGAAATGTTAGCATACTGGCAATGTCACAGTACTGAAATAGAGCACATTTACACATCAGTGAAATGATGACCTACTGAACTAGACAGCAAGAGTACTTTTCCTTTTGAACTCATTTCTAGTTTTTATACAACATATTCTGGAATGCTGACTCCCTTAGAGAGTTAGTTTTCTAAGCAGGCTACTTTGCCTTTTATTTCTTCACATTGTTTATGGAACAAATTTCAGAGCAGGCCACATAACTACTCTTTCTTTCTCTTACACGTCTGGGCAGCTAACATGGAGTGGATCAGACACAACAGACTCACTACGTATTTTCAAATGCAACCGTTACAATGACATTTAACAGAACATTACACTGAGAATTTTAATTGCTCAGTTTGCCCAACTCACTAAGTAATTAAAAAACATATTAAGCGAATAGATCTCTCCAGTAATCCCCCTTGCCAGAATCTGAAGGAGAATATGAGAACAACTATATTCTGACCAGAGCTCCATGTAGCCTACTGCCCACTACTCAAGTGGCCAAAGATAAACGTATGGGATGAGGGTACAGAAGAGGGAAAGCACATGTGTTAACTTCTCTCTGTTCTCTCCTCCACCCTTTCAGTCTTCAAGAAATAGTTCAGACACTTCTTAAACCAAAGGTAGTCATATATACAGTAAAACTTAAAGAGGGGAAGGACCTCATGTGTATCTACCCTCCTCTCAAACTTCAGCTAAATTTTTGTCATTAAGCTCAGAAACTCCTTGCCATAGGATCTTGTGAACGTGTTGTGGCCTAAACCCCAGTAGGCAGCTAAGCATCACACAGCCACTTGCTCACTTCACCCTGCAGTGGACAAGGGAAGAGGAAAGGAAGAGTAAAACCAAAAAACTTCATGCGTCAAGATAAAAAAAATGTGTAATAAGCAAAAGACAAGTGGAAGAAGAGAAAGAAAACAAAACAACTGATGCAGGGGTAATCACTCACCACCTCCCATAGGTAGACTGATGCCCAGGCAGTTCCCAATCAAAAGATGGCTAACCTCCCTAAGGAGGTTTTTAACTCTCCCTTTTTACTTCTGAGCATGACATCATATGGCATGCAATACCTCTCTGGTTAGTTTGGGTCATCTGCCTGGTTGTGTTCCCTCCCAACCTCTTGCACGCCCTCCTGTCTATTCACTGGGTGGGGCGAAAAGTGCAAACACTCTTCAGCGACAGCTAAAACACTGGTGTTTATCTGCATTGGTTTGGTCACAAATCTAAAACACAGAACCATATGAGCTGGCATGAAGAAAATTAACTCCACACCAGCCAGACCTGCTACAGAATACTAGAAATTCCACCATGGAGGTGGCAGTAAGCAACTATCAATTCTTGTTTGTTTTGAATGTGACAGCTACACATTTCATGTAATACCCTCAAGTTCTCATACCACGGGTATGAAACTAGTACTAATGACACTAAGATGTCTAACTGTCCAAGGGCAGACAGAGGCCAATTATATGTTTGGTAGCACAATACGCTGCAGAGGTGGACTGTTCCACTGGAAACAGGAACTAGGCAGGATCTGGAAAAGTTAACATTTATTCCAGCTTTCGATCACTGCATAAATTCAAACTGTCCAAAAGTGAAAATGAAGGACATGAAGGCACTAAATCTTTTGTACCTACCTGGTCCACTCAACATAGCTTTTATTGTTCCTGATGTTAATGCATGCTCTCTTTTTACAATGAACTCATGGCCATCGGAGGATATTAACTTCACATACATAGCATCTGGGCCCTCACACCCACCGTATGTTTTCTCTTCTCCATCTATAATGGAAAACAGATTTACAGTTTCAGAACACAACGACTGATTCATAACACTATGAATGCAAGCTGCAGTCTTTTCTATGACTATGTTTGCAGACCAAAGAACCCAATACAACCAGAAATAAGACAGAAGCATTTTGCATATTTGAAGATGACTTCTCTGAAGCACTAAATCTGTTTTAAAGAATTTTTGCAAAAGTAAGAATTTTTTTATTAACATCTCTGCTCTGTCATCAAATTCTGACATGATTTCTAAAATCTGCATAGGGATGAAATTTTCCTTTAGACAGTCTCAAGTGAACTGAACATGCTACTGCTTCCCTCCATAAGGCTATTGCTATGTTTATCATACTAGTACTTACTAATATTTACATAAATAAATATCTAATATTTAAAATACAGACTGTTTTATGAAGCACATGCAAGAATAAAAGCAGTCAGTATTCCTGTACCGAAGAAACAGCATGAAATAAGATCCATCCTCCCCCACTGCCCAGCAAGACCCAGAACTATAAAGCATTAGTGCACACCTGTGTTGGAAGCTTTGGTGGAAAACAGGGGTAGTGCAAAAGCACTAACCCCAAGGGAATGTGCAAATTCTCCTCATAGCAATTTTGACTGTTCTTTTTCTGCTTCCCTTCTCCTTTCTGTCTCGTTATACACCCACTCTCTACTTTGTTTCTCTAAAAATCCTTATCCCCTTTCCCGTTTTGTTCATTCATTCTCTCCTAACAGTGCTATCTTTAACAGTTGAAAAAACAACATAACTGTTGTCACGACTGCAGACTTCACTCTGTGAAGTCTTAACCGTTTCTCCATCTTGCACCTGTCTTGCCTATTCAGGCAGCACACTCTCTGGGGTAGGAACCACTGACTACTTTGTGCCTGTACAGTGCACAGCACTACAGGGCACCACCACACGAAGGAGACTGTCCTTGTAGTTTGGTCTTTTTATGTTCCTGTAAACTCTAAAGTAATAAAGACTGCAGTAATATTAAAATATTTTTGAAAAAGTGAGTGTAAAAAAACCCCTCACCCCACTAAATATACAATTTCTGTCAAATTCAAACTGGAAAGTTAATGCCTTCTTTCAAATACTGTATTTTATAAGGGACAAATATAGGAAGTATTGCTAAAATTCCATTAAAAAAATACTTGAATTTGACTTTGCACATAAAATTTGATTTTTCAGAACAGTATTAATCTTGTTCAAAAGTTAAAAATTAAACTCCTGGACGTTTTTCCATCCTGGAAAAGTGTAACAGAAGAGACCTGTATACTTCTAGAAAAGTAATGTACTGCCAGTATTTCATGATTGTATGCAGAAGTACCAAAGATAAAACAGATATAGACTACAAACTTAACATGACTGTTAGTGTTGTTTTTACTTCTGACAAAACAAAGAATAGAAATCATATTATATTAATATTAGTATCAGTATTTTGCATTTTATCTAGCATTATAGGAAATAAAACATTCCCACAATCAGTTGCTTTGTGAATTTGAAGTTAAAATTAAATTACCATGTAGTTATTGCCAATTTTAATAAAGTACTGCTAGTACCAAACATGCTAAAATGCATTCAGAAGTATAGCTAAAACTGCCAAATCATGTTTGATTAATCAGTCATTTGTAACAGCAGATATGACAGTTTCAGACATTTAGTCAGATCTCACACACACAATGTAAATTATCAGAAATTAGTCCTTACTATGATCTCTTAAGACAGAATTCAACAAGCTGACCTTGGTTAGCAAACAAAAAAAATATTTAAAATAGGACATAGTGAAATTTTCTTGTCCACTATCTAAATGTTTAGTTCTACAAAAGCCTAAAGGCATCTTATTTTAGAATGCATATTTTCAGCACTATGCATATTAAGCAAGTGAAATATATTGTTAGATAGATGCACTCTGAACAAGTCTTTCAATAAATGAACAGTGATTTGAGAAAAATCCTCCTAAAAATGACCATAGGAAGTTCCATTAATTTTTGAGGCTACAAGAAAAACAGTGACAAGATCAACATTTAAAATCTCACAATCCACCTATTCTTTTGATGTAAGAAAAAAAAAAAGCTTCACATTATAGGAAAAAAACCCCAAAACCTCCAAGATGATAAACTTACCCATTCTCTTCTTATAAAAAAAAATTGTTTCTTTTCAACAGCAGATTTTGCAATAGGAGCGTCTGAAAAAACACAAGTGGCAATATTTTCAGTCAGTAGTACAATTTCTTAAGTCAGCTTTAGTTATCAGCCTTTATGTTACCATAAACACTTCAGAAAAGAATATGATGATACACAACATGCAATGTTGATGGGCATTACACTTGGAAAACATTACGTTTTGAAACTTATTTTTGCTGTCCAGAGACTCTTACCATATTCAAGAATCTCCAAATTTTAGCTTACTTTGTAAAGAAGTTGTTCCCATAAGCTTTTTAAAGACCCTTGACTATAAAGCCAGAGGTATTTCAAGAGCCTTATGACTTTTATCACTATAGACACCATCCATGCAATAATATTGGGGAAGTAAGGAAAGTTAAGTTTTGCCACACTGCAAAAGGCACTTAAGGGACTAAACGGCCTGTCTACAGAAAAAAAAAAAAAGTCAGGGAACAGTTCACCATGTTGTGAATAGAGGAGTGATTGTCCTGCCTTTCAGAGGGACCTTGACAAGCTGGAGAAAGGGGCCAACAGCAAACCAATGAAATTCATCAAAGGAAAATGCAAACCCTTGGACCTTGAGAACAATCATCCCAGGCAGCAGTACCAGCTAGAGGCCAACCAGCTGGAAAGCAACTTTGCAGAAAGAGACCTAGGGGTACTGGTGGACACCAAGTTGAACATAATCCAGCAAGGTGCCCTTACAGCAAAGGCAGCCAACAGCACCCTGGGCTGAATTAGAAGTGTTGCCAGCAGGTTGAGGCAGATGATCCTGCCCCTCCACTCAGCACTAGTAGGACACATCTGGAGTGCTGGGTCCCCAGCAGGAGTCTGAAGAGCCACAGAGATGACTGAGGGATTGAAGCACCTGTCATATGAGGAGAGGCTGAAACAAGTGAGATTGTTTAGGCTGGAAAAGAGAAGGCTCAGGGATCAGCTTAATCAGTGTGCACTAAATACCTGGTCTCCAATCTGTCCTTCCCAGAAGATTGACAGTTCCTGATACAGCCACCAATGTCACCTAGATAATCTACTTCAGACATTTCATGTAGGTATTCACATGGTAAGTTAACCAGGAGCTTCCCTAGCTTATCAATTGACATTCAGCCTACTGCATATGTATTTCGCCAGGAAAATGAATCCAAAGAGTTAGAGCAAAGGAAGCACTTATTTGCAAAACAAATCTGCTATGTTCAGATACAACATATATTTCTTTATGCTGAACTGCATCTATGCTGTGGATGAGAAATTCTACCCACCCACCTGCCGTCCTAAAATTCCTTTCACATCCATAGCTACTCTTCAAACATTAACCCATTAACCCAAATGAGCTACCATTGTGTGCCCATAGGTTCAGAAAAACAGCGCTGGTGATTCTGGGTGGTTTTCCAGTGTCCAGGACAGCAGACTGTTAAGTATTCTGACAATCCACGTTGCTTCAAAAAGCAGGGAGCAACAGCAGAGGCACGAACTATGATTATTCACTAGAGAAGATCCCAGAGCGAGAGGTGTGAAAAAACAGAATAGAAACCACTCCCCCCTCCCTCCTGTATTTCTGGTAAAAGCATAGCAAAAAATGTAAGCAAATTGAGGGAGCTGCAAGATTTGAACAAAGTTTTAGAGAGATCTCATTTTTTCAGAACTTGCAGCTCTTTCCTACTGCTGATGCTTCCCTTCTGAACAACACTTCTGTGCTAATTTGTTCCATCTCCCTTTTTTCATAACCACAAATATTAAATAGTCTGAATGTTTTCTCAAGCTTTCACAAGAAGGCACTTTGTTATGTACACCTAATCAAACTACACATGCATAACAAATAGTTTAGTTGTCTGTGGAGAACTGAGCAAAAAGCATCTTCCACTTACATAGCTGTCTTTGATAATTATCCTGATTTTACAGAAATATCTTACAAAATATATTCCTTCCCCACTGGTATAAGGAACATCTTCACCTGTACTCTTGCAGATGAAAAGTTCCCGAACATAAGGTGTGTTCAGGAATGCCCTTTGAGAGTTAATTTGTGTATGCTGTCATAGAGATATCATAATATCAAGTGTTAAATGCCTTCGCCATTTTCAATGATTCCAAGATCTCATCCAAGAAAATTAGATTTGGGTGCTGGAACAGTGGAGGCATAAAATTGATGGAATTTTTCACCCTATTCAATAGCTTTTGTAAGTGGAAATCAAGCCTCTTATTGCAGAGTATCTGTTGCCCAGAAACTGAAGGGATACATTATTACTTCTACTTCACAGAAGAGGGTAACTTGTGCTACCCCCTTCTCTAGCCACAAAACCCTTCCCCCTACATTCCAAAAAGAATAGTGAAGCTGCTTATGATTTATTATTATTATTATTATTTATTTATTTATTTATTAAAACCACAGAAGTAGTGATACCATTTTGTGGAGGTACTGGTGACGATAAAATGTGCCTTGGTTTCCAATACAAGTAATGCCACTAGATACAGGAATAGACAGGCTAGTTAGTGAGAATGCAAATATATTAACACCTTGCCAGGTAAAAGCGTAATTTGAGGAGACTGATACAGTAAAGCTGCAGGAAACAAAAAAATGTCTACACCAAAACATTAGAGCTCTCCCAAAAAACTGCAATGAGTATTTTAATCAAACGAGATGTGCTATCCTATGACTAGAGAGAAAAAAAAACCCAGTAGTTAACACTTAAAGAAGAAAAAAATCTGGCTCAGTGGTCGAATCCAATTGTATTAAAGAGGAAAACAGAATAAAACCGCAGTAAGCATTAGCAGATTTAAGACATGCTGGAGTAATCCAATACCTAAAAGACAAATCAATTATTTCCTTGAAAAAACAAAATTCAAACAAGATGCAATCTGAATTAAGTAAATTTTCTGAGATTAAATACATGTGATAAGAGGGTAATCTTAAAATGAGAAAGAAACTTTCTACAGGAATACAGTATGATGTTGCAAACATGGAAAAACTGCACTAGGAAAGAACTACTAGTTCCTCCAAAAATTATACCAAACTTTTTTTTTTTCTTTAAACCATGATGCCAGAAAAGAACAGGTAGATTTAGATGAGAGAGAAGTGGAAAGCACTGCAACAAGAGGGACACAAGTGACCGGTCTTGAAAAATGGCATACTAGAAGCCACATGAAACAAAGTGGAAGATTCCTGCACGTAGGGACTGATAGAAGCTTTTTTCACATAGTCAGGGCTTGTTATTTGGGAGCACAGTCATTCTGTAGTCAACTATAAACCAATGCACCTCTGTAGAGGCAAAAGAAAAGAAAAGAAAGAGGAGGTAAGGAAGAGGCAAATGCACATCAAAGATTTCTTTGCAATAGAAATAGGGAAATATGAACATTGTTGCACATGAGCAGCAACTTGTCTGGAATACCACACACAATTCTGAATTCCTGTTTTCAAGAAAAAGAAGTTCTAATTACAAGAACTACAGAAAAGAACTACTAATATGACCAAAGAGCCTGTCATACAAAAGAAAAATTAGTCCTGCTTACGCAGCTTAGCAAAATAAAAACAGAATGAAAATAAATACAACAACTCATTAAAAGGATAAACATCAGAAGGAGATATGTCAACATTATTCCTTAGTTTAAGTCCAACAAATGAACATAAACTAAAAAACCCCCAAAATTTATACTGCTATTCCAGAAACCAAGTTTGGTTGCAAATATAGAACAAAACTAACATTCTGTTGCCAAAAATAAAAGATGCAGCATGCCTACCTGCTTTTGAGAAAGACATTGTACATTCCGTTATGATGCATTCAACATGTAAGTATGTAAGGCATACACTTTGGTTTCACCCAGTTTCTACTCTGATATAACAATGTGTCATTTCCCTCCCCCAAAAAATCTGAAAAGATAATCATGAATACTATTAGGAGCAGCAACAAAGCTGTTGAAGGACCTGGAGAATAAATCCTATGAGGAGAGATTGAAGGAGCTGGGACTGTTCAGTTTGAGGAAGAGAAGGCTGAGGAGAGACCTCATCACTCTCTACAGTGACCTGAAAAGACATTGTAGAGAGATTGGTACGGGTCTCTTCTCACAGATTATTAGTGACAGAACAAGGGGGAACAGCTTTAAACTGCAACAGGGGAGGTTCAGACTGGACATTAGGGAAAAAAAATTCACAGAAAGAGTGGATAGACACTGGAATAGGCTGCCCAGGGATGTGGTGGAGTCACCATCCCTAGATGTGATTAAGGATCGTTTAGATGAGATGCTGGGGGATATGGTGTAGGGGAGAACTTTGCAGAGTAGGGCTGATGGTTGCACACGATGATCCCAAGAGTCTTTTCCAATCTGAACAACTCTATGATTCTGAATCTGAGTATAGATTTACTCCTTACAAAATATGGACAGCAGAGAACACAGAAAAATCAGAGTCAATGCAACAAAAGGGGAGGGAAAGAAAAAACATAAATCTGGGAAACCTGAAAAACCTAAAGAAGCAATAATAACCTGTTAGCATCTATTGGTTCCTCTTCTGGATCAAGAAGTGTTCAGTGCGTCATGACACTTGATAAAGATTAGATCATACTGCAGTTCAAGTTTATTATTCTGTGAAAAGCATCTTCTTTCCAACAACTATGCTCAAGTTACGCAAGACAGTTAACACGATCTTGCACAAGCCACAGCTAGTAGTCAACTATCTTATTGGTTCATAAGTTTAGAGCAAAATAAGTGGGAACAGCAATAGAAATACACTGAAAAAAAGGCACAGAAAGCACACTAGTTTTGATGTATTTATTTTTGATAGAAACCTTAATTTGTTATGTAACTTCCCCAAAAATGAGAAAAAAGAAAGGGACAAAGAAAAGAAATCAGACAGATGAAGGATGCAGAAATCCCTGCCACACAGAAGTTATTGCTTGTGTGTGTAGAAAAAGCAGTGTGGAGGAATTTTTTCTGCCCAGAAATATTTTTTTAAATTGAAAATTGCATGCCCTTCAATATTAAATAATAGGTTAGAAACAGGAAAGTGAACTGATATGTTCTCTTACCAGAAATTCTTTTCTTACAGTGTATTTTCCAGTATACTATTTACTGTAAAACATGTCACTATTTTCCTTCTGTATAATAAGAACAATATAAATGACAACATTTGCCAATACAACATGAAGGAAGAGACTCAGTGGGATTTCTGAAGATGCCTGGTAACTACCTATATTTTAATTACTTTTCCACATTTTATAGCTGCCCCTATCTGACTTCACCAAGACTACATCAGTGCAGCAGCAGGGAAGAGAACATCCAAGTTTTCTGAACACTCAAACATTTGCTTTTTTTATTATATATTTTCAGCCTGACTATTTCAGACTCCTGCAAAGAACCACTGATTTTTATTGAAGTACATTCATGATTCCATTTCCTCTTCAAGAAGCTTATGTGGCATTACCAATTAGGTAGCTCAGCTCCCTGCCTTTAATCTCAAAAAAGCACATACATTAGGCATGATTGCACTCCGACCTTGCCTCCTTAAAAAATAAATTAAAAAAAAAAAAAGAGCAAAACCTGCATTTGTTAAGAGAAAGATTACATAAAAATGATAGGCCACTTTTTAATCAATGAGGGAGAATACAATACAACTAAAACCAGCATATTTGGCACAGAAAATTTCCAACCAGTCTAAAAGGGAAGCTCTTGCTGCAGAAAACATAAAATGTTTGTTAGATATTAGAGAACTGAAAATTTTCACAAATTGCTGGAATATTTACACATACAAGGTAGAATATAGCAAAGTATTATAAATCATGGTAATTAACCCCCACAAAGCAAGTGTTCTTGTTAGCATACATAAACATCTTATTCTCCTCCTTACAACTCTAAGGAGAAATACTATGGTATAGTAAATTTATTTTGATCACTTTCCTACTTCTCTTGAGCATCAAATGCAAGAAAAAAAACCAAAGCATGTCCATGACCCTCTCATCTCACTCCCAAAGCTGTGTGCTCATCTCTCAAGCTTCCCAGAATTTACAGAATATAATTTCCTTGTAGATCTTGTATGTTGATGAGACTGGAATAGACTTGAAGGACATATTCTAATTTGACTGAACACATGCAACCACTGTACAGAATTCAGAACCCCATTGCTTTATTCTGGTTAGCACAAGAAAATTAAATCTCTGGAAACATTTCAGGCACTCAGATTCTTTGATCCCACAGAAAACTCTTCAAAAATTCAGATTATGGTCTAAAGAAACTCAAATGCCTTCCAACTAATTAGCTGCAAAACTCACACATGGCTTTTGTACGCTTCAGCTGGTGACATTTCTGTATTCTACTCTATCAATTTTTGGAAAACATGGGGCAAATAACACAAATGTCTTTACAATTCCTAGGTTAGTTTAGAAGCCAAATGTGACATTTTCTGATGTCATTTGTATATTAGTAAAAGTTCATCAGTAAACAAAGGCTGTTGTGTGTTAGAACAGTAGCCTCCTACTGTTCAATTCTAAATTCTAGTCTTATTCTTGATCCTATACACTAACATTTAAAAATACCGCTCTTCAGTATTCATTGTTCAGTATGCATCAAAAATAATTAATGTAAATAAGGATTGAAGCATATTTAGAAAACACAAAGGAAAACTAGTACAGCATGATTTCCCAATCAGCTGATTCACAGGCACTAAAATTCAAACATTCAGGGGCACACTGAAGTGTGACAGGAAGGTGTACTACAGGTGAATGCCAGTTAAGATAAACAGGAGATGAGGTAGATGTATGGAGTATCAAAGATGTCACAGAAGATGTTTTTTTCTATCTGAAGAAAAATCCCAATAAAGTTTTAAGGAGGGGGAAAAAAAAGGTCAGGGGTATATTACTGTATTTTTTCCTAACATACAATAAAAGCCCTGTACTGTACACCTCTTGCCATTAGGGGGAAAAAAAGCTGTTAGCTTATTGCAAATTTTAGTAGAGTATGGATTTCTGTCCTCTCATTATATGCATTCATCAAAAACTACTGTTATGCAAACTACCTCATAATGAAGATAATTAAATTCTGAACAATTCAAGGTGCAAGAGAACTTGTCAAACCACATCAAAATTCCTTTATTTTAATCTGACAAAACCCATACTTTTATGACAAAACTCAAGGGTTTCTTGTAATATTCACCGAGAATTGCAAAAACACAGTAAAACACCTGAGGCTAAGTATACTTTCAAAAGATATTAATTTATCCCCACACAAAGCATTAGGGACAGAAGCACGAACATAAACATATCAGAAAAAGAAATATGAGGTTGGGACATAGGAAGATGGTACCTCAGAGAATCAACTGGATCTCCTCACTGTACCTATAGCAAGTCTTCACATTAAGGCTACATGCAACTACCTAAATCTCTTCATCATCCATGCCAGTATAAAAAAAGGAATCTCAAATTACTTTTCTCTGACACAATAAAACGCTGATCTCAAAGTGTAAGGTATGCGCTATATTTTGGTCCTTAGTATAGGAAAAGGAGAAAATAGGAGCACATAAGGGTTTATTCACAAATAAGGGCACAAAGTGGTTCTTATCCTAAAGCGCTCTCAGCCTTCTACTTACCTACGTTTTTCTGGCTTACTTCCAAATTTAACTTTTGCAAGTGATCTTCAGCAAACCCAAGTAAACAAGGGCCTATGACTATCTAAGTCTCCCTACAGTGCAAGACGTAACTCACAATTTACAGTATTAAACGTCTTTAATAAAGTTTTGGCACATAGTATTACACGATGTAAGATTAAACTGGCCATCAAAGTTAACAGCAGCATCACTATCACCTATTCATTCATATATATATATATATATATATATATATATATATGAAGCCATCAATAACTTAGCAATGCTCAGGTTTCCTTACATAAAAGCAAATTCCCCCTGTAAGGAACACATGGTACTCAAAAGCTTATTTTTCTTACTACATGTAAGAGTATCACCCTTTTCCATCAACCTTGATTCGCTTATATTCGTCGACCATTACAGCTAAAGCACTTTAGCCAGCACTTCTCACCTTGGTATAACAACCCCTGGGAGTGCATCCTAAATGCTTTCGGCCTTAGTTTTTCCCCTCTCTCTAGGGCCTGGCGTAGGAAGAGGGTGGACAGCATTTGTGGCAGAAAAAGTTTAAGAGCGATATTTAATTAAACCACCGTACCGGAAAGCCCCTTTCCCGGCGGCGCCTGGATTTCAAGGAGAGCGCTTCACTCCCGCATTTAGAGGGCAGAAACGCACCCTTCGCCACCGTCCCGGCGGGGGAACCCCGATCTGGCACCACATCCCTCCATACACCCCCCACCCGCTCCCCGCGCTCCCCGGACCGCTCCAAGCCTCTCCGCTTCGCGGCCCGGTCCCCGTCCAGCGGCCCAGCTCCCGTCCAGCGGCCCCCGCCTCGCCTCTAGGAGCAGGGCGAGGGCGGCGCGAAGGGCGAGGCCCGTTCCCCTCCGAGGGACAGGCCCCAGGAGGTGC
>NW_020799095.1:119780616-119829853 GCF_003259725.1 Athene cunicularia
ATGTGTGTAATGTGTAGATTGGTACTGATGTTGCTTGTCTGTGTACTGCTTTCATCTTTCAGGTTGCATCTTTTCAAGGAGTGGCTCTTCGCAGCCTATGCACATCCTCCCCTCATGAACACCCAGAACATGGAAGATTAGTTTATAAAGGAAATTTGGCAAAGGCAGTGTTAGGTATGTGACTTGAAGTGATTTGTAGTGCTTTTTTATTATTTGACAGTGGTTAATAACTTTAAAATGCAATGTTATAAGTGTGAGTATTCCTTTCCAAGTGCGCTAAATCTTGGATCCTCTGTACAGCAAAATAATATTGTGTCAGTGCTTGGGTTCTGCTTCTACAGTTAAGCATGCAGAGAGTTCTGTAGGTACTGTACATCTATGTAACCCCTCAGCCTCCTGTGTCTCTTGCAGCCTTTGGAATGCATTGCCCAATCCAGTAGCAAACAAAGACTAGTTGTACTGCTGTTTACATTCTATATGCTTTCAAGTGTTACTGAAATGTTTCTGAAGTAGACAAATACTATGATGGAATACACTATCTGTAATGAGACTTTGTTGATCTTTCTTTGACCAGTTAATGTTATAAAGACCAAATGAAAGATAATCAATTGGATGTTTTCTGATACACATTTTTGAAATGTGTCTTAAAGAAGGAGAAAGTATGCCTTAACATACTTAATTATCACAGCATGTTAGACTACTGGTGCTCATGGTGGCTTAGGGACTGTGCGTAATCTACAACACTGACTACTGTCTCTCAAAGTGCATGCAGCATGACTGTGGAGTACTTACTAATATTGAATAACCTAGGTTTTTCAAGTTATGCATGGTGAGGGTCCAAGCAAGCTTCTTTGCAATGCACACTGAATGTCAGTATTAGTTGTTGATGAAGAGAGAAATTCCCAGTTGTATCTATCATTATTGTCACTATGTTTACCCATGACTGGAGTCTAGTTTCTTTTGAAATCAGTTTCCTATCTGTGAAGTAAAAATGTCACAGGTGTGCATAATAGTTAGTAGCTGACTCTTACCATAGAAATAGAGCCACCTGCCAGCTTTGATAAACCCAACATGAACATAGAAACAAGACAGAACAGTGGCAAGAAGGCAGAGTTCAACTTCCAGTGGTTTCTTTGTGAGCTTAAAAAAGAAACAGAAGTAGATTTTCAGTAACTTCAGCTGTTCAAGTAATGTCATCAATATATAGTAGCAGAACGTATATGATTATAGAGAAAATTTTACTTGTAAGTATTAACCTTTGTTTTCTCTTTGTTTTGTTTTATGTAGGTGTGAGGTTTTTCTCTTACTCCACCAGCATATTCAACCTGTTCACGATGCCCTACATCATGCTCAAAACTGGTATTGGATTTGAAAGTCTACTTATGCAAGTTGCCTTTTATGGGTTGATTGGGTTTTTTACATTTGTAACACCGGTTACTTTGCATGTCCTTACAAAAGGCTATGTGATTCGACTCTATTATAAAGATGAAATGGACACGTATACAGCCATTACGTACAATGCGGTCTTGGCAGAAAAAGCGACTGTTTTCCATCAGAAAGATGTAAAGATTCCAGACATCACCAAGATGTTTACAACATTTTATGCTAAAACAAAATCAATGCTTGTTAATCCAACACTCTTCCCAAATCCTCAGGATTACAACCATCTCATGGGCTATGACAAATTCTTTAATTTTAACCTCGAGGAGGAAAACGAAGCTGGTGAAAGAAAATGATTTGAAGATAATGAATGTCACCATCATTGTTCATGGTGCAGTGCTATATATGTGAAAGAATGTAAAATTCTATTACACTTTCTTAGCATCAGATAGCTAGAGTTCCCCAAATGGATTTTGGAATGTATTAAAAAACCCACTGTTTTTTTTTAACCTTTTAAACAATGTGAGGGTTTCTTCAGAGTTAATGACACAAATATATAAAAAAAAACAAAAACAAAAAAACAAACAAAAAAAAAACCAAAAAGCTTAGATCTGTCTTGTGCTTATTTGTTCTTGGCTTGATTTTTATTGTTAACTCTCCAGGAGAACTCAAATGCATGGGCTGGTCAGCAATCTCACCATCTCCATTTCAGAATGAATCATTCATAAAAGAAAAATCATTGGTACTCATTAGTTAAACCTTACAGATTAATTGTACTTAATCCAAATAGATTGGGCCTTTTTGTCAGTGCTGCTGGTGGTATGAAGGGAGGGGAGACAGCTTTCACTTCCCTTTGTGAGAGCATCGGTAGCCAGGAGGAGTCTTTAGAAAGCAGACAGGTATTGTTGCTAGTTCCTGCTGCAGCCTCCTGGAGGCCTTCAGGCCTCTGGAGAAGATAGGGAGAATGGCTGTGTCCCAGTAATTAGCTACCTCAATGGGTTCTTAAACTAATCCCCCTTGGAGCAACTCTTGTCCCTAGAGGTGGAAAGCAAGAAGCCTCTTTTCTTGGGCAGGGGGAAGCACCTTAGCATGTGTGCTTCTGAATATCCCATTGAAAACAGGTGCTGTATTTGAACTGACTTAAAGAAAATACTAGCAGCTAGTGGTTAAAATGTATTCTGTCAGCATTTATGTAAGGTGAGGAAGCAAAAGGGAATTTTCTGTGCAGTACTGTTTAGACCTTGTGCCTTTAAAAAATATACCTCTTGATTTTTAGCAGTGCAGAGGAAGCCACCTTAAGCTCAAGTAAAAAGAGGATTAGATCTTTCTGTGTGATTAGACTGGTTCTGAAATCTTGAGTATGCAGAAATGGGATTTAAATAGTTTTAGCCCAAGGAGAGGTTTGTCATGTAAACTGACAGAAAATTGTTTTCAAATAATAAAGGGCCTAAATATTTTGAGGCTTAAAAAATTACCAAATTAAAAAAAAAAAAAATCCTTTTGTATTAGTGCCCTTTGTAATGAGTGAAACGGATGCTTGCTACTCATTAAGTTATCCTGATACTGCAAATAAAGAGAAAATAATTACAGCTGCCTTTCCAGATGTTTCCTAAATTCTAGCTGGAAAATTTTATTTAAAAGTCTAAATATATTCCAAGACTATTATTTCAGTTTCCTGTCATAGGATGACACTAGACCATATTAACATTTTAAATGTTGTTTTTCTGACTGTTGAAACTGCTCTCAGTGTACTTTCTGAGTAATGAAAAAGCAAATTATCCCATCCAGGCAATTCTTTTGTGTTGGTACAGCTATAGTTTTAAAAACTTGATCTAGCCCCATTAAGCCAGTATCACTCCATAGGTAACAATAGTATAAAAAAAAATCCATAAATGTTATTAAAGATTTGAGGCCATTAACAAGCAATTCCAATCACTTGGTTGTACTACTTGTCCTTATTAAAATTATGTTTTATACCTTATTAAAAATAATATTTCCATTCTTTCCATGTCTGATGTGATTGCTCTTTTTGTGCTTGTGGATGAAGTTAACTTCATCTTTAAATACCAAATACAGGGAGAACAGGAAATGGAGTTTGCAAGAGGAAGCCCTGAAATTATATTTATGTACCTCTTGAGCAATATTAAAATCATCATCCTTTTCTTCTGACTGCAGAAAATTTTCACTGTTTGAGAAATTTGAGATTTGGCCAATTCAGATTTAAGCAGCAATGGTAAGAGATTTTCATCCTATTGGCTAAGTTCTTCAAAAAAAGTGTGTAAATTAAACATTATTTCTTCTCTCTGTCTTCTTGCAGTGAAATACAAGTTAAGCTAGTAGGTTGCTTTATGACACATAGATGATTTTAAAAAAATAAATAAAAATCCAAATTTCTACCAGAATATAGATGGGTTTGGCTGTGATGTAGTCTCAAAAAGTATTTTATATTTCCAATATGCAACTTGAAAATAATGGTAATTCCAGTTTTCTTTTAATAGTACTTTTGTACTAAAGAAAGGGAAGACCAAGCTTACTAGTGATGCACAATATTCTACCTGCTTCTACCGTGTTTGCTGCTAACTTGACAAACTCAGTTTGAGAAACAACCAAATTGTAAATCTTAAAATAATACTTGTCGTGGTTGCCAAATAAGTATGGCTTTGCCCCCATCCTTGTTAGGGTTTCCACCTCTGCATGTCCTTGTGTATAATCCCAGGATTATCAGATTTGGCTTTTTTTGCAGTATTTACTGACAGTGTGTACTTAGAATCATGGAACATTTAGGCTGGAAAAGACCCTTAAAATCATCGAGTCCAACTGCAAACCTAATGCTGCCAAGTCCACCAGTAAACCATGTCTCTACATCTTTTAAAATACCCCCAGGGATGGTGACTCAGCCACTTCCCTGGGCAGCCTGTTTCAGTGCTTGACAATCCTTTCAGTGATGAAAGTTTTCCTAATATCCAATCTAAACCTCACCTGGTGCAACTTGAGTTTGTTCCCTCTCGTCGTATCATCACTTGTTACTTGGGTAAAGAGACCAACACCCACCTCACCACAACCTCCTTTCAGGTAGTTGCAGAGAGTGGTAACGTCTCCCCTGAGCCTCCTTTTCTCCAGGCTAAACAACCCCGGTTCCT
The DNA here is from genome assembly GCF_003259725.1 of Athene cunicularia. Lineage (NCBI taxonomy): Eukaryota > Metazoa > Chordata > Aves > Strigiformes > Strigidae > Athene > Athene cunicularia. The sequence continues at coordinate 119,785,137 of NW_020799095.1, forward strand.
TCAGCTGTCTCTCACAGGACATGTGCTTTAGACCCTTCACCAGCTTCATTGCATTTTGGACACGCTCCAGCACTCCTTGCAGTGAGGGGCCCAAAAACTGAACACAGTATTCAAGTATACTTGCACATATGTGACTGGTTTAGATCCCTGGCACTGGTTAAGAGCAGCAGAGACTAGTATTCAAACAACTGTAGTTTGTTCTTCGCATTAGAAACAAACTAAAGGAATGGAAATGTGATCTAAAAGGACTTCTAGATGCTTTTCTCTTTTACTTTGGGTTCTGAACAGTCTGTCTTGATACAGATACTCCGTAGTGCACTGCATGCATTTCCAGGTGGGAGACTCTGAAATGCTTGGTGTCCTTCTAAGCTAGGAAATACACATAAACCAAAACAGGCCTTCTTGTCTACTAACAAATTCTGCAAGATAATTGACTGTAGTGTGCGTGAGTGTTTCAATAAACAGGTTGCTATTAAGTAATGTCCAAAGCCTGATTATGTTAGTTCCACATCCTTCTCAATCCTATTAATTTTGTGAACTATTCAAGTTTATTTTTCTTCAGTTTTATACACTTGGTGAAAAACTGCTCTAATTGCCAAGTATTACTACTTGCTAATGTTTTCATCCCTAGAAGTTCCTGATGTTTTTTTGTGTGTAGGTAACGTGCGTTCAACATGGAAGAAACAATTAATTTATAAGACCTAGAGAATGTGCTCATACGCATGGAAATTCTGAAGGAAATACTGATGTAAAAGTCCAGTCTTCTAAAACAGGTGATTTACAAGCTCTCTCATTTACAAGGCTACACCTACTATTTGGCTGCCAGCTCCTGCAGCCTCTCCAGTACCAACCAATCACTTGTCCCAGCAGCTGGATCTCACATCTTACTCTGGTACCAGTTTCACTCAATTTGTTGTGAAGAGCAGAAATATATGAAACGTCTCAAGCCTAGACACATTCTTCCTATCCTCTTCCAGCCTTAAAAGCTTACACAAAAGGTCATAGATAACTGCTTATTTTTCCAAAGAAAACAGACAAGATACCTATGAATTTTTCTTTTTGCTCTTTGACTACTGTTATTTTCTTGCCGGTGTTGTCTCAAGTTTTTTTACTTTGTACACAATATTATTCATTAGTCTCTATCTGTTCCTAATTATAAAGCATAATGCTTCTTGTAATTCTTTATTGTTATTTTTAAATTATCCCACAACCCTCAGTTTTTTTCTTGCAAATGTAAAAAATTCTGATGAGAAAATTATCTTCTTTTGATACTTCAAAGGGAAATCTTTAAATCTCTGAGGTACTTCACACTCTTAGCCACACTCTAGAATTAAAAGGTAACTAATTTCACTGGAGCTTGCTTTATGACAAACCAAAGATCACGTTGGAAAAGATGAAGAAATTATGTGTAGATTTTTGCATGTTACTGTGAAGGACTAATTTAGGTGATGGAAACTTCATGAAATTCTCTTTGTGCTGTAAAAATTAAGAGCACACGTGAATTATTACAATTGTTCAGTATAACTTAATAGGTGGAAACTTGGTAAGCTGCTGTAATTTGGTTGCTCTGAAGTTCTGTGCTCATACCATGAATTCTTCATGCACCCATATACAACATGGCCTGCTGCAGCCTCCCTGAGAAATGGGACAAGTGTGCTAGTTAGGAGTTGGATCCACTATAATAAGATTATCCCACAGCTAAACAGACCTCAGTGAGCAGCTATTTTAAGCAGAGAAGAACAGAGAACAAGAGCAAACAGCTAGAAAACATGTCCAGCTGTCTACATTTCTGGAATACCAGGGTTGACTGTGTTACTGTGGTGTGCTTTCTGTCAGCCTCAGGTAGGACACAGTCCTTTCTTCTCCCTTCACCCTCTGCTTTATCTTCTTTTTGACAACCTTAATGGTTTAATGTATACTTTAGAGTGTAACTGTAAGCTTTAATCCTAAGCTTGGCTTGGAAAGAATAAACCATAAGCCTACTGGCAACGGGTAAAGAGTTATTTCCAACATAATTGTTTCCACGGGATACCACCTGGTGTGTATTTGCTTCACTTTAATAGTCTTCAGTGGTTTATTGTGATATATTCTTATCAAACCACTAAACCAAGGTGAATACAGCATTTAAAAAAGATATTCAGAATAATGCATGTCACTTTCTTTCCAGAACTATCTGATTTCTTACTCAAATGCTACCAACTCACCAGTGGGTATGTGCTGGTGCAGTGCTCTTGGGTTGGACTCCCCTGGCACTCTCAAGCACTTCATCAGCTGCTTGTAGAGGAGCTGAATCCTTTACCTCTTTCTAGTATCCCTGGGCATGACTTTCTATTTCCATTATAAACATTGTCAAAGACGATTTGAGAAGAGAGATTTATCCATAAATTGCTACAGTTTTCTATTCTTCACGTTGATTGCTAAGTGTGTTTTTCTTTTGTGAGTACTTGTCTTATGCCTTATACAGCCCTTTTGTATTAGAGTGTCTTCAGCAGCAACCCTAAAACCAGGATCAGAAGTAATAAACATGTCTGCTTCCAGCTGCGAAAAGATCAACTTCAAAAACTTTCACAAATGGTCCTGCAAAGAAAATTAAATTGTTATTGCCTCTTTCTTTATTGACTAAATATGTTTAACATCTTAAAAGAGTTTTCCATTGACATGAGGTTTTGGTACATGCCAAGAACTAGGACATAATTTTTAATTCTGTCTGACTAAAATTTTGAAATGGAGTACTTTGCTGTACTGCTATACTGTTATTTATTTTTCTGTGATGGGATATTATGATAATGTATATTATAAATCTTTCCTGAGGAGATTTCAGTGACTTATAAGTACTTATCTGGTCAAAGTATTCATCTGCAGCCAACAATCCAAATACAAAGTGATTATTTTGAAAAGCAATCACAAGTAAGTTAAGCAGTTTTTAGATGTATTGAGAAAGAAGATAAAAATACCATAAATCAGTTTATAAATCAGTTTTAAGGATTTTAATCACAAATGATTGAGGAGGCTTGGAGTTAAATTTCTACTTTTGTCATCTCATAGAGAAAATGAGAAGTCATAGGTATGAAGTCCTAAATTCTCTAGACTTGGATTTGGTTTATGTACTGTTAACTGATTATGAGAGTTGGTCCCTACTAAATAGAGTTGCAAAGGATTTAAAAATAAATAAATTGTCACAAAACTCTAGTGAAATAATGCTATTGTATAGCTCTTTCCACTTCTTTCTCTCCTTTTCACCTTCCTTCTGGATCACATTATGCAAGAAAAAGATTATAGTAAAGAAAGAGTATTTAGTAAAAATAAAATATGTAGACGTTCTTATCTTTCTCTCCAGTGACCTTCATGCTGACTTGAAAGGGGCAGAGCAGACTTCTCACACCTCTAGTGCGCTAGTTCGAGGCTTCAGTGAGCTTCACAAGGCGTCACTTCTATGAATGGCATCAATACAAGCATCAAAAGCCACTAGCATCTAAAACTGAATTAGCTGAAAAGATTTAAAAATGACTGAAGAGATGCTGAGTTAAAGACAATTTGACCAGACAAAATAGTCAAAGTTGTAGATTTTATGATTGTGGTCATAAGTGATATTTTAGCCCTGATACCAGTAGAACTTACTGTTCCCATTTTTCCATTAGCCAGCCAGATACTTTTAAAATGGACCCTAGTTATGCTGATTATAAAAAGCATTGGAATAGTCTTGACTTGTGCAATAGAAGTGCAAAAAGGAATAGGAGAAGATACAGAGGTTTCCCCATGTGTCTGTCTGTCTAAGCCACCAGGGGGGACTCATTCCTCATCTATATCATTTACTGCAGCAAGTATCTGAAAAAAACACCTATTCTTGAAGAGGGTGAGAAAGTCACGGAGTTCAGCAGGGAGCTTGTCTTCATTTCTGTTAAAAAAGCTTTTATATAAAATCTTTTAAATCTGCAGTGCTCTTTCCAGTCTGCCCATGAGTATATCAGCCACGCAACACACTGTGCAGCAAAGCAAGTGCAAGTCTAGCTGCAGAGGGACAGACCCAGTTTCAGTTGAGTAATCGTATATGTCAGCAGGGTACAGTCAGTGCCATCTCATGCCTACTACCTCAAACTGACCTATGACTTTCGGTAAATCTATTGTACTGACTCAGTAGGGAGCCTGGCTTGGCTTCTTGCTGATTAGATTTGCTCCATCCACACCAGTGGCCATGGCTTTGTGGTTGAAAGGAACCTTTTATTGATTGTACATACACAAGATAGCTCTTCTCTCAGTGGCTGCTGCATCACTCCTTAGTGCCTATCTCATTACTCCGTTTCTTTTTCCCAACTATTACAGCCTTCCCAATTTATCTCAATTTCACTACATATTTCAGTATTTTTAAGCAAAACTTGTCCGTTTGGAAACAGAACTTATCGCTGTGACCACAAAGGGTTTGTATGTTTTGTAGCATTCTATTAAACAACAGCAAAAATCTGTGTGATGTATGTACTCTGGAGATCTGTCAGGACAGTTGTATCGTTTTGATTTTCCACTTAAAAGCCAAATGTTAGAAGTTTCTTTCAGTCTTGAACTCTGTCAGGTCAGTGGGACTCTTCTTGTGGTCTGTAGAAAGATTTTGAAATACTGAAGATAATTCTTTAGCCATATTAAATTTTCAAATTTCTATCTTATTTTGTGAATTTTTACATGTGTTAGCTCATTAGTTGGTACTTCTAGATACTTTTAATTGAATTCTGTCATCTGCTTTAACTGGTCTGTGAACTCTTCCCATCTGGGCACAATCAGTCATGTTATTGTGCATGTTGCTACTCTTATATTTTGTGTTACATGTTCAGACGACTTATAAAAGCCAATTTCTTTATCTTTTGCTACTTTACATTTATAATATGTAAAATATCACCCTGGTGTGCACAGAATTTGTGCTTTTAGACATTGTGGTGGGGAGTAGGGAAAGTCAGAAGAGTTGATTAAATTATATTTGTTGTAAGTAATTTTTATTGAGTTTCCTGCTTAGCACAAAACCAAATACTTGTCTATACTGCTTCTTTTTTTGTATAAAATATAATTTCTGATCTAAGAGGAGCTCACAAGCATACATGCAAATCAAAAAGGTAGCTCATGAGGAAATAATTTGATTAAGTTCTGTAAATCATTCTTCCATAAATTCAGTAAGTTTCCATATTTTATTATATTCAGAAGAAAAAATGTAATTGTGTTTCCTGTCAGTTAGATGGTGTTCTCTTAAATGAGGTATTAGTCTATTTTGGATTTGTTTCTCTACTTGGGACTAGCAATACTGATGGGTTTGTGCAGTAAAAGCTGACCCAGTTTAATCCACAGAATTGATATAGCAGATACAGGCAAAATATATTCTTTGTGAATTGCACTAACAGACAGAACTAAGGGGGTGTGTAATACCAAAAGTGCTTTGAGAGCTTTTGTTTCAGTGTTTCAAACCTGACCACCAAAATCTGCAACCTGGACTGTTTTCAGCATCCCAGGTTAAAATCTTCAGTTGTGACAGGTAGATTCTGTGTCCTTATAGAAACATCTCAGTCAAAATTTGACACCGTTTGTTGTTTATTGTCTGGTGTTCAGAGTCCACCTGGAGCCATGCCTGTGCACTGCACTGGCACATCAGTCAGCAGTTGGGCTCTGTGCTCTTGGGCAAGTTGTGCAGCGCAGCTTCTCCAGCAGACTGTGAGGAAGAGCACCAGAGAAGGTCACAGAGGGAGGCTGGGAGGCGGACGTGGGACTTCTCAGTTCTGATTTTATGGATTTTTAAGATTGCTTTCACTAAGAAGTGTAACTGATAGACACAACTTTGAAGATGGTAGCTGACATCATGCACGACATCAGTGGTTCTACTCAATAACATGTTAGATGACTGCATTCAGGTCTCACTTTGGAAACACATCATCTATTTACACACCTCCAGAATGCCTGTGTGTTCTTAAAGCATGGTGAGCTTTGTAAGAAATTAAGTCTGAAAACTTGTTACTGACTACCATATAAATAAAAGAATGGACTGATTTTCATCATTTGTGGATTTTTCTCTTCTTTAGGATGTACAGGAAGTTCTGTGAGTGTTTGAAATTCTGCTTTAGTGAATGTTATGTCTGATGAGTCAAATAAACTTGCCTTTTACATGCTTCTGGTAATCATAATTTTACTTCTCCCCACTTCCCCATTTCACACAGTTTTTTCTTTCATTTTTCATTCATGGTTTGAGCTGCGTTGTCTGGGGAAAATGTAACAATAAAGGCAGAAATTATTTTTCTTCACAAAATTTATTGTGATGATAACTGAGAGTGTTGCGGTAGGATTAATTAAGATTGCAGAGAATTTGACAAAATAACCAAATATTCCCTGAAGACATGTGACTGAGGATGACTGCGCTGAATTTTTGTTCCTCTTTCCACAAAAGAAAGTTTTATTCCATCGAATACTGAGCAAAATAAGTGACTATGTTTGGAATTTTGGTTTTCATTTTATTCACCTCTGGAGTCAGTGAATTTCTTTGTACGTCGTCAGATCTAGAACTGTCGTATACTTTCTGTGGTAAGTAAAAAATAGCTTATTCTTTTCTTACTGGTGTTTGCACAGCAATTACTGTAGTCTGAGGAAACATGAACTTTCTTTCAAATTTGTGTCTTTGATTAATAGAGAAAAAAAAATTCAGCTAGAGAATATTTCTGTTATTAATTGCCCTATTATAAAAATTATACTGCATAGGCATAAATATTACCACAATGCTGTTTGTAGCAGCGAAGAGAGAAGTTTATGCCCAAGTAAACAAGGCATGTTTTGATGCAGGAAATGTTAGAAGATAAGGGGTTTAAATTTGTTTTGCAAGTACTGTATTGTATATATTATCCACATTGATTTAACTGATATATTAAAATGAAAAGTTTGAAGTATATGGAATAAAAGAGGGAATGTGATATTCTTCCAGACTGGAGGATCAGTCAGGCTCTGGGACAACATGACATGTCTCTTCTTGCTGTGTCTTCTTGTAGGCCATGGATCTATGTAGTTCACTGAGTTTTTTGGTCAATTCTGCAAGAACTTGGCACCTCCCTGATGTCTGTTTTGAACAGGCTCAGCGTGCCCATGCAGACTCTGTGGGCAGGTGGGCTTTTGAGGAGATATTTTGCAAGGAAAGACCCATGTCTTTTGAAAATCTGTGTGCATTACTGGAGTATATCACCCATAAAATAAACTGAGGCACAGGACTTTTATTTTGGGTGATCTGCTTTACATTAATACTCACATTAAAAATTTAACAAGGGCAAAGGTGATGGTACTCAAGCTTACAAACAAAACCTTCAAGATCGTGGTGAGTTTTGTTTGCCCTTTTCCCTGATGTAATTTCCTGTGCGTGGTTGTAACCGAGATGAGAAACTGACTGCTGGTTCCCGACAGTCAGACACTTTCTCTTTTCACACCCCTTGCTTTAATCCCCGAGTCACAAGACAGAACCCTTTACTGTAAACCACCTTGCCATCCTGTTTGCTGGCTGGGTTAGGAGGGGGAGCACCCCTGCCTTACCCTGCCACCAGGTCTGCGGAGAGCAGGGCACTTCTTCAGCCTGAGCACGCTAGGGAGGGCAGAAGAAAGCTAAATTGGACAGATTTCTTTCCTAAAATTAAAATAAAAATCAAACTACTGACTGGAAACCCTTCCAAAGACTATCACAGAATGATTTTTTTAAAAAATTAAAGTATCAGCTAATGGGCTCTAAATTTGATTAGGTACAGGTTGTACGATGCTTCATCACACTGCATCTGACACTGTGCATTGTACAATGCTAGGTGAGTCATTCACAAAGCAAAACCACTCAAAGGCTCATTTACATTATCCTGGAAAATACACTGGTATGTTAAAAACATTTTTAGCTGTTCTCAGCAACTTTATATAGATTCCACAGTTAGCATAAGTAGGGATATTTTCAGTAGAGGACCATGCTGTCTTAATGCTAATAAAAAGTTTGTGTAACTACATAAGAGCATAAAGATACGTTTGAGTTTTGAGTGCAAAATACCACCAACCAAACAATTGACTTTTCTTGCTATTTAAAGAAATATGATTTTTTTCCCAATAAGTCTATAAAAAATACATATTTAGTATTTACTAATAATTACTTTTAGTACGTCAGTCTATAATTTAAAATACATATTTAATATTTACTGTGGATATTCACAGTAAAACAATTTTATAGTATGTACACCTTATATTAAATACATTTTCAAATGTGTATGTGTTTATTGTGAGTGTGTGTGTATGTATATTTTTGTTATTTTCCTAGAGAAGCCTATTCACACTACCAATTCGCAATACTTTTTTTCCTGTAGATTCTACAGCTCATACTTTCATGTTTAATCTGACACCTTGCAGCATGAACAAATCTGTCTGGAAGGCTGCTCTTACCTGGATTCCAAGTGAGTCCCTCTTGACTAGACAATTCTATTCTGCAAATGCAAAAAAACGAATACAAGCAAAAAGCTGACACTTTATACTAAATGCCAAATGATTTAAGAGATCAGTTACTGTGATTAAAAAATGGAATAGATAAACTGTACTGGTGGACAGAAATGATGATTTGTGGAAATAAGCATGTTTGAGTTTTCCTTGTTGGAGTAGCTCTGCATGCTAACTGGCACTGTACATGCAAATCTGAGACTGTTTAGGTACACGTGCATTTGGAAGAAGGAAACAAGATTTGCAGCACACCAGCTCTTCTGGCCTGAAAAAGATCCACATCTTTTTAAAGAGAGAGAATATCAGGCTATCCAAGTATGGCAGGACTTCTACTAAGAATAAGCATGTTCCAGAAGCTGGAAATGGTACTGATTTGTTTATGCAGACCCAACTTTAATCTTTAATGCAGGTTTAAGCTGTCCACAAACTTCACCTTCTGAGTAAAAATGCTGGAGCTGGACTAAGTTTGCTTCCCTAGAAAGATCTTTATGATGACAATCAGCATTCAGGACAGCTTGTTTGTAATGCCTGCTTAAAACTAGAGTCCTCATCTAAGAATTTATTTCGGAGAGCTGTGGAGCTGAGTGAACTTTGTTATCTCTGTTGAAGAAATAAAAAATTGATTTTGAAATTGTTCACTCAAATATTTTTTAAGGCCGTGCTTTTTGTTGAAAACCAGCTTTTTGTTTTTCTGGAAGCAACAGTTTTCAAGATATGTATTTTTGTTATTTTTGGGGGGAGTCTTTAAAAAAGATTGTATTTCAGAGAAGACTAGATTTATCTAAATAGCATGTCTGCATATATGTTTTTCCTTCCCACCAGCTGCCATTTTCTTATATGCAATGTCTTAACTAGGAAGTGACATCACCTTTTTGAAGATTGTCTTCAACGTCTGGTACGAAGGTGCCAATGCATTACACTGGAAAGAAGTCCTTTGCAGTGGATCCGATGACATATACTCAGTGTGCGGAACACTGAAAGGAGGTCAGTGTGGAAAATATATGGTGCCTTTCCTTTGCTTGTCAGGTTCCTTTAACAAGAGCACAATATCCTGCCATCCTTTTTCACCACTAAGCAGATTTCTTAAAAGACTAATTGATCAACCCATGCAAACAGACTTTGCTCTTCACAATCTAGAGTGATTCACCTTGCTGGGTAGGCAGCAGACTTCAGAGCAGGCAGTTCTCCTGTGCCAGAACCCCACTAAAATAAAGAATTCAAAATTCTGTGCTTTAAAATCCTTGTGCTGCAGTTTCCATCTCTATAAATCAGCATTACTAATATCCTTCATTTCATTATGACAGTTTTGTTGTTAATATCTCTAAAATGACATGGAAAGACTACATTTGACTGGACTGAAGAGAAAACTTGAGAGGATCTAGGGGCACTACTAGTATCCAGAACAGAGTTTATTTAGATAAGTGTCTGGATGGCTTTTTAAAGAGATTCTCTGCATCTGTGTATAATGCTCTTTTTATTACAGACGAATCAGTCCTGTTGTAGGTACTAACCAACATTAACATGACACAGGCTCAGATCCAGAGAATTCTGGCAGGATATCAGACTAAAGCCCAAAAAGACCTGTAAGGAGGTCAAAATACTCAGTCCATGTTTTCTTTTCTTTAAAAAATGTGTATCAGCTGTCTTCATTTATCATTCATCTGAATTACTATTACAAGTTAAATTATTGGTGTTATTACAGTAGTATGGGTCTGTAGGAGATGTTGCAGGAGCATTGTGGTTAATTTACATTTTCTAACATGGTTTAGACAAATAGGCAGAGGTCTGGGAGAAGAAACAGGTGAGGGTTTTATCACTGCAAAAGTGAATGACATTGGCACTGCTGCTGAGAGATATGCCATATTGCTTTGAAGTTATTTAGGAAGTTTGATTGATGATATTATGATTAAGTATCCATTTATATTATAATTATCTCTGTTTTACAGAATCATTTGCAACAGTATTTGACATTAAAGGTTCAAGAATACAGTTTCCAAAGGTACTTTTCAGTGTTTTATATAAAGAAATAACAATAGTAAAATCACATACTTACGTGTATATATTTTCTGAAAATAGATATTCACCCAAACTATAGAAAACAGCAAAAGGAAATGTCAGAAAACTTTATCATGCTTGAAGTGATGATTCCAGAATGGTAACATCTCTGAAATGCTAGATGTCTTCAGATTATTCTTCTATTATTCCTCCTTTATTTTATAAAAGAAAAAAACAAGGATAACAGCTAATATCACCTTAATCATTCCATTTTGTTTTCTAAATTATTGTGTTTCCTCTAACCTGTTTGAGTAAATCCATCCATATTCTTTCTGCTCATTTTGTTCTTTATGTTCTCTTCACACACTTGTCTGTTCCTCCCTGAAACCCTCTTCAAAGATTTGAAGAGGCATAACAGTATCCAAAAGTGAAATCAATGCTCCAGTGTTAAACCAGGAGCAGCACCAGTCCTCAGGTTAGCCTGCTGTCATCCAACACCTGCCTCATCAGCTGCCTGAGCCTTCCCAAGGCCCTCATTGTGCCTATTAATCCCACAAATGTCACTAAGTAGCTCCTACTGGTACAAAATCTCCAGCCTCCCCTTAACTCAAAGCTCATGGACCAATAAGAGTGTTGAACTCCATCTGGCCCAGCATCTCTTCTAGCCCCAGACATGGTAGTAGATGTCCTCCGCCATAAAGAGTCTTCCTGTAGATGAGATGCTTATAGCAGGCCTGACACTTCCCAATGGGACTCTGCCAGACTAGGAACTAACCCTAATCATAGCCTTTGCTGTAAACTAGAAACTCTTGCAATCCTCCCAGTCTCTAGATTAGTGCTGAGAGTCCTTCAGCTCCCAAGTGTGCAGCCCTAGTTTGCCATACGAGAAGAAGGTGACAGATGTCAAAGAAGAACACCTGGGTTCAGTAGGGGCCACCAAGCTGTCTTCTGTCCTGGTGCCTACAAAAGTCTGTGCAAGGGTATGAAGATGGGTAGCTAGACAACAGCTAAAACTGGGATGATGCTGCTTTATGGATCACATTGCTGGATGTGGATGAGCAAAGCAGTGGGTCTGGAAGGAATGCTGAGCTGACACGAGGACTGGTATTGCTGAGAACAGGGCTTATGGCTAAGGTTCAGACAAGCAGTATCCTGCTAGTCCAGGAACAGATGCTCCATGTAGGGAGGTGAGCTGGACACTGACAGCGTGGTTTAAGCAGGTGGCTTGAGACCTCACAGTAGGAGAAGTGCTGGCTATACTTTGATTAGAGACTAAAGAATGACTTCTCACATGTGTCCTTCCTCCTACTCTTCTCTCTTTAGTGTACTTCGGTCTAATCTTGCCATCATGTCCAAACTCAGGACAAACTTTTTGCCACCAATAATAGTATGAGGTTACTTTAGCTTTCATCAAGCAGACATTTGATGTCTTCACATCATATGTTCATTATAAGTTGATGAATTTTGGTAAACACCACTGAGGCTGAATAGCAGTTAAATATCCAATATGTGATTAGAGTTGAAAACAAAACGATGGACTGTCCAGTACAACAAACTCTGTTAAAAGACTGGTCAGAAAGTGTGTGGTATGGACTGCCTGTAAAATACAGAGGCTGTTGTTGCAACTACCTACGGTGTGTGTATGGGTACTGGGGCAAGAAGATGGCAGAAAGTCAACAGAAAATGGAAGTGTTGGTAGGACTGAATCCTCACTGGATGTAAGCTATAAGAGCTAATAAGGTTACTGCCTCACAGTGGGGACAAAAAAGACCATTGCTGCTGAATGCAGCCTGGTGTATCATCTCAGTTAATTCCTGTTTTGGAAACAGAAACATTGCTCAAGAGAAAAGCTCTGGAAGGGGGAGCAGGTGCCCTCAGGAGCACAGTGATTTAAGAGAGAACCCTGAGAAGTGCAAGCTGGATCACAGCCTACTGCTAATCCTTCGTACCCTGGTCATGAGAAGAAAGTTGAGCACTATTTTTTTTATGTACACATATATATGAATATACCTATATCAGTCCCTGATAGGAATCGTCCTTTTTTTCAGTCCTAACAGAAATCACCAGAACCATTCCAAGCAGCTACTCAAACAAGGGCAGGCAGCATCATGCACTAATTTTCTTTTTTTTTCTTTTTTTTTTCTTACTTGGTTTAGGGCAATTATAACATTATTTTGCAAAGTTTCTCTGATGACTCGGACAATAATATACTCATGTGCTTGAATTTCACAATGATAGTAAAACAAGACGCTTTCTGAATGCAGCAAATGTTTCAAATAATTCTAGAATATGGAAGTCACTTCTACAAGCAACTGGAATCCGAGCTGCGAAATAATAAGCACACTAATTTTCTTGAGGTAGACTACATCATGTACTGTCTGGAAAGCTACATGATGGATGGTCTTACCCATTTATAGCACTGCTGTAATCAGATGCTCAGCCAATGTGCACAAAATCTCTGGGAACCAGGAATCCTGATTAATCCACAGAATAACCCTGACGGGCTGTCAGGCCGAGGACTGCATTTTGGTTCTGAGCCTTGAGTTATAAAATAGCAGAGTCCTTCAGACTGTGCTAAACTAATACAAGAAGTTTTGAAGTGCAAGAATCAGAAGTCTACCAGTACTCAATTTAAAATAAACCATCAGCTGAATCTGAGAACTCTGTCGTGGATTTTTTTTTTCTTTTAACAATAAAACTTGTTTGTATAATCAATTTGAGAATTGTTTTTTATTCTTAGTTATCAAAAGCATGTCTAAAGGTTTTGCTGTGGCTTCTGCCTTCTCTTGGGCAGCCTGACATTCAGTATTCACCTTCTGTCTCTGCTGTGCTTCCAATACCTAAGACCTTCAGTAAGTTTTGGATGGAGTATAAGATCTGGTCCCCAGAAAGAGAGTTGGCATCCTTTCAGGCTTCATGGTGCTTTGGTGCCACTGCATGGTGAAAGACAGCTGACTGGTGCAGTGTAGTATGCTTCCTGCCCTCAGGCAGGTAGGTACCCTCCCTATGACATAAGGATGCCATCTCCTCTTTCACCCTCAGCCCCCGGCCAGTTGTTGCTTAGTGGGTTCAGACATATTTCCCTAATGAATGGGCTGGTGTTGAAGTTGCACACTGAGCTGACTGCTAGGTCATGATGTGTCTAGCAGATTGCTTCCAAATGCCTGAAAAAAAAAAAAAAAAACAAAAAAAACAGAACAAACCAACTTTTGCAGGCTGCTAAATACCAAAGCATGAAAATTAACAGAAGTGAAGTTTTTAATTGCACTTTGCATGTAAAAATAGTTTTCAAATTGGGTGTCAGAAAACTCAACAAAAACCCCGCACCCAAGTACATAGATACTCCATTTAAAACTTGGTTTCGGTATAGCTCGTTTGGCAGTCTAAAGCAAAATCATCAAGAGTCAATAAAAATATAAGAAGTAGAACTGCATCATGGCTGGAGACAAGAAGCCATGATTACATCCAAGCAGCAAAGACAAAGCATCTGTTTTTGTGCTCAGCTCACCGACCGTTCCAGTAGCAGTCCATGACAGAGTATCACAGCAGCTCCTGATTAAATTTGAACCAAGTTACTAGAGTCACAGTCAGTTTTCTCTTCATCTAAAATGTCAGTCAAAATATCAGCCAGAGAGACTGATAGCCAAAACCTGCTTTTTGCTCATTTCATATAGTATTACTGGTCTAGGGAACAGTCATACTGTAAGATGTCCCTGTGTACCCATTTCACAGTGACCAGCAACCACTATGTGAATCCTCAAAACAGTTTTTAGTCGTAAAGTGTTCTGAGTTTTTTTCTGCCCTGAATTTTTTGGGGTGTTAGAAGAAATGTTTTGTTTATTAAGTAGCAAGTACCACAGGTAGGAGAGAATAAGAGCTCCTGGAAATCAAGGACATTCCCATACTGTATTTTTCATAAGCACAGATTTTAATGCCTTCTAGATGTTACAGAAAATTTACAGTGTATGTAAAGGTAGAAATAGAATTTCTGTATCTAAACAGGGACATTTACAGATAAACATATGTATTTAGTAACTTGCATTGCAGACTTTTATAGTGTAGATCTTCAGCTGAAGGGTTATGATTACACATGCCAGCAGATAGGATTGCGAGGCAGAATGCAGGAGCCACAACTTTATAAAGCAAAGACCTTTCAAAGGCCTCAAGCTCTCTCCTGCACATGACAGAAGTTTTCCACTTATTGCAGTGCTGGTGGCTGTCGTGCCATGTTCCCCCATGGACAAGGAGAGGAGACAGATTTTTGTAAGGCGTAAGATCACGCAAAGAGCTTACCCTGAAATTGCCGTGTTACCGTAGGGTGAAGGGCACAGCTGAAGGCAGAGGTTTGCTCTGTGTGTCTTGTTCCCTGGATAGAGCTTGTAACAGGCTTTCCTTTCTTCTGCTGTTGTCCAGAGTTGACAACAGTCATCATTTAACGTTTTTCCTTTCCAGACTTCCCTGAGCCCATACTCAGGGCTCTACAGCAAAGAGGAGTCTACTTAGGATGAGTATTTCGACTGGTCTTAATATTTCCCTTTAATTTATTGGGTCAGTATACTTCAATCCATTTTTTACCTCTTCATTTCCCGGCTCTGTCCAGAGTGAATGCTGTGAAGTAAACCATTCACTAAGTATGTCTTGCTTAAAATGTTCAGTGAGCCCTATACATCCTGAGATACCTGTATCTTGCCAAGAATTCCAGTGAGCAGTGCAAAGCCCCCTCCCCTGCAAACTGAAATAAATCAAGGCAGGCCTTGCGTGTGGCATACTTATCTGAAACTAATAGCTAAAGCCTTCACAAATATCTCTTTAGCTCTCCCTCATTACTGTTGTTTTTAAGTCGCTGTCAGGATTTGCTGCAGATGGGAAAATAGCTTTTCTTCACCCCCTCACCCTCTGTCGCCAAATATGTAATTATCAGAAGAAGCAGTTCCTGTAAAATGTGTTTTCCAATAAGAGCGCACACTTTTTGAGCTGTGTTATTACAGTTTCATTTGATAAAAACAGTAAAGCATGCATAATTTCAAATGAGAGAAACCCTGCTGATCACAATAACATATACATTTGCTGGCTGAAATTGTAACATCATTTGAGATAGTCACACAAAGAAAATTCCACATAATTCAGGTATTATGATAGCATATCTTGTTTCCAGAGATGTACTGGCAGGCATAAGCAATCCCTCAGTCACCAGTTAGCTTAGCTGGTAAAAATCACACATACTCATACTGAACAAATAAACTATATGGTGCCTGCAGCAAGAAGGACTTGGGCTTGATAATGCTGGAGATGCATTCTGATCTCTGTAACAGGCGTCAAAAGAGAAACACAGCAGCATTAATCCCTTTTGCACAGTTTTTTTCTCAGCAGAAAATGCTAGTAATTGCTTTTGAAGTGTCAGTGTAGCATATTATGCTGAATGACTTCAGCTGCTTCGTTCTGCCTGTGTGTTCCTGCCAGCACAGGGACTTCAGGGGCAGCAGATGGGGATAGTGACATTTCTAACGGGAAAGAGATGGGGAGAGAGGGAAGGGAGGGCAGATCATGCCTGCAGAGTTCAGGAGAGAGAGGACAGGAAAAAGGAAATTCGGAAACTCTCCTTGCCGGCGTTAGAAATGGCTGGACTTTGGAAATGCCAGAAAATAGTCACTGTGCACACGTACTTGTCTGTTGGATCTCAGGCACAGGGGCCTTGCTGCATGGCTGCTCTAGATGGGTATGTCCATAACCTCTTTTCTTCAAGATACATTTTACTACTGGCAAAGAGAGACCTTATATATATATAAAATATATATATTTAATACATATACTTATATATACATATATGGATTTGGCCACATAATATATAACAGCTTCCCAAAGCTTCTGTCTGAAAAAAAAAAGCCATTTTTTTCCCCCCCAGGCTTTAGCCTAAAAAGCTGCCTTACCTGCAGGTGTTGGGTTTCTAAATTTCAATTTCTAACTAACATAATTTCTTACTGACATAACTAAGAAAGAAAAACTTTTAATAGCAAACCTGGCTCTTTGCTCACAGGAGGGAATGGTCACTCATTCTGAGTATTAAGGTCACTGTCTGCTCATTTTCCTGCCCTGCACAAAACCTTCACGTACCACAGAATAGATGATAATTTTGTCTTAAATTGTAACTTCTGCTAACGGGGCACATCCACTCTGGTTTTATTCCCCAAGAGATCTGGCATCTCACCTGAAGTAGTACTTCAATACTGATTATTAAGTTGGACTAGTTCTTATACACATTCTGTTCAGTCAGATTTGATTTAGACTTTTACTGTGTTACCCATATTTGTTGTATTTTTAATATAGTAGCATAGTTTACCAATTTCAGTAATTTAAATTAAAAAAAAAACCAATCCCACAACCCTACAGTAAGTAAAGAGAAATACAGACAAGCAAAATTTTAACATTAGTCCTCTGACAACAGTAGAACTGAAAAATCTGCCCTTCACTTATGTGATGCATAAAAGAGGAAATAATCAAACAAGAAATAATGCATACAAGAGTGATCTATTGTTCACTTTGACCCTAAATTAATTATTTATTTTACATCGGAATATCAGCTGAACAGACTGGTAGTTATCTTTTGTAATCATATATTGCACTGAAGCAATCTGCCCTGTGTCAGTGGACATTGCATGTGGTGGAATTTTCCTTATATCTTTAAAGCATTAATGATGCTTTAATAGCATAAATATAACATACACAGAACAATGAACATCATTAATGAATGTTTCGCATATGACTGTCGGAAAAACAGACTGTCAGCGGCAATATGTCTTTCTGGTTCCTCAGGCTACCTTTCAGTGACTCTGACTACTAGATATACAATTTCTCTAATGTGTAAAAGTTCTAGCAATTTTAATATTCTAATTATGGAGGAAAGGGGTTCCTAAAAATTTCTAAATTAATTGTCATCTAGGACAATCCAAAATAGTAAAATATTCTCAGATGAGTAATAAGGGAAAAAAAAGTCCTTGAATGAAATAAATAATTTCAGAATGTTGTGTATTTGTTTTGAACAAGTAACTTAAAAATCACAGTCTTCAACTCACTTAAATTTGAGATGCTTCAGCAAATAAGAAATATTTTTCTGCTTTTTGGTTTTGACAGATTGGCATTATTCATGGAAAGACCGTTATGTCACAAAATCATTGTGATTCTGATGATAAGCCAGGAGTCAAGTTGCGACAGTCGGTTGCTTTTATGGTAACAGTACTCATATTAGTTTCTACTTGACAATCTGAGTTGTCCTATAGGGTACAAGTGCACAGCCCATTTCTAAATTACTTTATATGCCTTCTTCTGGAATTGATATGCAAAGGGAACAACAGGAAGCAAGATGTTGGGGGAAGCTGATCAAACCATACATTTTAACTTTGTAAATTATATTTTTCTTTTAGTACTTTTGGTTTTATAGAAAGCAAATGCTATAACAAATAGAACAAATAAACTGACCAATGTGACTCCTCCTTATGCACCTTTGGGAGTATATGGCATGGGTAACCAAAATGAATAGAAATAGAAATAGAAATAGAAATAGAAATAGAAATAGAAATAGAAATAGAATAGAATAGAATAGAATAGAATAGAATAGAATAGAATAGAATAGAATAGAATAGAATAGAATAGAATAGAATAGAATAGAATAGAATAGAATAGAATAGAATAGAATAATAGAAGAATAGTAGTTGGAAGGGACCCTACAATGGTCATCTAGTCCAACTGCCTGACCACTTCAGGGCTTACTAAAAGCATATTTTAGTGACATCCTGGACCTGACTGGGCAACTTCTGATAAGCCCTACTAGAGGTGTTGAGTGTCTCCAAATCTTACCGAAGTTGAGAGCTGGATGTATTTGGCAACATATATTTTTATATATCACAATCTTAGCATAGTCATAATGCAAATAATTATATTTAAGTGTAGATGAGGAGTCTGTGATAAAATAAAGAAACAATATTTCTTTCCAGACTGGTATTGTTTCTACTGAAAATGTTTTATGCAAAAGTTACTTAGTTCAAGATGCCAAGCCTAGGTGTCTGTGAGTGGGACAAGGGAGCAGCACAGGAGGGAATGCTTTCTTCTGGCCTCACTGGATGGGCAGTGCTCTGCAAAGTCCAGTCTCTGTCACTGCTGGTGATGGGAGTGCTGCTGCCTGTTTTACTACTGCTCCACCTATAGGTACAGCCAATCCTTGTGATAGTCCACTTTTTCACAACAAAATCACAGTGTTCTAGGGAGAAAATATGGAATAAAATTATAAATATAATTTCAATTTTGAAAATGTGGAAAAAAAACCAAGGAAGAAAGTATAGGTGACGTAAACAGTTACATAAAATATACAATCAAATGCAAGAGGTTTGAAATATTTATAGAAAAAACATTGCAATATCAGTGAGTCAGGCACTAATATTAGGTTTATTTGAAAGAGGAGACTTTCTCCAAACCTTCTGTCAATACAACAAGGATGACTAAGACACTATGATTCTGTGAGAAGAGCTAAAATTCACCATAAGCTCAAGGTATTCAGCAATTACAATTATAACAATCTGGGGTTTTTAAATACTTGGATTGCAGTGGTGCCTTCTGTAAGTGGCTTGTAATCAGAAATGTTGCTTCCCTGCTGCGTACTGTATAAATATTTATGAAATTAGTAAAATATTTGAAGGGTTCTTTGAAATGTGAATCACAGCCAGATCCAAAACACCTACTAGTCATCTAGCCCCAAGAGGGTGACCCGGAATCCCTTTATTCTGCAGTGAGATTGTTTGCGATCTCCAAAGGCAACCCATAAATCCTACCCAATGAGGGGACTGGTTCGGTGCAGTGCAAGATAGTTTTCTGCTGAGGATGGCAGACAAACTAAATAAATTCTTATTTTCCAATGCAATTTCCACTGTAATTCATATTTCAAAGCATTAAGAGCCTGAAAAACATGTATTATGACACAGTAAAGTATATACCAGAATCTAAGCACAAGAGCTTTGCTGGAGTACCAAGCTGAAAATAGAGCCAGATGCCTAACTCTGATGGGTCTTTACCATATGCATTATTTGGATATATATATTGATGTTACATGGATTTGACATAAAATTCAGCATTTTTTGCAACAATCTCACATGTTTCCAAAGGACATCACCTTGGCCACAGTTCTGTGAAATGTAAGATGGTAGGCAAATTAAACTACCTTGGTTTCCACCGCAATAAAGTATGTGGCTGTGTTATCAGAAAGGTCCTATCACAAGAAGAACATTAGTCCAATCTCTAGACCAAATCAATGATCCTTTCTGTGACTGTGTTCTCTGTTTTTAGAACACAACTGTGTTCTATCTGAAGATTGAGAAACTAAGAAAAAAGCAATATATTTTGAGGTGCATTGCCCTGATGTTCACAGTAGTCAGGTGGAAACCTTTCAGTCTGTTGTCTCTTTCTGGGACTGAATGGTTTTCCAGTTTCCCAGAGGTCATTCACAGGAGCCACTGTAGACTTGTGAACCTGAGGAAGAGCAGTGTCACTCCGCAGTGGACCAGAATGGCTACTGCCAGCCAACACCAAGCACCTTCTTCTCTGGAGGGTTGTGAGTCTTCACCATAGTATGTGTCTGAAGTAGTCTGGTCTTATAAATTAATCTGATTTCCCTAAGCTCACCATGGTAATTGTGTCATCACGTGCACAGTAACACATAGGGAATCTAGCAGTTCCACGGTCACCTCAACTTTCTACGCATGGTAAGTTTTTCTACCAAGAGGAAATAAATATCGAAGGGTTAAAACCCCAAGATGACTCTCATCTCGCTAGGCTACCACATTTTCTAAGTTCTTGATCTTAAATCCACTACATGAAGTTCTGAGTATTTCCTCCTTCCCTTAAAACACTGAAGCAATTTGCACACTTGGCGTGAAGGCCTCCCCATTGGGTGAGGTTTTTGCCCTGTTACTGGAGGCACATTTTAATTACTGCAGAACAGCAGGGTTTTTCACACAAGCCAGGAACCACTCCATTATAAAGGCATATATGCTAAATAATGAAATCTATCATATCCTACAGGGTACATTTTTTGAGTTGTCAAGAAACCGTTATTCCCTTTAGGATATCTTGATGCACATGAAAGCAAACTGCATAATGTTGCCTGCATGCTTCATATTGGTTTTACTCTATTCATTTCTGTTGGGGGAAAAAACAGACACACACACACACACACAAAAAAAACCCAAAAAAACAAACAAACAACAAACAACCAACAACAACAACAACAACAACAAAAGTAGTAATATTTGACTCTTTAAATGGGTGAGATAAATACTAAAATGTTCAAGAAAGAAATGGAATATGTGCTGTTTAGGCTTTAAATTCTTAATAACTTTTCCCAAGTTGGTATCAAGCCCAGAATAAAAGGAGGAGGTTGTCTACAAGTTAGTGCCTCACTTTATAAAATCAACAACTGCTCTCTGAATTACAGTGCTAGGAGAGCTTATTCCTGCTGATGACTGACAGGCTATTATCTTGCTGAATAAAAAATGAGCAATCAAATGTGAAAGGAAGCTCTGTACTTGGAACCAAATTCTACACATCCTTAAGCATGACACAAACTTAAGTCAATGAAACCATTTTTTAGAAAGATTTTTATGGCTTGGCCCTTGATAAGATAAGTGCCTATACATAATATGCACTTGTCACTATGCTCCTGAACTACTCGAAAGACTAGTAACGTGGCAGGAAGCCTTTCACCTGTAGACTGTCAGTTTGAATCTGTCAACCAACCAAAAGACCCTGCTGCGGGAAATTTTATGCAAAGATTCCAAGTAGTGCTAGGAGAATATTAAGGTTGCACATACATTTATATACGCAAATTGGGAAGAATTATCACTCATTTTTAATGTGCCCCTTTCTGGTGCAGCCTTACAGTTCAGTCTTTAATAACCCAAACACATATCACCTTTTGAGAAGTGCAGTACAGGCTTTTTCCCCAAATCTGAAGAAATATTTGCTTTGATTAACAGAAATCTGTATTCAGTTTCTAAACACCCTGTAAGCTTATCACAGTTTAAGTGAAGGAACACAAAAATAAGCACACATTTGAGTGGCAGGACACATCACGGTCACTGTCATCATCAAAGTTTAGTTGTACTGAGAATGTCTTTCCTGAAAATTGATTGAGTTAAAATACCAAAGCTAAACGGAGGAGTATGTTTCAACTAAGTGGAAATGGATCCCTTAAATAATCGGGAATATTAGTGATTGCTAGTTATAGATTAAATCACTTTTGTCTTCCGGGATATCATTTCATTTCATCAAATGAAATTCAAGAGATCTAAATGCTCCTTCAGCTTTTCCATAGGAAAATCTGACTCCTTTCAGCTTTACACCTGAAAGAATCTCTCCTAAAGACAAGTGCCTCACCCTTTGAAGGTCAAGTGTTTTGGGAGCTGTTGGGCTGGAGGCAAAACTCAGATTTAGTCATACAGTAGTGAAATGAGGAGAACTTTTTTTTTTTTTTTTCCTTTAAATGAGGTCTTAATTGACCTACTAATTGAAAGCAGACTAATTAACTCAGAGAGTGACTGACATCACACAAGTAGAGTTGTAAAAAAGAGCAGTAGCAGTGATCCTATGCCACTGAGAGAACATGCAGCAGAGTGTGGCCAAGAATCCCTTGTCCACAGAAAGGTACTTGGTTTGTATGCTAACTAACTGTGGCAAAAACTGACCGTGATTGCTCAACACCTCCACAGCTTGATGCTGAGCCCTCTGGGGAGCTGACTAACTTGGCTGCAGTGGTGTGTCTTGCCACGGAGGTCAGAGAAGTTCTATGCTGCAAACCCCACTGACATCTTGGAGGTGCCCCTGAGCTGTTCCTGCAGCCACTGGGTTTGGTCTGGTTTGGGTTCCCTAACACCTCTCTCCTTCTCCCCATTCCCTATTTGCACTGAAGGAGGAAAAGGAGTCTGTCTCATCCGTTGTCGGTATGGAAATGGAGAGTCATGTGGATCTAGCAACAGCTGTGAACACCTCTACCCATAATTCAGCATCAGCCTGAAAGTAAGGCTGGGAAATATTATTATTCAGTGGAAGGGAAGGGAACAGCTTCTGTTGCCTTGGAGCTATTGTTTCTCTCTCTAGGAGGGCTGCTTTGAATATTAAAGCAACTTATAGTGATTCAAATTAAAAACTGTGATTAACATTATGTACCAGCCTAGCGTGCTTATGCTGTGAGAAAGCAAGAGATAATAGAAAACGATCCAAAGCCTGTCTTGCAAAAGTGAACAAATTCATTAAGTTGTACGGTGGCTGCTTTAATAAAGGTATTTTATAGAGCAAAGTGACTTCTATGTCAGCATTCGGCGTAAAGTTACTGTTCTGGTGAAATCAGAAGACATGTCTTCTTTAATTTATTTTTAATTAATAATTTAATTTAACAGGAAGCACATTTTCTTTAATTTTTTGGCTTGTGGTTTTTTGTTGTTGCTGTTGTTGTTGTTGTTGCCTGGAACACTACTGTGAATATATCCTGCAATGGCATGTCCATGAATATTATTTTTAGATGCATCTTTGCCATTCTTTTTTACAGGCCTAGCATTAATTTTAAACATTTTTTCTTGCTTCTGCTGCTATCTTCAGTTGCCACCCCCATACGAGCCACATGCCCTCATGCATTCTTTCAATTTTTCTTTTCAAGACATGCTCTGGCTATTCTATTTAAATGTCTTTAATTTTTATTTAAAACTGCTAAACTAAATTTATTCTGCATACAGCTTTTGCATATGATACATATGGCCAAGAATGATAGTTCTTTTAATCAACAGATGCTAGAAATGTTTATTCATAATGAAAATAAAAAGAAATAAAGACAATAGCTGATTAAGGAAATAATGTGTGTGTATGAGTATATATATATATATATATGTATATATAAAAGCTTTAGCAGCAGACATAGCAAAGGGGTTGGAACTTCTTTCTAGTGGTAGCTGCTTCAGCTACACAGCCTAATACAGTCACCTTGCTGCACGTGTTTCCTTCACTCTCCCCATTTGGGTCAGGGCTGCAACTGCCCTTACAGCATAAATATGTTGAGTATTATTAGGGTGGAAGCCATTTTTGTGCTTGAGACCCTCAATAGATCTTTCAATTTCCCTTCTGTACGTGTATGGATCTCACCCACAATGATAAAAGGTCACCTGAATCTTTTCTGAATTCCATAAAAAGCAGACACACAAAAAAATCCCTAACACCTCTGACCTGGGGAAATTTGGCACAAGTTATTTCTCCTTGCAAGCTGTACCTTGTGTTAAGACTTGTTAAGCAGCCACAGCTTAGAGTATTACAACATTCAAAGTGCTAAAAGGTCCAGTGATAATATGAAGCCGGTTCATCTGAACTGGCTCTTTAGAGGTTCTCAGAGTTGGTTTCTGCCTTAGGTTTTATTGGTCACGGTCTGTTCAAAACTGAAGGAAGTTATTCTTCTATTTCTTCTATTGTTTTACAACTATTGGATGAATTCCACGTGGTGAAATTGATACCAACCCACTAACTTTATTTAGAGCCAGAAAGACTTTGCAACAGTTACGGCGAGGCCATTTGACACAAGGCAGTTGGAACAGGTTTTTTAAGTATTAAAAATTAATCTAAACTTATGCTTCTGTAGAAAGTATTCCAATAGCAGTCATACAGCAATAGGACTTTTCATTTCCTAGCTTTGAAATACACTTGCTAATAGGCTATGTAATTGCTGGTGAGCAGGTATGGGGCCTCAAGGATATTTCTATTAGAGCTGTAGAGTGTATATCCCATGCAATGAGAAGGAAACATCCCAGTATTTGTCACTGAAGTGCCAAGAATAGATAAATGTTTATTCAAATCTGGAACAAGATCCATAAACCCAAACAGTGATTTTCCAAGGTGATGTCTTCAGTCATGGGATAATTTTCTGCTGCCACTGCTGTCAGTTGTGACTGAGAGTGGTCCTTCAGATTTGCTGATAAAGGCACCCTGTGTGACTGACGGAATTTGGCTGCCTGCTGTAGGACGTGACAGGAGAACAGAGGGGCATTGCTCCTGCTAGAGCTGAAGTGTCCACAAATGCAGAATTCTTCTACTAGGTCTCCAGTCATGTTATCCTGAAATGGGTTTCACTGGATGCATGTGATGGCCATGCGAAGAGAGCTGCAGAGCGTGGAGATCCCCATTTCATTTCCCAGCTGGCTGAACTGGGGAGTCACTGAGCTCAAGCATGTTTGGCAGACCAAAAAGCTGTGCCTGGGAGAGGACTCTGACCACACCAGGCCAGGCACGGAAACTAAACTCTGCCCCTGACTAGCTGGATAAAAACACGTGTGGTTGAATCTCCTCCTAACAACAGACTAATGGGTAATCCAGCAGGACTGGATATTCATTTAAATTTAAACACTTCAGTACCTTGTAGTCTTCCACTTTCTTTTAACTGAGGTTTTATATCTCCAGAGGTCAGCGTTAAAACTGAACGCAATATTTATTGTCACTTGTATGCCAAGAAAGAAAGAATTACAGTCCTTTGGGTTGCATGTGTCTTCAAATTTGGAGACGGTTAAGCAACTAGGAAATCCTTATTCTACAAAATGTAAATTAGCCTTTTCACTGGGCTCAGAAAATACTGCACAGCAGCGTTAGTGACAAAAAGTTAAGTGTTTAATGATGAAGGTGTTGATGCTAGCAAATATAATGGAGAAAGTGGTTTATTAGACTTAACAGTTTAGCACTTCATTTACAGAACATTGCCCTATCGATTTAATAGCCAGCAGTGGTGAGACTGTTGATTTTATATCTTTATTAAAGTGTTTTGCCTTTTTCTGGCTACTTCATGGAAAGTGAATTTAGGTCTAACCTGAAGATTTTCCACACAGTAATATTTTGCTATCACTTACAGATAAAAACATTCGCTTAGGTTTACGCACACATGAGAGGAGAGTGTTTTGACCCGAATGGACTATTTAATGACTGATGAAAGCTTAGGGAGAAAAGTAGAATGTAGTGAAATCTACAGCCTTGGGGTGGACTCAAGTCCATATTTCCCCACCCAGCTGTTACCTTCTAGAGTAGCTTTGCAGCTCCCTCATGGTTGAGATAAGGACAGAGAGATCATTCAGCAGTTACTGAGGGCAAACCAGACTTGACATAAGGAAATTAGTTTAATTTATTATCAATCAAATCAGAGTAGGGAAATGAGAAATAAAACCAAATCTTCAAAGCATCATTCCCACACCCCTCCCTCCTTCCCAGGCTTAACTTCACTCCTGATTTTCTCTACCTCCTTCCACCTGAGCAGCGCAGGGAGACAGGGAATAGGAGTTGCAACCAGATCATCAAACGTTGTCTCTGCCACTCTTCTCAGGCACAGGACTCCTCACACTCTTCCCGTGCTCCAGCTTGGGGTCCCTCCCACAGGACAAAGTGCTCCATGAACTTCCTCCAACGTGAGTCCTTCCCACAGGCTGCAGTTCTTCACAGACTGTTCCAGCCTGGGTCCCTTCCACAGGGTTCACTCCTTCAGGAACAGACTGCTCCAGCGTGGGTCCCCCACGGGGTCACAAGTCCTGCCAGAAAACCTGCTCCAGTGTGGGCTCCTCTCTCCATGGGGCCACAGGTCCTGTCAGGAGCCTGCTCCAGTGTGGGGTTCCCATGGGGTCACAGCCTCCTCCAGGCATCCACGTTCTCTGCTGTGGGCTCCTCCCCGGGCTGCAGGTGGGTCTCTGCTCCACCGTTCCCCTCCCTGGGCTGCAGGGGCACAGCTGCCTCACCAGGGGCTGCACCACGGGCTGCAGGGGAACCTCTGCTCCGGCGCCTGGAGCACCTCCTGCCACTCCTTCTTCTCTGATCTGGCTGCTCTTTTGTGCCAAGTTTTTTTCCCCTTTCTTAAATATGTTAACACACAGGTGCTATCACTATCACTGATGGGCTCGTCCTTGGTCAGTGATGGGTCTGTCTTGGAGGTGGCTGGCATTGGATCTGTTGGACATAGGAGAAGATTCTAAGTAGCTACTTACAAGAAGCCACCCCTGTAGCACCTCTGCTACCAAAACCTTGCCATGCAAACCCAGTACAGCTGTCATGGCAGCATATACACAAGTGATAGTCAGATAATGTGTGACATTTAAAAATGGAAGAATGATATCTCAAGCATGGTGTTAAGCACACTTTCCACTTACTCTATCAACCTTTGAGTAATGGTATAGTAGAAAGATGGAATGGGTTGCTTAAATAAGAATTCAAATTGGCAAAATGTGATGCTGACTGGAAAAGAAACTTATGGCAGGATGTGTGAGCGCTGAAATCCTAACAGACTCCTACCAGTAGTCCACTATACAGAGGCTTTGAAGAATCCCCTGTGATAAATCAGCACCCGCAGGATTCTTCGAACACCTGGTTGTAGTATCTAGGAGATCAGGTAAGAGTTCAACACTCATCACTTGGACGACACTGTTAGTTTGCAGTATTTCTGAGGGAAAGGAATATGGAAATCTGTTGACACTGTGGAAGTGAAATTAATATTGCTGAGGCTTGGATATGATCAAAGACCTAAGTCTTCTTTCTCCCTTCCTAGGAACTGCTGACCTCCTAGATGAATAGGCAAAAGTCATTGTTGAACTTGCATACTACAGAAAGTGTCCATCTAGAGAGTACACAATGTATGCTCTGAACTTTGTTATGGAACAACTGGAATAAAACATATAATTTCTGTCCAAGAGTGCTGGTGCAATGTAATGTCACTAGAGACCTGTGGACAACTTTACAGTGACCATAAATCTAACCTCACATCAGTGCTGGTTGAATACTGGCTTATAACTTGCACTCAGTTGGTCCCTTAGGATCAATATGATGACACAGTATATTCTCAAATTGAGGATCTGGGAACTTTAATTACCAAATATCAAAAGGCTCTTATTTGTCAAAAACAGGTGACCATTGCTAGCAAACATGATACTGACTGGATTGTCAGAATTGCAACAGAAATAGAACAAACTGCTGGACATCATTGGTATGACTTTTTTATGAGATATGTGCCATCTGCAAATGGCATATTGCATCTTATGTTACATCCTATGATCATTGTATTATTGTGCTGTATTTTATTAGTTTTGCTATTAATATGCCTTTATATCTATGTTTATCACTTATCTCACTGTGTTGAAAGCATGCATCACCAGTTGTTACCTGATTTGGGTGTAAATGAATGCCCAAATCTTCACCCTGCTCTCATCCTCAGCGAGGCAAGAGGTGTAATAGTACCTCCGCTTGCTGCGGTGTTTGGTCTATACCAAGGGGCAAGTGTGACTGTTCACTCAGCTTCTGTTTTAGCCCAACACACAGCTTGTGCCATGGCCTGACATGTGCTGGATCAGCCATTGGGGCACAGCGAGAGCAGTGCATGGACAAGACACAGTGGGAAGGAGAGATAAGGGCACTCTGCAGCCATTGTCACCTGCAGCCTGCTGTCCCCTGCAGCTCCCACCTCCCACAGAGGAACCGTCTGTCGGTTTCTTCAGAATCCACTAACCTATGGAAATGTATAAACCAGCCTCCCAAGCTGGAAGGTAGAAATGCGCCAGTTTACCCAGACAGCCTCTGGGGTGGCTCTGTCAGCAGCTGAACCACTGTTGGCACAGGCATCCCTGCACTGCAAAGGAGGAGGAAGGGCGAGCATGCTCACCATCACCCGGTAGCTGCTTTGCCGGTATATTTGCAAGCTAGAGAGTTTGTGAGCTAGAGAATTGTGATTTGTGATTAACTCGTGTTACGTTAGTCTGCACAAAGGACAAGTCTACGCCTGTTTGTTTGTTGTTTTGTTTTGTTGTTTGGTTGTTGTTTTTTTTTTTTTTTAACTTGATGAACTCCTGAAATAAAGTTTAACTTCCTGGGTATGCTGCCCTGTATGTTTTAGAGATCCAGAGAGTGACGTTTTGACGTGGAGCAGAGGTAAAAAACTGTCAGAGAAAGTGAAAACTGGCAAATTCTTTCTTTGAATTGATGTGTCACTCTGATTACTAAAGTTTATTCAGTTTAGACATGAGATGGATACGCCCAGTGTAGTGTAAAATACCTGTAAATCATTGGGGATTTAGACATTTCTTAAGTAACAATACTGTTTATCTTTCAAAAAGAGAGAGAGCTCTGTCTGGTCTCTCAGAATGAGAAAAATCTTTGCTGAATCCATCTAAGTCTTTCAGATAAGAGTTAAAGATTGTCCCTTTTCTTTGTCTGTCACTATTTCTGTAGGTGTTAGAAGATCTGCCCCGAGACATGCCTTGATCTAGAAAGACTGGGGTGAAGTAGGGTTGTTTGCATCTGTGTTCCTGAGGGTTTACTTTAGGCAGAATTATTCAAGTTCAGATGCTTAAACGTTTCCTCTTTCTCTTTTTTAGCTTAAGAGAATTATTCTTACCCATAAAAGAGAAGATTTTGGCTTTCTCTGAGACCTCTGCTGCAGTAAGATTTTTTAGTCGGTTCCTCCTTCTCTTCCCTACCGTTGTTCTTATCTAGGGAATTTTCCTTTACCAGAGGAGACTACAAAGCTTACAGCATGCCATGCATATCTTACATACTGTCCTGGGAGTCAGCTGCAGAGTCACCATTTCTGTCTGTTGTCCAGTCAATGAAAATAGACTCTCAGTCCTACAATTACGAATCACAACACAGGTCCTGGCTGCTTCGCCTGACTTTGCTTTATATGAACAAAAAGGAAGATGGAAGGGGCAAGGTTTTCAAAGAAAAAGGCTATGCAACTAGCTAGTTACTGAGCCAAATAAGATAATTCCAAAGCCGCTCAGTGGATTTCAGTGGAAAACTTTCTTTCCCTTCTGAAAAGAAGCTGTACAATCCTTTGGTGTTGGGCAAGAAAGCAGACTGGCTCAAAGTGTTCTGGAAAAGCTGCTTCTCAGCTCTCTGACAGCAAGTGTTTGCTCATTAGTAGGTGGTGTTTGCTAGAACTGACTCCACCAGCCTCTCAACTACTGTCAGTCAGCGGCTTTGATTGCTGAGGATTTCTCAAAGCAAGCGACAAATGCTTCCTTTCCCCTGATGCGGCTGAGAAAACTGGCAATTACCAAAACATTGCGGCTTGCTGTTTAAGCCTCTTGGCTTCTGTGTGTGAGGCCAATTGCCACTCTCTGAGATTAAGAGGGGTTCACCTTGATGTATCGGGGTGTACAAGCAGTCATGTTCACTGTTACTCCTGTATTTGTGTCAGGATTACACCAGCCACAGTTTAGAGTGGGCGTGGGGGAAAACTCAGGGAACTTGCAAAATTGTAACCTCTGTTACACAAAACTGGAGGTTTGATTCAAAGGCACGTTAAACCCAACCTTTTGATGTCTGACACTTGCATATTGTTCATAATAACGTCCCTGCTGAGTGTAAATGAACGTGGAATTCATCTGCATTTCCCTCTTACGTTTTATTGCACGTTCCTTCAGAAGTTCAGTAATTATTTGTCAGAGAGCCTGGTAGCAAGAACAAAAAGTGTATACTGAAAGCTTGGTCACTATGTTGAGTTTCTTTTTTCCTGAGTAAACAGCATATATAAGAAGCAATTTGTAGTCCAGTGAGAAAATGGCATTTTTAATAGCAAATGAGTAGTCAGTTAAGGTAACCCAGTTCTGCAGAGACGTGGCAAAAGAATAGCAACAAAATCTGCTGTGGAGAGATCTCTGAGGTCTTTAAGGTCCATTCCAAGGCCTGACAGCCCTTTGCACCCTGCAGTGCTGCATTGGCACTGACCTCAGAAGCTGAGGCTGGGCACATCTCTTTTGCTGACTCTGCCATGGGATGGTTATCTCTGACAGAGAAAGCCGCTGAGGTCAGAAGTCCTGGAATGGCTCAGGGACACTTGCCAGGTTTCATCTCTCAACACCATTGCTTTTCTATTGCATGGATCCCCTGTGCAGATCCATGGGAAGTATATGAAAGTCTTCAAGTTTCAATTAGTAGTCTGGCAAGAGAAGAGAAATATCTGGATAAAAAAAAAAAAAAAAAAAAAAAAAAAAAAAAAAAAAAGGACCTCTCTGTGGTCCTCCTGAGGAGTAACAAAAGTGTGAGGAGGGTCTGCTCTGATATGTGGTTTGCATCGCTGCAAGGCGTGTCTGTACATCCTTCCCAGTGTGCTGAGGTGACCTGAGGGGTTCAGAGCTATGGCTTTGGTTTCACAACTTTAAGTGACAGTTCTTTTAGGTTTTGGGTTTTTGTCTTGTTGCTGGTGTCACAAATAGTTTACATAATGGTCATCAGCGAGCAAGTGTGAAGTACAGAACTATAATTTATTATCCTCGGGAAATACAAGCTAATGTTGGGGCACTTTCCCAGGGCTCAGGAAGAGCAGATTCAATTCCTTTGGTCTGCCCAGAGCTTCCGCAAGAGTGACTCTACCTGGGCTGTTTTATGCACAGAAGTCCTAGACAAGATGTTGAGTGCCGCTTCCCATCTCATGTCTATAGCATGACAGATGTGTTTGGCTGGTTGGGCAGTCCCAGGACAGCGGGTCCTGTTCGTCCCCTATGTGATGGATGCACTGTGCACGTGCTACATAGTGGATGTATGTATGGTCCTTCTTGGGGTTGCACACCCTGGGCAGAAGCAGACTTCTGGTCTGGTTAACGGGCAGATGTGATGGTCTCTATAAGGAGACAAAGGATTTGGGACTGAATATGAAGTGGTCTTGGACACTCTCATTTGATTTCTATTGTGTTCAAGAAAAAGGATTTTGTAGTGTCTTGGCAAGGAAGCAGACTGCAACAGCAAAAGAGCAGATATCATCCTCAGTCAAAAAAGGCTGCAAAATTCTGATATTTTTGATTGGTCATTTACATATAAATGTCACAAAACACAAGAATTAATCAAGTGCGGGTAGTGATGATGTAAATATTTAAGCCTTAGTAGCTCATCTGTATAGCACTCACCAAGGCCAGTTAGCTGACCAGTCTGCATAGGACTGAGTCAGAGAGGTGTCCCCAAACACGTATCAACTACATCTTAACTGAGTACACAGTGTTGATTTTTCAGCAAATAACTGTTTGAGGAGAACATTTAACTGCCAGTAAAACTCTTTTCATGACTGTCACACACAGGGACTAAGCTGAATGAATAATTCACAACACTGGAGATTTGCTGTGAATTTAGCTGCTTCTTGGGCTCATGAGCTTTTTACAAGTAACAGGCAACTTTCTATGCATTATTTGTTATTCAATCTGAATCAAGTAGGGCCTTAACTTCTCCTTAACTCCTTAACTCCTATGGCAGAATCTGACCCTGTATTAATCTCTATGTTGTTTTCTCTTCTCGAGCAATGGAATTATAAATAGTCCAAGAGAAGCATTGACTACTGAGTGTACGACTGCAAGTAGTCCGTGTGTGTTGCATTTTGGTACATGATGTGGCTGGCAGATGTCTTGAACTCTGGTAGTCAGAAAGAGGCTCAAGTCTTCAGCTGTGATTTGCACTTTCTCAAGAGGCAGGGAGCATGTTAGGGTGAGAAGACAGATGATAAAATTCATAGTGGTACAGAAAATATTAAATGTGTGTTTTCTGGGCTAAGCACATCTTGCCCAAGTGATATTCTTGAGTAAAATTCTAATAAGAGGTGTTAATTGGCTCCAGTTTCTCTCAAATCAATATAGTTTCAGCTGTAAAATATTTCACAGTGGTTTTGTCTGACAAATTACATTTCTTCTGTGCTGGGATGCTGCTAATACCTTTTGGGAGTTCTGTCTCTCCACTTTAAAAAAAAAAAAAAAAAAAAAAAAAAAAAAGACAAGTTGCTTAGGAACACAGGTTTCATTGATTTTCCAAGAACATTAATGGAAGGCATAAGTCACAGGCTCAGGCAGAGTTCACTGATTATCATGCCATACAAGAAATTTCTCTGGGGCTTTTATATTGCTTCCTACCTAAGCACCTGAAAGGGTTTGGTTGATTAGTTGGTTTGGGGTTTGTTTTGTTTTGTTTTGTTTTGTTTTCCTAAATAGGCAAATTTGAATGGTGCTGCAGGGATATGACAAGCTGGGGCTGGAAAAATACAAAAATGCTGATGCAGAACTGTGCAGAGCTGTTTATGTCAAAAGGATATTTGCTTCTGGATTCTAGCAGGGCAGCTAGTATTTGCTTTGCTTCTCTACTGCTTCTCCTTCCAGGCCTAGAGGGGCCCCAGAGAAAGTGGAGAGGGTCTGTATGTCTTCAACCTCTTAAGCCAGACATATCCAAAGTGATTTGCCTAGTGTTCATGGCGCTGCAGTGGAGTGAACCCAAACCGCCCTGCTTGCACTCTCAACATTTTCTGCCTGGGCAAGAAGAGAGAAAGCCATCAGCAGTGACAGTGCGTTTAGTTTCAAGTTCTGCCTTGGAGGCCCTGGGGTCATAAATGGGATATGTGCTCTGCTTGAGAAAAGGCAGCACCTAGTAGGAAGCTGAGATTCTTTTTCTTCAGCCTGCCCAGGTAGGAATGTGGGCTTGGATCTTGCACTCAATCCCTTCTTCTCTACCCAGGCGGCTTTGCAGTGGTATTTGTCACGCCTCAGGGTAACAGAGAAACTTGTTTATCTGCTGCAAAGAGCCCTGCTGAGTCTTCAGTGGAGTGGAATTACATTCTGGATGGCAATTTGGGATGCAGCCACCTTACTGAACATTGTCTAAAATTTCCCCTGGTTGTTGCCTTCACTTTAGCCCCCATCAGTGGTAACAATGTTGGGAGTAGTAACACAGAAAAATCTGCAGAAGCTGTTGGCATTTTATCCACTGTGTCATCTTGTTGTCTTCAGCTGGATGACACGATGCTGCAAATATTGTAAATATTAGCCTGTGCTCATGTTCATTTCCCTGTTGTTGTCCTGGTAAAGATTGGGTTCATTTTTATTGAAAGTGTGGGTAGGACAACAAACCCTTCTACTCCTATCCAGCAGCAGGTGACTGCTATTTATTTAAAATTTATCTTAAAAAAGAAATCAAACACAGTATCTGGATTATTGGAGTTTTCAGTGTTTGGCTTTGGGAGCTGGTGAGGCAGACCACCATGTTACTAGTAGTAGCGAGTAGTATTTAATAGTAGCTGCAACTTTTGCTGGTGCAGCTCTGAGCAGGGTAGCTCAGACTAGGGGCGTGCAGGATGAAGAGCAGCTGCAGAGAACAGAGGGGCTGACTACCTACGGACAAGGACGTGGTGGATTTTAAATCTTGTTTTCATAATGCCAGTTGGAAATCTGTTTAACCACGTTTAGGGACAGAGAATTGGGTGCACTGTCTCTGCAAATGTAGTAATAACCTCACATGTCCCCTCTGTGATGTTCCCATGGTCTTCAGGAGATTACACAGTCTGATGTCCTGCCATTCGTGCCATGTGTAATTTGTCTCATCAGGCTAATCGTTTGGACAGAGGAAGAGATTTTAATTAGGGGGATAGAATTCCTTCAGGATAAAAATGGTTATACATTAGTGTCACACTGTCCCTTCTCAGCACTGCAAAGGAGAGGATGTGGATTAAATATTTAATGTCAAATAAGAGAGATTATTTTGCTAAACAAAATTAGGTATATTTCTGTTGGTACACTGAAGGCGATCACTTCCTGGGAATTTGCAAACCCACACCTCTCTCACTCACACATGCACAACACCCACCCTCCTGCCTCTAGTGAGTCCTCACAAGTCCTGGAACTTGCAAGAATGGACCCTGGAAGTGGGCATGCCGGGTGAGAACAGTTCCTTTCAGTCACTAGCCTACTGTATAACAACTGCTGTGGACACTCACTAAACCTCGTCCATCACACCATGGCCCTGGATTTTTTAAAGCAGGTGCTAAATAAAGACACAAGGATGGAATATGGAACATGATCCCCTATGCCATCCATTCCCTTGGAGATGGTAAGAGGCACCCGGGGGAACTAAATTGTAAATAGAGCTTCTTTGCAGGGGTCACAGTTAATGCGTCTGTACAATAAAAGGGGAGTGAAAAAGGGGAAGGCGGTATGCAAAGCTGATACTGATGGAAACCCTGTTACATAGGCAATGTTATTCAAGAACAATTTATCTGTGAGAAAATATGACACTTGTAATTTAGCCAAGTCCTTTGCAAGCTGTAGAGCCAGCTGCATGGGCTTGCCTGAGGCACTGAGTATGCCATCTGAGCAAGTTACAAGGAAATCTCTATTTAAATAAAAAGGAAAAAAAGTAGTTCATGAATATTAGGCACTCTGTGTCCTGCCAGAATGTTCTCTTCTCATATCAAGGGTCTGATTCTTCAGAAGAAGTGTTTTTTTGTCCTTTTTCAGGCTGCTGGCCGATTCAGTGAAGAGATAGTGTAGGAAGTAAAAATCATACTCATCTACAAAGTATCTCTGAAATAGAGCTTTCTGGATTGTCCTGTATTTCAAAGACTCATTCATGGGTACATGGTGTGTGATTCAGCCACAAGCAGAATGAGATTCCTCTTGTCAAACTGCAGACATCTGCAATTTCTCCATCTGAACAATCTGTCAACCCACCATAATCAAATAATCAGTGGAGAGAAATAAGTAGCTACACAGAACTGCTACTTCTAAAGTGGTTTGGATGTCAGTGTAATATAAGGTGATTTGTGCTTGAGGAGTGCCTACTTCTTTCCCCTGACGGTAGAGACATTTTTAGATGCCCATGGTAAGGTTAAGAGAAATGAATCCCCGCATGAGAGTATGCATCGTTTAAAAAAGATTTTGTCTGGATTACCACAAGGCATCCAAATCTTGCCTTATCAGCTTTTCTCTTTTACGCTGTCTGTGAGAGATTCTCAGTTTTCCATTCAAATCTCTCCTTTCCATCAAAGCACCATCATCTTTTCTCAAACTTTTCTCTCATACTACCTGCAGGCTGTAGACAGCACAATACCCCTTGATAGTACACAGCAGCCTCCTAAACTACAAGCACATCCTACATCGCATGAGGCGAGATCTTCTGTGAAGTCTCAGTGTGCTGGGTATTGATAAATTGGGATGACAGTGCACCTGGTTGGCATTTCTGGATTAATATTTGTTGTTAGAAAATGATGGTTCACAGAAGCAAAAAGTACCAGTAGGGGCATACTGGTTCCAGACAAATTTTCCCAGTGAAGCTTTTTGCTTTATGGTACTGCAAGGCACAGGGCAGGCTTGGTTTGCTACTAGGAATAACCTGGGTTCATGTTCTGGGAGTTCTCTAGTTACATTTAGAGGTTGAACTTCTCCCTCCCACACATGAAGTATCCACTATCAGCTACTCTAGCGAGTGTGGAAAAAGGAAAAGAGATGTCTTGCATTTTGTGGAAAACTTTGGGAGGTGTCAGCATAATTTGTATCTGATACGAGAACACATGTTTCCTCTAAAAATGTGAAAGAGAAAACTCTTCTTGCCCAGGAGAGCCCAGGAAAGAGACTAACAAATATAAATGCTTCTCATGCTTGTTAATAAAAGAGCTGAGCAGTGGAGTTTTAACTGACTTACATGAACCAATCACCTATAAAAAGTCCAGTTGTTTCAATAAAAAATTATGATGGGATCCAGACAGATACAATTTGAGGTGAAATACAGTTTGCACTGTTACTTTCCTTGCTGCAGCAAATGCATGCTGCTCAATTATTTCTCTGAAAGCTTTCATGAACGCAACAGAAATGACATTGGAAAAGTAAAGACTGAAATAATTTCAAAGCTTTTTTTATTTTTCCAAGGTGAGGATGCATGCTGTGTCTAGCACTCACTAAGCCTTGCAGCAAGTTCCTGCTTAGCTGGAGGTGCACACAAATGCTGGCAATGCTTCCCGTTGCTAGAGATGTGCCCAGCTGTAGAAGACAGGGGCAACTGAGTTTGTATTCAAAACATTGCCTTGCCCCAAGTAATCCAAGTGCTGTGCCTTGCCTTCGGACTAGATGAAGTGAAATACTATAACAATGCAAGATTTAGAGTTTGGATTTTTTTTGTAAACATGATAGTGACCTTATTGTGAGTGGTAGGTAGCCAATAGCCACTTCAGTTAGCATTCAGTACTATAATTAGCTATAAAGAGTTTTGACAGGATCAATAATTCACCCATTGATCTTTTACATTCATTATTTTGCATCTGAAGGGTGCCTAAGAATTAACTGGCAAATTATTTACTTAGGTGTTATCCTGTGAGAGAACTGCCCGCTTCCTAAAAGGCGAGGAAGAGAGATATTGCATGGATTTTAGGTGAGTTACTTGTCACCCCTTGTCTGTGGCTGGCAGGTCCTGGTGGCAGGGAAATGCATGCTCCCCTCATCACCATTGATTGCAGCCAGTGCTGTGCTCTCTTTAGGCACCCGCTGATCTGTATAAATCTCCAGGGTTGACCTACACCATTCTCTGCTTAAAGACTTTTGGCAAGATCACATATGTCTTTAAGAGAGCTTTGTTTGCAGGATGGTGTGGGAGAACTGGGGGTGCAGAGTAACAGTGTCTGCTGCACCACGTGCGTAAATAGTCCAGATGAAGGACAAAAGGCAGGTGGAAAATTAGGACATGAACTTTTGTCTGTGGGACCAG
This sequence comes from Athene cunicularia, assembly GCF_003259725.1. Classification (NCBI taxonomy): domain Eukaryota; kingdom Metazoa; phylum Chordata; class Aves; order Strigiformes; family Strigidae; genus Athene; species Athene cunicularia. Next base: position 119,822,133 of record NW_020799095.1, read on the forward strand.
CAGCCAGTTCCCTGTATGGCCAAATGACACAGATAATCATCAGGAATTTGTACCCTCTCTATCCTCTCTCCTTGGCTGGCACCCGCCCACAGTCTGCCTGCATGTTTGCAAGGCATTCACACCATTTCTCCTGGTCCGGTTTCTAACATAGTCAGTGCCATTCAGTATAGAAATGTCTGAACGCAACGACAAAAGGCCTGTGAAGAGAGATGAGCGGCAAAGCAGCTCGGGGTGCAGCAGGCAATACACAGGCTGATCCCAGCCTGGGGAATGGCAGCTGCTGCCAGTAACCCCAGAGCTGGACTGTCTGAAGGCACCCCACCCCAACCTACAGCTTCCAGGCTAGTACCTCCGTGACAGTTCATGCTGCACAGTGATTTTCACCAGCTGAGGAACATGGCTGTGTTCGTCTGAACCAACTTTTAGTCACCATGAAAAGCCTTGTTTCCCCATGCCCCTTCCTTCTCCAAGCTCAGATAAATAGGAAGCTAGTTAATAAGAAAAAATAGATATGAAGCTAGGAAATAACGTTAAGGAAAAATAACTGAACAGCAACTCCAACTGTAGTGTGTCTGTATTTCTGTCCTGCCTTCTTTTCAAACACTTTTGGAAACACGCCTGCTTCATGCAAGCTGGATTTGTATTTCAGGGAATGCATGTACGCTACTACTATGCTATAAATAAACATCTGCTGTACCAGGTCCTCTGGCTAAGTTCATCCAACTTCTCTGAAGCCTCCTACCTATGCTGTTTGCCTTTGGCTTTACGCTGCCTGACCAGTGCAAAGAGCCCAGCCAGAGCTAAATTTACCTGCCCTGTGTCGTGAAGATAACAAGATTGAAGTCTTGTCATATTTTCGTTGTTTAAATAATGCTGTAATCTGGTGCCAATTAAAATAGAAAGAGTTTTTGTGGGTTTTAGACTGATTTACGTCACTTCAGGTTGTGTCTGTAATTAATCTGAAACACGCTTGCACACGTGCAAGTTGTTGGCTTAAGTAGATCAGTTTCAGGAAAGCTGATGTGACTTCTGTGTGTAGACATGACCTAAAGCTCTGAGGGGGCATAAGAGGGAAGAGATGGCAGAGACACAAGCTGACACTACTGTGTTACGGCTCCTCTCTCTTCCACCTCCTCTTTCTAGCTTCGCACTGCAGATTAACAGCATAAACTTCTAATGTGTGGCATCCTGCACCTATGCCTAACAAAGCTACTCTGATTATACTTCCCCAGCTTTTCACAGGAATCAAATGTTTGTTCTAAATCTCTTTTCAGGGCAGATCACACCCAACCTTGGAAAAAAACGTCCTGGTTTTGTTGCAAGGATGAATTCAGTTTTATTACTGCAACAAATTTCTTGTCAGTTTTCTAACTGAAATTTAAATGAAGTTTAAAGGGAGCAGCACAAGTAAACTTCATGATTGCCTGGAATTTTTTAAAGAATTTTTATTGTCCAGGTTGGGTTCCATTTTGTGCTCCCTCATCTTGAATATTTTTGTATTGTTGCAATATTCAGGTACATTCTTTATATTTGAAAGTAGAAATATTCACTTAGGTGGCCATTCCTGAATTGTCAGTAAAAAAGTTCAAACTCGTTTTGTTGACTACCCCAGAGTTTAGAGAGTGGATTTGATAATCACAAGATCTTGCATCAGAAACCTAATTCTTGAGCCATGCAAAGCATGCTGCTTCAGATATCTTCTCTCTAAATCTGCAGTTTTGGGAAGAAGTTGTGCTGAATCTTGGCTGAAGGTGAAGCCAGATTCAGGCAAATATGTGCTCCATTAAAATTTGCACAGTCTGATTATATGGCAATGCAAAAAATATTTACATTAAAGTTAAGCTACATATATTTTGATCCAATACTCATACATTTTTTAACTTCCTTAGGGATGTTATGCAGCAATCATTTCTGTAAATCTATAGAGATGGAGAAGTTCAGTTTCATTAATTTAAACTTCTCCAAACTGTGATAGACTTAGATTTTGAATCGAGATCATGTGCTTTGAACCCACTTCTGTTCTACATAATTAATATCATGATTAATTCCCAGGGGGTGTAATACCAACATAGCAAGTTCTTGTATTACCAACTCCATAATCTCAGTGCAGGGGATGTACAAAATGGTCACTGAGAAGCAACTATTCTGAATGCCCTTCCCTGGTAGTCAGGCTTTTGTAATGTTACTTGTTGAGATATCCTGGATCAGCTGCCCTGCAGCTGTAAACTTTTCCTGAGCAAAGACTACAGCTCCGACTACTTCCTTGTCTTTACCTCTAACTTTATTCAAGGAAAATAATGAGATATTTAGCTGAGGGAAAAAAATCTCATATGCTTCTTCTATGGTTCTAGAAGAAATAGTTTGAGTGGGTTTTTTTGAGACCAGAATATTTGCCCCTTTTCCCAATCTCCCCAAAACAATCTAACAGCTCTCCTCTTGCAGTGAACAAAGAGCAGAATTGTGTGTCAACCCTCTCCTTTACTTTCTGTTCCAAGGTCCATTCACATCCTGGGGCAAATATTTGCTTCACCAACCTTATTTTATTTCCAAATTCCAGGGTAGACACGAATGCTGCTGCAGAGGCAGTAAGGCTTTTTATTTTTTTCCTGATCTATTCTGTAATTGTTAAATAATATCTAGTTCCTTTTTTTTCTTTTTAGGAGTAGAAATTCTGTATTATTACAGCTAAATTTCTGTATCATGAGCTATTTCAAGAAGTCATTATTTCAAGAGTCAAAAGATATTTCATCTCCATGTTATGTTTTGGATCACGAACAAGATGACTTGTGATTTGATGGCAATGCTTGCTCTCTTCCAAGATGGTTTTGGGTATGTTAATGCTTGGAGTGGCAGAAAAATTGAATTTATCACTGATGTCAACCTGTGATTACACTGAACTGTGGAAAACAATGGGGCTTATTTTCTGGCTCTTGTGTTCAGCGTGGAGCAGCAGCACAGCAAAAAATGTGGGGTTTAACTGCTACTATCTGTGCATTGTCTTCCAGTTTCAAGAAGAAAATCAAATCTAGCTGTTCTCCAGACAGATAATATTTCACAGTTCTTACTTTTATAATCAGCAGTTGTTTGTAGGGTGGGATATGAATAAAAGGTAAGAGTTAATTTAGTCACATGCTTGTATTATGTGCAAAGGCAGAATGGTGTCCATGTATTATAGATCTGTTAAATATCCAAGGGAAGTTTCATCATGCCAGTTTTAAACCAAAGTTTAGATGTTTAGCCTGTAAAATCCTCAAGATAGGGGGTTTTCAAGATTTTCTTTCAAATCCTGCTTAAATAGTTTATTTCAAAATGAGCCCTCTAAGTATTTACAACACAAGAACTGCAATGTAGGTTTACTGCCTGACAACAGAACTGACTGAAGTACAAATGAAACTGTCACCATTCAAGTTGAGCGAAACACAAAAAAGGAAGAAAATGACACAAATGATGAAAACTAGTTTAGCATTTAAAGAGGTTCCATTATCGTTAATCTAAGATGCTGTTAATGCAGGCAGTTTACAGCACCTTGCGTTCTCCATCTTTCCGTACATATTTGATGTTTCTTATCTTTAAAATCCTTGTTTTAATGATTACCTTTCTGCGTTTATGTAGCACCCTGCAGAGCTGGGTCCTGGGCCAGGTCTGATGTTATTGCAAATTGTAGTGATGTATCTAACAGTAGTAATTACTCGTGTAAGACATAGTGGGAAGCATGTTCTCATGTGCATTTTCTAAAATATATCCTCTTATCCTCAATCAATTTATGATAGTACTTGTGAAAACTGTTCACAGAGAAGATAGCAATGAGGTAATTCCACTGACAAATCCCTTCAAAGACAAGTGAGTTTTAAGGCAGGAAATAAAAAGAGAAACGTGGCACATATAAGCCCAGTACAAAAAGGGATGTAAATCCAGAATGAAAAAGGAAAGTAATTGCTGGCTAGCAACAAAAGGCACATGGAAGAAAGCTGTCTTAGTGATAGGGGATACAAGATGAAAACTGAGCATGCAGGCAAGCGGGAGCAACACTGTGTAAATTGTTGGCTCTTAAATTTACTTGTTTACTACTGTTGGAAGTAGTAATGGTGATAACAGCAACAACTCCGAAGTTATACTTTATGGCGTAGCAGAGGAGGCAATCAGCTCTTCAGGCAGTGCTTGCAGCTTGATGTACTCTTGCAACCATCACACGTACATGAACCACAATTTGGTGAAGCTTAGTGCATTAATTTTGGGAATAACATACCAATCTATGTGAGGGGGGATGAAGGACTAGAGAAGAGATATCAGTAGTTATTAGAGTCCTGGGAGCAGTTGAAGCACACAGAAAAATTGTTCTAGGTAACTACAGAGCTGCTACTCTGACCTTAGAGTATACAGGGAGCTGTGTAAGATGATAGCAGATGCAGTCTTCTGGGAGTTATGCTTTAAAGCTTCAACTTCTGAGCTATGAACCAGGGAACATGTTACTATCAGTGACACAGCTTAGTTATTGGTGAATAACAGAGTTATGCACCAATATGATTTTGATCTGACAAAAGGGAATGCTGTTTCTGTTTGCTTTTGGTGACCAGCAAGGAAATTATAGAGAAGATCTTTTTGCTCGACCAACAAGCCTTGATATCAACTGGGGAAAGGAACTGGAAGTCTTCAGCATGGAGGAGACCTGGAATTTCATTACATCAACAACTGTCTTGAGAAAATGCTTTGGGAGGACCTGTGTTAGCCCTTCTGAAGGATAGGGGGAAAGGGCGCAAGGAGCCTTGATGAGCTCCCTGCCATCAGTGCAGGCAGAAGTGACTTTTCCACGATGCGATAGAGAGGTTAGTTGCAGCCATGAAACTGGTTTGATGAATCTGTCAGGCATTTTTTGTACCAAGTCACTGGAAAACTGCTGAAACCCTTACTCTTAGGACAGACTGGAGGTCTCTTTGAAGTGGGGCTCCAAAGGGGCTCTAAAGACTCTTTTTCTCTCCTAAACCTCACCTTTACCATCACCTAGATAATGCTACTCTGATTTCAAGTTGTACAAGGATTTAACAGACATTTCAAAGGGAATATTTAAATAAAGGGACGAAAACAAATTCTAAAGGGATAAAATTGAGTGAGAGACATGGGCAAACTTAGCTATGTATCTGCCTTTGATAACCTTTGCTAGATAGGACAGTACCTAGCCCCTATTGCCTGCACTGATGCCTTTGATATAGGACCACAGGAGAAGTCATTTCAGCTGGAGAAAAGGGCTGAAGGACCAGCTACGGGGAGACAACTGTGGGTTGTGCTAGAAGGGTCCCTGTCAGACTGGGAAGAGGTCATGATTGTAACTCTGGCTCCGTGTTTGTTAATGACCTTGTCACAGAGAGTACTTGTTTGCTAATGGAATTTGCTGACAACATGGTTTTAGGACAGAGGATTCCTACAAGAAAAAAAAGGGGATGAATGTGATAAATATATAAGTAATAGAAACAAGATTAGATCTAACACTACAAAGTGTAAGCTCATGTGTTTAGGGAAGAATAACAGCACTTTCTTGCAATATGACAGGAGTTACCTGTCAAAAATTTCAGAGAAGTCAGAAACATCTATAGTAGTAATGGAGAAAAAAATCACTTAGGATGCTAAAATACATCAGAGATTTCCATAGGGATTAGCTCCACTATAGGGACAGATTCCACTATATACACTCCTCAGCAAAGCACTGGTGAGACCTATCCTGGGTGTTGTCCTGGTCATGCATAATCAAGTATTATGAACTCACATGATAATATTTGCAGAAAACAGTATTACCATGACATCAGTGATGCTTTAGAACACACTAAAAATATATTACTTTGCCCAGAAAAATGAATTGCCTTCTAGGAATGCCTCAAGGGTACAAAGGCCAGGGAGGGAAGGAACTACTTATACTAAAGACCAATGCTGTCATTGCAATAAGTGCGTGTCTAGAACAGAAAGAAGTTCCTGGCAGAGAAATGAGGATTCAGATCTTCTAGTTAGAGTGGTAGGGCCAAAACATCTTACCTCTTCCTCCTCAATAGCAGTGTTTGACAGAGATGGGCAAAAAGCTGCAATGATTAGAAACCAGACTGATCTGCACAGAGTAAGGATTTAGTCATGAAATACCAAATGTGATTTCATTATGGTTCTATTGCAATAGCTGTCTTGTCTGTTCATGACTGGTGTTGCCACTGAAATATCACCTGAATGGGATGTCTGAGAGGTCTAAGAAGGGTGCTCTTCCCAACACTACAATCCACTGGAATTTCATGACGAAAACAGGAACAGGAGTGACGTTCATATGCCAAAACTCAAATGCAATGCCCAATTACATGAGTAAGTGATGTGTTGATGGAGCTAAACACACACCTAAACCAGCTGGATCTTCTGTAGCTGTTAGCAGTGCAATGCCCAGGACACGGAGCATGCTGGGATGTGATTCTGCCCAGTAAAGGCCAATACAGTGTGGGGATACGCATCACACCTCACCTCACAGAAGTGCTATTGGGAGTCTTTTGCTGGAAACTGAGGCATGAGTTATTAGCCATCTTCCGATTTTCAACAGGATATAGGTTATTAATCGAGCCAGCTTGTGTCCTCTTTACTAAGAAAACAAGCATAAAGGATCTCTTCATCATGTCCAAGGTTGGACCCCTCCAGACATCCTGCCTTTCTTAAAATAACTCTTGTTGTGCCTTGATTAGGGAAGTTTATCTTCTCCAGATCCTGTTACACATGGTGCTTGTGTAACCCAAAGCACAAATGTGTATTATTCTTTATTTTTGTGTACACACCGGAGTGTGAGTATGTGTGCATACTAACCTTTTCAACATTTTTGTTTTATTTACAAAGTATTTACTAGTAATTAATTATATACGTGATATATCAGTAGCTGAATTCAGCCAAGTAAGCAGGCTTGAGAAAATGATGGAAAGGTAAAAAGGCCGTACATTCAGATGTCTTTTGGCTCAATGGATTCACTGAATTCCCCATTTCTGGTCAACAAGTACTAATCTACCTACATGCCAACCAGAAGCTATTAGGGAATAGCAGAAACAAATACCTGTTTCAATATTGCTCAGTTTTCTTGGGGTCAGAGGTAGGGTTATCAGTGTGACTGAAGGAGTACATGCACACTATCTAGTTGTGTGTTGGAAGGAAATGGGAAGTTATTATATTGCAGAAATTGTTCTGTTCTGGAGTGTTTTGAGGCTTGGCTGGCATGAGTTATGAATTGAGATACTTCCTACAGGTAGTCTCCTCAATATATTTTTCTTACATTTTTATTTTGATAGAAAAAGTTAAAGCAACTTTACCTTCATGAAGAATGCCACCTGGGAAAAGTAATGGGAATACTTTTATTTTTGGATGTTATTAAGAACTTACATGAACTTACAGGTACATAGATAATTCAACAGTTTAGGATGAATAATTATTCGGATTAATTTAGATATGAACTTGTACAAGATAGATGGCATTATTAATTGCTAGATCAAGGGCTCTGAGAAAGATTAATTTATGTAGTCCATTCACATAGATTTACTGGGTGATTCTTGAAGTATTTTAGGAACTCTGTGTTAGCATTTCAGCTTATAAAACTTATATTTAAGGAGATATGTCTTATGGAAATACTGCAAGACAATGTTTACAAGGTATTGTGTCCTTTTTGGTTGGGTTTGTTTTTGTTTTTGTTTTGTTTGTGGGTTTGTTGGTTTTTTTTTTGG
>NW_020799095.1:119829903-119959160 GCF_003259725.1 Athene cunicularia
TTTTTTTTTGGGGGGGGGGTTGTTTTTTTTTTTTTTTTTAACAGAGAAGTTGTCCTGGAAGTAAAAAGCAAAATAATAAATCCAATTATAAGTTCTTTGAAATGACAGGATTTCTTTCAAGGCTTGTTCACTGCTTTCTGTTTTCTCTTTCTTGTCTCTTCTTTTATATTTTTTAGTAGAAAAAGAAGTTTAAAAACTTGAATAGAGTGAAAGAGAAGACATATAGCAATTTCATTTCAATTATTACACTTTTTTCTAAGACTAAAGGGTAAAAATTTGTAGTGGGAAATGTCACATTTACTAAAATTATTGGCTCTAAAGTATTTCTTTGCCTCAATTGTTAACTCATGATTACTGGAGGGGTGACTGTGTAAATACAGTTTGCTCCATCTACCACAATGTAATACTACTCAATCTGTTTCACAGTTCCTAAGAAGTCACTAATAAAAATATGCAGCTGCCTCAAATTTTATTATTTTCAAATAGCAAATTTAGCCCTCAGAGTTTTTGCAAGCAAACAGAAGGCATATGTATTCTAAGGGAGTCAACAGTCTAGTACTAATGTGTTTGAAAATGCTTTACATCTGAATGGCTGTGTTTGCCATTTGCTGTGACGCATCAGGAATAAAACTTCTTTTGGCGAGCTGCGATGCTGGGTGCTGGTCACTTGCTATATGCTGCCATTCGCAGCTGTGCTGCCTGAGAACCAGGGAAGAATTCTCCTCATTTTATACCTTATACATCACTTGCTTATTTAGCCTAAAGTACCCTTCCTTCCCATCTGGGAGGCTGCATATGTCTAAGGTCAGTTAAGGGAATTCTGTTCCTTATTAATGAAAGCTGTTTTAAAATAAACACACCACGTGTAAAAAAACCAGAGAGTTAAGCAAAGCTATAAAATCTCAAAATGGATATTAATTCTTTTTTTTTTCCACCCTAGAGTGAAAAACATGTTTTGTAAAGAGGGTTTTTTTCTTTCTGGGACTTCATTGCTCACATCATAAAGCTCAAATTAAGATTGCACTTTGCTGTATAGGTGAAAAGCTGTATCTTCAGATGACGTAGATTATGAAGCAACTCAGCACTCTCCAGATTTAATTCTGACAGGCAGGAGCAGGTGAGTGTCATGCAGTGTAACCTTGGAAAGATGACCCCACATGACTATTAATTTACATTTGATAGTTGTAAGATAAAGTAAGGGTTAATTAAGGAACTTCTAGAAAGGGCACAGGATGTTCAGGTGAAAGGTGGAGCAAGGAATGTGCTGACCCAGAAATAGGCTGGCTGTTTTATGTTATTATTTTATTTTTTCCCAAGACCTTCAAGTGATTGTAAATCTCTACAGTAAAATGTTCTCTGTGATAACCTGAGTATAATGTGTCTTTCAAACTCCTGAGTGACTGAGGCACTGGTTTACCATAGTGTGCTGTAAGAGTACCGCAGGCTAGGATGGTGTCATGTAGACAGAGAGCAAAGCAGGCACACTTTGCAGTATTTTGTTAAGAACCTTTGAAAAAAATTATTTTCACTGGAGGCAAGCTTGAAAAAATGGGCAGGACCCAAGAAACCTTTAATGACACTTTTCTTTCATTCTTTTTCTGCCACTTTTTTTTTTTTTCTGCTAGAGATCATCCATATTTCTCACTACCAGGGTAAAGAAGACATTGCTCTGAGTAAGAATCTTGCTGTTGCAGCTTGCCTGTTGTACATCATATCTGTTAGTTTAATTTGCTGTTAGCAGTAATACTGTATTAATGTATTTTTTCTTTTCCTGTCCCCTTGCTTTCTCTTTGTCAGACTGTTGATTTTGTGTTGCTAAAGTCTGGTGCCAAAACTAAACGCACATGCAGATGAGCTATTGTATCATCAGCCAAAGATCCTATATTTGGAAAGGAAGAGTTTGCTTTGACCCCATCTACTTTTTCTGGCTGATGAATTAAGTTAGAAAGAATGTAAAAAAGCAGTAAGTGCTGGTGCAGAAGAGACATTTCTGTTTGAAATATTTTGTGGCTGTGTGGTTTTATTTTTTTTCCGTTAAGAATCCAAAATTACTGCACCTTCCCAGGAAGTGGGAAAGACTGTTCTCATTAGCCAGTGAGTAAAACGGCTCTTTTATTGAGAACAAGCCTTGAATCTTCTAGGCTGTGGTTTCCTCCTTTCTGATAAATATCTCCTACCCTTTCTCATTTGTTCTCAGGCATTGCAGCCCTCCACATTGCACCATCTGGGCTGCAGACGCTGATTCATGTCATTGGAAGTAAGAGAGACCCTTGCTTTTATGGGGAGAACTGTATTTTATAGCCCTTTCAGTCATCCCTGAGTGCATCTCTCAGGTGATATCTCTGCTCCTCTGTTTCACCTCCCTGGTGGAAGTTCATAATCCGTCCAGTAAGACGGATTGGTTGGCTCAGTTTTGATCTTCTAGCCGTGGTATTGTAACAGCCGCAGAACAGTTTTGCACTTGAAAATCTTCTTTCCCTGGGGATCTTTGAAGGTGCTGGGAGTGGCTGAAACCCCATCTGAATCACAGTCAAAAGGAAGCTTATAATGATACTTCCTCTCATTTAAACCTACATCTTTCCACACAGTCTTTATTAAGAAAGCCAGACCTGTTACCTCCACCTCTGGACCAGAGGCAGCAGACTTCTCTGCTGTGCTTCCTCCTTCCCCTTTCTCCTCCCAGGGGACCACTGATTGCCATTGTATTTACTCCCAGCCTGACCATGTTCACCTACCTCGGTCACTCACACACCTCTTCAAAGCTCTTTGCAGTAATTAATGAAACAGTAATTTCCTGTCCCCTTGCTCTCTCTTTGTCAGACTGTTGATTTTGCACTGTAAAAGTTTGGTGCCAGAACTAAATTCCTGTATTTATGTGTATGTTTTCATTATCTCCATGTCATTCGCATCCATGTAGTGAGGCAGGCTGATGGGTACTCTGGGTACCCAGACACCCAGACCAGAAGGCCCGTAATTCCAAGGAATTTGAGAGAGCAGGAACATCAGCACTTCCTCGGTTCCCCAGTTATTTGTATTTTCTTCTTCTCTGGGACATGGTGGGCAACGACATTAATCTTATTTATACTGAGTACTGAAGGAAAAACATTGCATCGGAATCAGACTAACCATTTCTCTGTGTCATTGTCCTCCACAGCAGACATACTTAGTACTGAAGCATTATGGATCTCCAACTCATGTATGATACATTTGATGTATATTGGACTTTTTCAGTCTCTTGATATCTCCAGATTTGCTGTTATGAAGTAACTAGCCATGAAAATTCACAGCCATGAAAATTCGTCATGTGACTGAACTTCCCTACCTGCCAATAATACAACATATAGCACCAAATTTTTCTAGCATTCTTTATCATCCTTAAGTCAGGAATGACAAATACCTTTGTTACAAAGTGACACAGTTCAGTAAAGTTCCTTAATGACTGTCTTCCTATCTATAAAGTGTTCCCATAGTACAAGATTTAAATATTCAGACCTGTTTATTAATTCAAGGCCTGGATCTAGTGGATGACTTTGCATCAGCTACTGGTGAAAGGTTACACTCTAATTTTGTTTTTAATTAAATAATAAATAAAAAATCTGTGTGCCAAAACCGCAGGCTTGAAACTATATGAGTCCTCTCTGTTGGAGAAGTGGCATTCTGGAATGGTGTTACAAACAGATTTTAGAGACAGAAATAAGAATGTTAGCATGGAGTTCCCTCAGCTGATGAAAGGGATTATGTGATCTGATTGCCTGATTGCCTGTGATATCCTGGGACTGAAGAGATCCCTTCTGGTCTTATGCTTAGTGAAGAGGAAAAGGAAAAATACACCTTTAGTTGCGGTTAACCATCATATCTAGACACCTTCATCAGGAGTTCATTTTATGCAGGAAGATGCAGTGATAGATTTTTGACACATCAGTCCAAAAAACCCCGGCATTTGTATAACACAACCAAAGCAAAATGGCTCGGTGAGGCCAGGGGGGAATTGTCCCTGTAGAAGGGAATGAAACACAAGGACACTTGACTTGAGGAACCCCTTGGCATCCAGGTGAGCAAAGTTCAGAGAATCTCTGTGCCTGGGCTTGTAGGTAAAAATTAGCAGTCACAGATCTTCCCCCTGTTCACATCATGCAGTATGCTCATGTAAGATGCCCAGGCTTCAGCCCTCACCACCCCGGCAGCCCCCTGAAAAGCTGATGGAGTACAGGACAGGGGAGCACAGGGGCCTCTCTGCACACTGCCCCCCGCCAGGCTAGGGGGAAATTTCCTGATACAGATTTTTATGGACGGAACTTTTTTTTTCATCTGCATATGACATTTTACCCTGCGGCATGAAACCCAAGGAAGACTCAGGATTGAAACATGAGCCTTTCCTAGACCTGGTGGAGGGAGAGTTAGTATCGGGACTGCAATTTCCATCTGTCTTAGCATCAGTATTGTACAAATGAGCATTTTCATGGTGTATTTTTAGCCAGTATTCAAAAGTCTCATAACTTTTGATACCATATGGAGTCAGTGAGTTATTTCTAGAGAAATAAATTGACTTTTCTGGTCTTTTAAATGATTTTATTTTTCTTACTTCTTGGGTGGGTTTTTTGCCTCTTTTGGGTTTTTTTGTTGTTTGTTTGGGTTTTTTTGTTGTGTTTTTTTTGCTTGGTTTTAGTTTTTTTTGTGTTTTTTTTTTAAATCTTTAGATCCTTAATCCTGAGATAAAGATCCTTAATCCTAAAATTATTATTTATTAAACCCGAGAAACAACTCAACCAGATAAATAAATCCAATGGTAAAGCAGAATTTAACTCTGAGAATGTAAGTTCACAAAGTAATTGGCCTGCAGGTAACTTAAAACACTATTGTCTGGATATGTCTGTCTTGCAGTAGATGAACTGCAGTAAATCTGACAGGAAAGACAGAGTCAATATTAATAATTTGCCATCAGTATGTTTAAAGATGAAATCTAGCTGTATGAGAAAAGCAATGTATTTGCAGGAACAAGAAGAGATATTACCACTATATCTTTTAATTTTAAAAAGAGTGGGTTTATTTATCAGATGTTGAATTTGATGATATATTTTGGAAGTAATTTAAATTGGCGTTTAAATTATCAGTGGTTTTCATTATTTCAGAATTAGTCTTAAAATTCTTAAATTCTAGTAACTGATAATAATCTTTTAAAACATTTAAAAAAATTATAATCAGCTAACAAAGACTTTGAAATATCTCAAAAATCCTGGAAAGATGTGGAATAATATAATAATTTAGGAAGATATCTTTTTTAGTCTTCATAATCCAGACAAGGCATAGAAAGCTTCTCCTTTTTGATCTCAAGCTAACAAAAAATTTAAGTGTATATGAAGAGGATTAAGCTGACTATAAAATGAACACATGAATATGAACATAAATATAATTGTATATATACAAAATTATATGAATATAGACTTTACACATTGGAAAAAATCTGAAATCGAAAAAGATATTTTAATAAGGATAAAAACTATAGTAATCTGAACATGCAGGGAAATGTCCAAAGAAATAAAGATTTAACTTAATAAAGGCTAAAAATAGCCTCATAAATTATTGGTTTGATCCTGGAGAAAATTAAGAATGTTTAAAAATTATATTTATCCAACAGTTGCATCATAGAATCAAGGTGCTAGATTTTTGCTTGAAAAATATCTCCAAAGTGTGTAGAAGAGCAAGGGCTTAAATCCAGTGACACGTGAATTAGGAAAGCCTTGGCATGCTCTTTGTTTGAGGAATATCAATAGTGTAAGCCAGAAGTGGGCAAACAGTGCAATAACAAAAAGTGACTCAAGGGAGACAGGATGTTTGTCTTTGATGGGAAAAGAAAAAGGAAAAAGAGATTTTCATGCATAACAGTAAAAGGAGATCTTTTAAAAGTCTTCCTGGAAAGCAAGCACATTCTTTCATTTTCTCTGCAACTTTGTCAAACGTGTGAAAGGTTTGATACCTTGAGGGGTTGAAAGTCTTGCTCTCTCTGGTGCTCCTGAGCCCAGGGAATTTTGTGGCTCCATGTGCGTCCCTTAATGTCAGGTTACAGATGAAGGCGATCAAAGTAATACTGATTTATGTGGTGGGAGAAAGTAATGAAGGCAGCAATATGTGCATGGATTCCTGCAAAGCAGCTTCAGAGAAGCCAGAGAGAGCTGGTGCCAGTGGTTATTGATTCAGGAACAGGATATCTCAAGGACAGGGCTTGTCATGTGGGAACTGCAATGGGATAGCAAAATGCACTGTCCGGCCCTGACAAAATGGCCTTAGCTAGAGAGGTCATCATGCTTAAACAGGTTTTTTTGCTACTTGATATTATTCTCTGTGGTGCTATCCCCTGTCATCCTTCAATTGTGTGCAATACTTATTTTCCTTTCTAAAATAAAAGATGGACTTACCAAAATGCCCTCTCCAGCTGAGCAGGCCATTGCCCCAGCACTGACATCTCCACCTGTCCACACCTTCCACACGGACACATCCACAGACTCACCTGGGTCACAAGGATTCACAAAAGATTTATGTGAGAAGCGACACAGAAGTGGTCACTGCACAAGAGATCTGCATTACCTGGATCTCCTTCAGGTTGAAAGCAGAATCAGTGGAAAACAACCTTCACAATCTTTCATTATTTTGCATGTACTTTTTTCTGAAGTTCAGTTATTACCATGACTACTACCACTCAGCGAGAACAAGCCAAACTGCAATGAGTGGTGCTTTGTGAACAAAACAGAAGCAGCACAGAAGTGACTGATAGCAGACTGCCAGAGTCCCTTTCTGAAGATTCAGAGAGGAGCTGGAATAGAGGATCTCCCATACCCCAGTGGCTTTCTGGACTTCATGGTGCCCTGCAGGCTGGCTTCGCTGTGGGGATGTGAGTGCGTAGTGCACAGGTTCCGTTGCAGAGTGTCTCAGAGTCAGGCACCCCCACTGAAGGGAGAGTTGATGAAAGTGCTCAAGAGAGTCTCCAAATTCCTCTTTGTTGCAGTTTGTCCTGATTAGCTGAGTGAAAATTTGCCACTCTTGGAAAATAAAATGTTTAGGTACCTGTCGTCTTAACATGTCCTTTTTCAGGAGTTAAAAATGGCCCTGGTAACCACCTGAAAGACCTGGACCTTAATTAAAGAAATGACTTTGCAGGGAAGGTAGGCAATTTTTTTTATATACTTGTAAGACCAGCAGCAGATCATTTTCAGCATTGCTACTGAGCAACAGGTAGAGAAAGTTTCATGCAGAAGACCTGAGAAATATGATTTAGTGAGGTCTTAGACTTCCACATTCATAAACTTGAGCAAGGCATGGAAAGAAACCCGGCTTTGGTTATTTGTCCAGCTTTCTTGGAACAGAGCTGCTGGTAATGACTCTGCAGCTGGAGGAGATGGTGGAAGAGTGTTCATGAGGAGCGCTGCAAATTCATCCCCCTTAGCTTTTACAGAGGGGATAAAGTGTCGGTAAGATGAGCTTTCAAAGTGCAAGCTCACAGTTTTTCATGCTGTCAGTATTATGATACTACAACTCCCCAGAGCACGTGGAGGTTTGAGTGAGAAGTTTCAAAAGCTAGACTGGGTATCGCTGAGAGTCCTGAGAGTGCCAAGGCTCCTGCACAGGCGGGAGAGAGGAGCTGGATAAGCATGTCAAGGTTTTCAGGCTCTGCCTCCACAGGCAGATGTTTTGTTTGCTCACAGATATTCAAAAGTTGCTATTTTTATGCAAAGCAAATAGGACCATATTTCTTGATGTGCTGTGAGACCAAGTGTATTGTTTCTGTTATTGACCAGGAGCTGCAGCTCTGGGGCAGGACTAGGCTCTACCAGGAGCTGTACATTGGATGGGAGTTTCCACCCTGTCTGGACGATTCAAAAATGGGTGGCTTCAGGTGGAGGAGGATGAGGAAGCTTGGAGTCAGCAGTGAACATCTTCACACACCGTGAACTGAGCATACCAGTGGTTTTCCTTACATCATATTCTTTCTCTCCCTATCCAGTGAATGGAAAACACAGGGCTTGGCTGACATTTAAGCCAGCAGCTTAACCATCCACTCACATAAAACCAGCCTGTATTTCCACAGGAGGTATCAGTGTAGTGCCCCAATTAATTTAATTTTTCATCATTCAAATGTAAAGAAAAGTAATACAGCAAGCATAACGTAATATGACAGAAGTAGGAAATAGGGCAAAATAGATCACATTAATCTCAGCTCATGTGATCCTTCTATGCCATGAGTCAGATGGACAGAAATGGTTCATTAATTGTGTGAGGAGCTGTGGCCTGGAGAGAGATGGCCAACAGACATGTTCTTGTCCTGGCAGTCTCTTTATTTGGACATATATATTTTCAAAATATATATGTATTTTGAGAATATATATGATTACTGAGTAAAATCAGAGTTGTCTAGAAATGTTAGCACTGTAGGAATTGCCTTCTTCTTCCACTAAAATAAATGAAGGAAATATGTTAAAGCATTTGCATGGTAGTGATGAGTGATTTAACATAATTACGTATGAATTAATGTGGTTTTGCTACTCCTTAATGGATTTCTCTGCTGCCCAGCCTACCCTTCTCTGTGTCTGGAGACTGGCCATGGCTGGTCTTCCTCTAAGAGGTCAGTCAAAGGCAACTGTGAGGCTATTGTGGGTATGTTTAAATCTGTGAGACTGGAAACCGTAACAAATCCACTGGGTTCATATTAGCACCTTGCAAATCAAAACAGCTTGAGTATTGCTGCTGCCAGTCTAAATAGCTACTCAGGTAGGTACAAGAATGAGCATTAAGCACAGATGTCAGCTGTATTTTGATGCAGCCAAGGCTCTGTTTCTCAGATTTTGCCCTCCCTGTACATCAGCCTCACTTGCTTGAAGCTGAAAATATCTTGTAATTAGCTTAGACCTGCCAACTTTTAAAATGTGTTTCCTCCTCCCTTTTCTCTGCCATTTGCTCAGTGTCTTTTCCTGACTTAGCTAGCTTTGTGCAGGTAATTACTTTATAAATATATACTTCATGAAGTGTGTATGTAAATGTATACTTTATATATTCCAGGGAGATGTTACAGCAGCCTTCCAGTACTTGAAGGGGGCCTACAGGAAAGGTGGAGAGGGACTCCTTATCAGGGAGTGTAGTGATAGGATGAGGGGTATGGTTTTAAACTAACAGAGGATGGATTTAGATTAGATATAAGGAGCAGATTCTTTACTGTGAAGATGGTGAGATGCTGGAACAGGTTGCACGGAGAAGCTGTGGCTGCCCCCTCCCTGGCAGTGTTCCAGGCCAGGTTGGACGGGGCTTTGAGCAACCTGGGCTCGTGGAAGGTGTCCCTGCCCATGGCAGGGGGGTTGGAACTAGGTGATCTTTAAGGTCCCTTCCAACTCAAACCATTCTATGATTCTATACAACAGAAATTTCTATAAACTTAGGGAGTTTTAAACCTCCTTTTTTTTCCTTCCTCCTTGCCCAGTGCTTTTTGTGGACTCTCTGCTGCTGTTGCTTGTGTTTTTTCTGGCTGTTGTTAAATTAGCTGTCCATACTTCCTCCAAATCCATGCCAGGATATAAACCTGTCAAGTTTAAATTATTTGTATTGATCTCAGAATACTCTATATATGGATTTTAAGGAATTTCCTTTGACAGATATACAAATACATGCACTTTGGAGCTAACAAGATGATCCTCTCACAGAATAGACTGAATCAGTGTTACTGGCTTAGAAAAGGAGATATCATCTTCCTAGATCTCATTACTTGGTTAAAAAAAAAATCCCACCAGAAACAATTTTGTCTTTGCTGTTTCTCTGTACTTTTTCTGAAACCCCTGTTAGGAATATGTCTTAATTTTATTGATTAGGAGTAGTGTTATAATAATCCTGATTTATAATATAGCACATTTGTCCTTATCTTAAATTTAAATACAATTAAAACCAAATGTTAGTGTCTGGTCCAAGTTAAAAGTTACAGTAATGGGTGTTAACTAACATCTGCTAAAGCATGACCAGTCTCTCTGCGTGACTGCAGCTACAACAGTGAAAAGGTTATGTTCTTGGAAAAAAACAGGCTTTGAAATGAAAACTAAGAAAGGAGCATAGGCCTGAGTAATGTGAGGAAAGGTGATGAGCTCAGGAATTCTCTTTAAGAAGCTCTGTGCTCTGGGAAGCTCTTAAATGGTCCAGCTGAGGGCTTTTAAACATAAAAGCTGCAAAATTTACTTTTGGAAAAGGGACTTTTTAGAAAATATGTATGGACCTTCTCCTCACTACTCTCTCCCCTTCTATTTTTTGGCAAAAAAACAGAAAACAACAAAAAAGAAACCCCACAATTTTATAAAATGTCAGTTTTGAGCTATCAGTCGTGAAGTTTTAAGCTGTACTTCCTATGGCCCCCTAAGAAATAGCTTTCAAGTTCATGAAATTAGTAAAAATATCTCCGCTTCTCATAATGAAGCTTTTATGCTTGCCTTTCAGATTTAGAAACTGGCCCTCCATGTGTCTGGGATTTGTGGGCTGAAGCTTGATGGCTGCCTTTCTAGAGGACAAACAAAGTCTCTATTACAAAAAAAAAAAACAAAAACAAACGTGCAGAGTGTGGTCCTGCCTGTCAGTCACCTGTAATTTCTTTTGTGGCAACCCAAAGAGATAAGAACAGAGCAGCCTCAGCCCAGCAACTGTTCCCAAGCAAAGGACCCTGCAAAAGATGGGTGATGGGAGAAGGTTTGTTGTGACTAATGCAAACTGATAGTCCTTGCAAGGGGGATGGCAGCGCCCGGGGGCTGTTCGCCTCCTGTTGTTTCAAGGGAGCCTGTGGAAAGCAGCCGGGGTCAGAAGAAGCTGTTAATATTCCTTCTCTGGAAAAGCAAATGAGTGCTGGCGTTAATGAGCGTGGAAAAATTCTGTGATAGTGCCCCTGTGTATTTCAAAGGCTGAAAGTAATCTTTGCTTTTTTAATCTTTTCTCTTTGAATTTAAGGAAGCTAAATAGTAAATATGCAGAGATAAGAACTTTTGTATTAGGATGTACAGGGTGTTTTCAGTGACACTGCTTGCTAGAAGGGGCTGAAATAGGGGAAATTTCCCTTTTGGTGTAGATTTTTTATATATTTATGGTTTTTAAGATGGTTATTTATTTACCACCATCTCCCTTATTTCCCTAGCTTTTCCTGTGACTGCCCCTCGATGTTCCTTCTGATGCATTTTTTTTGCTGTCTTTATATTGTTTCTCAAAAAGGACTTATAATGCCATAAACGAACCATTACCAAACATATTACCTTCTTTTGAATTAAAAACCTCTTTATCAGATGCTGGCCACAATTTTTGGGTCATTTGTCCTGCACTGTTTTGAACGCTGTCCTGAGATTCCCAGCTGGGAAGAGAAGACGAAGCTTTTCCTTTGTTTTCTCCCCAGCCCATTCCTTCTCTGTCTGTCAAATGTCAGATGAGATTATGCTGTCCTAAGGAGAGAGATCCTTGCCCTGGCACCATAAGAAACCATGTAATTGATGGTCATGTGGGGGTGGTGGGAAGCAGGATCGGCCGGTCTTGGGCACGAGTGATAATCTAGCCTGGTTTTACACGCCCAGAGCCCTGGCTAGTCTCACAGTTTAGACTGCAAATGATGGTAAGAGGATGATAATAATAATAATAAGGCATCAGCGTGGGTGATACCACTCCTGCTGTTAATAGCCAGGAAGCCGGCGGCGCTCCTCGAGGGCCAGGGTGACCTCAGGTGCCCTTCAGTGGCAAGATGCTTTGATGGCAAAGCGAAGCCAACTCTTCATGAGCCTGCTAGCACAATTTAGAGAAAAGGAGGATGTGTGAGGTTGAGGAGGGAGGGGAGGAAGCTGTGGAGAACCTTCTAGGCTCCTTTTAATGAGGCTTTGCAGGAATAATTATTAATAAGAACGGCTAATAAAAACATGGTACACAGCATGGGTTTTCAGCAGAGTGGGGAAACTATAGGGTACTGAAATATTTCTGCTGTGTTTCGAGAACAAACTGGTAATAAACCAAGAGAAAACCTTTATGGAGCCGTAATAGGAAACCCACCTCCAATTGAAGTCTCAGCACGATGGATAGCAAGTCCTTCGGCAAAAAGGGGAATTGTGGTTCAAACACATTTACCACCATGAAGCAAAACAGCTGGATGAAGAAAGGTAGGTGGGTACAACAGGTTATTGCCAGGTTGGACCTCCTGGCCAGGCAGAAAATGGGCACAGCTGGGGTAGCTGGCACTGCCTGGGGCACAGGACATTTGGGAACAGCCTGTGAAAAGGAGCATTGGAGAAATAGGAGAGATGACATCCAGGGTCCTTGTGTCACCGTTCTGCAAGTGGACTTGTGTTGCTGCTGCTGTTTTGCATTTACTACTGCTATTTCTGTTCAAGCACACAAGTACCTGTGAAAGAAATGGTCTGGGAGTTCAGGCCGTAGTGAAATGGATCTTAAATGGAGGAGTTTGAATTTAGTCATCCAAATGCATTTATTTAAATGCAAATAAGAAGCCAATATAAGTTAAATCTGCAGCCGAAATGGTGGCTGTTGGGAAAATTATATATAAAAATAATAAATTAACTACGATAAATTTAATGTCCTTAATTCCTTCAAAATACAGTCTAGTTTTTCAAATTTTTTTCTCACGAGTGTTGGTAAAATCAGTAGAAGAGAAAGGTACTCCATGCTTTTGGAAATAGATCTGTATGGGTATAAAAAAAAAAAAGTTCAGTGAATATTGATGATTTACATCCTTTGTCATTTTCCTAACTACCTTTGCTGTTCGGAAGTCTCGATTGTTTTGCTTGAAGTGAGCAACCCCAAGCCCCATGGGCCTTCATTGCTGCAAGAGAAGCTGACTTGATGATTTGAAAAGCCTGAAATGATGAAATAATAATATGTGGTTAGGAGATAACTAGGCTAGGAGGTGAATGTACAGATGGAATAACCTAAGTTAGAATGAATTGCGTATGTAAAGAGATTATTTCTTTAGAGATCTTAGTAAAATAATTCATCAATTAAAATTAGTGGGCAGGGCTAGCTAATGCTTGGCTTTGTTTTATATCAGTTTACTAAATTAGTGAGCATACTGTTTGGAAGCAGGACTTTATGAATGACTGGAAAAAAGATTGCAGATTAAAGGATTTGGGATAGAGAAAGGTGTGTAACTGATTACTTCAATGTTTAAAACTCAGGAATAGCAACAGCTATTTTATATAAGTGTCTTTAAAAATCTTTCTTTGGTAAATGACTTCAGAGAGAAGCAGTGCTTTTCAGAAACGTGTATCTGAAATTGTCAGTGGAAAAGTTAGATTCTTAGGAAAAAAAAAAAAAAAGAAAGAAAAAAAAGAGAGAGAGAGCCTAAAATGTAGAGCTGCAGATAAAAAGAAGATCTGGCAATGCTGCCATGACACTACTATCATGGCAGACCCATCATGTCTGTGATGAATCACCAGTTTCCTGTATTTTCTTTCAGAAAAGTTTTGCCACTTATTTTTGAATAACACCTACTGATTTTTTTTTTTTTTTTTAAGATATATAGTTTGGTATTTTGGTAAAGAAGTTATTTATCAAAAGTGTTTTTGTAAGACTGTATACATTACAAATGTTAAAAATAATTCAAGTTGATCAAATTATAGAATTATTGCTACCATACTGTAAATGTCACTGTGACAGAATAACAAATTTTGAAACTCTGAGCCATAGACATCTGTTAGTTTCTGAACTGTTACCATTATTTTGCTGCAGTGAATATGATTCTCATTTTTCTCTGTACCATTTTTAGGTTGTTTTTGTGCCATATGGGCATTTTTTGATATTTGGGAAAAAGAATAGAGTCACTTTGATGCACAAAACCTGAATTTGAATGAATTCTTTGTTCTCCCTTTATTTCTAATTTGCATGGAGTATGGTCCATGCATGCAGAGGGATGACAGAAAGTAGGCAGTACCTTTGTCTGTTCTATATAAGGCACTGGCTTCTGTTGCACCCTTGCGAAATATTTTTAAGATCTCCCTCCAAATTTCATTCATTTGCGAACTGTCAGTGCTTCTGCCTTCAGACATGATAGAGATTGTATTTTGGTGCCAGGTTACAGTCCCTCCTGCAGGCTGCCTACTGCTCCTTCAACAGAGGACAGAAAAGAAATTCCACAAAATAATGAAGAATCTCTGTTGCCCTGGCAGTAGTGTGAAAAGGTCTTTCTCTGAGCTATACTGCTACGAGGGGTGCTCCTCCTGCTATCGTCATCTCCAGTGCCTAGCAGCACACCAGCACTGGTTTAAATAATGTCACTTCTCCTGGTGCCATGAAGTGATGAGTAGAAAAAGCTCCTTCTTTCCTGACTGACAGACAATGTTAGACAAGATGCTCCGAGTCAGATCCTGGGCTGGTATTAGTCAGCACGTATACATCAGCTGAAACATGCACATCTTCCTTCTTGTCCTCAGCAATTAGCTCTTCTTATAGAAATACCTTATCATAAATACAAACAGTTGGTTCATTCTCACCTCTGCCATGAGAGAATCAGCAGAACTTGTGTGTGGGGAGAAGTAGAGAAGGATCTTGACCCCCTGAGGTGTCTTCTGCAACACCCACTCACCCTCATGTCAGCCCATGTGAACAAGGGGCATCAAACGCTGGGGTCTGGTGTCATGGGGATGACCACTGGTTGCCCAGCTCCTGTGAGGAGGTCAAGCCAATGGCCTGATGGACGTGTTTGCCGTGCGTTGGTCTTGCCAGGGTCGGAGAGCAGGGGTAGGACTTGTGCACACAACACTGCCTAAAACCAGCTCTGGCCCCTCACTACCATGTCTGTTTTTCTCCCCTGCTGTGTGCTTGTTGTGTGTCGCACAGGTCAAGCTTACAGCTGGAGTGCCATGATCAGAGGTGCATAAGCCACATCATCTAATAGCTACTAAATTACAGTGTTTACTTTCAAAAATAGGGGTAATGCTCAGGAGGGACTGAAAGGACAATTTGTTCTTCCAAAGACTCAGTGCAACTCTTTGGTTAAATCTAGTTTGTTTTTCTAGAATTTATAGTGTTAAATTCTCAGGAAGACATTTTCTCCTATATTTTAAGCCTAAGCAGAGAGCTCTGGCTTATTTTTTCACACAGAAATGTGCTTGTTAGAATGCTAATTTAATGTACTCAGTTCATCAATGATTTCCAGTTCTCTGATTCATATGATGGAATCAAATTCCACTGGAGTAAGTGAACTGCAAAGCGTAGCCTTCTTCCTACAACATGTATCTCCAGGCATTAGAAATGTTCTGATACTGAAACAAAAATAAGTGCAAGCCCCCATTGTGAATGGGGAAGAAGCCAAGCATGTTTTTTCTCAACTGACAAGCTTGGGAAGTCAAGAGACAACTTAATTGAACAATTGATTCCTTGACTGGATGAAGTCTTAAGTTACATGAATGACAACACTATCAATTATTTTTAAAAAAGTACATGGTATTTCTTGCAGCAGAAACAGCATGTAGTAATTAGGGGTTGGGTTTTCTTGCTTTTACAGCTCAAGAGAAGGGCTAGACTCCAATTCCAATTGACACAGCATAAATTAATTGTACTTTCTCATAATGTAGCTTTAGAAATTTTTTGCATCTCACGTGTCACTTTATATTTTTCATAGTTTATAAAGAACAGTTTCAAAAGAATAGTTGTCTTACACCAGACAGAAAAAATATCTCAGTCCTCCCCTCCATCCCTGCTTTCCCCTTATTTTTCTTCTTTGCTTGGTTTTCTCTATGACTGGTGGGCAGGTTGCTGATGAATAGATCAGGTAAGTCCCGAGCAGAGCCAGCAGACAGCAGCTGAAGTCCAGCAATGGGCTGTTACAAGAGTGATGCTTTCTAGGTTCCTATGTGCTGCCTTGAAAAACAAGACTCCCACACTTTGCAGAAAATAAACAGGAAAAGGATTGGGAAGGTACTGAGGAGGAGACTGGAAGCATAACATCTGCTCTCAGCCCTGCCTCCGACCTTCTGAGCTTCTGCAAGTTACTGTAGAGCTCCATCCCTCCTATGTGTTTAGTTGTCCCTAGTGCTTCTGACAGTTCAAACACCATAATCCCAGAGATGAGTTTTAAGACAAATGAGAACTTTTCTTTCAATCCGCAGGTTTCTCCTTATCTACCTAAACTTTCCCCTATCTACTCAGTGCTACCACTAGTTATTTTTAAGGGTGAATAGAAATCCTAGACCTTTATTCTGTCTTTTGATTTATGCTGTACAAGGGCTCTCAAATAGGCCTATTATATTTAGTTTTATATTCCCTTGATATTTCCCAGTGTTAGGTCAGACTCCATAAAGTAAACAGTACTGAAAATAATCTTTCAGACCCCTTGGCAGCAGTCTTTGAGCTCCCAGGTGTTGGTGGATAGCAAGTTAAGAACCTTCAATTATTGTTCAGTGTTCTCTTGGTCTTGTTAATGCTATGAGTCCCATGGTAAAGGAAATTCCAACATTTTTCTTTTTGAATCTTGCCATAAATGCAGGGAGACCTGTCTCTCATCTCTCTGTATGCTCTGTATTCTAGTGATAATATCTAAAGAGAAGCATTTGCAAGTTTGTGAACATAAATGAGACAGAACAGAAAAGAATTTTTTTTTTTTTTTCTGAACAGGAAAAACCTTAAAATTTACAGCAACCTCCCATCTGCTTCCTAGTCTTACATTCTTCTCAGTTTCAAAACTTCACCAGTTGTGGTGGGTTGACCCAGGCTGGATGCCAGGATCCCACCAAAGACGCTCTATCACAGCCCTCCACCAGCTGGACAGGGGAGAGAAAATATAACAAAAGGCTGATGGGTCAAGATAAGGACAGAGATCACTCAGCAATTACCATCATGGGCAAACCAGACTTGACTTGGGGAATTTGGTTTAATTTATTACCAAACAAATCAAATCAGAGTAGGGGAATGAGAAATAACCAAAACAAAACCCCAAATCTTGAAACACCTTCCTCCCACCCCTCCCTTCTTCCTGGGATTAATTTCACTCCTGATTTTCTCTACCTCCTCCCTCTGAGAGGCGCAGGGGGATGGGGAATGGGGGTTGCAGCCAGTTCATCACACGTTTTCTCTGCCACTCTTTCCTCCTCAGGCACAGGACTTCACATACTCTTCCCGTGCTCCGGCATGGGGTCCCTCCCACAGGACACAGGCCTCCACAAACTTCTCCAGTGTGAGTCCTTCCCACAGGCTGCAGTTCTTCACAGACTGCTCCAGCGTGGGTCCCTTCCACGGGGTTCAGTCCTTCAGGAACAGACTGCTCCAGCGTGGGTCCCCCACGGGGTCACAAGTCCTGCCAGAAAACCTGCTCCAGTGTGGGCTCCTCTCTCCATGGGGCCACAGGTCCTGTCAGGAGCCTGCTCCAGTGTGGGGTTCCCATGGGGTCACAGCCTCCTCCAGACATCCACGTTCTCTGCTGTGGGCTCCTCCCCGGGCTGCAGGTGGGTCTCTGCTCCACCGTTCCCCTCCCTGGGCTGCAGGGGCACAGCTGCCTCACCAGGGGCTGCACCACGGGCTGCAGGGGAACCTCTGCTCCGGCGCCTGGAGCACCTCCTGCCCCTCCTTCACTGACCTTGGTGTCTGTGGAGTTGTTTCCATCACATATTCTCACTCCTCTCTTCAGCTGCAATTGGTTAGGGCTTTTTTCCCCCTTCATAAATGTGCTATCCCAGAGGTGCTATTACTATCGCTGGTCGACCTTGGCTAGTGGCATGTCCGTCTCGAAGCTGGCTCCATTGGCTCTATCAGACATAGGGGAAATTTCCAGCAGCTTCTCACAGAAGCCACCCCTGTAGCCACCCCGCTATCAAAATCTTGTACGCAAACCCAATACACCAGTTATCATGGATTTGGGGAACAGACAGACCAAAGAGAGCACCACAACTTTACTGGTTTACTAGCAAGTAACTTCTGATTCTCTCTTTGGTGAAAGAAAAAATTTAAATTTAGGATGCAGAGACTATGTAGACAACCACTTTGTACAGTGAAGGCAGATCACTGGGGTGACACCACTAGGACCTCAATATATTATTAAATTTACGAGAAGATGGAGAGAATAGCAGTGATAACGGTTGAAAAAGATATAAAATTATCCAGAATATTCTCAAAAATTTATTATGAAGAACCCCAACAAGATCTCACAGCAAGAAGTCAGCAGAGGCAGATTAAATTCAGTGCTGACAAGAGCAAAGTATGGACACGGGGAAAAGGAAGTTAAGCTACATCAGTGCATCATATTTGCGTAACCTACTAGAAAGAGATTTTTGGGCAAGCTGCTGCGATCGTGCAAAGTGTCAGCTCTGGCCTCAGTGGTGATGCAAAAGATAACAGAGATTATCAGGAATCTTGAAAGTACTATTGAAAGACAGGCTTCTTTCATTATTATTAAGTTGCAGAACTCTGTTTTGTAATGCTAGGGATGCAAACAAAGTGCAGGACATTTGTGTATTCTGAAGCTCAGGAGCTCTGAAATAAAAGACCAAAGTAAAGCAGTATTGGTTTTGCTCTTTGAAATGTAAATAGAAATCTGATTTTGTTGATGTACTACTGACTCTGAAATCTCCAGATAAAATATAATTTTATGTCAATGTTCTGGGAAAATGTAATACAGAAAAAAAATCTCTTTTTGGAATAAAGAGGTAGGGACTTTTAGTATTTTAAGTGAATCATAATCTTTCTCAAAAAAGACTGCAGTTCTCTAAAAAAAAAAGGAAAACGGGGGATTTAAACACTTGAGCTCAGTTCTGAAACCACTTTGTTTTTTTGCTGGTCTTATTGACATATTTGGGAGTTCTACATCAGCCTTAAAAACTATAAGTCAGTGGAATTCAGAAATAAATACGGTATTTGGCATTTTAGTTATTGGTAGGAAGTTATGAGACATGAACATAATGCATTAAGAAGTGAAAGTTGAATTCAGGATGCACTCCTTGCTGTTTAGGTCAGAGTTGTACTGGTCTGACAGCAAAACATGAACAGAGACACTGTTTCCACATTTTTTTAAAGAAACGTAATAAGTGTTCTTTTTAGTTGATTAAATTGGTTTCCTTTCTGATGTACAGCCTGCAAGCTAGAAGTCTGTATTTCCATTAGAGAACTGCCATCCCTAAACATTCAAAATGTGTGAATCAGAACATTAAAATGACATTTCAAAATACATTAAAATCCTGGATTTTTTTCCTTCCTGGATTTTGAGCTTGAAAATGCCATGTTTTCTGTCCATTCTTTGTAACCACAAGAGACAAACATTTTTTTTTTTTTTTTTTTTTTTAGATGCAATTGAGTGGCTTTAGGAGTTGAAGTCTCACTGTCTAGTGTCTAGTCCTAGAAGATATGAATGAAATAGCTGTGAATATGAAATATCCCAAGACTTGCAACAGGAAAATGCTAACTGACAGCTGGATGGTTGACATATAGGTAGTGTAAAAAGGCTGGAGTCTAAAGGCTTACTCTCAGGGCTGTGCCTGTGATGTTGATGCGGGGTTTGATGGCTGGACTTCTCCAGCCACCTCCAGGCAAGGCGCAGGGTACCAAGCTCCCGAAGACACAGTGCTGAGCGTTCCATTAGCAGTCATGACCTCAGCACGCTGCCCTAGCCGTTCTCCTACAAGCTTCTCCTAAAAGTTCATATTTAATTCCAGAAAATTATGCCTACAATGGTAATCAAGGATGAGAATTTGTATCCTAAATGTTGGGTTTGTTTCAACCCCTGCAGTCAGGACAAACACATGGTTTATATTTTGCTGTGGATGGATGCTTCCAGAGTGATTAACTGTGTTTAAGCACAAACTTAAGGGAGAGACGCATCCAGAGTGTTTCACACCATCCTGAGGAAGGTGGTTTGAATTCTTAGAATGACTTGTCTGATCAAGAGTACTCTCTTTTCTCCTTCGTGTCCACAGAAGGACTGCTGACACCTTGCTCAGCCATGTTTGCTTGGGCTGCGGTGCCGTGGACAGCTGACCAAACCTGGAGAGGGGAGGAACTGCTTTCCCCCATAAAATGTTACTTTTCTTCAAGCCTAAACTTAAGCTGGTCCTGCTCTTCTCTAATATTTGGGATTCAAAGATGAACACATTGCGCTATCATCAGGAGATTCTGTCTCTTGGAATTAGATTGAGAAAAATCTCCCTTTTCTGTTGAACTGTTCCTTTAGTTTCCAGAAAGCCAGTAATGTAAATACTTTTGTAGAAAGCTGGCAGTGTGCATCTAGAAATCAATATGACGTTAATTTACTTTGCCAAACAATATTCACTCTCTATTCTTTTTTGGTTGACAGGAATTAAAGTTATTTCAAGAGAGTTATGAAAATCCTGCAACTCCCCACATATCAGCAAACGATCACATCTCAGATCATTAAAGTGACCTGTAAATCTGATCACATTACCATACAGTGGGGGCATGCCTACATGCTGTCTCACTCAGATAATTAATCTGGTTCACCACTGCAATTTTCAAAGTGACTGTGGAAGGTGCTGTTGTAAAATGGCTTGTTTAACGATTGTGTGCACACTCACATGCCTGGGGTATGTATGTGTTTTCTCTAGGATGCCTGTTTAATAGATATGACTTTTGTAGAGGTTTCTATTCTAGATGTGGAGGTAAATTTCTATTTTAAAACATAGCATTTGTGAAGGAGACTAAAAATATATAGCTTTGAGGAACTGCTTTATTTCGTGGATGCGCTCTATCTTACTAAAAAAAAAAAATTGTACTACCAAAGATGGGCCTAGAAAAGTTTCAATATAAATACTCAATGCAAGTCTGCCAAAGAGGCTGGTTTGCTGATGCCAGTTAGCAACGCTGGCATCAAATTAATTTCTCTGGTACTGTTTTGAGCACGAAAGCATCAGCCTGGCAATACTGGGATTTTGATTCCTCTTGGTTCATTGATCAACTACTTGTGCCCCCAGGTGTGCCGTTGAATGAGGACTACACGTTTTCATCTGGATCGATTGTGAAGTGACAATGTGCTGCACTTTGTGGGAAAAGTGTGCCTGTGATTTGGGTGTACAGAAAGGTTTCACAGTGGGCATTCAGCACTGCCCAGTTATGAGACTGATTTATTCAGATTTCTGCCTTTATTTGTCTATCCCTTATGCCTATCACTTAAATACACCCACTTCCAGAAAGAAATGCATCAACAGATTGAAAGCTCACAGCATCCTACGTAACAGTCTCTGTCAAAAAGCAACAGATATCATATTAAGTCAAAACCACAGCTAGGATATCACTAATGTTACGTACAGAAAAATTTTGGCTAACATGTTTACACTCCATTTTAGGAGCAGCATCATGAGATCTATATTGATGACAACTGTCAGACGTCAGTTAGGAGTGATTGAGACTTTGTATCTTCAGCATCTGTTCCCCTTTCTTCCTATGAAGTATTTTCATTTAAAATAAGACATGAAGTTCTGAAATATTTTATTAAGTAGTTCACCTTTTGCATTCTATAGAGTAACTCTAGGAATACAGAAAGAAAATGTTCAGAAGTTGAAGTCCTTAGGGGAAAGTAAATTTCTCAAAGTGCAAGTCCAGAATAAATCTGGATCAACATTTTGCCAAATTCCTCAGTCAGAGTTCTGTCACAAGGTACAGAATAGATAATACATGTGACCTTTCTCTAAGAACCTCCTGTTCACTGTACCATGCAACCTGCTGGCAATGCATCATCCTCAGACAGGCATTTTTTACCCATCTTTAGCACAGGCCTGCTTATGAGAATGTATCTAAGCCATCTTTTATCTTGGACTGGTCATGGATTTTCTGAAATTTACTCTGCTTTAGTGTTCACTCCAGTGAATTTGAAGTAATCTCATCTGAAATGTGTGAACATCATGCATTTAGACATTACAAACAGGTTTTTTTCCACATAGGACTGTCTGAGCAGGCTGCCTAATGAGGTAGGGGAATTTGTGTCCCTGGAGAGGTTCGGGACCAGGCTGAGCAGACGCCCTGAGAGGAGTGCGGGCCCTGCAGCTGCAGCTGCCAGGCAGGGGCATGAACCTCTTGAGTTTACCCCTCGAGATCCTTTGCAAACTGTTTTTCTGTAGGCACCCTGACAGCATGACTTGATGAGCTAAGAGATAGTAGCTTCCAGTTGAACCTGTCCCGGGTTCCTGGCAGAAATCTCCATGTTGTACCAGGTAAAAGCACCTGTGACGGCTGTAAGTCTACGTTCCACACTAGACTGTGAAGTAGAGTTCAAACTACAAAACTCAGAGTTCTTTGAGATAATACCATCTACCATGGATGAACTGTAACATCAGGAAGAGTTTATCTAGGACCCAGTTATTTCTGTAGCTACAATAAAAATCTGTTATTTTATTCATCTAGTAGCACTGTTATTTACTGCAGCTCAATACATACGACTTCTTAAATAACTAATGCACTGACAGATTGCATTTTTTAAACTGAGACTGAGGAACACCCTAAAATATGTTCAGATTGATTAGCCGACTTTCATTTAGGAGAAGATCACATAGATATTAACTTAGATGTGAATGTATGTTTGATGAGATGTTCACTGTCAAAATGATAACGGGTTTTACATTCATTCAGTCTTACGATGTACGTGACAGTTAACAGTCAATCAATAGGGAAAGATTTGTTAGGTTTTGAAGAGATTGAAAATTTATGTAGCTGTTGCAGAGTGATTCTTTGCACTTTTTGCTTTCATGGCATAACTTGCTAAATATTATTTTAAAAATGGGTTGATCTCCATTCTCTCTTCTGCTTGCAATGTTTGCTATGTGCTTTTTTTTCTGCTGAATATATATCTGAAATGGTTGATGTGTATATCATTTTAAATTATGCTGATATGTTGGAAATATTCAGAGACACCAGAAAATAGCCTCTACTTTAATCACTTGTGTAGTCATTGCCAGGACGACTTAAACCTATTCAGGTATATTTAAAAGTCCAGGATGTAGAATATATCTGGTCTTTGAATGATAAACTTGGCCCTTTTCTGCATGATAAAGTTAATGCAAGTACTTACACTTCCTTTATGGGTTCAAAAGCTTTTATTGTTAATTTGCAAGTAGGTCTTTTCAGATCTCTTAGGATTCTCTTTTCACAGCTAGATAGAGATTTACTATGAAAAGAAGAGACCATGTCCAATCACATCAACCAGATCAGCTAATGAGTCAATTTCTCATCTCAGTAATGGGGATGCAACTTCTCTGAAGTCCTTAATAGCTTTGAGATGAAAAATTGGCTTAATAGAGCTGCCTGTGGTTTGTTTTTTTTTTTTTTTTTTTTTTTTTTTTTTTCCTGAACAGTGCTATTCTATGTCTGACCCTCAGGATGGCTTGAAGTTAACAAGCAGTATCTTATAAACTAATGATAATTGTAATAGCTATTTAAATTCACTAATTATTCCCAGTACTAGATAATTATTTTGCTGAATATATGTAAACCAGAATGTAATTGGACCACGCCAATTGTTTTTTTCCTTCCTACTATAGGCTGTATTTATGTGTAACTTCAAGCAACGATGACTCTGGCCAAGCAGAAACAACGGTCAGAACATACAAGTTGTGAACGTACAACTCTGGAATGGATATCCTGTCATCTTGCAGGGCCTAAGGTGGAAGACACTCTTCATGTTCCCACCATGCCTGCACAAGTATTGAAATCAATTCAATTCAAACAGGTCCTCAAATGGGACTAGAGCCTGTTTCTGAGCTGGATGATCACTGACCAGCACCCTCACGGGTGCACCAGGGAAGCTGTCAACAGGGGACCTGCCAGGGACACATGTCTGCTCCCAGCTGGGAGCTCCTACAGGGTGTTTTGGGTATTCTAAGTACATTTTTTTCTGGACAGATAAATCTTATGGCAAAAATCTCCTACAAGATTCCATTATTTCTAAGATGGGAAGCTGTGCTTCCAGATCCCTCAGTGGGAACCCCGAGTGCAGAGATTTCAGGACACCAAAGAGCTCAGATGCTAATTGCAATCTGTAATCTTTCCGGTAGAAGAGCTTCTTGGGTTTGGAAACAATGGTGCCCGTTTGCTTAGATCACCAGTTTTGCACTCTCCCCTCTCCCTGTCTCACGGCTCCATCTGTTTCCCCAATTTCCTGCTTGTGTGCTCTTCTGGGCTGATCACTAGACCTGCTCCAACCATCCCCACTGGGGAGACCTCCTTCGGATGTTTCTCTAGCTTGGCCTTGCTTTGCAGTAGTGTAGGTTTTGGAGCCATTTCCTGACAGCTTTGCATCCTTCTTGCTCTTGAGGAGTTTCTAAAAGTAGGGTAGACTGACAGACTGCTAACAAAACCATGAATCCTTTGTTTCTCAACTGGAAAAGAAAAAAATAAAATTACACAGGAAAGAAGAAACTGCATGGCCAAATAGACTCTAAATGATGACAACAAAAAAGACTATTTACTTGTAATTTCTATGAGTGAAATATACATTGTACAAAATGAAAGTAAGTCCCACCTAGTACCAGCCCGGGAGTTAAAGTACAAAACAATGTGAATTTCTATCTTTCAGTATTCATCCTTCTCTTTTAAAATTTATTTTAGAGCACAAGGGGAAAATTTACTGTTGTTTGGCTGGTTAGTAACCATTGGTGATACTTTATTTTAGTTGTTCCATCATTATTAATATAGCAGATAGTCACTGTAATAAAATTAATCAAAATAAATTCATTAAATGTTCCCGTCTTATATGCTTTAACTGGAATTTCATTGTAATTTAGCACAATTGACATGTTTATTTGAGCCAAAGTACTGTTAATACCTGAGTTAAACAAAATAATTCTCTTTACACCTGAGCTCTGGGATTTTATTTGCACTGGTTCCTCTAAAGTTGCATGGTTCTTTAAGTTTAGTTCAATTAAATATCTCAAAAAGTAGAAGAACTTCAAAGGATCATAATGCTCAAGTAATCCAACAAGTATTAACAGTCTCTCCTCCCTAAAAAGAGAACCATTATGTAACTAATTAATTTGCCATAGTAAATAATCTGCTGACATTTATAATAAGCATCCCTATTGGAGGTTGAAATAAATATTAAGTTGCACGTAAAACTATAAATAGTAAGAATTTTGATGCCAGGCAGTTTCAAAATACTGTGGAAAGTAGATGAGTGCTGGCTACGTGAAATAAATTTGTGGGTCTCAGCAACCTGAGCATTGAAAGAGTGCAGCTATCTGTGAAAATAACCACAAAGCAGCCCAGCCCAGCACTCTCCTGTCGTGCTGGCAGGAAGTTTATTTTCAATAGCTTTAAGTTTTCTCAGCTGGAGGGAGTCTCTGCCTGAAGTCTCCCTTTAAAGGCTGAAGCACAGTGTGTGGGGGTCAGAGCGTCCCCCTGCACTGCCATGGATAACCCCTTGGAGGACACTACCTGGGGTAGTGTGAGACCTTCTAGGCAGGGGTGTTGTGCAATTTTAGTTGCTGTCACAGCTGTTGATCTTAGCTGGCCTGTGAGATTGTTGGCCAAAGCTGCCCATCGTGGCCCCTTTACCCCAGTGGAGGTTACGAAACCCTTTGGCTGGTTCCATTGCACAAATAGCCTTGTTTTGTTAATGCGCTCTGGGTGCTGGAAGCAGCAGCCTCTTTGCTCAGCTGCAGGGGAGGTGGCAGGACTCACAAAGTGGTTGAAAGTGCCAAGTGTCAAAGCTGCAAGCAGAGAGTGTTTCTGAGCGTGGGGGGATGCCATGCAAACTCCAGCACTTTGAGGTGCTGTAGTAGCATCGTGCCTTGATCACAAATGACTGCAGGCCCTGTGTAAGTCTGGCCAGCCTGTGTTGATGTGCCTCCTGACTTGTGTGGCTTGCACTTTCAAAACACAGAGAGTCTCAACTTTCTGGAGCACTGAGGATGAGCACCATTTCCCATGTTACTCAAGAGACCTGCTAATTGCTCTTTCAACTCGTCCTAATGCAGAATGACACTGTGTGCTGTCTCAATTTCCAGCTGCCACCATAAACCTATTTTTGTTTCGGGGAGAAGATGGGGACTAGGCAGGCCCAAGGCTTGACTTCCACATACCAGTTCCTGAGCAGCACATGGATCTGGATGAAGGTCTGCAACAGGGATCCACCTTGACCAAATCTCAACTTGTCATCCTTTTCCTCATAAAAAAATGAGCATTTTTGTAAGCCTCGTCGCAGATTATTTTCTTATGGTTTGTAATTATTCATATACGTTAGTGCTGCATATATACAGATGTAAAGGTGAGAGAATTATTGTACTTATTTTTTTCACAGACTTTTGATGAACATTCCTTGTGATCCCTGCTCTTGGCAGATCAACCAAAGACCAAAATCAGGACATGTAACTGGACTCTGGTCCCACAGAGGTTTGAAGATGGAGCCCTGCAGTCCTGAAGCTCAGAATGATTTAATTGACCCAGAATGGTGTCAATTTACAGACTAAAAGGGGAAAGGCAAGAATCAGAAGATGCAGTTAAATCAGTGTGATGTAACTGGAGGAGGCTTTGGGGGTACAGGGAGCTAAGCAAGCTGTGTAGTGAGCAGCATCTGTAAAGGGCACATTTTGGCTGAGAAATGAAAGCTAGTGTAGTGGGTGACATTAGAACAAGTCAGATCCCTGGGAGGTGTAGCACAGGTCACAAAGGAGAAGGTTGTATCGCAACAGGAAGGG
This sequence comes from Athene cunicularia, assembly GCF_003259725.1. Taxonomy (NCBI): domain Eukaryota; kingdom Metazoa; phylum Chordata; class Aves; order Strigiformes; family Strigidae; genus Athene; species Athene cunicularia. Next base: position 119,856,528 of record NW_020799095.1, read on the forward strand.
GATAGAGACTAGATTTGAACAGACGGGTGTTTAGTACAACCTGGTCAGCAGTGATACTACTAAGTGAAAAAAGATATTGTAGCTTTGAATGGAAGTGGTACACGGAGTCCCTCTGGGAAGGACCATTTGTATAGGTACTTTGTTAATACGCAGCATGACGAAGGATCCCAGGCAGAAGCAGCAGCCAGCATAGTGTTAGAAAATCAGGATACCGCTTCAAAGTTTCATGTTTGACTATACTGACATTGGCACACATCCTGTTACTATGAAAAGGTGTAAAATCTGCAAAAGTACCTACTCAGGAATTGAAATCTCATCAGTATTACATATTTTTAAATGACACAAACATGTAAAAGCTCATGTTCCTCTCCCTTCAGTGAAATATAGGTCCCTTTGCAAATGCTATCCCAAATTTGTTAGCAGAAAGGCTTCCGTTTCTACTTCAAGGATGAGCATCCCAATGTTTACCACAGTGTCTGTCCAGAGTTGTGGATTCTGCAAAGCCCTACTTGAATTCTGCTGAATGTTTAGGAGCAGATTTCTTGAGGATTTATTTTCCAAAGGTAGTGAAATAATAAAATTTGAGAGATTTAATTTAATTTCATTGTTTAATCTTGGATTGACAAGCTGAAAATGTCATGTATATTTCCCTTCCTCCCCAAAACAGAACATTCCTACATTTGGATGAATGTTTATTCATTTGTTGTGGTAACACTATGATTAAGCAGATGTTAATTACCTCCTTAGTGCAATTGAATTAACGTAATAAATGATCATCTATCTTTTTATTAGATACTAAGTGGTAATTTACACCCTCATCATACTCTGATTTTGTTTACATGGTATGAAATCTTAAATTTCCTATTATTTCTGGTGAAAACTCTAAATTTGTCAGTGGGAGAAGGTAAGACACCTAATGTTTTGGCCTACATGAACTTTTCAAGTGAATGGGTATTCATTTTGAAGTCATATGATCCTGACAAGAATAGTGTCTGTGAAGTCAAGGAGAAACAACGTCTAGCATCTCGGTGTCCTTAAACAAGCTGTACATTTCGGTAAATACCAAAGATTTATTGGTGAGCCAGAGGGAGATGAAGGAAAGGCTAAGGTTGAGACTACCATTTGTAACTTTCAAATCACTAATGAGCAGGATGAAAATTTAGCCCTTTGAAGTCTCCCAGGCTGAATGGTGTGAATGTTTACTATCAACCCCTTCTGCTGCTTCTCTTTGGAGCTGTGCCAGCGAAGCACAGTTTGCACCCATGTCCTAGGAGAAATTTGTCTCTCAGTAGTTAAAAGGAAAATCAGTGTCGAGTGGAACCTCTTGCATATTCAGTAATAAAATGTTACATTTTGCATTGCTGATTCACATTTATTTTAAAGACCAAAAGGCCAAATGTGTGAATCTCTGAGGAATGTAGAAAACTCAGGAAACTCAGGTGAGACAGGTAGACCTTAATGTGTCAGGAGGAAAAAGGTAGCTTGTGTTTCTAGTCTGGCTTTTCTACTTGTATCATTCATCCAAAGTCACTTGTCAACATCCTTTCAAAAGCAAATAATTTTCCCTTGTAGAAAGCAAATCAGCTTGTAAGAGCTCCTATGCAGCTATAGAGTAACTCTGTTTACTGCAATTGCATCTTCTACAGTTTATAAAAGGCACTAGTTAATCACCGTTACCACTGAATCAGAATATTAACTTTCTCTTTTATGTGATTTGAGTAATGCAACAGAGGTAGATAAAAATGGGCTCTCTAATGTGGATGTGCCATGAGCAGCACCCGTAACTTCCAGGAACAAAGTCTCTTCTTCAGGAAAGACTCAGTGTCTTCCTTAAGAGACACAGATCACTAAGGATTTAAAGGTCATTCTGGAGCAATGTGTGCCAGACTGCTGCATTAGATCCGATCTTATGCTTGACTTTGAGTACTTCTGCCACGGTGAATATTAAGGTTAGACATACTGGAGTGGCATTTAAGAAAAACGAGAAGGAACTGTTAAGGGTGGAGGAGAGTAGGGCTTATCCTATTCCTAGTTAAAGCAGCTCTCTAAACAACAGTGGTAGCTCAGGCTTGCAAAATTCATTCATGTTTCATAAATTCTGGAAATAACAGCGTTATATCAGATGGGTTTAAGGATTCCTGTTATGAAAAGTGAATAATACATTTTGTTAGGCTCGGGGCAGTGAGAGAAATGCAGGAGGATGCAATCACACAGCCACTATGGAGAGCAGAATGACACTTTTCACATTCTCTTACCCTAGCTTTTCTCAGCTTTTCCCAGTGTCTCCGCAGCATGTATTCCAGCAGTATTTCAGGTCTCCGCTGCTGTTATTATTTGGGATAATACCCTATATGTAATTCTACTCATTAAATATGTTAATAAAATTAATATACTGTAAATACATCTGTAACTATCCCCCTTGGAATATTTGATGTGCTCTGAAACAAGCTTGTGTTTAGTCCCCTGATACAATGACAAGGTCTAGAAGAATAGGAAATAACAACACAGCCTGCAAGCTCGTGTCATGCCAGCTATTTTGTGCCAAATGTTGTTCTCAAGCACCTGGCAAGCACAATTCATTCATTTTCCAAATGTCAGTGGCCAGCCAGCTCCTCAGGACATTCCCTCCCAACGCAGGGACACTCAACAGGCGCAATCGGGCAGCTTTTGGCTGCCAGCCTTGTTCCCGAGTCATGTGCGCAAACTGTAAGGACGGAAGCGCCTCTGTTTCTGGTTTTGTCTTGCAAGCGGCAACTTTTTCTCTTATCCTTTCTGTTTATTTGACTCCACCATCATATTCCACAGTAGTTCAACACGGCTTTGATAGACACGTATCTGGAATACTGAAAATACCCCATAGGTGCCTAGAGGCAACTGGTTTGTGCTGTAATATGCAAAATATTAATGGTATGCTCCAAGCACCTAGCTTTTGGGGGCCAGCGCAGCTGTGGGAGTTGGACATATGCACAGATCTGCTGTATCGCCATTATTCATCACTGCCCTCTCCAGGACACAGTGCTCCTGACCCAGCACTGGTGGGGCAAAAGTAGGTGTCAGGAGGCTTCTGCCCACCAGCGGCTGAGCGCAGGGCGCTGCTCCACCACCTCCTGCTTTCCAGCTATAGGTCACATTGCAAGTGAAAAAAACCCCGTACCTACAGTCAGCTAGCAGATGTAATGTCATCTGAATGGTGAACTGAAAGCAGTCTTGTCAACACATAGAGCGTGTCCTCAGTAGGGTATTTGTGTACAGCCTGACTAGCCAGCCTCTGAGACCCAGGCTTGACTTCAGTGCACACAATAGGACTGTGTACAAATGGTCTTTGAGGTTCTCTGACTCATAACCTAAAACAACTTGTCATTTCCAATCAAAATAAATTCAAATAATGTTTCTTCCTATGCCTGAAAATACATTTTCTTCAATGTTTTCAATGTCTCTCATTTTATTGTGATGATCGGTGCGAGATAGGTGAACACAGGGTTTTGAAATGTCAGCCAGTTGGCTAGTAGTCATAAGGTGAATTGAAAATGTTTTTCCTGCTTTATTTTTTCTTCATAAAACAGCATCTCACATATGTAAACACATAACAGTCCATATTTCTGGCAGCTGAAGCTATCCTTTTATTTTTTGTATCAATCACTACAGACTTGCAATTTAAAGAGCTATTAAAACCACTTTGATGCTTAAAATAAATGTCCGTAAAAGTGGCCAGAAGCATTATTGATAAGACTTTACAGATAGCTATATGCTTTACGCATCCAGTATTTTTACCTATCTGGCAGCAATAGACTATAGAAGTGCTCAGTCTCCTGAGTAAAGGATGAAGCTCACATGTACCACGCTGAGTCTCTGAAATGTCTTTCCTGCCTTCAGGCTGCTCAGTCAAGAGAAACGGCCACAGTTACTGGCAGGAAATAGTAAAACTGCTGTTTCTTGCTGTCTGAGAAGAAAGGACACTGTATGCATGTGTGTGTGTAAACAAAACACCAAACGCCACACTGCTTCCCTCCCTCCCCTTCCATGAAGAGGTGGTGATTGGATGAAGCCCTAAATCCTCCAAGGCATGCAGGTGTCCACACAGCCGTTTGGGGACCTGTTATAAACTAATTAGCACTCAGGTAAATCAGAGGAGATTGAGTGAAATCTCATTTACTGGAAGGAGTCCCTGGCTAAAAATTGTCCTCAATCCTGCTTTTGCTCACCTTTAGGGAAAAGCTCATCTTTCCTCTCAGCATGGTCAGGAGGAGACAGGCTGAAAGGTACATGGTCAGAGAGGGAATGCTGATGCTTTGGAGAACTGACACTTGTTTGGAAGGAGGGCTGTATTTATGATTGTGCCTTTTGCTGGTCATGTTTTGTAGCCATTCACTTTGTTCATGTTAACATTTGCACTAGTATGTAGTGTGGAGTAGTACTCTGGATGCAATTAAAACCCTTTGCAATAGACAGCTGTGACAAGGGTGAGGGGGCAGCAGTACCTGACCACCAGCTCATATGGCCATTGGTGCCAATGGAGCATTATAGTTTACTCTCCAGCTGCGTCATCTCCCCCTGAGGAAGCTGCAGGAAAATGACACTTAACAAGGGTGATAAAGACTGTAGAGAAAAAAAGAGTGAAGAATCTGTTAGAAACATTTCTGTAGCAAGCAGATGACTGAATGTATTTCCAAATGTTATGTAATTTCTTGCGTGACTCACAACAACAACCTATAGAGCATATGCAACATTTGGTACAGCAGCAAATCAGTGTAAATACCAACATTTTTGTAGTCTTAGGAGAAGCTCACAGAGAAGTAAATCTGCAAATCTGCATTAATGTTCTTTCAAATGGGGAGCTTGTATGCTTATATAGCAGTTTATTTTTTCTTGTTTTATTACATCTTTAACAATAGCAGGAAAACCCCATTGTATAAAGTATTTTTCTTGTTTTATACAAAGTGTCAATAAAATGTACTGCTACCATGTCTGCATTATGGACTTCTTTCAGTGGAACTCAAGTCAGACTGATGTAACAGCAAGCTGTTGTTTCTGCAGGTTTTGGACACAGATGTTTTCCTGAACGTTTAATAAAAGGAGGCCTACTGATAACTTCAATTATTCCCACAATTTAAAAATTGTATGAAAATACACTTAGTCTTCGGATGAGAAAATGAAGGAGATGGGCACCTGTGTGTAGTTTGAAAATGTGATGCTTCCTTGGTATTGCTGCTTGGGCCTTCTTTGGGCTCCTAAGCCATCTTTTGCTGTGCTTCAGTGTGGTGTTCTTGCAGGAGTACCTGAAGCTTCTCTGACCATTCTTGCTTGTACTCCTTCCTGCATCACACACCCTCTTCAGTTTAGCATTTATAGGTTGCGGCCAATTATCCTTTCCACTCATGTGTGCATTCAGTCAAAATCCTCACATTCTGTCTGATTCTCTTATCACTCACGTTTTCTTCTTCCTACCATCTGTCTTGTCCTTACATCCTCCTACCTTATTTTTGCAGCACACCCTCCTAAGTTTCTCTTCCCCCTGTATAATTTATGTGTTCCTGTAAAGAAGGGCTCATTCTCCAGTTCCCCAGCTCTTTCCCCTCACACCTCTGCCTAATGCCCAGATTCCATCACAATTAGTACAGAATCACATAAAATAGATCACAAGGGACACTCAGCACTCTTTCAATCTGTAACCTTGTCCACAGTAAAAATATACCACACCTGAAATCCTACTGTTTCTGCAGTAATCTAATTCAGATACATAATTCTTACTATCAGAACATTTTTCTTCATGCCTAACTTGGATCTCAATTTTCATGCAATTTAAGTCCATCTGGTTTTGCCTTAATCTTCATGGGCACGGAAAGCAGCTTTCTAGAGCAGCTGTTTGTGTACTAAGGATGGTTACTTCTCAGTCTTCTACCCTCTTCATATTGCTATTTAACAAACTGCAGTTTCTTCTGTGTTTTATATAATTCATTTTCTTCACATTTCTTCTCCCCATAATCAGCCCTTTTCCGTCTCTTTAACACATATGGATCACTCATGGCTTCTCCTTTCCCCTCACCTTCTTCCCTTTCCCCATACTTCCTACTCTCTTTTGCTTTCAACATGTCTATACCTCCTTGCTCCTAAATATTAATTTCCAATCCTTCTGACAATGCCTGTTCTGCTGTGTATCACGGGTGCATGAGGAGGCTTGTTGCAATCTATGCCAGAAATGTGTTGCCTTGGTATGGTGGGAATGCATGGAAGCCATCCTCTGTGATGTAAATGTCTTTCAATTACCTTCCCTTTGCAAAATGTCTTTTTTAGTTCTAGCCCCTGTGAAATGCTGCTGGTGCTCTTCTGCCTTCACTGTTTCCATGGTAGCCAATCTTATCCTTTCCTGACTTTCTCATCAGTGGCCTAAACAAAATCTAGAACTGTCATAATTAAAATGGAACGCAGTTTACAACGTTTCAAAGACGGGGTGGTATTACATGATAAAAGTACTTTGCAGCTAAAAATGGGTAAGTAATTAAGCATCATTATCTTATAATACTTTCAGAGGTATTCTGTGGAACGTGTCACAAACATAATAAAATTGCAACGTTAAATACAGTTAATGACACTGTTTCAGAAGTACAGAATGTAATGGTTTAATTAACCCAGAGTTACTGCAGTCTGATTTTTAACTAATGCTTTTTACCCCCCTTCCTTAAAAGCATTCCCAGTTCAAGCATTTCAGTTGTGTGCTCTCAGAATCAGACCTGGATTTGGATTCTGACTGAAATTCCTAAATTAGAGCCTGTAGCTGCAATGGCTGATCCAAAATCCAGATCTAAATGCTTTCAACCTTTGGCATATTTGTAGGCCAGATTCAACATTTTCACAGGCTGCAGTTTTCAGTGTAATAACTGATTTCCTCCTGCTTCCCCCCTTCCCCTCCCCGCAAATGTCTTTTAATAATAACTGTGAGGTATGCAGGAGCTGGAAAATTTTTAAACGTAGGTCATTAAGTGTAGAGTAAGAACTTTAAATATAGGCAGCCATTCTCAAAAACCTTAGTCAAGATCTGTCTTTTGTGGTCTAATAGTGTCTTTGCCAAGCTGCCATTCAGTGAAACATAATTTTGAAATTTGAGACAGGCGTCTCCTCTCTCAAATTCATGTATTGATCTCAAAGGAGTTCAGGTACTGTCATGGATTAACACAGACATTATTATTGTGAATAATTATTAACTTGGATAAATCAGCATTAAAAAAAAAAAAAAAAAAAGCAGAGTTCAAAACCTATGGCTTAAAGCCCCAGAACCACCTGTCATTTATTGTTCTCTACTTAATTCACATTGAAGCCACTTATGTAAGCAAAGCCAATTCCTTGTCTAAATATGTGTGCTCCAATTTCCATAGAGCTCTCTGATTAATCAGTATAAGACATGGAAGAAGACATATGAAAGCTCAGGTAAGTGAGCAAAACCAAATTTTCAACAGAAGTTGTATTTTATTCTGTCTAACAACCCACAGGTTTGTATATCAAGTCCAGAAATCATCATACCACACTGTCCCAGTAAATCATGACCCTCAGTAGGACTCCTTGGTCTTCTGGGTTGAGAATCAGCTTCAGCTGTATGGCCAGTCTTTTTCAGTCTTACTGCGGACATTTGTGGTGGAGTTCATAACCCAGTTGATACCAGATTTTCTTCTCAACGATGACAGCATTATGTTGGTTTCTATGAATTATGAAGAGCCATTAGAAATCTCTGTGTATAGTGTTTTCAGTCATTCTCTTTTCTCTTCAATTCCCACATACTGTGTTTAAATCATGGTCCTGATACTGGAGACACTGAGTATAGATTTGAAATTAAAATACAGTTGCATAAACCAGCATCAATAGTATCCAGAAAACTGGACCAAATGGAAATTGTGACATGACACGTGTTCTGGTGTAGGACAGACTGCAAGAGAGATGGCTTCCACAGCTATAGAGAGCTAAACCCACTGCTTACACAAGTGTGCGCAATAGAAAAAGTACGAGTTACTGGAGTAAGTGGCTGAAATGGGGGGGCAAAGGGCTGTGTGTGAGGAAAAGGAGAGTAAGTTGAATTTGCTAGAGTTGCGGGGTGGGTCAGCAGTGAAGGATAAAAGATAATTAAAAAAATAGTGGAAGCACAGAAAAAATACAATCAAACCCATTTCAAGCTTGCTAAGGAAAATCCATTCCATCACCAAAAAAAAAAAATCAAAACCTTCCTCTTGGAGAAATGGCACTCAATATACTGCCAGTTTGCACTTAAGGTTTCCTAGATAACCAGTCTCAAGTGATTGTGAAGAACATTAGCTGAAACAAACATATATTGACATGAAGAAATTTAGATTATTGGCTTAAGAAAAGTTGTTTGTTTCCTGATTCCCTTCCCCCCCCCTTATAACAAACAAAAGGAAGAAACGTAAGTTATTTTAACAAACCCTGTCACCAGTTCCATTTTTGCTATTGGTTTTATGTGGGAGGGGGATTTGTTCAGCTGTTACAGTGATGGTCATAATATAAACTGTAAACTTTTTCCTCCTAGTCTAAAAGCCATTGACATTATAGACAGTTTTGCTTAAAGATATTGTGTATGGAAATTATATTTACCTCCTACAATGGTAGGAGGTGTAATGTCTCTTATTTTGCAGTTTCTGCATCCAGCAGAAAAAAAATAAATTGATGGATACTGTAGATGGCTCAGCTACAGCATGTTGGCATACACAACTTCTTCCTTAGACTTAACATAATTTCTATTTTCTCCTGTTTCTGTGAATATTAAATGAGAGAATGAGAAGACTACTTCATTTGAAAGGCTTATTTAATTTCCCTTCTCTTCATTTGTCTTTGTTTACTGAATTACATTTCCATAGGAGAATGGTATGTAGAACAGTCTCCCCCAACTAAACAGTTCAAATGAGCTATGAGTAAAATCATTTAGATAAAATTCACAGCCATGATTTATTAAAAACAGCTAAGAATGTCACTGTAGCTCAATATGTAGTGAATTTCTGCAGGCTTTTATCGTTGCATCCACAGTATCATCAGAATCTTTTAATATTGTGTAACTGTATCTTAATACAGCTTTTAATGTAATGTGTCATCAAAATTTATGTAAATAACTATTTCAAGACTTTTAATCAAGCACTCATAAAGACGCATTTACTCCTTTTAAAGTCGACACTCAGTTATATTAAAGATTTATTTAACATACGTCTGTATCTGAAAGGCAAGTTGTAGTTGTATGCCATGAAATTTCTGCTTTCAAACCGAATCCCTCCTTTTGGAAAGCAAATGCAAAAGACTCCACACTCTGTGTTCCTTACTGCTTTTCTGATGGTAAGTACTATATATACAAAGTAAAGAAAGGACTAGATACACTAAAAATCAATTATAACAGACGACGTTTTTTCTTCAGCCTTTGGCACCTCAACATCATTCATTTGCTGTTTTTCTGTGTGCACTATATATATTGTTTAATCAGACAAGTGGAGTTGCCCAAGAAACCAGATCTCAAATTCAAAGGTGAGAGCTCACTGCCTATTGGCATCTGTGGGCAAACACACAACTGTGCCAGGAGAAACTACTTTGTCTGGGAAAAAATTTCAAGTGGGGTAAAATTTTCCATACCAGAGCAAATCTTGGAGCATTAAGTTGCACTGTGTCCATGGGGATTTTTTTCCCTTAGGCATAGCAGATGCCGATTTGTAAACCCTTTTTGTAAGTTTACAACTGATATAAACAACTGGTAGAAACATCCCAGAGGAGAAATGTCCATCTGCTTTCAGATACCACAGGAAAAAATTGTTGTATTTCTACATACACATTGACTTTTGAGAATTATGAATACTGATGGGCAGAGAAAGATGTCATATTTCTCAGCTGATTATGAATTTTTTTTTTTTTTTTTTTTTTTTTTTTTTTTTTTTTTTTTTTTTCCTGGGCAAATCCTTGTTGCTGTTAAGATTTATATATGCTTGACTATATTATCACATTTATAGAACTTAAAAAATATTTCGTGTCAAGTTTACTTTCATTATTGAAGATATTATACAAGTAGATCACAAAATGTCAGAGAAGAGATGCCTCGGTGAACTCTACTTTAAAATTTTCTGGCTAATAAATAGCTATTAAATAGTTATTTCTGTTTAATTTTCTTGAGAATGTATTTTTCTGTACTTGAAGAGCCCAAACTTTCTTTAGGAACTGGGTTATTGCATAGAAAATACAAATTCTTAAATTTATGCTGGTAGAATTACATTAGAGAATAAGACTAACAATTACTTGCTAAAAATATGTTTCCATTGAAACTATTAAGAAAACCTGTTCTCCTCTTCAACTAAACATTACAATTTCAGTACAGTTGACTAGTAATCTAACTGGAATCACAGAAAATAAAATTCTCAGCTGATTTACTAGTTCAGCAAATGTGGTGACTTAAGACGGTTCTAATTATGGATTTTCTCTGTGTAAATTACTAGCTCACAAACTTCATGTTAATTTTGAACCTACCAAGACCTCGAGAAGGAAGAAAGTCTAAAAAAGTTGTTGATTCACTTACAATAATAGCTGTTAATGGACCAGTCACTCACTGATTAAAACAAGGCTGATTAAACCATCCCTATAGTGGGAATATAATTTAAGATACTAAATTTATCAAGATACAAAAATCTTCTATCAGAAGATAAGACACATAAGGAAACTTGACTTTTTTAAAGTTTTAATTGTTTCCGAGAATCGTTTTGTTGAAAACAGTAACTCACAATGATTTCAAAGGGGACAGGACTTCACCCATTTTCCTGCTTCACTCCTCGTTTATTGAATTTGTGAGAAAAACTGTTTCCAGAGAGTGAACAAAGTAATTCATAAACAGGAAAAACTAGTCTGAAACTATTAATAACCAACTTATTTTTATTAGAGCAAATACAGTTGTGAAAACTGTACATTGTACATTTTGGGTCAAGAATTATAAATAGAGAAACTCATAGATAAAGAGTTCATTCTTTGACAGCAAGAAACTTTAAATAGACAAAATGACATTATTTAAGTACATTGGCAGGCTTTGTTGTGCTGTCCAAAATGTAGTGTACAGTATAACAACCAATTATAAATAGCCTTTCATGTAAAATACAGCTGTGCACATTTTAGAAAAATACCAACAATTTGTTTGAGCTTTGTTTTAAAAAAGCTTATAAATCATACATATTTATAAATGGTACTAACATGCTTACTTAAATTTATAAACATTTTCATAAGCTTTGTTACCCATTATCTCCAGAGCATAAAGTATTTTAAATAAACATTTAATAGGAATTAAATATGTCAGTTACAAAATTACCTCTCCATGGAAGGAGACAGGGGGTGATTTCACTGTTGGATGGAACATTTTGTCCATTATGTCAAGGCTTACACAGTAACTTTTAAAATTTTATTCTTATTTAAAAATTACTTTCCTAAATTTAAAACACAATTTAAACTTTTTTAAAAAATAAATATACAAGTTCTATTTTCATTTGCTCTCTTTCTGCTTTCTTCTTTATCCATACTGGTCAATAAACAGGATTCTCAACATACTTCTGTAAAAAACACCATGGTGTTACTGCCCTGCTCGGAGCTGCTTCGCTGTACAATATTCAGTCCATACCTACATTACTTTAATATGCTGCATCAAAAGATAGCTAATGTACTTTGTAAGAATGTTGCCCCTTAAACCATGCAAACACTTAGAAAGTTTACAAACAGGTTCAAAAACTATACTGTATGAAAGATTTTCTAATAGAGATAAAATAAACCATAATACAAGCCCTTTGCTTTTTGTAGCTTTAAATTAAAATATTTACTTGCCAAATGATCACACCACATATTTTCAGTAAATAAGCATGCTTTTGAATAATATAGGGTACAATAATTACAGTATAATGGCACATAAAAAGAAACATGATCACATCATTTGAACAAAGGGCTGTGAAACTACTTAAGACAAACTTTCCAAATGAAAAATTTTGAGGCTTTTTTAATGCTGAGGTAAAATTATAAATGGACTTTAAAGACACTGAAGGCATCAAATCGATAAACAAGCACTTAACATCTCTAAATGCTCTACCTGAATGTATTCAACACAAATCTAGTATTTTAAAATGATGATAATTTATTATGAGCATTAGTTAGCTTAACTGTCATTGGTATTAATGTGCACTCAGACAAGACTTTATTTTAACCGCTGGCAAAATACCTCAGTGTTGAAACATAATAATTCAAATCACCAATTACCACAGCACCAGAATAAAATAAAATTAAAAAAAAAAAAAAGGAAAAAAGTTAACATGCAAACCCTGTATCTCATCTTTCTTGACTTATTCTGATATTCACATCCTGTTTAGAATGTGCTGATATCAACTTAAGATTCTTATTCTTTTATTATTTAAAATTTTGCTTGCTATTGGCATAAGCATTTGAGCACTTTTAGGAGATACTCAACATCTTTAAATTTTGCAGTCATGGTATATTACTTACTAAACCTTAAAGCAAAACAGCTCTTCAGGTTTAGGGAAATGGATTTTATCTTCGGATCAGAAAAAGAGATTTCATTTTCTGCTGCTGCTGCTAGGCAGAACTGGTAGCTTTCTCCAGGTTGGACTAGACACTATGTTATGGCTATACATCAAATTTCATAAACAACGAATGAACAGAATCATGCACAGGCAAATGAAATTCGATCTCCCAGAACACTGCAGGAGATGTTAAAAGCAGCAGGTAATGGAATAAGACTGGTGACTGATGCTGCTAACTATTTCTTCTAATGAGATAGGAGTGAACGCTGGAATCACTTCCACAGCAACAGAATCCTCTGACCACATTCCTCTGGCAGTCGTTTTCCCATCTCCCCACTAAAAACATCAGACGTAAAATAGTAAGGCAGCTGTTAGCTTCCATCAACAAAAAGTGCAGCTCCGTACATTTCCAGTTTAGTCACACTCTGCTGGAACAGATGGAGAAGCCAACGCACTTCACTGGCGGGGCTGCTTCAGCAGATTATTTTGTTTGTTTTCCAACATGGCTGCTTGCTTCAGCTTTCAGAAGACCCCAAAGCCACGAGCCATCACCAGAGAAACTGATCTGGGCCCCTGGCTGAATTTTCCAAGTTTCATCTCTCTTGCGTCCCATCCTAATTCCAAGCCTCCTTCCCTGTGTCTGACAGGTGCCATTTAAAAGGCTGATGACACAACTGCAGAGAACTGTGGGCTAACACCACTAGTTGTCATGACTTCACTGAAGGGTCAAAACAGTTACATTATTAAATAACTATGTTGAATCACATTCAGGCATAGCTAAAATTAAGTAGGGAACATTAAAGGTATGCAAAGAAATTAAATCTTTATTGTTTGAGGTGGGGTGGATATGGTGATTTTATATGAAAACAAGACCTTTCTTACCTTTCCTAATTCCAATCAAGTTAGAAAATGGACAAAAAGAATGGCTAAACCAATATTCAACAGCATTACCAAGGCGATCATGACTGAGTTAGGGCCCTGAAAATAAAATAAAGATATCAGAATTAATGTAACCTTCCACATAGTGCACAGCAATGAACATGACCCGACTTTATAATTTCTATTGGTTTTGACCTTGCTCTGAAGGATTACCTAAATATTAAAGATACAGATTCTGCTCCTGAAACATAGCCATTACCCTTTGTATTCACATGAGCTAAATATCATCTGTGCGAAAATGAGCTGGACAAATACAGGTGAGAGTATATTATTACACTGTTCTCAATCACACTGAGATTAAACCATCTGACAAATACGACTGCATAAACAATGAAAATAAACCCATCAACACAAAACCACTATCATCTTAAAATAAAGCAAAACAAAAAACTTGAGCTACTTTAGGAAAGCTGGAATGCTGCTCTTCATCCATACAGTAGGCTCCTTCTCTAATTCTAACCCATTTCAAAAGAGACATGTTTTATGAAAAGAATACCCTTTTTTTTGATAACCAAAGAGAGAAAAAGTTACTTACCATTGCACTCACATACCTAGCAATGTTTCCATTACAAATTAAAAAACAATTTTACACCTGTAAAATTAAACTTGTTTTGATTTACACTGACGCTTATCTTACAGAGCGATGTATGGAATAAATGAAAAGTCAAAATACTCCTTCCCTTCCTAGCTAGAGATTAACTTGGTTAGAAAACGTAATCATTGCATAATTTTAGTATTTCTATGAACCCAGAGAACAAAGTTTTTAATTATTTTCAGCTATTTTGGATAAATTTTGTTAAACATGAATGCTTTCTAATGAGCAACTTGAAATAATGTCCTGATGGAAATTCTCAGTTCTTCTGTTCTCCTCTTAATATATTTGGTTTACTACAACATGTTTTCACAAAATATTGTATGCCTTATATTTTAAGGTTGCACATTTACTTTAAGTAGAAACAGAAAAACTCTTCACTGAGACAACACCTTACTAAATCACAAAAAAAACCACACCAAAAAATCTCTGCAGAAAACTATTTTCTGAGCTGCAGAGGGTTCACTGGCTTGCATAAGAAGGTATATACTTCATTAAAAATGACATAATTTTTTTCACTTTTCACATGAGGCATGCCTTGCAGAGTTCATTATGCTTCATGACAATGCTAACATTAGCTATATAATTTCTGGAATGCTGAGGTGTAAGAGCTTGCTATTATTAATTTGCTGCAGCAGTGTAACTGGGAAGCTATTGAACAGTACTTGTGTCATTATTATATCACATGGTTTCATCCTGAAACAGTCTTATTAAACACTTTCTACCAGAACACATCTTTACACAGTAATTAAGATGGCAGGCCATCAGTTAGATGTACTTCTTAAATCTCTGGGAAGTCTAAACCCAATCAGCACCTCTATCTATAATGGCCATAAAGTTTCTGTTGCACATATTCAGAGGTATCTGTTCACATGTTGAGGAAATAGGTGTCCAAGTTCAAACGATGATTGAGACTATCAGGATGCTAGTTGCCATAGGGGTAATGGTTACTGGCAGCAACATTGAGCTTTTGCTTGATGTCAGAATGTCTAAAATATTCACTAGGAAATCGAAGATTAGGTTTAAGGTCACTTTAGTCAAAGGGATTTTGAATAACAAGTTCCCACTTACCAGTGGTATGTTTTAACCATTGGGTCACAGAACAGAATTGGAACCATGTTCCTTCCTTCTTACTGGAAGTGAGCCACTATGTGCCAAAGAATATGAGACACTTGGTGACAGAGAACAGGCATAAAAGGAAAGCATGACTCCAGATATGGTTCCGTTTCTGACCACAGTGCTGTAAGCAGCCTCGCTGTAGTAGAGTGTAACTCAAGGTTAATTTCTTCTTTTTCTTTCTGGCATGATCACAATTGTGCTAGCTTGGATACGTCTATGCTTTTCTGCTGTGAAGTAAATACAAGTTCCCATCAGGATTCCCACCAAATGCATTTGGCATTTGTGAGATTCATGCATGAAAGCCATACTAGAAGACTATGAGCAATAAAACATATTTAAATGGAAACAACAGCTACTTTGAGAATCTCAGTTTTGATGTCTCGGAATGTCAGTGACAACACCCTTACAGTGGACCTGCCATGTAATGAGTTCTTCAGAAAAAAAATTTCCCAAAATCTCATGGACAAACAAAAATAGTACATATATACTGATATTACATATCTCATTTCAGGAAATGTGATTACTCTATTAATCTCCACTAAGATTTGGATGTAGCGTCCTTCTCTCTGGTGCTGAGACACTGGAACAGTTGCCCAGAGAAGTTGTGGATGCCTCATCATCAGAAGTGTTCAAAGTCAGGTTGCATGGGGCTTTGAGCAACCTGCTCTAGTGAAAGGCGTCCCTGCCCATGGCAGGGGGAATAGACTAGATGATCATTAAATGTCCCTTCCAACCCAAACTATTCCATGATTCTGTGTTTCTAGTAGGGACTCCCTGTGTGATCAAAATGAGGTCAATAGTTCCTTTATAGTTTGGGATCCCCCCTAAAGATTTTACAGTTATGTTGCACCAGGAATTGCAAGGGACTGAAGGGATTGTTGCCCAATACCATTAAAATTCACCAGGATTTGTCCGTCTAATACTCTGCATATTTGAAAATAACTTCCATGGAAATAAAGTTGATTTACTGCTACTGAAGAAAAATTCGGACCTATGGGGATTTCATAGGAGCCAGGAACTCACTCTTTACCTAGAATATGTCCTGAAACGACATCCTGATAGCTCCAAGACAGCTTTTGACTGAATGGTAAGTTGGGATTGCAGCTCAAACAGCAACTCGGTATTGTTAGGGCATAGTTTTACAGCACTGAGCTTGGTGGATTGATGCATCTGTCAGGTTGGGTATAACAATCCCACCATCATAACACTAGATAAATTAGGCTAAAAAACTAAGGGCTATGGTTTGAATCAAGAAATCTCATCGACAAAGACAGAAGAAAGTGACACCTTAAGAACTGGGTTGTTTATTTTATATGAAGATCAAAGAAAAATGTGTTATGTGTTTATGATAAGAAGTCTATGCTTTATATAAAGAAGTAAATCTCATCTTATTTGGTCTGCTGTATGTATTTTGTTTCCTCTTGTGATAACTACACTAAAAAATGATCAAACTGTATTTGCGGAGCACGTGGTTATTATGCAATATGCAACCTGTTTCGAGTACACCTATGAAATAAGCATTTAATGCTTTAAGACAAATGCCATAAATAAGACTTTAGTGTCCTGCAAGGGCTTAAAATAGCAAAAGCCAAAATTAGTCTGCACAGTCCAAGAGTGACTAGAACAGGTGCACTAAAGAAGCTGTAGTTGAAAAACTCCAGTCCTGCTTAAAAACTGCCCTTTCAGTTTCTACTAAGTCAGAGACTTATGCAGCTAAAAATACAATCCTACAATTAGTTTTCATTTGGGGAGGGAAGAAAATTATTTTCCTAAAATGTAGTGCCAGGAAGTATTGAGACTAGTCTTGTAATCCCATTGCATCAGGAATGTACATTAAATTTAGCATAAAGTTCTTGCTCAGAGGTTTTTTTAGGATCAGGCAAATACCAATCTATTTTTCTAACATCAGGGTAGTTCTATCCCTTCCTAACTGGTTGTTAAGTGAACAAAGAGATTAGAGTAGAAGCACACTGGGTAACATCCAGCAAAATGTAATTATTTTAGATACAGGTAAAAACCTGCATGGCTTAAAACCTACAAACCAAAAAAATGACAATACAGTAGAAAACTTGTGCCTGGGCTTGTACTTCACCTAGGACAACACATGGACACACATCAGGCAAATAAAATGTGTACTCATGAATAGCATTTTTTGCAATTCAACCCCACTTTTTTACCCAAATCCAGGGCAATCTCGAATTAGCTCATATTCAAGGTGGGATAGTAGCATACAAGCCAATACTGGGGCTAGAGGCTGCTAATGAGCAATTAGAAACTATGTTACTGGTTTGTGCTCAAGTGTCTGTGCACACTTCACACTGTGGTAAATACAAGTTACTTTGAAGGTGCCTAATTTTCAGTTGAAAAAGGATGATGTACCTCTCATTTATTAGGGTAAATGCCTGGAAACAGACAGCTCTTTTGGAGCAGCTGATGAACACTGACTTTGTCATCGTGCTTCAAGTTTTCACCTTGATAAAACTGTGAGTCTTATGAGCTCTGAAATGATTTTAAACTTTGATTTTTGAACATTGGAAAATAACTGCATAGAGAAACACATTCATACATGTGGCATAAGAAGTACATGCAGATATTTTTCAAGTATAATGACAGAAATGGGTACGTCTAGAGAATCAGTACTGTTTCTATAACTAACTTATTGCAGACATGATATTCAATGATGTTCTTAAGGATGTGACAGATTCACAGAAAATAAGAAACATGAATCTGATTACTAAAACAGCTGCTGCAGACTCTTCTGTAAATAAAGTTGTTTAAAGTTCTTAATCCAAATTAAAGTTTATGTTTCATTCAGATGTAAGAAATGGCTTTAATTTAGATACGTGGAAGGAAGAACTTAAAATCTTACATTTTGTATCTATGTTCTTAATAAATTATTACTGGAAACTTAGAAAAAGCACATCCTAATTTTATACAGCACTTTTGAATAATCTAATGAAATTGCTCAATAAATGTTATAGATTCATTTTTGCATTCCACAAACATGTTTTTTCTTTTCATGAGTGAGAGTTATTTTCTCTTTATATTCTTTAAAAAACATGTTTTTAAAATTTTATGAAGTATCTAAAGCAGATGCACTTTCAAATCCCACAAAATCATTGGTCAAGATGACTATAAAGTAATTCCAGTTACAAAACCAAAATAATTCCCCAATGCAGCCCTAAAATTCTGAAATCTCTCAACATTCTGAAGTGTTTGGGATAAAGAGAAGTGTACTAATCTGGCTTCTCCTCAGCAACTGTGCACTCTTGGGATAGCCACTGTGTAACTCCAGCACATGACTTAGCTCAGTTCAGGAACACTGCAGAACAGGTTACTGTTTTTCTGAAGTTGAAAGGTGATAGAAAAAATTAAAGAGAAAAGTCTCCAGGCAATGTTAGCAGTCATTCTGTACTAAGTCTCTCCCTCAGTCTGGCAGGCCAGTAGGCTACTCCTTTCTGCTTAAATTGTTTTAGGATTTGTACTCATTTCAGCATTTTAAAGAAATAAGCATGTAGGAAATTTATTTTATAAGAGAAAATTTATAGACATATATGGAAGACATCTTTGAAAAAAACACACACATCTACATATGTATTAAATGCTGTTATATCAAAAATGAGTTCCTAAACTCTACCCTCCTTCCTTATTAAAATGCTGATAATAAGAATAATGCAATTGGATTGCTCCAAATGAAGCAGAGGGACAGTTCCCAGGTGACCTGTAACATCAGTAAACAAACAGTAGCTAATGTACAATATCTGATACAATTTCCTGATAACAAGCTATAGGTTCATGGTCCTTATCCTGATTATTCTAGAAGGTCAGTTATCTGCTGTTCAGGTGCCCTACTTGGTTTCTTAAGGTGAAGACTCCCTCGGCTCCAAACCATCATTTGGTTTGGACGGAATGTAGGAAAAATAAGGACTATTTCTAGCCATTTTACCCAGAGCTAAACAAAAAAATCCGATTCAGGATAAAATTTTGTGTCTGCTCACTCAACATTTACAAGCCTGACAGCTTTGTGTTACCCTACATAGGAGTCATATCTGTGAGATTTGACAGGTTAAAGGGTTGCTATCAGTTGTAATACAGATTTTCAGATTACAAAACCACCGTGAACATCTACTTTGATCCACACAAAACAGAACGTAAACTCCCTGCTGAAATAGAGGATATCATCTTGGCATAATGCTCATTATTGAACTATTCAGTGACAGCTCCAAAAACTCAGCATCTGAAAACTGATGTTACATTTAATTAATACCATTAAAAGCAACTTAAACCAAGACTTTTATCTAAATCTGTCCATCTGTTGGATCTTCTTACACATTCGCCTGTTAGCTTGGGAAACTATTTTATAAAGTATACTTACTGACTTATTGTGTCAGAGTTTTTTGCCTTGAAACTTTGATTGTAAGATATGTTTTAATCGTTCTTGCAGCTCTTTGTGCGACTTTCCATTAAGGTTTTTTTCATTTTAAATCCCTGATTTATGGACGCTGTATTTTATTTCAGAAGTGTTTGCACCAGTGCCAAACCCAGATAAAACAGACTCCCATATACTCTTGCTTAATCTCTCCTGTTGATAAATCTAAGGATTATATTAACATCTCTGAACAACAGCAGGCGACTAGGAGCTTGTGCTCAGTTGCTTCTCTTGCTCCTGATCCACCAACCTTAACCAGTTCCATTCCTTCATGACCAGGCTCTATTAACTGTTGTTCAATATACAATTTTATATTTTGCTGCTGCACATGGATAATTATACTTGCAAAGTACAAGAAAGACCCTAGCAGGTGATTTGGATCAGCTTGTATTGCTGATCTGTTGTTTTCATTATCAGTTTCCTGATCACTGTGTCTTCTGTAAACTTCATGGGTAATGCTTTTATGTCCTCTTCCATGTAATTAATAAGAATGTTAATAAAATAGGGCAGCAGAATTAATCCAAGAAGCACTTCACCAGAATAGTACTAAATTACCAGTGTTTTTCTAATTACTTTTTGAGAACCATCAGTCAGTTTTTAAAAATTATTTTGATGTGACATTTAGCCTTTGCATTACTCTGGCTTCTTTGTCAGAATACATAACTGTGTAAAAGCAAGTCAAATGACCTTCTTGATTGAGGACATGATTCTTCTGTCACACCTGAAGATGTAAAACTTGTTTGACAAGATCTTTTACAATTCATGTTAGTTGGAAATTCTTACACCTCTTTATTTTTAAATTCTTTATTAACAAAGTCTGTTGTCAATTATTCAACTGTTTTGCCTGAGATTGGTGCTAGGCTATCTGGAGCTCATTAAATGGGTCATTCTGCTTATCCCATTAATAATGACACACATTTTTTTCAACTGGAGTACCAAAAAACGATTCAAAGAAACAATACTTATGAAGTGAGAAACTTTAACAAAATAGATGCAGGGTCTCAGCAGGATAAATTCTCAGCAGGATGGGCTCTTGAGATAAGGGAGGAGCTGCAACAACTCTAGTCCCAAGATAAGGAACAAGGATTCAAGGAATTCTAAATTGACATGCTGAAAAGACCTAATTGGGTGAAAAGTCACGAGAGGAAGAGGAGGCATCTTCAATCTTCATCCTGAAGACCCCCGCCCAAGACCACCAGGAACCACTGCATAGACACAATGGGGAGGAACTCGGGGTGGGATTTATGATAATGAATTCTCAAAAGTCATTGTAATATCTCTCCCTATTCTCGGGATTATAATGAATATGTAAACGTTTTACACTATAAAAAGGAGCTGCTTTTCGCTCCAAGGTGTGCATGTTTGTGGAGGAGCGATCCCCCGTGCACCCAGCACTGAATAAACATACCTTCTTTATAACCTTACTGGTTGTAAAGTCGTTACTCCACACATCACTTATAAAAAAGAAACATTATGCCAATTATCTAGACCTCTTCATTCGCTAAAGGTTAACTTTAGGATCTACAACTAACATTTTCCTGAGTTTCTCTTGGCCCAGATATAGTTTTATCATCATCATAGATTCTGAATTTGATAACCTGGCTGCTTCTTCTAACATGGAATAGAAATGCTATTAGTTGGAATAGAAATGCTATTAGTCATCTCTCTCCTTTTGCATAACTATTGATAGTTCTATTATTTCTAAATAATAATGAGATTCAGATTCACACTGATCTGAAAGTATAGTTTTAAAACTCCTTCTCCATTTCCTGACAAAAAAGAAAGTACAAATTTTCACATCACTGTAAAACACAAGCATTGCTAAAAGTATTAATTTTAAAACAGTTTATATTTTTATGCAAATTGACTGTTTTTAGAGCCTACCATCAACACAGAGAAGAAAATGAAAATGGGAGGTGGTCTGGACTGGGTCAGACCACAGGCCAGCATCCTGCCTCCAACAGCAGTCAAAGTAGACTTTGGGGGAAGAGCTAGAGAGTGTAACTACTCCCAGTACTGTCCAATTAGCCATGAAGTACAACAAATATGTATCTAAACACACACGTATATATATATACATACATGCATACACTAATACACACTATCAAATATCCCTTCCTAGTTTTCAAAAAGGATAATATAAAGGACTGGAATATTTGTTCCTCACTCCAGTCTGGTGTACCTAGCAGACTATATCCAAATGAAGAGTTGACAGAAGTGAGCTTTGCGTGTCTTTAGGTTGCAAAACTCAGTACCAGGAGACAAAAGGGCAGTGAAAGTGAAAACGTGTCTTGCAGTACTCACCGAGCTGTTTTCTACTTCTTTTTCCACAGCTGAATGTGACTCATTATTAGCTGGGTTCTTTGGTGCAGCAAATTCTGGTTTCTTAATTTTTGTGTCAGGTTTGTTTTCTTTGGCATCTGGCTTAACCCCAGATCTAGCAGGACTTGGCTTCTGTGAGGGTGGTATCCGTGCAAGTGTTGACGGTGATGGGTTGACATATTCATCTTCTTCCCTGAGCTCCTGTGGAAGCACTGTTGGATTCATTTTTACATAATAGCCATGGTAGTGACCATGAAGCTCCCCATTCTCTGTGCTGATGGGATTGTGATGGGCTGAAAACTTTGTCTGGTGTTTCACAGCTACTTCCTCCTTCATTGGTGCTTTTGAATATAAAGGCTTGTTAATTGTGGGAGTTATATTCTCACTGGCTAAAAGCTTTTTTTCTTGATTGAGTCTTGCCCCAGAAGTGGAGTTTTGTTTTTTCTGTTGTTTTGAAGGAGAAGGATCAGAAGAAAGAGGAGGACTATGCCTTGGACTTGCTTCTGGGGTTCGAGGGGGTGTAGTACCTTTTCGATAAAAGTGAGGTGACTCTTTTGGGGTACTTGGCTTTTCCTGAACTTTTTCTTCAGATTTTTCTTTCACCTCCATTCCTTCTTGAAATTTTTGTTTGATATAATCAGGGCCTGAAAAATAGTGTAATAGAAATATTATGATTAAAACAAAAATAAGACTTCACAGTAGAACTATTGCATTGGGATGTCAGACTGGACTGCCTTGCTAAAATGATGGCAGGGGCCGGTGTTACCAAAAATTCACTGACATCCACAGTGATTTACTCTAAATCACTCAGCAACTGAAGTTACTCTGCTTTCTGGTAACTGTTGGGACTACTTACTAATTTGGTTTACTTTATGTCTTCTGTCTTGCAAAGGGTCATAGGACATAAATTGTCTCTGAGTAAAGTTTGAGGGACTGAAGACTGACTTACCTTACATAACCATCATTCTTTCTTTTTCTGAGGCATGTTTTGAGGTGTGTTTTGCTTAATTAATCTGTTTAACTTCAATCCTATCATCATAGTACCTGTTTGACATGGAAGTAATTAACCATCATAATGAAATGTCTCTTCTGCCCTTAAAACTTACAGGAAATAGGGCTTGAATCACTTTTTTTCCCTTTGTGTGCATGTTACCTTGTTTTAGATACATATATATGTGCCTTGAACTCTCACACACTGGCTTTGTCTTCCTAATCCGATCACTTACCACATGAAGAACCAGCTTAACCACTCTAGCCGGTAACACAATTCCTGTTTAGAAGCTAGGGAGACAAATTCACATTCACTAGGGAAATACAGAGCAGCCAGTATGAAGAATATCCTCTCCCCAAATCCTAGCTAAACACCCATGAGCACATTCACCACTAAGACTTACTTATCAAGATGCATTTCTATGCAGCTGTTTACATAAAGACAAGCCGGCTGAGATGCTTTGCTCCAGGTTTTGGTTGTCTGATTTAACAATTCAGTGCTAAGACTTGAGGAAACACTCTGGTGAAGAAACAAAATTACTGTAAATATGTCTATTGTGGGGCAGTGTTTTCCATTTTTCTTCCTAAAGACCACATCCCAGATTCTAGGATCAGGTCCCGTAAGAAGTCAGAAGCTGGGGAGCTCTGTGAACAAAGAACTATAACGACCTCTCTCTGTGTTTAATAATGGCTTCTGCCAAACACATAGCAACTGTTTCTCCACTTCTATCTTTGCTAGCACCACTACTTTCCTTTGATTTTTTAATCTTCCGTAAGTGAGGCTTATCTGCGTTTTATGTCATAGAGAATTTCCGTGCCCAGAGAAGCATGTCTGCACACATTTTTCTGCCTTTGAGTTTAAAGGAGGCTCTAGCTGTGTTAGGCAGATACAGTGTTTTTACAGATGCCAAAAGCATATGCATCCCTACACAGCGCTAAGATGAGAGGAAGGAAGAGCAGCATGAAGTTTTTGGAAGTTACTGAGTCATCTGGTAAGTAAGCATTGCTGAGAAGAAGAACTACTGGGCATGCAATACCTTCTGAGGAGGAAAATCACAACGTTTTTAGCACATCTGAAAAACAGGGGTGGAAATAGGGAGCTGTTGAGAAAGAAGGCTGGATGCAGACAAGCCAGGATTTGTTTTCAAATGACATTTGAGGAGGAAGCTTTGAGGAGTTAAGCCTGCACAGAGGGAGAGGACTAGAGGCTTGGTTCTTATGGCTTTTTATAACCTTCCTGGTAAAAGGGAAAGGCAGCACAACACAAATTAGAAGTTGCCATATATAAAGTTATAACGATGATCACCATTCACAAAATTGTCTGTCATGTAAAGGATTTCCTTCCATCTTTGCTGAGACACATAAGGTAGTGCTGAGGGTTTTAACATGCATAAACTTCATTTTTCTTCTCTTTTTACATGGGATACAATTAGGGGTGTAAAGAGAAAAGGACAGCTAAAAGAGCTCTTCCTAACCTTTAAGCCCAAGTCATGGAGCTGTCAAATTGCGGTGACAGTTTATTATGGACACATCCACATTAGCTTGTTCCTTATGACTGACTGCTGTGGTGAAACTATCCCGATTGGAATATCATCTCTTCAGCCTTACAATGCTGCTCAAATGGTACCTGATCTGTTCCTCACCTATCTAGAAAATTCACATCCTGTGACAGCTCTCCACTGCCCAATATCTGTAAAGATAATGATTTTTACTACTATCTGATGGTGCTTGACGGACTGAAGGCACATTCATAAGGAACACAACTGGGCCTCAGAAATGTCAAACTTCTCCACTGTTTCCTGTGATCAACTAAAAGCCTCCCAAGGCTGGCCAGAGGGACTCTCTCTCCTCCTGAGACCTCCAATTGTGTTGGAATTTCTGAAACAAGAGGGAAGCCAGGTCTTGGCTGCCCATGTCTCCATGAGACACTGGTAGAGTGAAAAACAAAAAACTTAAACCAAAACAAATTCTCATCTTTAACTGGAGCTTCCCAAAGAAGTTAAGTGTCAACAGGCTAACAATCCTGTATTTTTATTGGGCATCTGGCAATACTGGATACTGAGTGACACTGAGCCCCACCAGAGAAAGCTGTAGCCATCTGCATCCAAGTAACATCTGAGACCAGACATTCAGTGATTGCCTTTACATAACACAGCAGCCCTCTGTCCCACCCCCCAGTACATTACATATAGCTATCAGAGATATATCCCTTGCCTCCCATCTTGCCAGGCAGGTCTTTCGAACACTCAAATTCTTGGCTCTACACTGAAATTAGCTTTGGAGATTGTCCAAGGACTTTTTTTACATCTGTTCACTGTATTCAGTACAATCAGATTATGCACCTGTCTGAACCACTGACACCAAGCAGCCAGAACACAGTTCCCACTCCCTTCTGAGGACTAAATATACTTGACAGGACTTACCTGTCCCCTTTCTTAAAAGACATTAACGAGCACTACAGACATGGGCAACAGTGTCCTTTTTCTTCAGTGTAAGAGCACTCTACAGAACAACTTTAAAGGAACCAGGACCACAGGATTTTGGAAAGGGAGTCATTAACATCTGATCCTACAAGATTTCTCAGCTGTCTGATTTTAATGAGGAAGAGAACAGGATTTGAGGGTGGGAAGAAGGTAAAGTGGGACTATCTGTCTAGGAAATAAACACGGAGTCTATTCCTCAGTTTGTGGTTCAAGCAACCAGTAGATATATTCCTAGACATGATATGTCCAAGTGCCTAAGGAGAACCTGCTCTGGAAAGCAGAACCAAGAAATGTTTTCTAACCAAGTAAAGATAAGTTTTCTTTGCGGATAAACCTGTGTGCTTTCTTATGGTGACATACTGACCCTGCTACTGTTGGTTCAGAATTGATGCCCCTTTGCTGGCTGAAGGTCAGCCATGGGGTGGTTTTGGCTTACACAGCTGTTTTGATGCCAGCAGCTGGATGGTACCATTAAAGTGTGAGCCAGTAGTTGGGGAGAATAGCCTCTGAAAGCCGAAGGACTGTGTGGATGTGTCTGATGTCTCATACTGTCTGATGGTCAGCTTGAACAGCATTTCATTGATGGCTGTGGGGTGAAGGAAGCTTTGGTTTGGTTGCAGACACACTCATAGTTGTTCTAAATCTAGAATTTCTTGTGGAGTTCTTGTGCAACATGTTCTTCCTCCTGGAAGGGCTCCAGTAAGTGACGTGACAGGATGGCCAGCCTTGTAAATAAGAAGAGAAGGGTGTCCTGGTTCTGCCACAGCATTTTTAAAGGTGATGGCTGCATGCTTTCTCCCATGGCCTAGTGAGGTATACATATTGGCAGCACGGGGCGGTTTCAGGATTGTGATTCAAGCAGTATCTGAAAATGTCATCTTGCAGAACACTGTAAATGTAGCCAGTGTTTCCCAAGAAAGCTAAAAAGAGACCTCGTACCTCATTAGCTAAGGATGAAATCTGCATCTTGAGAAGTATTGCAGAATGCATCTAGGATAGTGGGGAAAAAGGCGTAGATAAATATTTATACACACAATCTTCAGGTTATACTCCTGCCTATTCGGTGTTATGGACTCGTGAAAGAGAAAAGATGAAGGGAAAAGGATGGGACTGAATGAGAATGAGCTCAGAAAGTGCCAAGGGCACTGAGATTCCTCACAGGAGGGCTGGTGATTCTTCGAGGAGCAATTCTGAATTCCACAGTTAATATGCATAACTGAGTGACCTGCAATAAATATCATTTCCATAATTTAAGGAGCTTTTTCCTCATTTTAGTATAACAATTTCTATATTCCCAAAATTATTAATACTCCTTTTAACTGGCAAAAAGGACTTCTGTAGTAACAGTGATGTTTTGTGGCAGGACTGCAGGACAATGCGTTTTCAAGTAATACAAGAACATTTCTGTAGTTTTCTAATATTAAGTAACAGTAATTAGTAATTTACACAGTTAAAATATACTAGAATAATGGATTAAAACCAGTACTATGTAAACTAAAATATACTATGTTCTAGTCCATTTTAGTTCTGTACGGCACTATTTTCTTTAAGAGTTAATTCACTGCATCCTACTCTTTTGCAACTTTCCGTGTACTTTTGCATGATCTTGGACATCTTGTTATAAATTTATAACTTGTCAAAACTTGTTATAACATGTAAAAAGAAAGTATGCAGTGGACAGTCACGTTTAAAAGCTTTTCCCTGAACCAAAATTGTTTAAAACAGGGAATTCTGTTGATATCAACAAACAGTTCCCACAGGGAACATTTTCACAGTGCCAGACACATTCCTTTGTAGAGTGAATGTTGTAAGAAAATCCACTAGGACTCTGCTAGAAACTCTACTCTCTGGGAGTAGCAAAAAAGTTTTGGGACAGTAGGTTTCTCTGAGCTAAGCTTGAGACACGAAGTATTACAGACGAGGGCCTCCCACCATATATGACTGAAGATGCCTATTCTGCAGCTCTGGACTCGTATGTGACTGAAGTAGGTTCCTGTTAAGACCCTATAGGTAAGCACAGGTTATAGGAATGTAGCAGCCTTGTCACGTGGGTGACTCCAGTCCCCATGGTGGATTGGTACATCCAGTTGTAAACTGGTTGGCTGATGCACAAGAAGTGAGGATCCTCCTTCCCCTTCAACCCCTTCCAATTTGTGAAGGCCCACCCACAACCTTTAAATCAGTTAAAAGTGATTTGTATGGAAGGTGTTGTAAGTATATACGCTGTGCAAAAATCTGATTTGGGAATTACCTTGCATTACCAATGAGACTGTGCTTAATTGGGTTATCATAACTTGCAAAACTGTATTTAAAACCTAGAGATTGATGTGTTCTTTACTGTAGAGACCAATTTTTATCTTCAGACATGTCCTCTATTTGTTTTTAGAGGAAGATGAAAAACACACCAGAACCACCTTCTTAATATATGGAAATGGCATTTATACTCTTACTCTGTTCAATTTTACAGTAGAAAAGAAAAAAAAAAGACAGCTTTTCCTGAAGAAAAAAACCCAAACTTATCAATATTTTTATAAAGATCTTACAATTTCTTCATGATACTTCTTCCACTCTTTTGTCCCCACAGCCTTAACATTCTTACAATTCAGGAAAAAATAAGCACTTCATATTACAATTTTATAGTCTTCTGAAAGGAAAAAAAAGATTGCAATGCCACTAACGCAGGCTCTAGAATATAATATTTACAGAATATAATATTTAAAGTACTGTTGATGCTGAAATGATGGGATTCAATTTCAAGGTATATTAGAAGTCATTATTAGGTAAGCTTGGGCTTATTTCTGCTTTTAAACTGGAGTATACACTATGTGATGTAACCTATCTATCTTTAGTGCTACATAAAGAGTATATGGTGCTATATAAAGAGTAATCCAGGGAACAAATTACATTATAATTTCATGATTACAAGAAAATTTATGTTGCACTTATAGGCAAATTCCACCCATGAAGCAGATACTTCTCTCCCTAGTTTTGTTTATACATATGAATCATTAGCGGAAAGACTCTCAACCTTCACTGCAAGGTTTACCGATTGTCTGTGGGGTAATGGTGACACGATCAAAGATATTTGCTCAATCAGGACACTGCAGTCTATATGCAAACCTGCCAAGAACAGAGGCCCCTCGCGGGAGAGCTGAGCACGCACATGACCAATGTGATCAAGCAATGCCCATTTATTACAGCTAAGAAAGCCCTTTTATAACGTTCTCCTGCACACGTGAGTAACATGCAGTTCAAGTCCTTAAGATTGGACAGTTAACTTAGCCCGCGCTTTAAACGTTGTTATGATTGGATAAAAAGTGCCACATCAGCCTTGCCCGGCTTCCCGCCTTGTGTAACTTCCTCTTCCATCCCAACCTCTTCTGGGGGTTGTTTGTCTCATCGAGTTTCTCCCCCCTCATTCAGGGTCACATCCTTATCACATTCTTGCTCGGCTGAGGTTCTGATCAGTCTTGTTCTCAAGCAGGATTGCTCACATGTCTATACTCTCACAGAAAGTCCTTTTGAATCCCAACAGCCCCCTTTTTACGAAACTACTGAACTCTTCCATAAAAGAGAGAATTCCTGCTCTGAAAAGTTCACAATCTCTAAGTACAATACAGAAGACAGCAAATAGGTTATATCAACAGCCCATTTTACAGATAGGGGAGCTAAACCAAAGGAAAATCATGACCCAAAGCACATGCTTCATCTAAATAATCACTCTGAATTCAGTAGTCTGTTGTCGATAAAGCACTGTCATGGCCAAAGCTTTGCTAAATCTTTGGTAAAGCCATAGCCTAACGCTGCACAGGAAGCCATTTCAAAACTAGGAATGGAGTACAAGTTTTCTGAGTAATCAAAAGCCAACACAACATTCTAGCCACAAGTTTGTAAATGTCACCTTCCTGGAGAAGCTGAGAACTGTCCATTGAATCAGAATTCAAAAATCGGGAGAAGGAAATAGTAAACAATGAGTAAGTTTCTTACTGCACATTATATCCTAGTACAAATCCAGAGCATGATATTGTTGAAGCAAAAGCTGATGACTTTTATGTTTAAATGCATTGTACTAAAAAAAGAAAATAGATAGTTTGGTGTTGGTACTACAGGTTGCTATATACTGCTTGAGAAATAAGCCAGTGAAAATCATCTGGTTTGTTAACTTCCGGTATAATCAATGGCTTTCTAATGTATCACTGTTGGCAACAACATCTATGCTCTCATAATAAGATTTATTATGAACATTAATAAAACTTGGAAAGCCTAGTGACCCATTAGAGGATCAATTAATACAGGATCTTTTTTCCTGCAAGCATCCAAACTGCTCTTATGTTAGGATTTTTCAGGATAGGACATCTATTTTATAATAATTCCTCAGCATTCAGGATGGTAACTGTAGGTGAAGGAAATAAAAATAATAATTTATCAGTCTGCTAAAAGAAGTGATTCAATGAGTCATTACGAATGTGCAAATAACTATATTCAGTAAATTTTCGAAAGATAGGGTTTATTATTATTGCTTCATTGTGAAGTTGTGTAGGGGGGGAAGAACTGTAATTAATGTCATTAGTACTTCCTCTGTTTTATTCTTATTTTTCTGAAGGTTACACTGGTAACAGGGAAAAACTCTTAACTGCTAGGCTGCTGGCTTTAATTCAGCCCAAATGAATGGAGGGCTGTGCTAAGTCATGCGTAAAATGTGTTGGTGAAGTCAGCAGAGCAGAGATATGGTTACGGTTTTAGTAATGTTTGGCAGTTCTGTCTGCCATCTTGGCAGACTGAACTGGGACTGAATAGGGCTAGAAATTAAGGGTTGAGGATTATAGCCACAGAGAAATTGACAGATATAAGGCAAGGTGCCTAAAGAGGCATAGGGGTCTGAGAGATCACTTCTGCCTTGGGATGGGATGGGATAGCATAGCATAGCATAGCATAGAATAGAATAATTCCAGTTGGAACAGACCTACAATGATCATCTTGTCCAACTGTCTGACCACTTCAGGGTGGACCAAAAGTTAAATCATTTCATTAAAGTCATTGTCCAAATGTCATTTAGGCACTGACAGGGTTGGTCATTGACCACCTTTCTAGGAAGCCTGTTCCAGGGTTTTACCACCCTCTTGGTAAAGAAATGCTTCCTTATGGTAGTTTAAGAGGTGATCACCCCAGATGTCTGCAGTACCCTTCTGATGGATAGAGTGCCCCAGCAATAGGGCATGGAATGGTGCAGTTGTTTCATGCCTGGGTCAATGTGCAGCAAGGTATATAAGATTTCTAACCCCCAGACAGTAAGATGGCACTTCATTTGATCACCAAAGGTGGTGGGATTTCCCTAAAAAGAAATGTCCTACTCCCAGTGATGCATACATATGTTATTTAATAATTTCTTAATTCAAAATGAGGTATGTAGGCCCTGTTGCCCTGTTTTGGCTGCATTTAAAGTTGGTTATGCCAGCTGGAATAATGGCCCTCCTTGAGAATGCTTTAGAGAAAAAAAATCACACATTTGCTAAAGTTTAAAAATAAAGCATGTCACAAAAGAGAAAGAAGAACTGAAACGGAATGAATTGTTGACACTATCTGGTGAGATGTAAAAGAAACCCAAATCTGGATGCCTGCTTTAACTTTTAGCCTCTGATGGCAACTGCATTTTGGTGAGGTATGATCAACATATTAAATGCTAGGAATCATCTTCCCTAGCAACGCACAAATAAAAAATTTTGCCTGAATTAATTTTTAAATTCCATTGTCTGCCTTAAAATACTTAATTTTTTTTCTGGACTTAATACCACTAGCATGAAAGTACCATGGCTGCCTAGGAAAGCAAACTATAAAGATAAACAAGTGGAAAAGAGTGCATATTTTGCATAATTCAAAAATACTCTAAAATGTAATATTTACTATTTGGAATGCTTTGTAATCTTTCTTAATTCACTCTTACTCCCAGATGCTCATTTCCTCCTCTTCCTCTCTCGAAAATACCTTCGCTTTGCTGAAATTTTCTCCCCTTCTAGGACTTCACTTCTAAGACTTCTCAATCTGTTGTTAGCATTGCTGCTTCCTTGAGCAGTACTCCTGGTGGCCTTTCTTCCACTGCACCAGAGGTAACACTGAAATTAGCACGTGTCAACAGTTAATCACTCAATAGATCCATGAACAACATGGAGCACGATGCCTACATGTATTTATTTTATGGAACTGTTGTGATCTGATCTGGCAGCCTGCTGTCCTTCAAACCATGTACTGCTGACATGACCTAAAAATATTACACAAAGATAACACAGAATGTGATGTTATACTATTGACACAACCTGACAAAGGAACATCATCATTCATCATTCAGCAATGTAAAAGTTAGGATACACAAACCTTCCACCTAGGACTAACTTTAAAAGGCAGCATCCCTGAATACAAGCAGGTTTTAATGCAGCCTTAAATGCAACCTTCCCTTCTTGCTAAGTAAAGATAAGCACCTACAATAAGGAATCACTGGTAGAAATGGCTTATTGTTTTGTGGTACTCTTCTACAGCCTTGTGGTGGTTTAAGGTCTGCTGGGACCGGAGACCACATTGCTGTTGCCCCTCCTCAACTCTCAGCCGGTCAGGCTGGAAGTGAGGCACAAACCCCGGGTTAAATAAGAAGAAATTTAATACAACAGTGTGATAAACAATCTGAACAACAACAGTAGCAATGATAACAACAGTAAACAGTAATAACAGTAAACAAGACAAAAGATATACAGAGAAATACCACAATGGTTACAGACAGCTCACTCGCGTGCTTCCTGTCTCCAAAGCCACAAAGGAAAAAGTTCCCAAGCTCCCGCGCCCAGACCTGATGTCAGCATAGTATGAATAACCCAGCTGGAGATCCCTTCCCTCTTCTCTGCTGGGGAAACTTAACCCTATCCTAGCTTAACCAGGACATAATCCACCCCTTTATGCTATACCATCTGTGTCACATCCAGCTGCCATTCAGCAGTTAGCAATGACAAATTAACGATTTACAAAGGCACAACAATTCACGACATGTTCGCATGTTCTCACTCAGAATCAAGTCCCCCTGTGGGACACATCGGACCTCTCCATTGTCCTGCATCATCCACCAGGTACACCCAGGTCCTTCGGCAAAAGCAATCCCATGGATGGGTTTGCCTTTACCTTTGCCTGGTGCAGGACTAAACCAGACCATTTTTCCTAATATATTCCTCATGCGCACCACGGTGACTTTATCCCCATCTACAGCACGTGGAGGTTTCGACTGAGCCGGGCCAGCTCGACTAGCAGATCTCTTGTGTTGACTAGCCAGGTGGTCTTTGCTAGATGCATGTCCCAGTCTTCGAAGGTCCCACCTCCCAATACTTTCAATGTGGTTTTTAACAGTCCCTTATAGCGCTCGATCTTCTCAGAGGCTGGTGTGTGGTAGGGGATATGGTAGACGCACTCGATGCCGTGTTCTTCTGC
Organism: Athene cunicularia; assembly: GCF_003259725.1. Taxonomy (NCBI): domain Eukaryota; kingdom Metazoa; phylum Chordata; class Aves; order Strigiformes; family Strigidae; genus Athene; species Athene cunicularia. Next base: position 119,889,402 of record NW_020799095.1, read on the forward strand.
CCAGGCATTTATGAGGTTGTTTCAGAAGTGGGTCCCGTTGTCTGACTCAATTCTCTCTGAGGTGCTGTGTCGCCACAAGACTTGGGTTTCAAGGCCCACGATGGTGTTTCGGGTGGTGGTGTGGGGCGCTGGTTAAGTTTCCAGCCATCCAGTGGTTACTTCCACCACTGTGAGCACGTGGCGCTTCCTGTGGCGGGTCTGTGGCAGTGTGATGTAGTCGATCTGCCAGGCCTCTCCATATCTATATTTCAGCCATCGCTCTCCATTTTTCTGGGGCTTCACCCGCTTGGCATGTTTGATTGCAGCACACGTCTCACTTCCATGGATGATCTCTGCAATGGTGTCAACAGTGAGGTCCACCCCTCGATCTCGAGCCCACCTGTATGTTGCATCTCTACCTTGGTGGCCCGAGGTCTCATGGGCCTATCGGGCTATGAAGAGTTCACCTTTGCGCTGCCAGTCCAAGTCCACCTGAGCTACTCTAATCTTAGCAGCTTGGTCTGCCTGGTGGTTGTGTCGATGTTCATCAGTGGCCCGACTCTTGGGTACATGGGCATCCACATGGCGCACCTTTACAACGAGGTTTTCCACACGGGCTGCAATGTCCTGCCATACTTCAGCAGCCCAGACGGTTTTATCCTTACGTTGCCAGTTGTTCTGCTTCCATGGCTGCAACCATTTCCACAGAGTATTCGCCACTCCCCACGAGTCGGTGTAGAGGTAGAGCCCCGGCCACTTTTCCCACTCAGCAATATCCAAAGCAAGCTGGATGGCTTTCACCTCTGCGAACTGGCTCGATTCACCCTGTCCCTCAGCAGCTTCAGTGACCCATCGTGTGGGACTCCACACAGTAGCCTTCCATCATCGATGTTTTCCCACAATGCGACAAGACCCATCAGTGAACAGGGAATATCGCTTCTCCTCATCTGGCAGCTTGTTATATGGTGGGGCCTCCTTAGCATGTGTCACCTCCTGTTCTGGTGACATCCCGGAATCTTTGCTCTCTGGCCAGTTTGTAATCACCTCTAGTATCCCTGGGCGGCTGGGGTTCCCTACTCGAGCCTGTTGTGTTATCAACGCAATCCATTTACTCCATGTGGCATCTGTTGCATGATGCGTGGAGGAGGCCTTTCCTTTGAACATCCACCCCAGCACTGGTAGTCAAGGTGCCAGGAGGATCTGTGTTTCAGTGCTGAGCACTTCTGAGGCAGCCTGAACTCCTTCATACGTTGCCAGTATCTCCTTCTCAGCTGGTGTATAATTAGCTTCAGAGCCTTTGTATCCCCGGCTCCAAAAGCCTAGAGGTCGGCCTTGGGTTTCCCCAGGTGCTCTCTGCCAGAGTCTCCAGGTAGGGCCATTCTGCCCGGCTGCGGTGTAGAGAATGTTCCCCGGACTGGCTCAAGAGCTACTGCTTGGGCAATCTCCCGCTTAATTTGTTCAAAGGATTGTTGTTGCTCAAGCCCCCATTCAAAATTGTTCTTCTTATGGGTTACGTGGTAGAGAGGGCTCACAATCAAGCTATAGTTCGGGACGTGCATCCTCCAAAACCCCACAGTACCCAGGAAAGACTGAGTCTCCTTTTTAGAGGTTGGTCCATTTGCTTAGCTGACAAAGGATATCATCCCTGTAGGGGTACCTCTCCCTTACACTGAGCAGGAGTCGCTTCCAAAGGCTGAGGGTTTGAGACTGTTTTCCTATTTTCCTATCAATGCCAGCATCCTTGGCCAAAGATCCCAGCTGCTTGGCCTCTCTCCCCTCCATCTCAAAAGCACTGGCTCCATTGTCCCAGCATTGGAGCAGCCAGGTGCAAATCTGCTCGCCTCCCAGGCGGCCAAAATCTCTCCGCATATCTCGCAGCTCAGTCGGGGATAGAGATCTGACGATCACCTCTGGCTCTTCCTCCTGTTCCTGTGCTGGGCCCGGCTCATCCCCATCCCCCACTTTGCGAACTGACTTTCTTGTATATTTTGTTTTCTGTATTGAGGCAACTGATGTAGGCACTGGCTGACTCTCTGGCTCAGTTGCTGTGCTGGTGGAGGTGACTGAAACTGGTTCTGCCTGTTTCCCTGGCCCAGATACTGTACCAGGAACTTCACTCTCAGGTTCTGTAGTCTTTTCTTCCCCTTGAGGGCAGTGGGTGCTATTAAAGAGGACACGGTAGGCATGGGCAAGTCCCCAACACATTGCAGCGATTTGTGTCTCCTGGGTTTTGCCAGCTTGGTAACACACCCTTTCTAAGCACTCCATCAGCTTATCAGGGCTCTGCATTTGTTTAGGAGTGAAATTCCAAAGCATTGGGGGTGCCCACCGACTCAGGCCTTTTCCCATCTTTTCCCACACCCCTTGCCACTCACTATTATCTGACCTCAGGGCAGGTTTCCGGGCACTGCTGTTGTTAGAGAAGTGCCGCATGGCCAAAACTGAAATCAGGCAGACATTCAGAAGGCATTGTGCCGCAATCACACTGGCCTGCAGGCTCCAAGGATAATTGAAACTCCCAAAACCTGAGAGGATCTCTTCCCCTGGCTCACCCATAGAGGGGGTGAGACCCCTAACAAAAGCCCAGGCAGCAAACAGGTACCAGCCCGCCCCCCCAGCGATACGAAGGCATTATAAGCAGTCAATAGCCAGTACATCAACATAAGACCCTTTATACATTTTCCACCAATAGCAAATGCCAGCACTGGGATAACACACTGGATATAAGGATTAATCCAGCCCCACCACACAAGCAAGTGGGCCAGCATTGCAAACATTTTCTCATCAAACAAATACAAACAGAAAAATTATACCCAACAGATTGCTCTAACACACTCTGGTCAGGGTCTGTCCCTTTTTGATTCTTATTTCAACCCTCTTGTGCCCCACGTTGGTGTGCCAAAAAGGCTGTCGTGGTTTAAGCCCTGCCAGGACAGGAGACCACGTTACTGTTGCCCCTCTCCCACCCTCAGCTGGTCGGGCTGGAAGTGAGGCACAAACCCCGGGTTAAATAAGAAGAAAATTAATACAACAGTGTGATAAACAATCTGAACAATAGTAGTAGCAATGATAACAACATTAAGCAAGACAAAAGATATACAGAGAAATACCGCAATGGTTACAGACAGCTTGCTCGCGTGCTTCCTGCTACCAAAGCCACAAAGGAAAAAGTTCTCCCGCTCCAGTCAGGTATGAATAACTCGGCTGGAGATCCCTTCCCCCTTCTCTGCTGGGGAAACTTAACCCTATCAACTACTTTCTCTATCTCTGCTCAGGAAGCAAATTTGTGCAGTGTCAAAACCAACTTCCTAGTAGCTTTACTAGAATACTTAGGTACTATCTTTAAAATACCTGCCAGTAATTTCTTTCCCTGGTTTTGACGGGGCCTTCTCAAACCCCACATCAAATGCTTCCTGTCATGGACTAGACAAAGATCAAGAGTGCTGAGTTACTTATTTACTAGCCACACATACACTTTGGTCAAACCCAAGGCTAGTCCTTGTGCCTCTGTGTTTACTCTGCTCTGATGTTTACACAGTGTAAGAGAGTTATTGGTGTGGCCTGCAAACTGACTACTTTGCTTCTAGTCTCTCTGCATTTCACACAGGTATTTGTTGAGAAGTGTATGGCACTATGTTATGTTACAATGCTTCTTGAAAATATCAAAACATCTACTCAAGCACATAGACGAGTTGCTATCAACAGCAATGGCAACAAGAAAGGAAGTGGACTTTTACCAAATGATCCAAACCATATGCAACATAGCTTGTGAGCTAGCAGTGGGATGACAAAACAGAGGTGTTAATGCAGTTCCAATCTGTATGAAACTCAGACTGCCTCTTCTTTCCCTTTCTATCAATTCCTCCAAATCTGAAATTAACTGAGTCATCCTATCATTAACATACATGAGTATAATACACAAACAGTATTTTTGTATTTTGCATTTTTTAATCTCCAATAAATAACTAAAAAATAATTAAGGATAGAAGACTGCCTAAACATAAGCTTTTCTTCCTCAAAAAGTTTCTAAATACATTGTTACAGAGTAGACATATACACATTGAAAGATATGAAGGCAGGGAAGAATAGACAAATGAATCTCAAAACCTGCCTGCAGTCAGCACCAAGTAAGAACAATGTATTTATTCTGACTATAAATCTAACTTCGGCTCCATTTCTGTGGCTGCTTTAGTAGGTGACTGAAGTAGCTGTGACATTTGCAAAACAGGGCACAAAATTCATAATTGTATTTGCATAGTAGATTACAGTGTGGAGGCCCTTATACTTCTGGATTCAGTACTATCAGACAAATGTAACAGATTTATTCCACCTGACAGACAGCATTATTAGTGCTGTGCAGCTCTCTCTAAACGCCTCACCAGTTTATAGACACATTAATTGCTCATGACCAACAATCTTAATTACGGCTTGATTTACTTACCCTAACACTTTGTTGATGAGTACTGACAGAATTTCAAAAAATATTTGACAAGATTGTCAAATATTTTGATATGGTGTTGTACATGGCTCCTGTATATAGGACAGGCTTAATTTTTCCAGGCTAGCTAATATACAGACATTGTATTTAATGTGAATGCTCCTGGCTAAATAACACATGTACTATAATCCACTTGAATGCTTCTGAGCCTGCAGGATGCTTAATACGAGATAACTGAGAAGGTATGTTTTTAGCTTTTTCACAGAACATCTAGAGCCTACTTTACTTCAGCTGAGCTGCACTAGGACATGAGGCAGATGAAGCCTATTGTCAGTGTATGTTTTACTGCTATTATTAAGAACAGGTAGTGGTTTAACATGAGCCTCTGATCATAGGAACATTTTTCTGAAAACCAGAAAAATTTCCACTGGAAAATTTAGCAAATGTTAACTGCAGCAGTAGTGTTCTTTAAGCTCCTTTATATCTATCATAAAGGATAGGCAGAAGTGAAAGGCTGCAATTCTGTTCTCATCACAACTGCATATCCTCTGAAAAGATTCATTTTATGTATATAAAGAGACTGTTAATGTGGCATAATAGCTGCCTTTACCCCGTAGAATCCACACTTCTTTACATTTCTCCCAGCATGTCCACATCTTTCTGTTATGATGATGCCCAAAGTTATACACAGTATTTCAGATTCAGTGTCACTGGGATCACAGAGAGAAGGGGCCATTATTACCCTTCTTCTCCATGATGTTCCTCTTCTGTATATACAGCCTGGAAGAGTATTAGCTACTTTTCCTGCTGTATCACATTTCAAGTGCATGGCTACCATCCTGCTCCATGGGACTTTGGCAACTGACCTCAACAGGAGCAGGTTCACATGTCATCTCCAAATGGCTGAGTCCGTCAGCCCTTAAGGGCTTCTCATAGCACTTCTCAGGAGCAAGTCACTGTTAAATACTAGGCCTGGCAATTCTACGAACTAGCTTGGTGGGTGATCACTGCTGTAAATAGTAGCATTCACTTTCAGCTAGATGTGGAATGTTACTGAGAAATTTGTTTTTCATAGAATCACAGAATCATTTAGCTTGGAAAAGACCTTTAAGATCATTGAGTCCATCCATAAACCTATCACTGCCAAGTCCGTCTCTAAAGCAAGTTCCTAAGCACCACGTCTACACATCTACATTTAGTCTTTTAAATACCTCCAGGGATGGTGACTCAACCACTTCCCTGGGCAGCCTGTTTCAGTGCTCAACAACCCTTTCAGTGAATAAATTTTTCCTAATATCCAAACTAAACCTCCCCTGGTGCAACTTGAGGTCGTTTCCTCTCATCCTATCACTTGTTACAGTTTTCCTGGGTTCCAGATTCTGTTTGCAACATACCACTTTGCTATTACCTGCTGATTTAAATAATATGCTGTTACCATATTATACAACTATGTAACATTATCACCCATGATATGTGGCTAGTTATTAGTGAAGATTCAGGTGCGATGATTACCAATTTCCTTGTCACTTTATCAGGCTTCTCTCTCCCTGCCATTTTTCACTTCCATTTATTATTTATTTTCTCATCAACAACCTCCAGTATTCTTAATGCAATTAGACAGGAAAACTATCTAAATACATTTGATCCTCATTCTGAAAACATTACAGATTAGTAAATGTCATGTCTTGTCTTTTAGCTAAACAGGAAAATACATTGTATTTGATGAAGTTCAGGATCAAAACCAAAAGTAATTTGGCAGCTATGCTTTACGTTAAAAACAAAATACTTATGGCTCTTAATACTTATTGTTCTCTTAGTATATTCTCTCCTCTTGCAAAGCAGTCTTGTGTTTGCCTTTTTCTTCCACATCAAAACTTTTAACATAAGGATCCCAGTTCCCAGTGAGACTCCATTAATAGCCTGTAAAGTTGGATTAGTTACACTGCCTCTTGGGTCACATGTGAAGGCGGAGGAAGCAGTAGGTTTTTCTTCCTTACATTTGATTGTCCTTGCAGAATTTGATATTATATACTGAGAACAATTTTAAATAAGTTTTCTTACATATATCAACCCTCAAGCTCCTCGTCCATCTGTCCATACATGCAAGTTTACACAGATATTAGAAATTACTGAAATTCTAGCAGCTGCTCTGCTGATATGGATCAATCAACTTCAGGTTAAAACTGTGACTACTGCCACAAGCAACTTGAAATAACCAGAAAATAACAGGATACAGAGATTTTAGGAGGAGAAAAATACCATTCGTATCTGTCATGCTTTTCAATACAAAGGCATTGCTCTTTAGTAAATGTAACAACTGAGTGAAATTTTTGCCCAAAGCTCTGCTAACTCTGGGGTATTTTAAAACCTTTATTTGACAAAGAAACAGTGCCTGCACTGTTCTTCTCTGAACACCCTTCCACTAAAGAAAAAAGCAGAGCCTAGGATAAGCACCCAGGGCTTGGGTTCTAGATGTCAGCTCTTCTTATGTCAATGGAGTATGTGCCAGTAAGGCTCAATCCTGGGAAGAGATGAAATATATGTATGTCACCAAACAACTGAAATTACATTTGAATGGTTTAGATGGGCAAAGTAACGTGGAAATAACCAGACAGTTTTAGACTCCACTGATTCTAGTCACAGATTTAGATATGCATTACTGCCTTTACTTAAACTCTAGATAATTCAAAAGGATTCATCATTATATAATGTTAGACCATTTTAAAAAAAGTTTCTTTTATCCCTTTGTGTTTATAAAAAAGTACTTGAAATTATGAACTTGAAGGGTGCAAAATCAGGAGTAAAATAAAGAGAACCAAAATTTACTGCTTTTAGAATATACGTTTTTTTGAATTTTCTTGGAGAGTAGAGCGTTAATATAGTGCTTTTCAACATTCAGAAACAGTATTCGTTAAGCTGCATCATATTTCTAGCAAAATTAATTTTTGTATCTAGCAATGGAATCAATTAAGAAGCTTAAAGAGTCTTGAAGTGGGCTAACAGAACTGAGTGCTGCACTGCAAATGCCAGAACTACAGAAATACAACAATCAATTTGATTCTGATAAAACTAGGGCATGTGATCTGCTTTGTCTTCCATCCTTTTCTGTCTTCTTTCCCAACATATTCTTGATCTTTTGTATTTTAAGAGAAACCCCAGTCATCCTGCCACCCACCATTCTGACCTCACACGACGTCATTTCTTCCCCTTCACCTTAGCACTCTAAGCTTTTATTTCTAAATTCTAAGTTTGCAATATATCTATTTACTGCTCCTCTTCTCCAAATCTATCCCATACTCTTCACAGTTTGGCAATTCTCCCTGACAAAATACCTTCTGGTCTTCATCTGATACTTTTTGAGGAGTCTCTGCTGATTTCTTAGTCCTATCTCAGTACCGGTAGTCGATTCTCATCCTCCTTTGACACAGCTGGCCATTCTCCTCTTTGGAACAATTTTCCTCTGTTAATGCACATGATTTGTCCTTTTATTTCCCCCTCATTTTTCTTCCCCTTTTTAACTATACTTTCAAGGAAGATAATCTCAGATTACTCCGTTCTTGATCACTCTACCAGCTCTTTTTACAATGTTCATCCTGTTTAATCTCACCATACAAAAAAATTCAAGTATCAATTCCATGCTGGCTGTGTTTCAGTTCCAGGTTTGGCTCCTGTTCAGATTATGATCTGAGTGAATAACTGTTAAAGACTAATGGGTAGAAATCTTCATCTCCTCCAAATTCTCAGCATGATCTTCTATGACATACTGAACAATACTACCTTACTTTATGTCACTCAGGTCTGTAAGATGAATACTATCTTTCTTTTTCAGATGAGAGATCTTAATCATCTTACTTCTAAGTAAGTCTTAAGTTTTGCAGCCTTCCTTGGAATAAAATGCCGTGTATATTATCCATCTATTTCTCTGGCCTTGACAAACATAGAATGCAGCTGTGATGATTATTTTTCTCTAATGCTCTACCCTTTCCTCTGGAATACATCTTTCATTCACCATTTCCCATAAAAACAGCAAAAAATCCCACAGCAAGTGTTAACTGCTTATGGTCAAGTAGTACATGGCACTGTAAGCAGCATAACTGTAGAGAAGTGATAATGTAATCCATATTACATGTTAAAAAACCCATGAGAAACCTAACCTTTTTCAACACAAGCCTTCACTAAAGGCTAATGTTGAAAAATAAAATCCTTTCAAAATAAATCACCATACTCTAGTGAAAATTAGCACTGAAAGGAAAGTTCCCACAGTAAAGACCTTGTTAGCTGAATTTCAACATGGAACAAATATTTATGACGCAGTTATAAATAGGATTTATAATGGAAATGTTGACACTGTGATAATACTCCCATGTGATAGACCCTACTTCATCTTGTCCTTGGCTGATGGACACTGTGACAGACCAATATAGAAATTTGCTGGAGGCAAACAGGCCAACAGTGGACACGTTCTGTGTCCTGGAAGGAATGGTTCTTTTCTTGGAGCCAATGAACAGGTGAAAGGAGGCAATTAAAACTCTAAGGTAGCACTAATCTCTTTCTCTCAGATTATACCTGTAATTAACACTCTCATGGTGGCACCTCTGATAGGTATACCTAAACTAGAATTCAAGAAGCTAGTTCAAGATAGTAATATAGCAGGGACAACACTGAAGCTAGTCCAGGCTAGCTGCCTGACTACCTAGTTAGCTTCATAGTCAGATCTTGTAGCATTTACTAGGCAACCACAAGTTGTACCTAGACGCAAGTTAACTACCTCAGTACTTAATGGAAGCCTGTGAAAATAACAGTCATTGTAACAGCTTTATATCTCTACAGAAAACTGGTTCTCTGTTATTAGTTTTAAAAATTAATTTGCTCAAAAATAATTATGCTAATTTTTTTCTAAGTAAATAATTTGATTATGTGACGCAAAAATATCTTAGAGAGATTGAGAAAGCATCCTAAAAAATTAAGGCTACTCCTTTGCAACCTCTCATTCCTTTGCCTTCTTCCAAAGCAAGCTCTCTTGTCCCAGATGAATGGAGGAACACTGCAGAGTGGGTTGAGCCAACATCTGTGTATGGAAGTGGGGCAGAATGGGTGCAGACTGCTAGCCAGCTGGATGGGCCTCACCCTGGGTAAGAGGAAAGATGTGGAAGGGTGGAGGCATCTGTACCTAGGGCTTGGTGAGACCGGTGATAAAATTGCCAGTGAAGACTGGTATGACAAGAGTTATAAAGAGGAAGGGGAGAACAAGAATAAAGCTTGAAACTGACACCTTTTCTTTTAATACACCTTCTTTCTCTGATTACTAGATACCGCAGAAGTGCCTTAGGATACTTCTAGAGGCTTTGGCTTCTCCAGAGTTGTCTAGAAAGAGGACAGAAGCAACAAATTGTAGAGAAAAGATGGCACAGAAAGAATCCTGACAACAGTTGTGTGAGGATGATGAAGCCGTATGTTGAATAATTTCAGAAAACACGCTCTTGTATGACTAAGAATAACTAGTGAGCTTCCGTATGCTTTAAGGCACAAACTGATGGCATGTCTGGTAATTCTAATCAGGAAAAATGCTCATTGTAATTGGCTTCTTAAATAAAAATAAAAATCTGGCCTGGTCCACATGCATTTAACCAGTACATTCCAGTTAATTAGCATCAGTCAGAAATCTCTCTTTCCTGTCCATATGGAGTTTGTATTTTGTGAACTGGAGGAGGTGGAGAAGGCAGAGATGAGGAAGGCAGGAGTGATGTGTTTTCTTCTGAGGCTACAGACATCCACCACTGGTCAGAAAAGAATGTAAAACACAGTTGCTCTTTAAGGCATTAGAGGCCATTAGAAATTGCCTTATCTTAAGCTTAAAATGTTTATTTCTGAAACTAGTGATTTTCAGCATGTTAATACTGATGTTGTAACAGTAACCAAACATTACAGGAAAAAATACTGGTAAAACTTGACAAGTTCTTATTCTCTTCATTAGAAACACTTTGTTCTCCACTCATATATTTCACCTAAAGAAATTTTGTCCATCTCTTTAGAGAGTATTAATAGATAAATTCTTCCTTAACTTCTCCCATGCTTTGTTTAGGAGGTCAAAGGCTGGATGAATTGTTCTGGTGAGCCACATATGTTCATCTGGCAGCCGGATGGCCCAACAAATAATCTGCCATAAACCAATTCAGATCTGAATTTCCAGACCCTAAAGTGCCCCAACTGCTCTTACTCTGCAAAGTAGTTTTACTCCTCTTTCATTTAATCAAATGTTATTCATTCAAACTAAACGAAAGAGCAGTATCCATTTGCTGCAGGATATATATGCACACAGACAATTATGGCTTAGCTGCCCAGCCCGCGCAAATTCATACTTTAGCTTACCTCCTGATAGTGTGTTTACAAGACTACATCCTAGAGATGGCCTGTGGAATTTAGAATGAATAAGTCAAAGCATCCATTAACCTTGTGCAGGTCTAGAATATTATTCCCCCTTTTTACTGGGTGTCAAAAGCCTTTCCTTTCTGTTACACCTTTGATACAGCACTCCCATTTTGCCCTTTTCTAGGTTTTAACAATTTGCCGTTCTCCAAGTTTTAACAAGAGGCGCAAAACAGCATTTACTGTTTTTCTCTAAGCAAAGACAATCTCAAACTGTCCCTGGATGACTCCCTTGAATAAGGATGTGACACAGGTTTCATTTTTTTCCTGTCCTGGTATGCTCTCTTTTGACACATCTGCAAGTTCAGTGATCCCTGGAGGAAACAAACAGGTCAGAGCTTGGATTTTCCAAAATGCGTTTTATTTGGTGATAAAAAGACCTGTAAAGGCCTTTATAAAGACTGCAACATTTGTTAAATCTACAAAACGTACAACCTTGTGGGTAGGGCTCTGCAAAGATATACCATCCTCATAGCTATTAATCACTACCCAAATCTCTGCTACAGTAAAAGTAGAAGCAGGGTCTTGCCTGAGACTACCGTGGGAAACAAGCTTAGGGAAAACAGCTCTCTGTAATCTAATAAGTTCTTACACCATGACATTGACATTTACAATCTTACTTGTTTTCCATATATGCAAATATTAAGGTAATCAATTACTGGGAAAGCTAAATCTCAAGATTTCTATGGTACTTCAATATTCCTGATTCAGACTGACATTATTATTCTTACCTGTTGGACACTACTTTGCTTCCTACCGCTTCATTCCCCTTTCAATCTCCTTTTAAACTACAGTACAAAGCTAGAACTTCTTGGCAGCTTCTGATGAATGTGCTAATGAACACAAAATTGAAACGCTGAGAGAAAGCAGTTGGGAAGTAAGAACTGTCGGGGTACTATGAGTGATGAATATTCACTGTAATTATAGTTTACTAATACTCTACTCTAATTTACTCTAATACTAGGCTATATGGCCCAGAAGGCTGCTTTTTAAGAATTTGAAATTTGAAAGTTTTATCAAAAGATTTCAAATATTTAAATGGACTCTGGCCACAGGTAATGCACAGATCACTCATTAAGATAGAAAAAATGCTTAGCTCTTGTTTACAGATATATATTTGTATTTGACTTTTGTCTCTCTTTCAAGAGACTTGTTGATATACTACACACATTTATTCATTGCTGACAGCACGCTTGCCTACTGTACTAAGCAGTTCAAGTAATGAGAGAAAAATTACACTTTCCTACAATAACTTATTTTCAAGACAATTTAGCACAATGGAAAGCTTTCTCTTAACTATAGTTTCAGAGACTGAAACACAATACTTATCATTACCTTTTAGTAGCACCAACAGAAACTTACAAAGGTACTGTAAAAATACAAAGCTCAAGCAACAGAAGAAAATTGAGAAGTTGCTATTCGGAAGCAATAATGGTTACCTTGTTTTAATTCAAACATGAAAAATACTATTTAAAAAAGTAGATTATTTACTGTGTTTGCATGAATGAATGCAAATACTTTATCTATTTTATTACTATAAATTACAAAAGTTAATTATAACATTGCCCGTTAACTCACAGCATGATATTGGGAAATACTTAAAGAAGCAAACATGCGTATGGGTAAGTCTCAGGGTTAACTGGTACCACTCAGAAAGAACATATCTGAAAAAGGCATCATGATCACTGAGGATGCATTTTTGACATGATAGTATTTGAAAGGATCACAATGATGTATGAATCTGGAGTTTTGCTGCATCTTATTTGAAGTAACTGAAATTGAGCTAATATCTTGTCATCCTGAAGTTGCTTAAGCAATAGGAATAACAATTTTTTAAAAATGAGTACAAATATGGTCTATTTGGCCATCTTGAAGATAATGAGGAAATTTAAAATTTAGACTCCAAAAGAGATATTTGTCTTTTGATAGGTAGCTAGCTAACTGATAGACATTTCCAGACAAAGCATAGAATAAGTAGACTTTGAGAAATGTTTTGTTACATCACTATACACATATGCAGCTGCATTTGGGGAAGAGATACAAACTCATCTCTTCTGTAATGGAATAAAAGTTTTAAATGAGGAGAAAATAAGAATCCCACACCTTCTCTCCCCAAATCTCAGCCAATTTGTTAGCAATGCTACTTCACATCCTGTGGCAGGAAGTAAAAAAAGACACCCTACAAATTCTTGATCTGCAGGATTTCTTGGTGTCAAATTTCACACCATCAGATGTTTGCATTTTCTCTTGAGTACTCTAGCCATTTCTTTATTTCAAGGGTTTGGCAGCTTTGAGATACTTTCATTCCAAATGCTTTAATTCCCTCTTACTTCTATTCTCTATCAAGCTTTCATTTGACAGGGTCGCTGTTATTAGTTCTTTGCATGGCTAAGCTTATGACCTCTTAACTTATGACTGATAAGATAACTGCTGCTATAAATTGAGAGAGTTCAGCAGTTGATGGAAAAATGAAATAATGAAAAAAGAAAATGAGTAGGGTATCATAGGAGTAAGTATGGGCCACTAATATAGGTCCACAGGAGAGGTTGCATTGAGGTAATTTTCAACAGTGAAAGGTATTTATTGATACCATTTTAAACTAGTAAAGTTTTACTACTGGAAACAGTTATATTGTGCTTTGCTTACAGTTCTGGACAGCCATGTTCAAGAAAGATGAATAGGATGTGTACAAAGAAAGTTTACAAGACTGATAAGGGAAATGGAGATTCTAATGTGCACGAGGTGACAAGCCCTTGACATGCACTAAACAAATAAACAAGAGCACCTCAACCCTTCCAACCCCAAAATACACAGATGGCTCTCTACAAACAAATACTTAGAATAAAGAAAAAAACAAGTGTTCTTTAAGCTAAATGACTAATAATTTAGTAATAATTTATTTATGGTGGTCACATACTAAAAATTGAAGAAAGTAAGTGGATTGTTAGGAAACATTGAAGAATGTTGTTGTTCTTTGATTTTGCAGATCATGGTATTAGCCTGGATCCACCACATGCGTTCATTTAAGAATAAATGGGTTTATATCTGAAACAAGGACATGCAGAAGATGATGGTAAGTGAAAATGAATCTCAGAGCTACAATCCATATTAGTGCAAGCAAGTCCTTGGAAACTAACAAGAAATTACTCAGCTCATTTGACAGGTGAAAGAAGGGACAGACATTAAAAGACACGAAATTGGCAAATGGTGTTCCATTTATCTATCCAGTCTTAAGCACCTCATGGAAAGACATCAGAAAAATAAAGCAAAACCCACTTTGCTTCCTTCTATAGCAACTTTCCACACCATGTGACAGGTGAAAATGGGTTGCAATGTTGATATAGGTGACACAGACAACTCTATGATATCTTGAATATGGGACTAATGTTCCACAGAGCACCACAGGCTGCAGAGAGGAAGATTCTCTCATGGGTTACATATGTGTAATGGTAAAGCATTCTTCAGAATTCAGGCCTTAGCTAACCAAGACCATCATGAATTCCCTTGGATAGTAAAAAAGCTAAGGATATTTGCCCTGATAAACACATTATAAAAATAACCAACATTTCTGTTGATTTATGTTCTCTGAAGTCTGTCTTTGACACTGTCCTGAAGAAGCTATTAATTTGAGGTAGAGCTGTATGCTTTATACTGACTTTTTGACACTCCACTGTATTTATACAAAGCAATAGTCACCAAATGATTAAAAAATGAAAACAAAATCTCTTTGAGCAATGTACATTCTTCATGATTTACACATGATGGTTGTTTCTGTATAAATGGCAACATTCAAAATTAAATAAACTTTTAAACTTAACACAGAACCTTTTCATTGCAATAAAAACCCCCTAAACAACCCTAGCCACAAAACCCCCCAATCTATAATTACCTGGTTGGTAGAAATTTGGTGAAAGTTCTCTGGCAACTGCTCTTGCAATATCACATTCTTGGCGAGCAGCCTGAGCAGCCTGATCCGCAGCATCAGCTTTAGCTCTTGCATGTGCAGTTCTGTACAGAGTAGAAAACAGTTTATATGCAGAGGAATCTTTTATGAGTTGCATCAATAATATGAGAGCAAAAGACTACTGTTCCCAGCTATCACACACTATATTGTATAGTGCACTGTTATGCTCAATGAAAATCAAAGTATTTCAGAATCAGCACATTAATTCCTCTCAGTTTCTTCAGTCCTGTTCATCCTTGTATCGTATTTACTTGTAGGTACAAAATTTACAGTCCTATCTTATAATTAAAATTTTCAAATAGAAAAAAAGATAGTATCTGACTGAAAGCTGGGATTATGAGTTTAATACATGTTACCAGAATCTGTACAGACTGAGCCATCACACTGACTCTTAAACAGGGGTCTGTGAGTCTCGGACACACGGTGTTCAGGGGGACTGTGGAATGCTATTACCTTTACAACATTTCAAAGTTAATGTTCAGTGTTAGGTGCCATGTAAAATTTTTTGAAGGGCAAAATTGAAGTATGTGGGCCCCAAAAATTGAGAAATGTCTTCCGCAACCAGACCCTGCTGAAAAGGAGAGGGATAGAATATGTGTTTGATGCTTCAATTTGTATAAATAGGGATCTAACAGTTTTAAATTCTTGTAACTCACTGAATTTTGAATCCAAAACAATCTGAAAAGGCAACTTTTCTGAAGTCAGGACAACAGTCTGGAACACTTTCATGAAGTAATCTGTCCTCTGCTTCCACTTTTTTCCTTGTGCTATTTCTAAAGAACAGCTTGCGCAAGTGCCTCTGATTCCAGACTGTGCAAACTGATAGTTGTGTTACTGCAGGATTGCATCACTGTTTGTCCCATCTTCCCTCCCCACTTCATTTTTTAAACAGTCATCTGTTTAAAAATTCCTGATGGCAGTGATCTCTGTGCCTCTACAGCATTAGCACATAGCCTAGAGCTATGAAATGGTTCATTAGAACAGAGGGGAAGCTAAACATGGAAAACTGGCAGAGTTTTTTGAGACTCCAGAGATTAATAACATTTCTAAACCTGATATACTAAATTTCACGATCTCAGAAATTTTCTTGTAACATTCTAATAGAAAAATGACACTTAAGTAGGAAAAAAATTAGTTAAGAGCGGAACAGCAGCAACAACTTTTATCCCATGTGTCTGGTGATACTAACCAACAGCAATCAAATAAATGAAAGCTTTTAACAATTTCACTGTAAAAACTCAGTTTTATTTTCAAGGCATAAAGAAGAGTTCTATGTGTTTTAGACAAATCAAAAATTAAATGTTAGCATTAACCAGAATGAGCACCAAGAGATTAACAGTATGGCAGACTTTGCATTTCTAAAAGGATGTTTAATCCCATAGGGTACTAGTATAAACACAGACATAAAAAAGCAACATAGACAGTTTCATCTGTGGTGCCTGGAGAAGATTTATTTAAGTTACATCCTCCCTAAAATGTGTGCAGGGATAAACGTTGAATGTTATTTCAAAGCTTAGCTTGTCATAATTTATTGGATAAGTATCAGCCCATGCTGCCTTCTCGCAGGTCCCTCTAGGTCTCTAAGAAAAAAGATAATGAGCAAATATACAGTAACACCTTCCACTTGTACTCAGGATGGGGGAAAGAAACTGTTAATCAAAACAAATACATTGTATAATCCCATATGTGTTCCGTGCAGTTCATGAATGGTTGTACGGTATGTGCTTGCTTAGTAACAGTAATCAAACTCATTCTTTCTCTATAATCATTATTTTCAATTAGATGAGCTATTCTTAGCTCCTGCATAATTATGTCTATGTAGCATAAACTTAATGAAGCAATCCTATCACCGGGACTTTGTTTTGCGAGATAATAATGTAGTCTGCACATAGATAAACTAGACACTGATCATCCTTTTGTGATGATAGAACAACTAGACTATTCTCATAAAAAAATAATCTAATGCTGTTGCCACTGTTACAATAGACATTTTAAAAGCTAATATACTAAATGACCAGCATCAGGAAAACATTGCCAGGATAGTAGTTACTGATGCCCTGTGAATTTTCTATATTGTTATGTCCATAAAGCAACTCACATATCCTGTCCAAACATACAGAATCAATTAGTTAAGGAATGAAATGGTGACATGAGTAATAAGCTGGTGAAACTTTGTCACATGAAGCTGGGCAAAGCAAGTCACAGCAGGAAGAAGCCAATGGAACAGAAGGTAAATGAGCACTGCTTTCCTTGGCTGCCTTATCTCACACCTTTTTTTTTCAGCTCACACTTCCTGCTATTCTGCCCCTTTTGTACTCACAGTCAGGAGTTCCAGCAGACCAGAACAGGAGCGACTGTTCAGACACAAATGCTGCCAAGGCATGTCTCAGTGACACACTTGAGCAGAGCCTCAGTGATGTACTGTCACTGAGAGACGACGCAGCAAGAGGAACTAAATAGGCACAGGAGTGTAAGGCTCAAGACCATTGTTTATGCTCCTGAGCAGGCCTTCGACCAGCTAAACAGAAGTATGTGCACATGGCTGTGCTGAGACACTTCCCCAACGGCCTCTTCAGCAGGCATTGTCAATGACATATGGCAAATGTGAAAAGGAGAAACCAGAAGAGTCAGTCCTTCACCTGTGAACACAGGCTCTTCATTATTTGCACTATTTGTTATTTATCACCTTGACATTTGGATGCTTTACTGGCTAACTTCAGCAATGTGTACTTTATTATCTCAACTTGCAACTGTATATTCAGATATTTCTTTCACTTCCTGCATATTTCCTTGCAAATGTCAGACTCAAATAATTTTTCTGTTGCTATTTAACTTCCTGGGTTTTTTTACTGACTTCCACACTTGATTTGTCTGTATGTTTACCAAATTACCTGCTTATAGTTATTGCTGCTTGGCACTATATTTGGTTTGTACTTGTTTTATTTTGTCTTGCACTGACCCCCACACTATCAGAGTGTTATTATCAGAAACTATGGAGAAATATGTTAGTTTTGAATGACAACATTTATAAGGAGAGTTATCAAAGCAGGGTAGCTCCACTGAAACACAATCCATTTGTTCCATTTATACTTTACACAGTTTGGGAAAGCCCTCTTTATCTTTTGTTCCTGGAGTAATTTTGCCAAAGTCTTGAAGTTTTGTTTATTACTCACAGAAATTTAAGTCTATTATATACCAAGCCAAATGACCTACATTTGGATGACATCACCATCTACTTGAGAATTGCTTTTTTCCCCAGAGAGCTCTACACCTTTTGCCACAACAAGAAACCTTTATGAGAATTTCTGAAAGAGAAAACTTAAAAAAGTCTCCTCTCATCTCCCCGAGTCAAGAAGACGACTGCAGTAGGCTTTTCATGCTGTTCCACACATTCCCCAGGAAGGGTCAATCTTAAGTTTCAGCAGCAAAATAGAAACTATGCATGGACGTAGGCAGCAATCCACAAACTGCAAAACAGTATGGAAAAATGATGAGTGATCTGCATTCAGGTTCTAACCCACAGGAAAGATCTTAAAATCATTAGATTTTTCTTTTAGGTGACCAGGCAGTTCTTTCATTCTCAGCAACTGTACACAATACACATTACTAACTTTTGAACTGCCATGTGTTATGTGTGTTTATCTACTTGAAGGTATCATCCTACCTTTAATATTCCACATGATGTCTCAAACACGTGCTTGAAAGCTTTCAAACCAATATAAAATTATTTAAAACAAAACCAATTCATATTTAGAAGGACAATCCATCATGTAGCTAAAGAGTCCACAGTGGTGGTAAATGCAATCAAGACAGGGACAAAAATCAAGCTGTACTTACATTAAAAGAGAAACTCACAGCTGTAGCTCATGCCTAGTGTTGGTACCAGGTGACAGGTAAGTCCTAAGGGCTGGAGGAGTGATGGCTAACAGAGAAACTTAGCTATTGTTATAAATTTTTTTTGGACTCATATCAAGGTCGATTTGGAAGGAAGTCTAAGCTTTCTAGACTGTGGGACAACTGATATTCCTACTGACAACTTTCTTTCCTATATTTGTTTGGGTAGGTAAACTTATACACATCATTTTAGCTACACTCAAGAGATTATAAGCACAGAGTCAGGGGTTTCTCACAAGCAGTCTACTCTTCCAGTGATACTACAGTCGGATTTCTATCTACTTATGTCTGAAAATTAACTTGAAGGAGTAGTATTGTGGGCTGAAGAGCTTAAACAACATTATCTAGCATTCTGCAGCAGCAATGCTTACATATAATGCCATGTGTGTGGAATGCATTATGTAATGTTTATCTAAATTTAAACCCATTTAGAACTCTCCATTACCCTCCAGATTATTTTGTATTTCCATGGTATCCTTCAATGCACTTGTAATGCTGCCTCATTCTGAGTCAACTAAAACTGTAAGCAGGGTATGTTTACTTTGTTTCACTTTTCAGCCTTTATTAAACACAGTGATTGCAGCACAAAGCTTTCCAGGAGATTGCTTTCTGTATCTCAAAATGATACAAATAATTATCTATTTGCCAAATACATGAAATACAATTATGTTCCTATCAAATGATACTAAATTAATAATCTTAACAATGTTATTAACAGATTTCCATATTGTAAAAAAAAAAAAAAAATTAGTAAAGGCTAAACCTAATGAAGTTCTGAGAGATATATTTAATTAATGACAGCTATCAGGTTTGTCTCAGTAACATTTCATACTGTGGGTTACTACCCAGTTCATTCTTTTCGAAACTGGAATTCTCTAAAAAATAATTCCACCTTCCTAAATTCTAAAATTCAGTGATTTTTCTAGAAAGCAAGAATATTCTGTTGGTTTTTTTTCCAGGTATGAAACTTTCCAACTTTTTCACATTTCTTTCTATCTACTGGAGGCTCAATTCTGCAAAACCAAGGTCTGACAAAATTGCTTCAGAGATCAATAGCATTTCCAGGAGAAGAGGGGCTGGAGAGGAAAACTTTAAGGGACTATTCTTTAGTAATTTAATTTTCTCCTTGTCCCCATTTTATTTCCACATTCTTCTGATATTATGTATCATTAATGAATGCTAAATAATTACCTAGCGTCTATACATTTTTTAACACCACAAGTGAAGTGTGCTAGTCATCCTCCTCAGCTCCTTTCAGTGATAATACTGAGTGAAAAACAATATTCTGCTATGGTAGGATTAAAAATACGTATGTGCAGAACTATGTAGAGCTACCTAAAAAACTCTTGGCTTCATCTCTCAGCAACTCATTGCTGTAATATACCTCAAAAGTAAGGGTAAGTCATTGAATACCAGCAAGAAATGGGAGTTTCAGAGTAAAATAGAGGAAAAAGATGGACTTACAGATACCACAATATGAGAGCTTCATGTCAGTGAGAAACTTGAAGTGTTCCTAAACTACAGATTTAATTGACCAAATGAGATATATGTCCTCAATCTAGAAGTCTAAACTTGAAAACTCAAGGTGCTTTTCTTGATTAATCTGTTTTGTGCATTGCTAGATTTTAGTTTCAACTATCTTGCTTCTTCATGAACTGACTTGACTCAGGAACTGGACTACCTTGGTACTACCTGTAAACTCATGTAGTGAAGCATAAGCAGATCTATTACATACACACTGCTGGCACATTGATCTGTATCATCTTACCTAATGGATTTTGTTTCTGAAAACTCCTCCTTCCCAGTCTAAATATATTTTTCAGGCTTTTTTCAGTCCTAACTCATATTAGAACTGCAAAAATACTAACCTTTAGTTAACAACTGAAAAACTGAGGAAATTCCTTATAATTGGCAAATGGCCAAACTGATTTCAGTACTTGGAAAAAATAACCTGGAGGTAATGACTGGTTAGCCAGATGTCAGTTTTGGGCATAAACAGCATCATAAATAAACTGGGTCTACATCCATAAAGATTTACAGGCTAATAGTATACTGTGCCAGACATAATGCTTTAGACATAATGCTTTAACAAAGTATTTTGCCAAACACTTCATACACATGTAAAGATTATGGGTCCTATACCTTATCTAGATTGCCTTGATTTAACATACTTGGATTGTTTTCAAGGTTTCTGATTTTATACCCTATGGCAACATAATTAAACAGCAGCATAAATTACATGGAATTAATAAAGCACATCAAAATGGATTAAACACTAACTCTTTGACATATCTCAAAGCTTAATGCAGAAGACATCAAAGAAAAGGGTTGATATGTGCATTTTACCTTAGGAATTGTTTTTTGCTCCAGAGTTGTTTAATATTTTACTTTTATAGTGTCTCAATACCAGTGAAAATGTACTATGGTAGAGTTGGCAGATTACACATCTTCTGGATTCAAAAAAATCCCAAGAGGACAATTTACTGAAACCTACTGAAACCTGAAGTTTACTGTAACTTACAGTTTAATGATAACTTAAAAACTCATTGCATTTAACTGTACTGAAACAGAACACTGGGAAACAAAAAATCTAGCCAGTATTGGAGACTATCATGGAAAGTAGCACAGAAGGAGTATGAGATCATGCTGGCTAGTCCCACACACTGCAGCAAAAGGAAGTCTTAATGTGGCTTTTATACATGTAGAGATGAAAATCAAGTATAAACAGGAATTTGTTCTTTCTGTACTACATAATCCAGAATCCATAAAACCCCTAATGGAACAATGCCCAGCTCATCTGTGTCTCAAGAAGGAAAAAGAAATGTCAGGACCACAGAAGAAATGAGGTTCTAGAAAGACTAGCTTCTTAACTTAAATTTCTTGAGCCTCATATCTAGTCATTGAGGAAACACTGAGAAGCTACTTATCACAGTGTACAAATGGATATCTGAAAGTAGAAAATGGGGAAGACAAAATGGAGAAGCCAAGTGCTTCAGATAAAGACATAACAGATCCAACAATGAGAAGATGATTTTGGGCATACTCAACCTTCAAATGTTTTGGGTGTATTTCATAGAGAAAAAGATGGATCTTTCTAAATCTTCAAAATTATATTAGGCAGTGTACTAAAAGTCCTGTTTAATCCATTTTCTGAGAAAGAAATTACATGGTCTCTTGTTTACAGGAAGTGAGATTAGATGATTTAGGGACTGTTTACATTAGGTATTTCAAACATCTGACATAAGGGCTCTGATCATCTCACTGGAGGCACCGCTCTTACTCCATTAAAAATAAGAAGCTTGAACTATTTAAAGTTTGGTTCTCGGAACTGTGTGGATGTTAGACTCCTGCAGTGGTCAGCATGAACACGCTCTGCTGTGCCAATGAATATATGAATAGCGTTACAGCAAACACCAATCTATGTCCTTGAGGAATCAGCTGTCTTATGCCAAGAATCAGAAACTATGCGTTTGCCTCCAGACCTCTATGGTCCACATCAATAAAACCAGAACTACTAAGCAACTCAGGGGTGAACACTTCTGTAACTTACACTAGTCACATGTGTACTCAGCAGTTCAGAAAGATTTTAGGCTAGCATCCCCAAAAAAGGAGGCATTTCTGAAAATTCACTTTTAACAATTAAGATAAATTAGTTCAATTTCCCTAGTCTGTCTTTCAGGCCCTCACTCTTGTTCACCTGTCTGGAAAAAGACTCATATGCAGATGTCTGAATTTAAAAAGTGGTTTTAAATTGCTGTTAAGCATCACTAGAGAAGTTACATTTAAATGGTACTTTCCCTAACCTTAGGTGTCCCACTAACCTGGCATTACTTATGTGCATGCCAGATAATCTGCCCCTCGATAATGGAGCTGGTTCTTCATGTAATGTGTTTGATTTTATCCATCATTCTGTCAGGAGCTTGAACGAATGAAGTTTTTCTTTCATATTGATTGTACTTGACCCAAGCACTGGCACAGAAATCTTGAAGATGGCACAATGTCAGCAAGATAAGCAACATAATTTCAAGCAGAAAGCAAGTTTTCTTGTGGGGAAATTTACACTTTGGGCAAAATATACTTCTGTACACTATGCTCACAGGGCTTTTTCTCCATTTTTGCCAGTGGTGATTCACTGCCAGTATATTTTCATGTTACTAAGTGCTAAGTACATCTAGAGAAAAGTGTAGATCTTGATGTGCATTTCTCTATCCTACTTTATAGGACAGGCTATATCCTACCCTACTTTATAGGACAGACCATTTATCCTATTCCATTTATCACCAACTCTCCCTAGTAAGCAATATTTTCTTCCAGTTCCCTGGCCCCATAATGTTAACTCCTGCAGACAGAAGGTTTTTTTTGGAAAGAGGTATCTGCAAACAATTTGTTGTTTCCAATCACCAAAGCCAGTTATATTGGTTGACTGAAGAAAACTTCTGAATCTAGCTGGAAGCATAAAAAAAATAGATGCACACTTGAGCTTCAGCTGCACTTTATGACATAGTTAAGAAAAAAAAGGCGATAAATGTTTCTCATGCCTTCATCATGAAATATGAGCTTCAAGAATAAAGGACCCCACATAATAAGGGTTCTGCACAGAGAAGGCAACCCTGCTCAAGGAAATGGGAACATATGGACTGTTGTGATCATCTGATTAGAGAACTTCTAAGGTACACTTAGAGCATTGCACTTCCCCCTGCCACACTTTTTTTTTTTTTTAAAAAAAACCCACTATTTTCTACTTGGTACAAATCAAATAAATAGTAAGTATGACGACTGCTATAGTCAACACCAATATCTGTCAACTATTCTAGACTCTGTGTGTAAGCAACAACAAATCATTATCCCAGGGATACAGCTAGATGAAGAATAAGAACAGCTTACAGGAAGAGACTAGGAATTATTTTTGTATCAAAATTGTCTGTTTTTTTCAATCTAAAACCTTATCTTAATATTTTTCAGTGTTCTACTGATTTTTACCACTTTGAATTACTTGTAAAAATAAAAAAGTCCCACAGAAAATATGAAGGCAAACATCAATTTTTAGAAAACAATACATTTTAAATTATTTTTTGTTGGAATAATTGTAGTTAGAAAACTTTTGGAAGCTCTACTAATCAGTGAACTTATTCAGGAAAACTATGTCAAATGTCATCCTTCACAATGTCTTAATTTCTTAATCTCTCCTCTATACAGAATTGATGAATTTTTTTAAGGATAAGATTTTTAAAATTTTAAGGCAAAGAATTATATTCTTAGTAAAGAATACTGAAGCATTTGTAAAGCAAAACACATAATAGAAAAACAGTATCTGATCTCTCTTTGCATCATCATGTATATAACTTGCAACACACTGGTTGCATGAAAATTACATTTCAGGAAATTACAGGAAAAACATGAAAAGTTTAAATTCTGTGGGTTTTGCTGGCTTCAGAAAATGAAAATACTTCTAGGAGAGGAGTATGTTTCATGCTTTTCCAAAGAGACTGGCAGTCTAACTCATTAGATTATAGTTCTAGTAGCTGAATCCAAAGACTTCATTACTGTGCTTGATGGAGGAAAACATACTAAGAAAAAAGTCACAACTACAGGCTTAGTGCTTATTTGTCTCTCTCTCTTCCAAAATCTGTAGCGCACATATTTATTTCTGCCATTTTCTCTAAATAATAATAATAACATGGAATTGAAATCTTCATAACAAATGAGAACAGAAAGGATACATTGACCATGGAATAAAGTTTTAATCTGAAAGAGTTTTGGGGAGGCTTGAAAAAGTGTCTAGAGGATAATGGCAAACAAAATAATTCTTCACGAGATATAATAGTGCAATTTATGTATTTATAAATTAAAAAAGAATGTGGTGCATTTAAGCATTTTAAATTACAAACACTGACATGAATTCAAATAATCTGTGGCAGCATTATTTTTTTTTACATTCATTTCAATATCTTTGGGCATTAAAATCTAGTGGGGAAACAAAACTGCAGTATTTTCATCCTTTTAAAGGCATTAACTGTATGTGTTTTCTTTAGCAGTCTGACAGCCAAAACTAAATTGGGTTTATCTCTCTTTGCATGGTTCATTTCTGTTCCGTGATCAGGTGTCAGATGTCTAGAAAAATAGTACTGATAGAAAAACATCTAGCAAACCATTCTGGGATTAGTTCTTCCATTTTCAGTTGTTACAAATTCTCTGACAAGTTTAAAGATAGCTGTTAAAAAAAATTCACAGAAATAGCTGAATAGCAGAAAACACAGATAGATTATATCTGAAGAGCTTAATTAGCAAAAGGCCTAAGCTCTCCATGGAAGACAAGTGCTCAAGTGTATGTGATTTGACTTTTCTCCAGGCTGGCAGATATGAATCAAGTTGCTCGTATTATACATTAAACATCAAGAGACTGAACAGTATAAACAAGTAAAGGAAGACTTTAATGATGCTTCCACCTGTAAACATGCAATTCCTCTTAACTGAAGAGCACTGCAGATTGAAAATAATGTCAGATCATTTCAGATATAGAGCAGGTGACAGCAATTTCACAGGTTTTGTTATCTCTAGCATGAAGGAATGCAAAACCTGGGTTTATGATGAACACAACAGCTTTTAAATAATCCTCTCTTATATACATGCCCCCCCCCCATAAACATATATGTATATATTTACCCTCTGTAGCTACCTACAACACTGCCATTAACACACAATTTGAATAAACAACCAGCATGTCCTATCAGCTACCAGAAAAACTCAAAAACCAAGAATGTTTCTCTCTGCTGGTTCCCACAGGGCTAATCATCTTGCCTAGAGGCCCAAAAGACTTTTGTGGCATCCAGAGACTGCTGAAAGAATGTTCACAGCAGCCTATTTGTTCCTGCTTAGAAAGGTCCTCGACTGCTTTGTTCATCTGAAGTCATGCAGATCTTCACGGTAAGGTTGAGGATTCATTGTTGTATTCTTACATATTTAGCAGTAACCACTTGTGAGAGTAACAATTATTGCAGACTCATGAAGTCTGATGTTTTGAGACCCTCTGAACAGAGCAAGTCATGGTCTGTTTGCTCCTTTATTTTCCTTACTACAATCCTTGTCTGGGAGCCCTGACATTTGCTCCTAGACTCTTTGTGAAAGCAAGCATTCTCTTTTCTGAGTCACTAATAGCAGAATTTTAGTGTAAATACTACTGCATGCCATGAAGAAGGGTGTAAGTCTCAAAATAATCAATCCTAATATCTTGTTGTCCTCTCTTCACACAAACACAGATTTATTAGACTTTCCAGTTCTATCTAAAAGTTGATGGGTTTTACTGACCATCATGACTGTGACACTAAAGCAGCTGTTAAAGACAAGAATCTCCTATTAAGCAATATCATACACTCCTTCTCCCACCAAAAAGCTGTTCCTACTAAGGCCCAATCTTGAAATCTGATGTCCTGATAGGCAGGCAATTCATGAACCTCAAAAATTACTGTCCTAGTAAAGTATCTTCAATAAGTCACCTTCCTAAACTGCAGATCTCTCAGCTTTTACAAGTATTAGAGAAGACCCACATGCTGAATACTCTCCCTTTTGCATAGCAGGGCTACCATAGCTTGCCCAAAGCATTGGATCTGCTCTGCCTGCACTGAATGATGGTGCTGTACACACATGAAGTATTTTCCAGATGTGCTGGACGTTACTACATACATACCTGACCAAGTTCTGCATTCTTCATGTCCTCGGTAACATGATAGGAGTAACTGCTGCTACTACAGCAGCAATTTACGTTGCTGGCAGCCAGTGGCAACTGCATGGGTCTGAACACCTGCAAGTGACAGGAAAATATTTTTGCCTGCTATTTTTCCTGAGGACATTAAAGGACCCTCACCATGTAAAGGGCATGTACCATGGCAGGGATACATCCTAGGAGAGGCAGTGTCCTGGAACAAGCCTGTGGGCTGGACGAATTATTTTAGAATCATAGGATGGTTTGGGTTGGAAGGGACCTTAAAGATCATCCAGTTCCAACCCCCCTGCTATGAACAGGGACATCTTTCACATCTTTGATCAAGTTGCTCAAAGCCCCGTCCAACCAGGCCTTGAACACTTCCAGGGAGGGGTCATCCAAAATTTCTTTGGGCCACCTGTTCCAGCATCTCACCACTCTCACAGTAGAGAATTTATTCCTAATATCTAATGTAAATCTACTCTCTGTTTAAAACCATTACCCCTCATCCTATCACTACACTGATAAAGAGTCCCTTGCCATCTTTCCTGTAGGCCTCTTTTAAGTACTGGAAGGTTGCTGTAAGGTCTACCTAGAGCCTTCTCTTTTCTGGGCTAAACAACCTCAACAACAACTTATTTTTTCAGGTTGCATATCAAGATATGATGATCTTCCCTAAAGTCCATACAGATTTACCTTCACCTGAATATGTACCTTATTTTATGAATCCTGTGAGGAAACATGAAAGTCAGCAACAGAGAAGGGCTCAGTCTTGCCTCAGTTCTTCTGCTGAAGCCTGTGTTGCTGGGGGGCTTAAAGGAGGAATGGAGGATATTCTTGAAGAACCACTGGAAGAGTAGGGAAAGTAAACACATGTTTCCTTGAAGAATTTGATAATTCAAGACAATCAGGGCAAGGTAATTCAAATATTATCTAATTTTACTTCATTAGCAAAATAATAACAATAATAAAGTCTCTCCCCCAACAAATGATAGTCAGAATTTCACCTATATCTATCAATGAAGTGTATGTCTACTGAACATGGAATCTGACCTCACATTATGCTTAGCTGACAATATTTAATAAAATGTGAGGGTTTGTTCCATGTAGCAGTCTTGCTGCTCCAAGACGAGCATGCTCTGACAGCAAGTGAATATATATAGAATACGATATCTCATTGGAAAGGAGAAGTCACTTGATAACAAGTAGAGACTTACTCCGTAATCCTATTAAATAAATAACATTTTCACTCTCTGTGAGACAGATGTGCAGTGAAAGGCCTGCTGAGATAAAGTTTTGCTACAAAGTACAGTGCTGAAAAGACTTGCTAAAGTACGGTAATGGGTTAGTTAGCAAGGAATTCTCTGGAGGGCCTTCAGCATAGGTTGAAATATGCTTTTCACAGTTTCTTTTTCCAACTCTTGTGCAAATGAGTCCAGCTGTAAAGGCTTGTAATCCACTCTTTTTCTTGAATGACTAACCTGTCTAGTAGCAAAGTACTGTTTTGAGTATTCAAATTGTTGTTGAGGAAGTAGGATACAAAAGGACCTCTTTTTGAAGGGTTAACATGGAAACTAGATATTTCTACCTGACAATCAAGGTGAAATTCCACAGAATGGGCAAAGATACAAAGAAAGCTTTTAGTTCTTAGGTCTAGGATTTTCTCCAAGTTCATATGTGCAGAAATTCAACCTCTCTGTAAGTTTGTTAAAAGAGCCATCACTGGGGAGAAGAATGATACCATTTTCTCATGTTTAATGGGTTTGCATAGCAATTGAAACTGCAGGGGTGTTCAGTTCTGTAATACCTGGACAGAAAACATACAAATCACAACACAAATCACTGCACTACAGTTTTTTCTTAGCACCTGGCTGTCCAGGTAATAACAGAAGTGAGTTCCTTATTTTAAATACAACATGCATTTTATACAGAGCGAGAGCATCATGGAAAGTTCAAGATGTAGCAGTCTTTATTGATAATTTCAGGTACGTCCTGCATTAGTTAAATAGAAATGCCAGAAACAATGCATCAATCTTATACTTTAAATACGGTAAGATAAAATCAAGTATTACCAGCCTACAACTGAGATAGCATGGAGACAACTTTTGATTTTTTTAGGATGGGAAATAAATGGCCTTTCTTATCTACCTTGAGAAAATACAGTTTCCAGTGCCAAGAAAGCAGGAATCTCATCTATAGAGCTTACATGAAGTAAAAAGGTCAATTTTGTTTGAAAAAGGCTTCACAGAGAAAAAAATCTTTGGAGAAGGAAAGGAAATAAAAGCTGTCTCTGCCATAGAGGATTGAAATTGAATGGGCTGGTCAGGAAAAAATTGTATTAAAGGATCCAGCCATCTGAGATCCTAACAGTTAGTCTTGAAGGAACAGGGCAAGATAGAATCTGAAGGGTTGTACTTTCTAACATGGGTTAAAAAGAGACCTCTGCTTTCCTGTTAAACCTATGGGGTTGTCTCAGAAGCAAGAATACTGTCACAGCAGTATCTCAGAAACATTTGGCATAAGACTCTGTGATGCTGGGACAATTTGTTTGGCAATTGCACAGTCTGTGTTAAGAGAGCAGATGTGTCAGTCCCCCACTGCACTGGGTAAGAGGTCCCAGCTCTTTTGGTGAGAATACACCACCAAATCTACACACTGAAGACCATAAATAAGCTTCTAAAAAGGTTCCACTTTGTCCAGAGCACCTGAAGTTACACAGCTACACACTCCAGGCCATAAATGGTCAGGATATCCAATATGTCCATTTTTAAAAGCTACTTGGCTAACAGTGAACCCTTTTGTTTGACTAAAATTGAGCTCTCTTCTCATGAGAACAAGGTGTCACCCCACCCTATATGAAAAGATGATTCCTTGCCAGCAAGACCTGACAGTCAGCCAAACACCTGTAACAAAGCTGAGGCATAGTTTCCTCATGGAAAGGTCAAGTCGTTTGGGGTCTTTGTCCTTAGGTGTGCTTTTGCTTGACAGAATCCCTCTGTATAACTAATAACTTATGAGGCTCAATTGTAATCACTGTAAAAATATTCAAGCTGTTGCGCTTGCCTTTCTCTATAAATTAGTCACATCTTTGTCTGGTGTCCACTACAGTGTTTTCATTGAATTTAGCAGCCACTCATTAATGTGGACGATGACCCTGCATGAATAACAGTCAGTGTTAGGTTAGGTTAACGGTTGGACTAGATTATCTTCAAGGTATTTTACAACCTAGATGATTCTGTGATTAAGAAGCTGCCATGACATAACTTCAGATGTTAACCATCCACATGTGCCTCAGTCTTTTGAAACTCCAGACATATTGACAATGTGCCATGAGGCCCAATTCTTCCACATACACACTCCTCAATGGTAAGGCTCAGATCACGACAGGAAAAAGATTCTCATCTCTCGTTAGTGCAGACCAATATCTAAAAGACAGTGCCTGAAAAAAGTGAGATAGTTGACTGAAAGGCAGTTGAATTGGCCACTCTAAGGCAATACTGTGTATCACTCATAAGATGCTCCAGTAAGATGCCAAATAGACTGGTGCTGGGTAGACCATTGTGCTGAGGGGAACAACCCCCAGTTCAGTGAGGAGGGGAGAACTAAACCTCTTCCAGGAACGTTGTATAGATATAAAGTGCACTTGATACTGCCATTTGTATTTAGGCTAAGTGCTATCTCAAAACCAGTGATGGACCTGCTTAAGCGGCTCTACCTCATTATCTGTAACTGGGATCAAAATTGAGACCCATACTGGAGTAACTATGGCTCTGATGTCCATGTTGGGAGGATCAGTGGTGCTGTCATTCTAAAATTTTTATCTTAGCAGGGTGTAAGAGCATCAGAATACTGCTAACTGTTATTCTGTGACATTTTGCTATGGTAGTTGGGCATTAGTCTGCTCAGTGGTGTACTGAATGGACACTAATTGCTTACAATAAAAATGCTGGAGCTCACTTTAAGGTCTGATGAGCCATGAGCTGCTGCAGTTTCAGTCATGAATCTCACATATTGTGCATTCCAGCAGATAAGGGTGGGCATATGAAATATCTGAACATGCAGAAGAATCACTGACTTTATCCTTTGCACGTAAGTTGCAAAGTGGACTAAATTTAAAGCATGCAGATTCTTATCTGCTCAGTTTAGGAATCTCTGGGCAGGGGTATCTGAACCACAGAATACTAGATCAGGACAGAGACAGAATTCTGGATATTCTGGAAAGTTTTGGCAATGTTTGAGCTGAAAACAAATATTTTCCATACCCACCACATTCTCTCACTGACAGTGAGAGAAATAAGGAAGTCCCTTCTACTCTATCCTTCTATAGGAAGCCTTATACATCTTAAACCATGCTATCCTCCATGAAAGCGTGAAAAGGCTAAATTAAGTGTAGGTCCAGAAAGTATGCTGCTATTAAAAACAGACAAAACAACCCTCTAGTCTAACCTACCCGAAGTGTATACACATCCGAAGAAGAAATGCCATCTGGTGAGACTAGAGCATAATGTACTGCAGTGCTGCAACTGAATGTTGCTTCTGTGTGAATGAGATTTTTGCCAGTGTATGTCAGAGCTGAATTTAGCCCTGCTGGAGATGGGATAATTAAGCAAAGAAGAGTCCACCTCCAGCTAATTACTTTTCCTCCTACAATATCTCTGCTTTAAAGTATATGAATTACATCTAACATAAGCTTTAAAAACTTTGACTATGTGAAGTTTGGAATTCAGAAACTTAAATACCCTTATCTTTTAGGGTTTTTTTGTTTGGTATTCATCAGTCCTCAAAGTAAACTAAAGAAAAAAGGTCTGTTATTTGGGTTAATTAATATGGCATAATGTCTAATAATAAATGCAAACTTCACTACTTTTCTCTTAGTACTGGCACAACTAAATGTACACTATTGTGTACATGTCACAACTAAATTTACTCAAAAGATTTCTTTGCGGGTTATGCCTACTTTCCCTTAATGTCCTTTCAAGTATATCAACATATTATCTCTAAACATTTCTACAGTCCAGTGCTTTTCATGGTAACTACAGTACTGATGCTATATATCTAGCTTCTTCAGTGTTCTCTTTTCCTACACATGAAAACAATTCCAGAATAAGATTTGTTTTACATGTAAAATCTAAAAGTTAGTTTGGAGTGAATCCACAAAGCCAAACGGCTTCTGCATCAAGCACTTTCAAACCACACTAGGAAAAGGCACTGTTATGCTGCAAGTGCACGAGAGAATTTTCAACAGTTAATCCAAAATATTTTATATATATAAAATTTTACACATCTAAGAAGTAATTTAGCTAAGGAGAACAATCTCTACATTGGTGTTGTCTGTTGATTACTACAATCAGATTTTTCTTTTTTAAATTAAACCACTTTTTCTCATTATAAAGCTTTTTAGATGGAGCAAATCATGTTTCTCATAATTTGCTGGGATGAAAGGCTGTAGGACAGAGAAACAGTGCCACTAATCTCACATGAAAATATTTATGAAAGGTCTGCGAGTTTTCCTCTCTATTATCCTTCAGATGGCATTTTTTCAGAGTGCTTAAGAGGAACAAAGCACATGTTGTTTAAGTAAATTCCCTGAACAATGGTATTGCCTCTTAATAGTGTCAGGTTTATGCCAGAGAACAGAAATGTTAAAAAGCAAGAAGCCAAACAGGTTAATAAGGAAATAAAATATTCTCAGCAGCAATTAAGCTGTGAAAGCAGCTAGCTGCTACACAGTGGAAAGACAGAAGAAATTAAAGTATTTGATAATATCTGTAGAGAAACTGAGTCAAGGTGAAGAAAATAAAATTACGAATAGGAAAAATGTTATCTTCAGATAAGTTTAACAATAAATCTAAAAACCAAACAACACAACTTATAAAATTCCTTTATACCCATATGATCTTTTATATAGGCCATTTTTGTCTTTTTCCTTGTGAATGATGAGGTCAAGAAAAGCATTAAGGATAGTCTCTGAATTCAGGGATGGAACTATATTCACTCAGACAAAACATTACACCCTGGACACTTATGGTAGAAGACAGAATTTCATTTCTTTGGCCAGGTCAAGAGGAACCCAGAGAGAAAGAGTGGGGGTTTTTTGTTTGGTTGGTTTTTTTTTGTTGTTTTGATTTCATTTTGTTTTTAAAGCAGTATTTATTATTTCTAGCTGAAATTGTTTTTTACACTATACCTTTCAATCTCTAACAACAGATATTCTCTGGCAGCTTCTTTATCTATCTTTCCTTATATGAGTGGTAATGAAGGAACACTGTCTCCTTCCCAGCACATTCATACTTCAGATGATTGAAACTGTAAATTATTTTTTAATTTGTATTTTTGCACAAATAATAAATTAAAATACGGAACCCACTCATCATTGTAGCTGTATTTTCTAATCTGTTTCAACACCACAAATAACAGAATTATTATTTTTTACATACCATAGCCATAAAGTCTACATGAAGGAGAAGTTAGACTAGCTAATCAAATTAATGGATGGTAAACAGAATACTGGCTCCAGAAAACAAGTAGAATTTGGCAAGATTAAACAGGGCAACCTGTGCACACTTTCACACATTCAAGTGGAATGAAGAATAACTATCTTATGGACTTTTATCTGGAAAACGTGAGTTTGTTTTTATTTTAGGTTTGTCTTTTATTGAACTACTTTTGTATTATATAAATAGCCTCAGAAACAAGAGCAACTGAAGCATTAAAAAAACCCCAAATAATTACTATAAAGGGAAATAATACATGAAGAAATACCAGATCCCATGTGCACAGTCCTACTGTTCAAAGGATTCTCTTCTCTGGCTGGCATTTTGCCTGAATACATTTTTTCCAGGTCATCAAATTCCCGATTAACCTCATACAAAGGAACACACCAGATCCCTTCAAGGGGCTGTGTGAGACAAAAAAAAAAAACAGGTAAAGCAACGCTATGTTTAAATCTGAGGAAGAGCACAACTGAAAGGAACCATCACCTCTTCCCCCAGTCTCTGCCAGTCATTCCTGCACTCAGATCGGTCCTTGTCACATGTTTGCAGTCGATTCCTGGTACTGGTTTATTTGTACTGCAGGCTAAAAAACATATTTGAAACTACAGGCTTCAGGAATGAAGTAAGGAAGTGAGAAGGTTGAGTAAATAAAGAGATCAGTATAAAGACTACTCAGCTATGTTTTTGGCACTAGGGACTACTGAGCCTTGGGACACTCTGCTCTTGTTCAGAGGAATTATTTCTGGTTTTGTAGGAAATGTTACTCAGGAAAATGTGACAATAAAACATGGAGCAGCTGCTTCTCTTTCACAAACAGTTTTTGCTCCAAATGCTGGAATTGTTTGTAGCCCTCTGCCAACAAAAAAGGATCAGTATGTGATAACAAAGTCTTTCTATGGTCTATTCTTGTGATTGCGAAACATGTGCCTTGCATGGTTTGGTATATTCTTTTGCAGGTGCTCAATTTGTACTATCACACAGATTTGGTGAGGGGAAATTATGCAATGTCTCATTAGCTCATGAAACAAAGATGAGCAGATCTGCAAACTAAAATACCATACCTGAAGAAGTTAGGCAAAGCAAACAGGTACTACAAGAACACTATTATGGTTGTTTTGTCTCAGGCAACATTACAATATGCTTTCTCAGCAATTTACTTCTCTCCCTCCACAGCTAGAAGGAACTATGGCAGTCCTCAATCTCATGGAGTACTTTTTGTCAGGCTACCACCCAGTGAACTGTGTTTTGGCCAAAAGGATTAGTTCTTTGGTAATCATGCAGTAAGTACTTCCAAAAGATCTAAGCAATTCAAGATGCCTTCCTCTACACTTAAAATGTGCAATGATATCCTTTTTACCTGAAATATCAATCCAATTCCTAGTTTGCCTCCAGAGGTAATGCACTTATGTTTGTACTATAACTCTCCCCATATCCTTTAAGAGATTGCTCTACTGAGAGATGATCTTTGACATTATTTAGCAAAACATCCCTCACTGAAAATATAGGTCAGGAACATCTAATGAGATGTCTGCCTATGGCAGCAAAGTATTTTGAGACATGAAAAATACTGTTACATATACAGAACCCAAAAAGACTACTAACAAAGAAAACAAGATTCTTATTTACATTTTCATATATGATAATTAGGATGCTTCTACATGAAATGGTAGACTTGAGTACAGTCTTTCAGAACAATTCTCTATTGTGCAGGTCCTCTTGTGGACCATAAAACAGCTAATAAATAGAAAACTTAATTTGAGACAGCTATGATCTTGCTCCTTTATTAATCATGACACACAGTTTAAAGCAGGCACAAGTAATGCAGATGAAATGTAGGGGAAAAAGTTTGCTACCCAAAAAAATATTTTTAAATATACTGGAAAGTGACTAAAATCAGAAACAGAGTTGCTCATATGCTGTCTACCAATGCAGGACACAACTTAATATGGCTATATTTTTAAATGTTTCAAACCTTACACGAAAAGGAAAGACTGATTGTAATGAACAATACATAAATGAGTTTAGACAACCACTGTATTTTAAAAGCATCAATTTAAGTTCAAAGAGGTTATTTAAAAATTCATGTTTATTGTGCTATACCACAATGTCCCACCTATGGCTCCAAGGCTTGCCATAACATCTCGTCCATTTCCTGAGAAACCCTGTGGTGGTGCTGAGAGAGGGTATCTCTAGCTATAGGGCAGTATTTTGATGCTCACATGCTCATTTTGTCATTTTTCTTGACACAAATCTGTTGTGTATATGCATAGGACCACATCCAGACCATATTATCTATTTTGCCTTTTGGTGACCCTACAACAGGTCACCTGGTTTACTCTCACCACAGTGCAGGCACCTCTCTGCATCTGAACCATGCATACTGATTTACACTGCAAGAAAATAAAGCTGTCCTGTGAAATTTTACTACAACTATCCTGTTTTCATCACCTTAGCTAACAAACAAGAAATTGCTTAACGGAGATCTTATTCAGAGATTTACCAAGTTTTTGACATATTTACTACAAGAGCTTATAGTCTTTCAAATAATGAAAAAAAAAAAATCAACTGTAAACACTAAAAATAAGATTCCTTTAAGAAATCCACTTAAAGTTCTTGGCAGCTACATGATGATTGTTTCAATGAGCGCACAGATTAATGTACTACAAAATTAGAACTATCTTGCTTACATTTACTGCATCTTGATGCTGACATTAAGTCCCAAGACAATAACTATGTAGCAAAGTAATATTAACGAATATAAAAAAATTAATAAAGATCATGCTTTGCTTGCAGCTATTCACTTGATGTGGAAAACCAGGTTATAGCTGATGAGATGGAAAGAACGATCACCATAGCAACAATTTACCATTTAACAATGAAGGGGGAAGGGTGCATCATCTCTTCCTACTTGCACATGTAAACAGTATCAGTTCAAAATTCTCAAGTTCAGCTACGTATTCTGTTCTTTCAGCAAGATATGCAGTGAAAAAATAGTATTAGTTAGTACTACAGCATTAGATTCAGCATCATATATTAGTCCTATTCGCAATGACAAGAAATTCAGCACCAGTAAAAGAAAATAATGATATTTTAAATTAAAAAACCTCCTTAGTAGCATAACCTATCATGGAAAAACTTCTCTTGCTGAGAAATAAAATATCCCAGTGACATGGTAATGAATCAAAAATATAAATTTCTTATTTTCAGCAACATAATTCACGTATTAAAACCTAAATGGTATTATCAACTTACTTTAAAATAAATCTTTTGGTTAAAAGAAATAATGATTATGTATGCATCAACACAACATTATCTATTACTTCTCTGGCTAATTTAAAAATATGATTAAGTGTGCTTTCCTAATCTTCTTTGGTATTATTTGTCATGTGTCATAGAAAGGATGCGTATTATTAAAATATACTTTAACTGTTTTTCTTGTGTCTGCTTTCCCCTCTTCCTCCTTCCTGTGCATACAAGAACACCTCAACATCTGTAACTTGCATCACCTTGAAGTTTCCTTCAGTCATCTTCAGTATTGTCCATACTGTTCAGAAACATTAAGATGAAGAGAGCTCAGGGAACTAACTGTTCAGCAGCCACTGAAGTAAACTGAATGACAGTGGAGTCTTCATTAGCTGTTTTGCGTACTCAGCCTTTGAGGCAGGCACTAAGCTCATCGACCCACACATTATTTTACAGGGATCCTTCTACTCCATCTCCACAGCATGTACACTTTATCCTCAAAGTGCCTTGGTAAAGTAGGGACATTTAAACTGCTCGCATTACATGGGGATCAGGAGCAAACCATTATGAAGCTCAGCAGTGCTGTGTTTAAATATGAGGAGTGAAAATCCTAATGCTTAGATATAATGCTTAGATCCTCTCATAGTGAATGGAAGAGAATCTGATGTACACATCAGGTACTGGGCAGCATGTTAAATACCAGGAAGCTTAAACTTGCCTAAAGGAAATGCTCAGAGACATATTCAAAATACATTCTCTCATCTGGACTTAAGTGACTTCATAATAATGTTTCAGGTCATAAAATTTTTCAAGAATTTAAGCTCTAAATTCATGCATTTAAATATGGCTGAGTGGCTTATGGTCAGTATTCAGAAAACATTGCCAAAGGCAGAATTTACAGTACTGCACATCCTTTGTGACTGTTGGTAATTAGGACACTGAATTGGGAAGTGTGAAACCTGAATGGAGGATGCCTGTTCCCAGTCTGAATCTGTACTACCTACATACCACGAGACTGCCAAAACTGTCAACCACCTTTTTGGTTGAAGGTGGGCCACTCTGCTACCAGGACTGTAAAATTAGTTGGTCCAAAAAGAAAGGAAGAAAGAAGGGAAAGTGACTTGAGTTTACATTAATGTACATAACTTAGGAGAAAAACAAACAGACAAACAATTAAATAAACCCCAACCCAACGCTGCAACAGAAATATGCAGCATCTACACAAAGCAACACTGTGGGGCACTAACAACTATATGAGATCACTTACACTTTTTTTTCCCCAGCAAATTTTTACTGCACCACATACTATAACTAGGACATGTGACTAAACTAAGAGCAGTGAAAGAAACATTCCCAAAATTGTGCTTAAAATATTGTGCTGCAACATAATGAATGGTTTTAGGTAAATCACCAGCATAAGAGAGATTTCAGAGGAAGTGTGCAGAACAGTAGAGCTTTTGATAGAAAGTTATTCGTGATAGTCATATCTAAAAATGATCCAAAACCAGTAAAAAAGTCTTTTAACATTATGTATGATACACATGGAGCACAACTTGAAATTCAGTTACAAAAGAATGTAAATCTGTGCAGAGCTGGTTAATTACTCCGGAGACAGTTCAAAAGAATCAGAAATGATGCACCCAAGTACAGGAAAAATGGTAAAGGAATTTTTCAAGCAATTTCCGTACAAGAAGGAGGTGCCAGACTAGTCCTGCTGATCAAAGTGCCTTAAGAATACAGAAAAAAAAAAACTAGCTAGCAGTACTATGACAGAAACATAAAGAGGATTTTCATGTACAGAGGATTTAATCACTTTCAGAAGCTAAACAAAACACTACAGAAAAGAGACAACATAAAGCACTCATGAGTGTCCCTAGCATGGCTGCATGGAAGCACCCCAGGGGAAAAGAGATCAACGGTGCTCACGCTGCCACACAAAAACTGCATGCAAGTCAGTCATTATCTGTCACTGCACTCATATCCAGAAGACTACAGATATAGATATGGCTGACAGTGGATATCTTCCAGAATAAGTACACATCAGCTATGCTGGAAGCCTGTTCTTGCTTTCAGGCAGATCGACCCAGCTGCAGGCAGGCATGGCACTGCACCTGGCCAAAGGACGCAGCGGGGCCTCCTCTACCTATGCAGACACGGTTCCTTTGGGCCTGGCAACAACCTACTGCCCAACGCTTGATATTCAGAAAGACGGGGAATGGAAAGGTGCAGAAAAATGCTTCTCCTACAGCTGCTAAGTGACCATCTCTGCCATAGAGTAATGGTGTCTAAAGGCCCCGCTGTGGCAGGGCAGGGACCATGTCACCAAGGCACCTGGCAGTAGTGGCCCCTCACTTCACTAGTCCACTGGATACACAGAGGTAGTCGGTGCACGACACACACGCTTGTCCCGTCTGATGTTTCCTGTCTGCATTATTTCCATACAGTAAATCCCTACCCACTCTCAGCTGTGTTTGAGAACCCTCAGGAGTGAGGAGTGGGCTGCTGTCAGCAAGACAATCCATCCAGCCTACTCCCGAGCCCTCTTGTTCAAGGACACTGAGGAGCCAGCTGCAGACAGGCTGAATGGTAACTCCTTCTCCTGAGTATGTTCTTAACAACATCTAGCTTTTGCATCGCCAAGACTTCGGCACATGATCTTACAGTGACAAAGGTAAAAACTTGAAAGTGAAATACAACCCTGAAAGAGAAATTCCTGTGGCAGATCTTCTTACCCTCACCCCTTCTCACCCTTCATTTTCATGAAAGGACAAGATGCAAAAAGAGGAGAAAGATTTAGAGGAACAGGTGCACATCACAGTACCAATCCTACCCAGGGTCTACAAATAAGCTAACAGAAATAGTGACAGAAACAGAATGACAATGCAACAAATCATTCAAAATAAACAAATTTAGGACAGTGTAAGCAAGCATCTCCCCAGTTCCCTTCGTTATTTAAAAACTCTATAATAGAGAGAACTTGCAAAACAGCCACCCACCAAGGCTGGACAGGACTACAGTAGACAGGTGAGGGAGTAAGGCTCCATAAAGGAAATGTCACTCAAAAATGTTACCTTATAGAAAAAGCACTGGATTAAATATGGAAAAGAAATAATTAGAAACTGTTGCATGTGTGTGAAATGCCAGGCCAGAGCAGCAAAAAACCCTGCAATAGTTTGTCATACACTTAGCAAAGCCCAGCAGCAACTAACACAGCCACAAGCATAATTACTAGATGGTGCTGCAGCTGTTTAAGTGCTAAAAAAATTGCTCAGAGACGCAGGGAAATAAACAGAGCAGAGGAGCAGATTATGAATCTAATGCTCCTACTCAGCAGAAATATCAGTACCTTTAATTGTGGCTTATTCGTTGGGGATGGAAGCAAAGAGAGAATGGTATACAATGAGGCGACTAAGGTGGTATTTGTGAGAGGAGGAGGAAGCAACTAATCTCCCTAGTAACCCAGGATGTGTCAAGTGCAGTTGCTGACATTGCACGGCCTCCAGAAGGTCTGTTAATAAATATTTGCTTAGTATATTGTAACTTGAGCATAGGAGAGAAAAAGTATCCCTCTGTATTAGCATACTATAGACAACCTTCACAAACCTCACATACTTTTCACGGCACAGGAGAGAAGAATATTGGTCTTTCTCTTAGGAGGAATAGGTTCTCCATAGAGAATACCTCTCCCATACACATTTAAAAGAACTACCTAAGTTTCTTAAAAATTTTCCTGCACAGTGCCTACAAAAAATACCAGGAGGTTCACCTCGCAACATGAACTACTTCAAGGAAGCCAATATTTACATAAATTTATGCTTTTTATCACAAAAGCAATGAACTTTCTTCTGGTAAATTCAGCATTACCAGAAACAGAAAACATATTTCAAATTAAGCCAGTTTGTATGAAAAAAATAGGACAAATCACCATAGAACTGGAGTAATTTCATCTTCAGAAAAGTACAGATTTGCACAAAGAAAACAGTCCTTAGCCTTCTTATTACACAGGCTATACATTCAGGACCTGTCCCTCTCATTTACAAGAAGATGTAGTTCACAATATATGCAGCAAAATATTAACTTCCAGGTCTTAGGCCTAGTTACACGAAGTAGCACTTGGGTATCTAAGAAATGCTTTGGTGCCCAAAAGCAGAATTTATATTTACAACCTGAAAACTGCATTCACTTAGCTTGAAAGGTTCAACAGAGACAATAAGGTATATGAGTAGGTGATAAAATGTGTTGAAAGAGATTCTTTTCTGTCAAATTTATTTTAGTTGTTCTATGCAAAAGATAAAAGAACATGAACTACAGTTTTGGAAGTAAACATATTTTTTAAATAGATTGATAAATAGATTTTAGTATGGAAGCTTTTAAATTGTTTGATTTTAAGTCACATTTACACATCACAGATTCTCTGCTTCTAGAGTTGCAGAATGAGCAGTAAACATTGGAGCCTGATGAAGCAAATTCTGAATGGATGAACTACCACATATGTGGGGCATCACTTTGTTACATATAATATGATCCAAAAGATAAATCACAGCTAATGAACACTAATGTTAAAATCACTTAAGAAAAGTTTGAATTTAGAAGTCATTATAAGCATGAACTGCATAAAAGTACAGAATAAATGTAATGAGGGGCTGAAAACACAGCCTCATCATAGCAAAGTTAGGTTTTTCATCTCAGCATAAAAATGTCTTCCCACAATTAACAACTGCCATTGTTTCTTTTTATGGGTATCATACTATACCAATAACTTTCAAAGTCCAATCCTCCCAGCAGAGGGACTGAGTTAGTTGTTTTTGTGGGGTTTTTTTTAATTAAATCATTCTTGGATATTTCAAAATATACTTTGGCTTTTTAACCAAAGCATTTATATTTAATTCTGAAGTGATTATTAAAAAGAAAATAATATAGTGTAGGTGGGGGCAGGTAGATCATCTTAGATGACTGAACTATCTTCTCAGAAGCATTTACTTTTTAGTTACTGTTCAATACAAATGAGTGAATACATCTCTAAAATACATTAAAGTTAAGCTCTTTCTCTATCAGTCCTTGACGTATGCTAAACACATCTGCCACAAAATGCACTGAAAGTTGACACAGGATAAAAATTTGTAACTAAGTACAGCCTCTAACCAAGAAAATGTTTTTCTTAAACTTCAACATAGACATGATTAACCAAACTTCTACAAAAACTAATCATGTTGTCTCATTTAGCGATTAAAAAGACAGCTATTGAAGAGGCTATTCTTTAAAGTTCAAGTATTATTGATTAAGGTTTAGTTTCTATGATAAAATTAATTAATAGTATATAATATAATAATATAGCTCGCCAAACTCTTGCTGTTATATATGAACAGCTGTTCAGGTGCTACAAGGCATGTTTTGCAAAGCCCTGAACTGCTTCATGTTTTTGCTTTTTTCTGTTTGTTTGGTTTTTTTTTTTTTTTTTTGAAGTGAGGCAGCCTTCATTACAGAGCCAGTAAATTTGTGCAGTGTGAAAACAACGATAAAATATTTATAAAGACTACAATATCTTTAAAATAACCAGAAAATATAAAATTGTAAGTCTGCATAATTAATGTTTACAACCATGAAAGTATTAAAAACATTTTCAGAAATTAAAGAGATAAAATTCATTCATAAAATTCCTTGAAATAAAGCATCCCTGAATGACTAAAGAATTTTAATGGCTTTACCATGCTTTCCAGCATAGTCACTTCACTTAAAATTCAGGGCTATACAGTTTCTGTATCTCTATGGACACATCATATTGCTTTCCATGCAGATCGTGCAGGTGTATGATACTGCATCCAGCTCAATACTGGGGGTTTGCATGCAGATTCTAGGACAGAGTTAGTCATCTGCTATAATGTCATCAAGTAATGACAAGAGGTATGCTGCCTTTCAGGAGCTAAGGTCCAAGATGCTGCTGAGAGGGTGCCACAACTTGTCAAGAGCACTATCCATTGATACTCTTTCTTTTACTGGAGGAAGGCTAATGTCATCCTCACTACAAAGGGCTTAAAGGAGGATCCAGTAAATTATAGGCCCATCAGTCATACTTCAGTCCCTGGGAAAATTATGGAACAAATCCTCCTGGGGGCTATCACAAGTCAAATGAAACACCTGATAGGGAAAAGCCAGCACGGATTCACTAAGGGCAAATTGTGCTTAACAAACCTGATCACCTGCTACAACAAAGTAAGCTGCTCAGTTGATGTGGGGCAAGTGGTGGGTGTTGTCTACCTGGATTCCTCTAAGGCTTTTTATAGAGATTCCCACAACCTCCCCCTAGAGAAACTGATGCGTTACTGTCTAGACAAGAGGTCTGTGTGGTGGGTGGGGAACTGGCTGACAGGCTGCACCCAGAGGGTAGTGGGAAATAGCTCCTGTTCAAACTGGCAACCTGTCACAAGTGGGGTGCCCCAGGGATTGACAGTGGGCCCAATGCTGTTTAATATCTTCATGATCTGGATGATGGGATCAAGTGTATCCTGATGAAGTTTGCCAATGATACCAACTGAGTGGGGAAGTGGACACTTTGGAAGGGAGAAAAACCCTGCAGCCACCTGGATAGGCTGGAAGAGTGGGCTAACAAGAACATTATGAAGTTCAACAAGGACAAATGTAGTATCTTGCACCTGGGAAAACATAATCCAGGAGTGCAGCACAGGTTGGGATCTACATGGCTGGGGAGTAGCTCTGTGGAAAGGGACCTGGGGATCCTGGTGAACAACAAGCTCAATATGAGCGAACAATGTGCTGCAGTGGCAAAGAAAGCCAACAGGATGCTGGGTTGCATCGACAAGGGCATCACCAGTAAAGAAGTCATTATCCCACTCAGTGCTTGTCAGGCGATGCCTAGAATACTGTGTTCAGTTTTGGTCCCCACTATACAAAAAAGATGTGGACAGGCTGGAGTGGGTCCAGAGAAGGGCCACAAAGATGATCACAGGACTGGGAAGCCTCCCATGTGGAGAAAGGCTGAGGAAACTGGG
Source organism: Athene cunicularia (assembly GCF_003259725.1). NCBI lineage: Eukaryota > Metazoa > Chordata > Aves > Strigiformes > Strigidae > Athene > Athene cunicularia. The sequence continues at coordinate 119,932,546 of NW_020799095.1, forward strand.
TTTGTTCAGCCTTGAGAAGAGGCTTAGGGGAGACCTCAACACCACATCCCAGTATTTAAAGGCTACAAAGAAGATGGGAGATTCCCTTTTTACAAGGAGTAACATGGAAAAGGTGAAGGGTAATGGGTATCTCCTGGGGAGATTCCGATTGGACACAAGGAAAATTTTTCACAATGAGAACAATCAGCCATTGGAATAACCTCCTCAGGGAAGTGGTGGATTCCTCAACTTTGGACATATTTAAGATTCAGCTGGACAAGGTGCTTTTGCCAAGAAAGGTTGGACCGGATGATCCTTGAGATCCCTTCCAACCTGGTATTCTATGATTCTATTTTGGGCACAACAGAAGAGTGTCAAAACGGCAGCATGAATGTGTCCTTATTTGCTCTGTAAAGTGCTCTTATTTTGGAGGGAAGTTAGATATAACGCCATGTGCAAGAGCATACACGCATGGTAAACTGTCCATTACACTGTGAATCTACCACAAATGCTTCACATGTGCTCTAACAGCAAGCATCTCAATCAAGTCCTTATTCTTTCAGTACCATTATCAGAGATGGATTCAGAGGAAAGAAAGATATCTCTGTTAAATATATTGCATACAACAATGCTACTGAATTGTGAATTCACATTAGGACATTTAAGACAGGCTACTGAATTGAAGAAGATGGATCTCTTAAGTAAAATTGCAGGGTTTGTTTTTTTAAGTACTGCATTGGGTATGATGAAAAGCCACTTTGAAAACAACCAACTTCGGAAAAAGCAAATAGTGTTTGCAGGGCCAATATGGATCACTCCCAATCAGGAATTGGTGTATTTTATTCTTTTGTGACATTAAGTGGTGAGTGAGAAACTAAAACCTCCACCAAATACCCAGTTAGATTGTACACAGGTAAGCATTCTTTACACGACAGACTGAAGTCTGTTCTTTGTATTGACAGGAAAGTAATTTTTGAAGGAAAGAAACCTGACTCTTCTTTCTAAGCTTAGGGAAGAAAAAAAAAAAAAAAGAAAACAAATCAAAAGAAAAAGCCTCACTGTGTGGTTTTTTTTTTCAGATTTATCTGTTCTGCTTCCCTAGGACTATGACTGATCCAAATCAGAAGATTCTTCCCTAATAGAAGTTTTAGTCTTTCTCTGTAAAATTTTGCATACAGTATAACAAATAATTTTACAGAATATGAGGTTCCCATATAACAATCTTTGAACTTTCTGAATACTCTCAGAAGGATGCCAAGCACTCTCCATTCCTCAGCTACCTTCCAGTACAGAAGAGGACAAGGGGCGGAGGTGAACACTGACAAATGCTGTTGTGATATTAGGAAGACAGTAATGATGGAATATGGAAGACTAAATAAGCAAGATACTGACTTGCCAAAGTAGAGTACTGGGTGGCAGAAAGTATATACAATGTATGGTGAAAAGGCAGAAGTACACCAAATTATATGGAGAAGTTGATGATGGCTACTTTGCATTTACAGAATTAACTGTAAATTTATCAAGACTACTTCTAGCTGCATATGTAAAAAATCAATTTGGGGTATACATCTGAGCTCAAGACAGATGTAAAAGGATTAATATGACAAGACTGAAGTCAGGGCAACAAATTAAAGAAGTAAAAAGGTACATTATCCATCCATCTATCTGTCCATCCCTGCCTTCCTCCCTCCCTGACTTGAGAAGATAGTCAAGAAAGACAGTCAAGAGGAACAAGAAATGACAAGCATGCTACAGAGAAGTGAAGGGCATTTTTTGCTATTAAATTCCCACTCAGTGTAAAAGGTGTTTATCACTTTGGGTAACAAACTTTTGCCAATAATTCAACATCCTGGGCCTTGCAGTTTAATGACTTGAACTCAGAAGAAAAGGAGGGATTCCAAAATCACTGATTTGTCCTCATAAGAAGGAATGATAAGAATTTAATGTCTGAAATTTTCCAGAAATCACTTAAAAAAGGCCATATATGCTCAGACATTTACATTCATTCCCAGTATCAAAAAATCTTTGCAGGTCACCAGTTTGACTGTTTCGGGACATTCTGTAGCAAGCCAGGCGCCATCAGATCTTAAAGATTATTTATTGACCTAATAACTTTATGAATAAAATCTTCAAATCCCAAACTCTTGCACAACACAGGTACAAAATCTGACAATGAAACTCAGTTTAACAGGAAAACCGATACTGAAACAATGCTAACGGTATTTTACTCTGGGTTTTTTTAAAAGCACCTACATGCAAGGTGTAACACTATTCCCAGAAAGGTCACTGGGAGCTTTGCCACTTATTTGAGCAGTATCTGACCCTCAGAGTGAGGAAGGCAAAATCACTCAGGACTCGCTTTCGTAATATTATGGACACTTTTTACAAGCATTTTTTAGTGCGCAACAGTACCATAAAGGCACCCATATGCATGAGATTTCCTGGGGTATTTTTTAATATTATCAAACAATATTCACTCACTCTAGATGATTTGGTGGGAGAAGAAACAGAAGCGACAGTACACTTCTCTAAGCTTTGAAAGCTGATGACTCCACATACATTTTTACATAAATACAAATACATTTGGCTTTCTGAGGATTTCAGCTCACTTGTATAACTTCTGGCATAAACTAACTGAAAAGGTGAAGGACTAAGTTTTGAGCATAATCAGCAATTGAGCAGACGATAAACATACATCTCTGTGCAGCATAGAGAGCTGATGATAGCACAGAAAAGATGGGCTACTGTATCAGCTGTTAGCAGACTATATTCCTGTCAAATGCTGATAAGCTCTACTCACGCATTGCCTTATTTAGTCAGACTTCTCTGCTGACACACCAATGCACAGTAAGAAGTGCATATGATGTTTCCAATACACAAAGGCTTCAGCTCCTTCTTTTACTAAAAGCATAACAAATATTAAATGGCTCAGTATCATTTCCTAAGGCATACTGAAAAAAAGTCTTATTTGCTCATTTAAGAACACATCACCAGTAATGAAATCGCATTCTTAATAGTACTTAATGTAGAGACACAATGTAGACCAAAAAAACCTGGTCATAAAAAAACTGTAGACTTTTCATAATGGAGATATTTACTCTCTATTTTGAAGACTAAGGAATTTACTGGAACATATGAGAAGATGTTCAATGAGCCTGTATTTTTGGAATCACTGTTTCAAGAATGAGCATAAGTTAGCAGTTTGGCTCTCTAGACATAATTCGACCTAGAGATAAAACTTTTCATACACCTTTTGCCTACATATATACCTGCATACTACTACTGTGCTAGTCAGGATAACTTTCTCCCAAGAACATTTAGCTACATTTATTCTATAAAAATGAGAAAAGAACATTCTTAGTAATGCTAAAAAACATCTGTTACCTTTAGGACCACTTCACTGGTCTCACACTCTCATAACTAGTAGATTCAGCCTGTTTCCTTGAAGATATTTAATAATAGGCTGCTGTACTGCAGTGTCATTTCATGAAATCATTGTTGCTTTCATTAATGATACTACTGTCCATTAACTCATATATTGCAAATATATTTACAGCTAAACTGCTACTATCAGGGCAAATTATCAGAGAACATACTGTTACAGTGTGCTTCTCTGAAGTTTTGTCATCATGTTTCACTTACTTGCTAAGTTGTAAAATCAAGTAATCAGTGATGGGTCTCAAGTCATTAGCATGAATTAACAAGATTCTGCTGTATATTATTTCACAGCTTCTGCCAAAAGGTCAGCTCTTGAATACAGGAGGTCCACTGAACGTCACATACTTAGTTTCCTTTGGAACTATGATAATATATTCTATTAAAGCTCACTCTGTATTGCACAATGCCGTTAATCACGTTAGCTTAAGCACCCTGTTCATATCCTACTTTTTTAGTAGAGACTATATAGACTTCACTGATGTAGATGTATACCAGTATTCATCAGGTTTTATCCTTATACCAGACCAGCTAGATTAGGCATTACTTGTCTTTGTACACATGGAGATTCTGCTCACAAGCTTGACTGAAGAATATATACAACAACAATGAAACACTGAACAAGTCTGCTCCAGATCTGGAAGTGGTGCAGTTGTATCAGCAGAGTCCTGGGCCTGAGATAGCTACCTCGGCTGCTAGGAGCTGGGAGAATTAAGGATGGTTTTCCTCAATACAGTGAAAGTGCGGCAGGGTCACAGCCTTGGACAGAACCTGTGCTTCTATGCTCACTGTCTATCACTGTTCTCAGAGAAACCTAACAGAGTACTTATTGCCAGGTCACATTATCTCTAGCATAGTGCCTCACCATAACTGATTTGCTTAAAGGTCACACTGAAGGCATGCTTGAAAAGTAAACTCACATAATCAAGTTCTGCTGTGCACCAGATCCATTGGACAAATGTCCAGCCTGTGGCCTCAGAGAATACGCAGATCACTAGGCAAACCCTGGGCTGGCTCTTGGCTGGACAAATAAATACCTGGGGAAGAGCAGCACAGAGGCAGACTGCTGACTGAATTATTCTGGAAGTTAATAGCAGCCCTCTCCTGATCGCTGTCTTTCCCAGAGCTGCTGTCTCTATCACAAGGCTGTCTGGCTGTCACTACCAGAATTTCACAGCACATTCCATGCCGGCTCCTAAAGATCCTTTGGGAAAAAGCACAGTCTGGAGCCAGCTGTCTGAATGGCTCCAGCACCCTCTTTTCCTTGGAAGCCTCTGTCGTATCGCACATGCAATAAGACTCCTAGCATTCCCTGCCACTAGGTAAGTGGCACATGCACCTAGCCAGGGTAGTCTGGCACCACGATCTAGATGACCTTCCAGAAACATGTGCCAAAATAAGCAAAGCTGAGGAAAAAAATCATGCTTGACAAGATGCTTTTATCTGGTTAACTAATACACTGAGGACCTCTGCAATACAAATGCAGCTCCACTGCAAGATGAAGTAAGAAGCAGCAACATGTATAATCAGCTATTTCCATTGCAAACCCATGTAACCCGTTAATAATTTTTCTTACATATATGTAAATCCAGAAGCCAGGTTCTCTACTTAAGCAATAAAACACACCAGATTCTCTACTAAAGCAATGAAACACAAAACTGCATCTTCAGTTAAACTTTACAAAGCAACACCCACCGTCCCCACCCCCCGATTTCTAGAAATATGGATATCCTCAGCAATGGAGCTGACCTATCTTTCTAGAATAAATTTTATCTGTCACTCTTACTCATATTGAGAGTACAATATTCAAATCTCTGAGGTTTTTTGGGACACTGTGTAGAATGGCATAGCTTTCAGCATGAGCAACAGCAGACAGAAAGTAACATGGATTCATTACAGAAGCTTCATTGTTTGCAAATGGAAAGAACTAAATCCCAGAGAGTTCTATTAGTTCCTTCGCAATTTGTAAAATAGACGAGAATGTTAGTTTTTCTGGGAATTATGAAGAGTGGACACCTAATACAGCATACTGAGAACCCAAAGGTTTCCTTCAGTGGTAACTGGACTGTCTTTGTACTTGATTATCCCTTATGGTCCAGCTGGGAACTTCTAGTGTCTTGGCTTTGGCCTTTTAACTTCCTGTGACTCCCACAAAACATGCAAAGAACACTGTTCCATCACTGGTATCCTGCTATCACTGGAACCAGTGGGAGTTTTGCTGTTGCTGTCAGTATGGCCAACATTGAATAATTCACCAATGGATTATGTGAAGAATAAATTAAAAACCTCCCACGTTCAGCTCACACTTTTATCCTACAAAGCGACAGGGTAAATGGACTATAAGCCATTTATCTGTTCTTTGATTAAAACTTTGTCTGCTCCTACAGAGAGTAACAACACAGGAAGTATTTTAATAGTTAGATGATTTTTTAAAAAACTCTTGACCAACTTTTTTCCCCTTCATCTGCTGAGCAGCAAGCTGTATGCTCCTCTCCAGCTTCCCTTCACCTCAGAATTAGCTCAGCAATGATGAGCTGCTGATCAGAGTACGTAAAGTTAGCTCATTCCTTCAGAATTAAAGGTAGAATAAAAAGCAGCAAAACAAGTACCTTACATTACTACCATAGTCTCATTATAATTTTTTGCATAATTGACATCTAGGATTAAGAAAGTACATTTTAAGGTGTCCTTCAGGGTCATGAAAGGGCAGGTTATTTCAAATAATAATATGGAAGCATTTGAGTCTTTTCATATTAAAGTTCCACAAAATGGTCTCTATTCTGATTGTAATTTTTAGATTAATTTAATAGGAAAATAATTTTCTCATATTAATAATATTAATGCACTTCTATGTATGACAAGGATCCCCCTCATTGAAACTACCCTGCTTCCACTTTAAAATGACAAAATCTGAATGACGCCAATCTTTCCTTGTTCTTGCTATTGAAGAATGTAGGTCTTCCATTTTAAAATTCTTGTGATTGAACTCACTGCTTCATTCACTAAGTTCAACGTAATGGTCTTATCTAATTTTTTTTTTTTTAATTATAAAAATATGTGACTATTTTCTTTGGCACAAAAATTAAGCCATATTTCAGCAGTAGAGAAGGCAGAAGAGAAAGCCATAATGCCTCGATACTATTCTGTCTAGTGGCTAACAACAATTGCATACACCCCAACATCCACAGGCAGAGATTAATTATTTCCTTTTGAGAAGAAACTAGAGACTTGAAGACTAGAAGTTTGTGATTTCTTTCCTGGTAAGTCACAGGGAAAAGAACAAGTGAAAAAAACTTGTTTATTCTTACCAGCACAGTGCTTTTGGAGATGATATTCTTGGATTTAAACAAAACAACAAAGTTCTGAAAAAAACCCCACAGGAAATAATCTTCTCATTGCTCCTGTTGTTATTAACACATATATTCGCTAACACTTGCATAATGACAAGTAGACTAGGTTTCTCTATTTCAGTCATTTTAAACATATATAATGAACAGGCCCCAGAGATAAGATGAAACATGTGGAGACAAATATTCCAGACAGAATGGAGTGAGAGCAAATAGAAGAGCAATAGTAGGTTATTCAATCAGAAACAAATAGTAGCAACTTCAGCTCTCTACTCATACTCTATAAGACACATGACTGGAGAGATGAACTCTGAGAAGGGTCTGAAAAAAGCATAGGCTTCTCCCACTCACTTGTAAAGAACATCATGGGTGAAAGCACAAAAAAGCTTGCTGAGGAAAGTTTAAACTCCTTGTCTACATACTCCTCCAGAAGTAGTACATAAACAATAGTAGCTTTAAAGATGATGCAGTATACTGTGACAATTGCATTTTTTGGCACTGAATAAAGGGAAAAACGCCTAGTATTGTGCGCCTCTGTCTATAGGCATTGTTTCTGAGCAACAGTGAACAAGTTAATGGGATATATCAGATTATTTCTACAAAAGGTGCCCAATTACCTTTCAGGATGTTCTCATGCCCTTTAACCAGCTGATTATATGTAGAGTCTTTTCCCTTACATGCAAAGTGATTGCTCAGATAGCATCATTTCCTTTTTTCATGCATTCAGTTTTTTCATTACAGCTACACAATAGAAAAACAAACAGCAGGAAAGGATTTAACTGCAGACTAAGGTGACACTTGGTTGACCTTAGGATACAAGCAGACTTGTCTTGTCAGATTCACAAAAACCAAAATCTTGCAGCCGTATCGCAGGGAACCTGACCACAGGCAAGAGTTCCATTGGAATACAACATGATCTTTTTGCCATAAAGAAATTTAAAAAAAGCCATCAGTCAGAGTTATCTCATCACAAACATTTTTGATGAGCACTTCAGTCTTCATCTACATGCTTAAATTGAGCCTCTTTCTTCTTCATTCACCAATGCAAAGAGAATTTGAGATATAGCATCAACTTACTACTAGTTCTGTTTATAGAGTCAAGTACTGGAATAGTGTACTGAGAGATAAAGCACTCTAGAACTTTAAGATAGAGAAAAATCTTGAAATTACAAAGATTTAATTAATCTAAGGGAAGATTAATAGTTTTCCTCTTGCTCTCTCCTTACAGAGGTCTCTGGAATATATTAACTAGAAAATCCTTTATTTCAAATGATACAGAAAGTGCAGCAAAAAGATGATGCTTAGCTCTACAACTGGTCATTGTGACCAAATCTGCTCTTGCATACATAAAGAGCTTTTCAGAAAAATTACTTATCTTATTTCAAAGCACCACGGCCCTCAGCAGTGGATCAGATCAAAATTAGTATTCATTAAAAAATACCTCCCTCCCAAAACAAACAGTAAACCCAAAGAAAACATCAGACATATTGCCCCAGAGTAAGGAAAAAAAGAATATATTGTATAAAAGCAGCAGCATTTTCAAATTTTGCAGTGACAATAATTATCAGAAGCTTTCAGTAAAACCTACTTTTAACCTTTTGAATGAAAAAATTATAAAAAATAAGATATATTTGAAACTCTGAAAGAAGATCTGATGTAAAACAAAAACTTTTTTCAACTGTTGTGCTGAAAAATGCAGATTTCTAAAATGCAACACAGCATGTGACCAGCAGCCAACAGAAATCAGATGGTTATATAATTTGGTGGTTAAGCAAAGATATTTTTAGTGCTTTGCTAATCCATCTAATGCATTTCTTTCGAAGAGAAGAAAATGCATTATGCTGATAGCAATAGCAGGGTCAAACATGGGGATACTGACAAGGAATTAACATTTTCTAGAAAATAAGAAAGAAAGTATCTGAAATTATTCTTAACAGTATGCATTCCTGAGCAAGGCTTATCAGTGATATGGAACGACACATACATAAAGAACTGAACCAAAGAGCTAAAACAAAGAAGGAAAACTTTCACAAAAAAGGCTTCAAATAGCAATCTCATAATGCAAAACAAGCTCATGACACCTCAAGATAATCACACAAATAGAAAATTAAGTGTGTAGGCAATTTTTCAGTGGCATATGAAGTTTATACTACATGGGAATTCTGAAGCAACTTCTACTGTTTTGAAAAAAATTCAGTTCTTTTTGGAAAATGGACAGTAGAGCAATCATAAAGAGATACTAATGTAATTTTATAATAGCTTTAATATTTAAGACTTCTATTTTTTCCTTCAGCTCCTTTTTACTACACTGTTGCCGCATTAATTAAATGCTTATTATATTAAGTAATAAATTCTCGATACCCTATTTAAAATCTTTCACAGAAAAATATGACTATGAAAACTAAGAAAAGGTCTGTTTACAATGCTTTCTATTGGGGATATTAACAGAATCTTTCTATTAATTTCCCCTTATGTTCTACTTCATATTAACCTTGGAAGGAACAAAACATATTTAAACTGAAAGCATGGGAATAGGAGGGGCAAACCACACCAGAAGTATTTTTCAAAGTGGTTCAAAATGTCCTATATTGAAAGGATTTCAGTCTCGCTTTATCCTTGCTGGAAAACAGCAAAAATCTAGGTGTACAACAAAGTGTCAGAGATTTCTGACAGCCTACCTATTTGTACTGTATTCCAAGCTTCTTGAAAGAGACATCAGCTATTTCATACTGTCCACTCACCACTAAGGTCCACAGCCAAAGTTCATCATGCTATCTATGCAGGGAGTACATCTGTCAGCAGTTTACTCACAATGTAACTATTATACAGACCTCAAGACCACTTCTACAGCTTTTTGATCATCCTAAGTGCAAGGAGCAGATAATTTAGATCAAGTATCCATTGTATCTTGAAGTTGAAACTGATAAGTGAACTGTTAAAAGCTATTTAGAGCATATTCTGATCAACTAAAATTTGATGAATATATCAAATCTTATTTAGCACAAACTCCCTGGTGAACTTATTCAGAACCATAATTGTAACTAATTGCTCTCTCCGTTTATTGTCCACAGACCCAGCAAAGCTAAAAGCTAAATGCTATCCACTTTTCTAATCCTTCTGCTAATAAAGGTTCATTCCAGAGCTTAAATAAGCAGTTTCTCTAATAGAAATGCATTACATCTTGGCATATCCAGATACAGACTTTGATGTGAAAATGCTCTGTCTTTTCTTCATAACAAGTAGTAGTACAGAAAATTTTAATTTTTATAAAGTTCATTTATGAACAAGTAATACAACTAGATTTTTTTGCAGGTGATGTAAATTTTGAGCATATAAAATATACACTAATTGTTATTTGTCCCATTTCAGTCTTTAAACAAAACTTATTTCTGAAACGGGCATAAACTCCACATTAGAAAAACCCCAGACTCTTTACTGATATGGCATACCCAACAAACATCGCTTGGGATTGTAAAAACATCCAGTATTCTTTTTTTTCTGATAATTCATTATCAATTGAGAATATAACCCAATCAATATTCCTACTTGTATACTGCACTATTAAGGAACTCTGAATGCCTGGCAACATTACATCTGCCAACATGAATTAGTTTTAGCACAAGGAATCTAGCCACCATCAGGAAGGCAAATCCCCTTCACCAGAAACTATTTCTTCAACAAATCCATACAAATCAAACATTTTTGAATATCAGAAAAGGTCACCAGCTGATCTATTCTGTTGATATTTATAGAATTGATAGATGCCATTCCTATCTTTGTTGCTTATCTGTAATTTCCAGAAACATACTGTTCTCTGAAGCACAAAACAATGTTATGAGTGGTAATACATTTACAAATGTTCCAGAATGCACATAATTACTACATTTTTAGCAGAACCAAAATTAAGCCTTTGGTCAAGATATGTTAAGGTAAAAGCAGGACTCCAGGCAGCAAATATAAGAAAAAAACACCTAAATGCTTCAGGTGGTTTACCACTGCATCTTCACAAAGCATTCTGACAACTGGCATCTGCTGACTCACACTCTTAACTTTGAGTTCCCTTATTATTCCTGAAATACATTTTGTATTTTACTGCTTGGCAATATGTTGTCTTCAAAGTATTCCTAAAATGCTTATACAACTGACATCATAAATTCCTTTAAGTGATGTAGCTTAAAAAGTGAACTTGGGCTGAATATACACACAGAGCCAGTTCCTATGAGGTCACTTCAGCTTAGTCATAACTAAGAATTCTTGGTGCTAGTTCTTTTCCCTATGGAGATCAAATTTCTAACCATGATGTATGTCCACATCGGCCAAAAGACCACCTCTACAATGGAAATATTTGACTACTGCTTGTTTCCACATTTGGATTTTAAATCCTTCTGAGTAGCTGTAATATTGACATAATTCAACACATTTATTTATGAAGTGGTCTGAAAATTCAGAGAAAGATCTTTGAAATTACTCACCCCCAAGCCAGAAATCAAAGTAAAAACAGCAGTAAAATGACCTCTCCCACATCTTATATATGCCAGTAAACTCAGGCAAGCACAAAGTGGAGGTGCTGCATTACAGCAGCAAGGTAACTAAATAGGACTTAGTAGCAGCCTACCAGATTCAGAATGGTAAGAGAAAAGAGAAATGTGTATCTGTGTTCTTAAACTCCTAGAACAAAAGAGCTGAGAACTCGCATTTAACTGATTTCATATTAGCCAGATACTAATAAGGAAATTTCTGGCTTTCAAGTCAAAACAGTAATACCATCTTTTCCCATCAATCCCTGCTTTTAATGTAGTAGGACCAAAGCATAGCATTCCTCACCAGAAACTCTTTGGAAACTAAGTGGAGGAAAATAAGATAAAATAGAGAAGAAATGATTAAAGTGAATAAAAAATGAGTTCATAAACAGAATATAATGGGATAGATTAAATTATTTTTTTTCCCAACTGAAGGTGCACGGCTAGGCTCAGGGCTGAAAACCCAAGACACAAAGGATGAAGAAAAGGTGTGAACAGTTAAGTGGCAGAACTTGTGAATGTCAGTGTTAAGAAGTCTGAGGGACAACTGGGAAGAAGGGCTGCATAAAACTCACTGATTACTCTTAAATGGAAAATGAAGTTCAATTTAAGCGTAAGAGTGATGTGCAACCCTAACTTCACAAATAAAGTGGCTTTCAGGTGACCTCAGAAATAAGCTCTTGGGAGACTACACCTATATAACAGAACTGAGAAAACATCTAAAGAGGACAACAAGAATAAATACATTGTTTCAGATGTTAAACATTCACATGGGCTTGAGGGGAGACAAGCCCATAAGAAGAAACTGGATACTAGCCACAAAGAGACTGTGCTGCTGCCTCCCTAGACAATGAGAGCAGAGATTTGTGGAAGAATAAAGTAATACGAGAGGAAAATCATGGTGAGGTAGGCAAAAGCAAGTCAGTGTATGAAAATATGTACCAACGTCTATTAGATGTATTAAAACAAAAAAATGTATTAATTGCCAGAAAAATGAACCGAAATTCTACGTATCACAGATCAATCAGTATTCAAACAAACAGCATCACTCATTGAACTACACCAATTTGCAGAAACTGATCAATTATTATTCAGAAAATACACAATTAGATCAACATAGGAGGAATTAACTAAATCATTTAAATGACTATTTTTCTGCTGTAGAAAAAATATCCTACATCCTAAATGTAGAATACTCATCATCAATGTTAAAGTTAGATGACAGCACATTTCCTTACTTCTTTAAAGAAAGAAACTGGAAAGATTCTGTATTAATTGGTTAAATCTTTGAGCAAAACACCAAGTAAATTATTCAGGCCCTGAGTAGTGCTACTAGTCATATGTATGTAGTTGTACTATATACAGTAGAAATATAAATTTTTGGGGGGTTTTGAAAATATTTTTATAACAGTCAATAACATAAGTCCAATAGTTTTACACTAGGGTTCATATGTGTCTAAGCAGTACAAACAATCCAGATTGTTTTTGAAATGGAGATTTATTTCCATCACAGAAACTCTCTTGAAAGTCAGCAGAGACAGATGCTGTTTGTGGCTTAGCTTTTGAACAACTGTTGTAATACAGATCAAAAAGGAGATGTTGTGTAAAAACTAAGGCAAGAATCTGCATAACAGCTCATCTTCTTTGGCTACAAAAAAAAAAATAAATTAGTCTTTTGCTAGTGTATCTTAGTATCATCCAAAAAAAGCATTAGCGTTTGCACATACACCTGCTGGGATGCCACTGTAAAGATTCAGCTCCTAAAAACTGGGCAAAAAATCCTTATCTGAACATTTCAAAAAGGTTTGCGTATTAAAAAAAGGCTTTCTTAGATAGTTATTTAAAAAGCAGTGGTACAGTGTTGGTTCATTTATGTTTTGAAAGCAGAGAATATTTTCAATCTTGTATTAGCTATCTCCAACAAGTTAGAAAAGCAACTCTGGGATACCAATACCATGTCCAATACAAATGCAAAGTAAGATTTGCTATACTCCAAAACCACCTTTTTAAAAAAAGAAAAAAAAAAAAAATCCCTGTTCAGACTTATGGCTGTAGGTAGGTGTATTTAGATATAGGTAATTTGATGAAAAAGTTAAATAGTTGAGGCTTTCTTAATTTCCATATGAGTGATAGTACAGGAGTAATTTTGCCTATTTTCAGCCACGTAATCTTAATGCATTAAATATTAAGAAATCAAATCTGTGTAGCAATGTTTATACTATCTGTATATTTCAAACAGATGTACTATTCATTCCCCAGCAAATAACAGCGGAAGAGTCCAAGACTATATTCTTTTACCAACAAGTTGTTTGTGAAATCTGAGTGAAAATGTGCCCCACTGAAGTTGGTGGTATAACTCCCACAGCATTCAAGGAACATATGGTTTCCTCTAAAGAATGCAAAATTAACATTAAAATTACTATCCATAGTAGCTGAAGAATTATTTTAAGTTTTACCACAGCATTTTATTTGTTATCGTCAAATAGACTATGTAGTAAAATGATTAAAACTGTTTTTGTTTCAACCTAAGGCAGCTCTTTGTATTAAAGCAAACAGTCTTATATAAATACCTTTGGTATTTGTTGGATCCTGTTCCTAAACACAATGTTCATATTTCAGCTATAATAAGTAAAGCATCTCAAAGACGTGTGAAGCACTAGTCTTGCAAGTGTCCAGTTTAGTTTCTAGAGTAAAGTGAGATTGGTACAGTCAGCTAAATCCATCATGGAAAGCTGTGTGTGGTGCACAGAATTTAGTGCCATTTGGAATGATTGGCAGCTGCCATCTAGTGTGGACACACACTATACTACCACACGGATATAATTCCAGCTCTCCCTAGAAATCACAGTTTGTTCAGGTCAAGTTGAGAGCACTGGTCACACAAGGCAATGAATGCAACAAAGCAACTGGCTACTAAACTGTTCCATTACTTCTTCCTGACTGTGTCACACACTCCACATAAACCCACGAAATGCAGCACAGCAAAACTTACTCTGAATTAAGGTTATTAAAAAATATAAGCACTGGTTTCTTATCTAAACACTGTACTGTGAAGACTCGTGCCCTAGGGCAGACACCAGACCTGCACTGCTCAGAAGCAGGTGCTGCCCAATGACTTGAAGCCCACACTAAGCACCCAGGCCCAGACTGGGGCAGCGCCAGACCTGTCCTCAGGGTAAATCAGAGCACTCTAAATCATCCTCAGTGTTGAACATTTCACAAGCCAGCTACTGGTTCCAGGAGGCCACTATGACAGCAAGGGAGAGCAGGGACCCAAGAAAGTTCAGGGTGTGGCAGCAGACTCCCAAATGAAATCAAAATTGTTTTACTGGGTCACCGCTACCAAGTCAATCCTCCTGCACCTCCTTCACAAACTGGACGCTCCTTCGCAACTGCGCAGAACAAAGCAGGCTGCTCACGACACAGCATCACAACCAGAGTTTCAGTAGTTTCTACTACTGAAAAAAAAAAAAAAAAAGGCTGAAACTAAGCCATAGCCTCTGTGGACTTGGACACAAATGTTTAATATAAAATTGAGCTGTCCAAAAAAGCTACTCTGTAAAGGAAATGGCTGCAGAAAAGACACTAGTTAATCCCCTTTCAGTGCTCCCCTTAGAAGGTCCTCCTGACTAGAAGCTTGCGTGTCACCACTATCTTAGCACAGAGAGCTAATAAACAAGAAGGAACTGCTTTACGTTATTAGTTGCAAGATATTAATTTTACTGTTATCTTGATCTTAGGTCCTTTCAGTCTTTTGCCAGTTTCTTTCTGTTTGTTGGGTACTGCCATTTTCCCAGGCTGCAAGGTAATAAGGTAACAGGGTAATTTGTTTGTGCAGTGCCTAACACAAAGGCACCATTATCCTTCACCAAACCTCAGGTGCTCCTGTAATGAAAACTCACTACAAAACTGTTTTTAAGGTGGTCAAAAATTCTCACAGCATATTATGACAGTATACCTTATTTAAAACTCACTCATAACTTTGGAGTATTTGAAAGTATTTAGCTTCTGTGGAAAAGAGAATAAAATAAGACAATACAATTCTTTAACTTGCTTGTTTTATGACCTGAAAGATCAATGGAGTATAAGAAAAATCACAACAAGAAAATATTTTTTCTTTTGATTACTTTTTCCCTTTTCCTCCACACACTATCTTCTGATAGTATTTCTTACTGTACTTTTATCTTGTCCCTCTGTGTCTTTACACAGATTTTTTCCTCAGAAAGTCAAGACTTAAAGGAGAATTTCTAGTTGAGCATTAGATAGAAAAAAATCTGAAGGGAGAAAACCAAAAAAGGCCTAGCTCCAAGAGCTCAATTTTGAACCCATAATATTGACTTTTCTACAAAAAATCTGGTATACGCAGTGTTGTAGCTAAACAAATATAATTCCTTCTGCTTCCAGTGCTACATTTACTTACAGGACTGATACGTTTAAAAACACCCAGTGATACTGAGTATTAGAAGCTAAGTTTATGTTCAAACTCTGAATATTCATTCAAAAAATGTTACTGTTTATACCATAGTAAGTATTGATCAGGCAAAGTTAATATAATAGACTAAACAGGTACTCTAAATAAATGAGCTTAAGTGATTTTCATACTAGGAAAAAAGTGCTCTAATTCCAGTTCATATTGAACTGCAGAGGGATACCTCCTTTGAGGAAGACATGACAGCGATGAAAAGAGGTTCAAAATCCCTACAGTGAGAATTATTTGATATCCTCAAAACAAGTTTCTATTTGACTCTTGGTTAAATAGACGTTTGGGGCTTTTAAACATCTTCCAAAGGGCTCTACCAAATGTACATCTTCCAGCATTTGCAGCATTGCATATGTGCTTGAAGTGACATAGAAAAGTTTTTTTTTTTAATATATTTTTAATTTTTTATTAAAAATTTCTAGAAGGCAGCTTTTCCTTTTAGACACCAAGACCTAAGAAAGGCATATAGAGTAAACCTGTCTGCTTTTAGCACAAATGGGTTAAAGACTAATTTGACCTAATTACTGCCTAAAACAATGATTAAAAAAACACCAACAACCTTTTAACATTTTAAAAGGGAAAAATATTTAACATTTTTCTGAAATTCCAAATTCTGGGATTTTTATATTTATGCCTTAAAATTTTGTCTTAAATACAGCTAGTAAAACTACACAATCAAGACTCTTAGGCTGTGCTATCATTTTAAAAGCATTTTTATTCACTGTTAATTTATAATCTGTTTTGGATATATATCTGTGTAGCAGAGGCCAGTACTATTTCCCTGATACAGCAACTTTCATATACATCACATGGTTTTGTGATCTGACATCTTTTGAGAAATGCTATCTAAAACACCTCAATACAAACACCTCAAAAACCCAAAGGCTGAGTCAGGTGAGACAATGTAAATTCAGGTTCAGAGAAACACTATTTACCCCAGCTTTTAGATTTTAATTTGTACATCAAACTGCCATTTTAGTTAAAGGAAGACTACACAGATTATTAAGGAGGGCTTTTAGACATAAAAAGACATCAGGAATATAAAGCAAAACAGTGGTTGGTCTTGTTGATGACTGTGTGGACATCTGTCACAGGTCAAACCACCAGCCAAACCTGTCATGACCAGCAGGGAGCTATGAAGAGGAGTATGGTCTGGTTTCATTTGGCTGAGCAAACATTTTGGGAATAAACAATACAGGAAGAACAGCATGCAACTCAAAGTTGTGTTGAAAAGGAAGGTATCTAGCTGAAAGTCAGGGTTTGTAGCTCTTTGGAATGGAAACCTGGATATTTGATGCTTTTTGGGTTGAGAAAAGGTCTATCTAGCGAGTTCTTCCACTAATGGAATGGAAATCTACAGTAAGCCCACACTATTGTTGACATCTGTCAGGTCTGAAACACAGTTAGTTTTACAGGCCACTGTGCGGTGAGGTTATGCCACATGGGCAAAACCACCTTTGTAATGCACATTCAAGAAATGACAAAAGGTACTCCTCCTGAACTTTTTTGTGTAGTAGTGATTGTTAGGAAATGGACAAGACCACCATCCTCACATTCACCTAAGACTGCAGGAATGCCACTGTCTGAAGGATTAATATATTATTAATATATCAGTTTGGCAAAAAAACAGTCACAAACCAGTACTGGTCCTCAAGTTTCAGTGGGACAGGAGCAAGTTCTTTCATCCTGAAACCATACTAATCTGGTCAGCCTAGAATTTAGCAGCTGTTTGAAGTGGAAGTTTCTTCCTCAATGCTCTTCTAGATGATCTGGCTCTTACACAGTCAGCACCACTGACTGTCAGTATGACAGTCCCTTAGTTCACATAATGCCATGGCCTTGCTCCTACTGGTTGATATTAAAGGCAGTTCTGAAAACTTGAGAGATGGGAAGGGTCATGTCATCCTTACTAGGCGAGTCCAACAAGCACTCACAATTGAAGTCAATGTAATCTTTACGCCTTGATGTTGCCTGACGAGGTGACAGGTTTCACTGCCTTTGACTCAGTGCCAGTACAGTTAGTGCCCAGGCTACTAAAAGAAAGGAAACCTGAATTTGCAATGTTGCTATCCATACGGGTAGTCATGGGACTGTTTCAAATTCTCAGCTGAAAAACCAAAGGAATGGCTCACAGACACAACTGATGCCTTCTGTTGTTGTACTTTCAAAAACATTTTTTCAAGGAATAAACATTGTTTTCATGGACTGTTCCAAAAGAAGCAATTTGAACTCTGTCCTTCACCTAAAATTGAAGGGAAGGAACAGCAAACAAAACATTTCAGAGAGCTATTCCTTCTTAAAGAGGAAGCATGTACACTGCGCCTTGTAACCTAATGGTCTCAGACTACAGCTTTTTAATAGCTTTATATGGACTCAAAATGGCGACTCCTATCCACACATCCCATCACCTCCATTTTTTCTCAACTAGGGGGTATTATGTTCTGACAGAACACAAATGGGATTCAGTAATTTCTTAAAGCTAGCTATTACTGATCTGCTTTGCTAATATGGTGTGCTGTCATATAATGCCTTACATATATTTATAGAAGTAATTGAGTATATGCTAACGTCTAGTTACTTAGGTGACAAGTGCTCAGAACATTCTTTAACAGCATGCTAAATTCTTTATGTTTGTGTCTCAACTGGTTTTTGGTATGAGCCATCCACGTGTTTGAGCTTTCCCACTTAACGCAGTTTTCAGTCTTTTCTGTATTCTTTGACTGTCAGAAAAAGGATAGTCACTGAGCACACACTAGTGACCACACTAAATCAGGAATCAGTTGTTCAGCTCTAAGTGTAATGTGACATCCTCTTTCTAAAATAGCATGAAGATTTTCTTCCATGCACATTTCTGGGCTCTTTTTTGGTCCTCAGCATACTTTAAGAAAAGCCTGCCTGAGGAAACAAACTAAAACCAACAACAGAGAAACTGCCACAGAAACTTACTGGAAGGCATTAAAAATTGAAGAACTTTTCAAAGAGCTCTCAGACTTAATAGTAAAACCTATTAAAATTGTCTATACTGATTTAATTTTTAACAATTCCATTTCAAACAATTCTGCTTTGCTGTTGGTTAGAAATTCAAAGTGAAATTGACATTTTTTCCCTGGTATTAATACCCATATATTTTTCTCCCATCTTGAAAACTTGGGGGGGGTGGGGGGGTGGGAGAAGACAACCACCATGATTTGAAGTGGTATTCATAAGATCCAGATGAATTCACACTGCAGAAGTATGCTCCAAAAACGAAGGAGTCCTCCTACAGAACTGTTTTGGCAGATACTGTTCTGGCAACTGAATCAACAGCCTCTAAGCACAAGAGCCTCGACCATTATTCTTATGCTGTTCATATCACAGTCTCTCAGATAGATGAATCTTAAGATGCTCAGTGTCACACTGGCAACTTCAGTGAGTCTCAGATGCTGCCCAAAAAATCAACACATTAAGCATAACTAAAGCATGCTTATGGGAAGATATTCAACCCTCACCTCTCATCCCCCAAACTATTCTCTACATTTCCTTGTTGGTTTTATATTTCATACAGTTTTAAAGGCATAATGTAGCAGCTCTTGAGTGAAAACAGAAATGTATGAGAATGGAAGTTTACTTTCACAGTGTATTATGGAACACAATATTAATATCTTTACACAAATGAGCAGAAGTTCTAGGTTTCCTATGTGTAATGCCACTACAGTCAGTGGAGTTACACATGTGAAACTGAAAGGTAAGTACTCGCTAAAGACAACATTTACACCCTTGCACTTTTTGAGTCTTTAGTCAACAATAAGAGCTCAGACACAGTGTAACACAATTTTTTTTCTGAAAACTCAGTGATGAACAAATATATTTTGCAATAACATACCTTGAAGTTGCAATTTCCACTTTGGTTCTTGCCATGGCAGCTGCTCGCTGTGCACCCTCTATTGCTCTATCCACCTTTTCTCTAGTTTTTGTGTTTCGTATTGGTATAAGTTGCTTTCTTATTCCACGGACCAAAACGTTATTTTTATATTTTCCCTCTTCTTTGGTGCCATCTGGAAACATGGTACATCCATATCCATGCCTCCTGTTGTTTAGCCATTCTCCTTCATATTTCATGCCATTTGAACGCTCACTAATACCAAACCCACTGCGCTTGTCATTCTTCCATTCACCCATATATGTTTCTGTAGTGGTGGCATCAACATGGTCTTCCATAGGGCAATAATCACAGTCACCGTCTCCAAAACTAATTGTAGAGTTGGCATCACTAGAACTAATTCTGCTCATAGCTGCATCACTCCTGACGGAGCTCCGTTTGCTAGATATCGATGACCTAGATTCAGATTTTCTAAGTTTTATACTACCAAGAAGGGATCCTCTTCTGAACAAGCCTCCTTTTTTCTTAATGCCCATGGCTTCTGGATCACTGTGAAAATTGAGCACAAAACCTCCTCTTGTTCCAGCTGGACTGTCTGAAGTGACGTCATGCAGAACAGTGCCGTTGCTCTGCTCACTTCGAAGAGAAGCTAGAGACGTTCGGAGGGGTGAACGGATCACAGTTGCCATGCCATAGGGTACACTCTGACGTACACCATATCCATGTCGCATCCCTCCTGTCCATTGCCCCTGGTATGTACCTTTTAAAGTAATAAGGAGAAATTAAATTTAGGAAGCTGTAGAAGACCTAGCACTCTTCATCCAGTATGCTACAAGCAATATTATGTGGTCAGCTCTGTCTGGTAAACAAAATGAAGGAAAAAAAAAAATAAAATCACAGTCCATGACACAGCAGATAACTACTTCTGTTACTTGTTTTTCTTAGAAATTATTTTTCTGTTTAACAAATCCTACACTTTCCCAGCCGAAGTATATAATTGCAGCTATAATTGCAAGTATTTTTTGAATGGATCTGCCCAGAGAAAAAAATTCAAGATAAATTTCTAAAGCAGGTCTCTGTCAACATTTTTTTTTTTAAGGTGGAGAGGTCAGCAGAAGCAGAGCCCCATTATATGTAGTAAGCTGAGGAGGGAGAAAGGGATGTAGGGGAGAGAGGGAGCAGGACACTCATGGCTCTTGCCTCCAGCTGCTCACAGAAAGAGCAAGTAGGAGCAGTAAACGTCCCATTATCCTGGGTTTAAGGTGACTACAGATCACTCCTTGTCATGACATATTTGACAGTCCACTAAATTGTCTGATCTTCAGATGGGCCTTGTATCCACTGTTATAAGCCTCTAGTGTAAAATTAAATATTTTAAAGTTTTTGCATGCACTTGAATGGAAGAATGAAACCTCGGATTATTTTAGTCTTTATGAACTCTTGATATCAATACTCTTTGGTATCCCCAGTATTGTAAACATGGCACTGCATTCTGCATTACATTGTGGCAAAAACATGAATCCTTTAGTACTTTTTTTGCTTTTCATTTGTTCTACAGTATGTAAGACAAGGCAGTAATTAACAGAATATTGCACACCATTCTATCATAAACACATTTCATTGTTGCAATCATAACTGGGTTTGCTTTTTTTTTAAAAAAACTGCAATCTAAGGAAGAGCAACAAGGTATTTGATATGAGAAGTCATAGACATCTATGCAAAGCTGTATCTAAGCCACAAATCAGTATTATCAGATTATTACTGCAGATAATTTATTTCGTGTATTCTCAAAAGGCATTTGCTTTTTGACCAGATACATACTCCAGTGTCTGGTCTCTGAGAGCCATTTGTACCAGATATTCCAAAGGAAGGTACCAGGAACCCCACAACTGGCAAATATAAGATAATTTGCTTTTTAAGTTAATTTCACCCTAATTCCCACTGAACTGCTTTAAGCGCCTCAAAATTAACTCTCTCGCCCACCTAGCGCTGCTTCTTTTTTTTTTTTTTAAAAAAAAAGATATTTTGAGTCTAAATATTCTTACAGAGGGATGAATAAGCAATCTTTAAAATACCTTTCTTCGATTTTTATCTGCTTTAATTGGAGCACCTATTAAAAACTATTCTTCAGAGAACTAAATATCAAATGTCAAATTCAGTGATTGACTAAATTTCTGTGAAAATATTTGTGAAACACCTGCAGTTTCAGATGTAGCTTACAGATTCATTTGCTCTGAGATTTGATCTCCTCTGTGTAAGCATACTATTTTGGTCGCATACGTGTCAATTATCTATCAATTACTGCTTTACTGTATTACCTCTTCTGCTAAGTTATATTTCAATGTTTACATGCAATTAAATTTGCCAAGTGTGCTTTCTTTATTATAAAATACTAGATAGGTTCCACAACAACTATTCTGCACTGGTAGAAAATTCTACCAAGTGGAAGGTTTTTCTTTTAACAGATGGCTGCTGACACAAACAAACAACTTTCTTAGTTTCTTTCTCATTCTCTGTATCCTGGATACCTACTGCTGCACTGGTTGTAAGGGTGCTGAATCTAGAAACATGATTATTTTAAAAAACTCAGCATATGGAGAAGAACAAATAGAAACATGAGCACAAAGCACTGGCATGACGTATTCCGTAAATACTGCAAAAATACAAACACATTGTATTTTTTTTCTTTATTAAACAGACATTTCCCAGGAATATATTAATATTTTATGAGCATAAATAACTACATTTTGTCCATAATTATATCTGGGATCCCCCTAGTATCATAATGATATGCTAGAGCTAAGAATCTGGCTACATATACTTACTACTACATACAATAATCTGTCTAACATTCTGCACCAGTTAATCTCATTTAAAAATAATAAATCTAATTCTAATTTTGATTATACCACAATATTACATCACAGCAGCAACTCATAATTATGCTGTTTGAGTGTCAGACTCAAAGCAGAATCAATCTTTTTTAGTATGGAATATTATAAAAGTACACAAGGTCAGCCTTTTCTCTTACCAAGATTTTGGTTTAATTAATAAACATGGAAACCTCAAAAATACTTAACTCATTAGGACTTGTGTTTTTCACTGCTCTCTAGAAAGCACTGGAAGTGGTCGCTGTTGCCCATACGGGCACTAAAACAAGGACAATTGATGTGCTGCCTACTCACTTGTCTGATTTTTCTTTCTACTGGGCAAATAAAACCAATGCCAGCTTCTTCTAAAGAGAAAACAGTCAATGAGAAAATGGAAGACTCATACTAAATTGGTCCTTAGAAAGTATCAAAAGATATTTAATTGGAATTTTTTGCAGTCTTGCAGGTAACAACTATCTCTTCTATCATTACAAATCCATTAAGGGAAGGGCTTCTGATCTAAGTGCTAGAAAGCAGACTCATTTTCTTTGATTTTTCAACTTACATTTTAAAGGAAAAATATTTTAATGGCAATTGGAGGGCAGTGTCCAGAATGCAGATATAAGAGACTTGTACAGTAATTTGACTGATGATATCAGTCTTAACTGGATCATCTTCTTCAACAAAAGAAATTTTAGAAAACTTCAAATGAAAGATAAGGTATGTTAATATTTCAGTATAATTAAATACTACAGCATATGACATAAGACATGATAAAAAAGCTTTTCCCATATACGAAGATACAAAAGTATGCAGTATTTACCTATCTCTCTATATAGATATAAATATGAATGATGTATCAATAAGCACACCTTATCCTGCCTCACCTTATACTATAGCTAACTGTTCAAAGCAGTTCCTGCAAGGGTCAACTGTTAAAATTTTAATTAAGACTGTAATTACCAAATTAATTTAAAACTGTATTTGTCCATAAAACAGTAACATTGTTCAGCATTAATTTACCAAAAGCTAGGCTTGGTATCTTTTGTAACTGAAGAAGCATTCAGCCACAACTTCTACTGACCATCAGCCTGGTGTTCAATTGGTTCCCTTGAAAAGGCATCCATATTTTGAGCCTGAGAGCTATTAGAAAGTATATTTTTCCTTTTTGTTTTTGTTGGCAACTTGCTGTAAGGTATACTTTCATAACCTGTCTCCTTAGAGTTACATTGTGCCATCCCTCCCAAAAACACTTCAGTATAATTTAGAGCTGTAAATGTCATTGCCTACTTGTGGCTAAAATACTAAACTATGCTGTGTGAAAAAACAGAGGCCAAGGACCTGTTTCACTACTCCACTTGCTATTATCCTTTACTTACATCTTCTGTGGCTTAACAAATTAGTTGTTACATCACGATGTTTGTGTGCTTTTCAGACTCAAGTGTGAGATAAGCACACACCTAGAAAGAAGACTACTTAGAAATCAACAAACATATGTACTAGAGATGACCTTTGCTTAGGATGCATTTGCCACTGACCTCTGTGGAATGATAATGCACAACCTTACAGCACGATGCCTGTTATTGCTATTGTTGGCAGGACTGTAAGGTGCTAACTAATTTACACATACTGAAGTTTCAAATCTGGCCTTAGTACCTCCATAAAAAAATGCTCCGGTAGGCTTGCAGATTCACACAGATTCAACAAAATCTAGGGAGTTTAAAGGAAGCACCAGAGTCTACACTGTTGTAGGGAACAAACTGACAGGCCACTTGAAGGACCAGCATAAGCACATGCAATGAATGGAGGATCATCGTTTAATTCACGATGTTGTCCTCAGAGATTTGACTGAGTGACAATTTCAAGCATTTAAACACAGCATGACATATATTACTTATGTCGTGCAAAGTCTTGTGCGCAGAAACCCTGAGGAACACTGTCAAGGCTTATGTTCCTTTTCCCTCTCTCAACTATATCTCCTAATACCACCAATACATTTTAAAACAACATATTGGGGAAAGAAAAAAAAAAAAAGAAGAAAAAAAATAGCAGCAAAGAGGCCTGGTGTTTAGCGAGTTTGAAAACAAACTGGCAGTTGGCATAGTCTTAACAGTTATTTCCCTATGCTGGTATTCTCAGGTCATAATAAAGGAAGAGCTTTCCTTCAAATATTTCACAGTATGTTAAAGACACATATGTAAATCTGGTTTCCTTGTAAAAACATTTCAGACATTCTTCTGGTGTACAAATACGGGTATTGTTCCCAGAACATGAAAACAAAAACACATCTGCAAACATCTATGACGTACTGCTTTGCTTCATTCAGGAGTACTTTCATGAAAATCAATGGGACCTCACACCCTCTGTTCATATGAACTGCAACACGTAGAAGACTGGGGCCATGGTAACAGATTTCGGTTACTAGGGCTAAAAATCTTGGGAGCGTGAACTGCACACTTCATATACTGTTTTGGACAAAGGATTTCCTCTGGTGTCTAAGTCTCAAAATTTAGAGAATTTACCTCCAAGTATCAATATTATATTGAGATTTTAAAAATTCCACAAGAAACCTAAAGAAAAAAAAAAGATAAAAAGGAACTTTAGTCTGAGAAAATCACTTGTAGAAAATTTATTGGAAAGGCAATTTATCTTCTAGAAAGAAAGAAAGAAGAAAAAAAAAGGCCACCACAAATTCAGCTGTTCTTCAGCTTCTAATTTAATACCCAAAACAAATATAATAAAAATTGAAAAGTCTATTGTGTCGTGAAACTAAAATTCTGATCTCTTTCACATTTTGGTTTTTTGTTTTTTAAATACCCAAACACATACTTTGGCTGACTTTGAGCATCAGAACTTTTCACACCAGGAACCAATTCTAAGACAGCTACAAATATGCATAAACAAGGGGATTAAAAAAGTTCAAGATATAAAAACCACGGTACATTTAATTTTCTGGAGGAAATTAATCTTCCCCAACTCATTACATTTTTTATTTCAGATGGGGAAAATAATAAAAGGACCCCAACTGTAAAGGTGCCTTCTGCTTAATACAAAAATACCTATTCTCTGACATGATTCTTAAAGTTTGACCACAAATCTTTTACTAAGATTCCTTGAAGAAACCAGCAACAGCATCAATCAAGATATCTGATATATGGGTTAGTCCTTTAGTCGCATCATGTGAACACTACCTCTGATTTTGGTATATTCTATTTCTCGCATGTTACCTAAGCAAGTTGCTCATAGCTGAAGCGAGTGGCATTTCTGAAAAAAAACCCAGCAACTCTCTATTCCTAAAACTGAGACCAGTTTTTCCTGTTATGATAGAGCAAACCAAGAGCAACTCCGCAGAAGCTGCAGGTGGCACAACCATCATTTCCACTGATGCCAATGACATTACAGCAGAAAAGAACGAATTAAAGAAGCATCAGGCTTATTTGTCATGCAGAGCATAAAATGACAGAGATACAGTAACTATAACTGACCACATAAGGCCCAGCCCTAAGCGACCTTACCGAACCTTGACACCTCGACTGCTCCTGACTTGAAGAGGAGGGCAGACTGCCCAATCCCCTGCCCGCCTACCGGAGCTCAGCCCTAGGAACATTTGCTTTTCTGCGGTGAAAGGTGCGAGAGGCAGGCCTGTGTAATTTCACAACACGGCTTGTACTTAGAGCAGCGTGTTTAACTGTATACCATATTTTAATAAAATGAGTTACGACGTGAGGGTGGACGTGTTTCATTGATTTTATGGAAGTTGCACACTCACTTCATTACCTTCAGCGTCCTGTTTACAAGCCGAGCGTACCGAGTGTATAAAGCTGCCCTGCTAGCAAAGTAACCCGGCACAAGGGCTCGCTTATTAAGTTCTTGCCTTTCGCCACAAAACAGTGCCAAGGGAGGGAGGCGGCGAGCTCGCCTGCTCTCTCTCTCTCCCCGAGACAAGCGCGGCCGGCCCCGGCTATCGTTATCGCGGGCGGGGAGCCCGGCAGCCGCCTCAGCAGGGAGAAAGGCACGCTGTCTGCAGGCGGTCGTAAC
The DNA here is from genome assembly GCF_003259725.1 of Athene cunicularia. Taxonomy (NCBI): domain Eukaryota; kingdom Metazoa; phylum Chordata; class Aves; order Strigiformes; family Strigidae; genus Athene; species Athene cunicularia. The sequence continues at coordinate 119,959,074 of NW_020799095.1, forward strand.
GGGGATTTCTACCAGCTGTCCGGGAGAAAGCGACGAGCGCGGCCCGCGGTCCGCCGCGGACGTTCCCGCTGGCCCTGCCCGGGGCCT
>NW_020799095.1:119959210-119978544 GCF_003259725.1 Athene cunicularia
GGCCGTGGCTCAGCGCTGCCCCTGCCCCGTGTTCCCGGACGGGCGGCGGCGGCTGCACCTGCCAGCACGTGCAACAAGTAGGCGGAAAGAGAGCGCTTCCAAGTGGCTCCTGCCGATGTTTTAGTTTCTGTTTTCGCTTTCTCTGAGCTTTAAGACCAGTTTTAATCTCGAGTTGCTGCTGCAGGGCACGCCCGAGTTGTGTTTTGTTCCTTTTCCAAACCGTGGTCGGAGCCCACCTCCCCGGAGGGGCAAAGCAGCAGTCCCGCGGGTGGGGAAACGGGGGGGCGCCAGGCAGGTGAGTGGTGTCAGGGCCCGTCAAGGACAGCGGTGCTGGGAGCTCGGTAAGGAGCCTTTCACTGGGCCTTCGGCCCCATGGCCGTGGGGTGACTGAATGGCTCTAAATCCTGCCAAGTACTCCTTTGCCAGATATTTGATAATCAGATAAAAATATAAGGGCAAATGACAGGAGAAACACGGAGGCATAGGAATAGCAGAGAGAATAGCGGAGAAGGGATTGAAAGCTGTAGTCATAGGGCATCTTAGCTTTTTGTTCTTAACGCAGTTGTGGACCAGGACTGGCAGAAATTCTCAAAGAAAATGTTCCTCTTCAATGGGGATTTTGTAAAGAGCATAAATCATACTTACTAATCGTGAGGAGTGGTACTATCTGGATACAGCTGATTTGGAAAAGTGGGGAAATAGCAGTGGCTATATTGATAGCAGTGAGTAGAAGCAGAAACTTAATTGCAAATGAAAGATTTGAACACAAACCATGAGAAGCTGAAACAGTTAAGCTTCAGAAATTCATAGCAAATTCACCCTAGTTATAAGCAGTTTTGACTTAAACCTAAATGAAAGTAAAATATTGCCTATACTAAACATACCCATTTAATTTGCATAAATTTTCATGTTTTGTGCTTCACAGGCCATTGATCTATGTACATTTTTATGCCATGTTCACACAGGTCAGTGCCAAAATATCTGTTCTTTCCAGAAGAGAGTTGAGTGCCATAACTGATACATGGCCCTGTTGTCTCCTCTCTTATCAGAGGAAATGTGCTCTATAAAGCCTTGTTTCTGTTCCAGTAAGGGGGTTTGGGATTTTCTAGTTCTGCCTGAGCACGCGTAGGTAGAAGACTCTGCATGTGTTTGGACACATGCATCCAAAGAGAAGAAGACAAGATCAAAGACTTGTGCCTTGTCCATGAAGAGACGGGGAAGCTTTTGATGACCCTTGGTGTTCTGGGAATTTTGTTCCATAGTTTTGGAGTGTAGAAAATCAGACAAGAGTGTTGTTTGTGTAGCACAGACATTATGCAGTCTTTCATGATTCTTGGGACAAGGCTGTATAGTGCATGGAAGTTAAGGACTTGAGACCTTCACTGCCATATGAGCTTTTGTGAAAAGCCATTACCAAGAATGGAGAAGTCAGAAAAAGGTCCAGTAGGTGGGACTGCTGAAGAAGATGCGGTTCAGTATCCTCTGAGCATTTCTTGAGCCAATCAGGTTTTATGCCCTACACATCTTGAATTTCTTAAGATGGGAAACAATAGTGATGATGGCACATGTGCTTTGAGCAGTTTGCTATTTTCACTCTCGTCAGTGTCTCTCTTCTGTTTTATTTTGTCTGACACAAGATAAAGCCCTGTTGTGTTTTAACAGAATTTCAGAAGAGTGAAATGGTTTATATGGGTGTGGGGAACTGCCAGTTGGAAGTCAGCATGCCTATAGCTGATATTGGTATACAATTCAACTAGTAATTGGGGCCCCTGCTTATAATTGCGTGTTATTCTATGAGCAGGTTTTTATGCAGTACATGAGTTATTGTGGTTGAACTGGAGATGCTGAGCATTGGTTTTATCTGTTGTGGGGCTAGTATTGCCTTACATGGTGTTTCCAGGTGCTCTCTGCACAACAGAGGTGTAAGACCAGTATTGCCTTACGTGACACTTCTGTGCCCCGTGCACACCAGGGACAGGGCTGGCACGGAGGGGAGCAGAGGTGGGGTGGGGTGACTGATTAGCGAGTCCAGACAGTGCTTCTGTGACTCAGCAATGGAAGAGGTGGGTCTGATGAGGGACCGTGGGATTCTGCTGCCTGACGGCCTGGCTGATAACCCTGGTTGTGCAAGTCCTTGCCTGCCCTGAGTATTACGCTTGGCTCAGTATTGGTGAATTACTGGATTTGCTGTCATTTCCACCCAAGTAATTGTACTACTGAGTAACTGGATTTGCCGTAGAAATGACCTGCATAATTGCACTACTGACGTATATGTGTTACTGTACTGTTACCTGGAGATATCACTTTAGGGACTTTATCCCTAATGCTGTTGATCTGGTGTCCATTATTGTATCCCAAACCTGTAACTAATTGGGGCTGCCTAAAGTGCTTACATCTGTACACTAGAAGATGTTGTACCATTGCATTAATGCACTAATCTGCCCGTTAGTCCTTTGTTTTGTCCCTCTGATTTAAATTTTACACATTTTAATATTAGCCCTGATGAACCAACAAGATTGGATGGGCCAGATGAAAATTTTAGGAAGAAATCACATAAATTCTCTTCTGTTACTACAAGTAAGTTACTACAAGGCTTTTTGTTTTTTTAGTGACCTGCAAATGATGTTAAAATGAATGGCAATTTTGCATGTGGTTTATATTTCCAGGTGTATTCATTTAAATGAAGTAATCAATTTAAATGAAGTTGACGCTTGATGACAAGATGAATTCATCACTGCCAGCCTTCTTTTATTATGTTTTCAGCAGGGGATAAATTTTGATAGATGTGAGGGTATAAGTGCTTTGCAGAGAACTCTTAGCATCACTCAGCCAGGTCTTGATGATGTAAGAAGTCACAAGTTTTTTTTTTTTTTTTTTTTTCTTCTGCCAGATGTTGCATTGACGAGCCTCAACTTCAGTTCATGCCACTTTGTGTTTCCTTCTGATCAAGGTGTAGGTAATGATCATACGCAATGTGTAGCATGTATGTGTTAAGTACCTTAGATCCACAGATTTTGTTTCCTTGGACACTTCTGCCCAGTATCAAGTTAAAAGTTCTAAAGTTCCACAGGTGCAGGAAGTAAGCAGTTATAGGTAGATGAATAGTTTACTTGTTTTGTCCAAAATAAATGTAATTACTTCCACTATTTTTAAAATCTGCCTTACAAGAGGTCTCTTCTGAAGTGTAATACTCAGAAAGTATAAGGTCCAGATGCAGTTTGTTTATCATTTACAAAAAGGTGTGATTTTTGATGTGTAATAAAGTTTACCTTGAGTAGTTCTGTTGCTGTGTAAGTCATCACAGCACTAGGTCTGATGATGCTGTATGTATGCAAAACATGAGTGCCTAATGACACTGTATGTATGCATAAACTGTGCTGCAGTGTTATATTTTAAAAGGTGCTTAGTGCAGGGATGGTAAATGCAGCAGGTGAAGATATTAAACTCCAGAGATTTAATATTAACTAGATACAAAACTGCTGAGTTTAAACTATTAGGCTATAGATATCTGATGTATGAATGAAAATTAGGCACATTTATTCTTACCCTTAAAAGCCTGATTCAGCAGGGAATTACTTTAAGTACTTTAGTAATCCCATTTATTTCAGCGGGACTACACATGAGCTTTAAATTAAACATCTGCAAGATATCTGTGCTCAAATAAAGCAAAGCTCCGAAGAATGTTCTCAAGTGCTTTGCAGAACAGAGGCAGGATGCTTAACTGATGAGCTCCATGAGCTGCACACATTGTATTGGATGAGTTCGCACACAGGATTGCTGTGTGGGAGGCAGAAACAGAGGAGTAAAGGTAATGCGAAAGCCACAGCATAGAAATTTCAAAGGCAAGTAGGTCTTTCCTGGCTCCATATGAACAGCCATAACTTTTATGCTAATTTTTATACCTTGAGTCTAAATTAACATTTATAAACATCAGTCTGTATCACTTTAACATAAATTATGTTGTCTGACTTCTAGAACAGGAACATACCACTTTTTCTTACTATACTGTAAATTCACATAAGTTACTGTGAATGCTGGAACAGTAATTGTACAGGATTTTTTGAAAAAAAAAATTGCTATAGTATTTGAGATACATTGTGTTATCAAACTACTTTCCTAGCTGCATTGGTGTCAGTTCTACCTTGCACTTGAAGATGGGACCTAGCCGGTAAGACAGCATATTTAATTCCAGAGATGTTATGCTTACTCAGTGAATACAGTTATTATTTTCTTTGCAAAAATGCTGATAAAGCTTATAAAAAAAATACAGATTCTTTTCTAACTTGAAAACAAGATGAGTATGTTCTGTACCAGGACGTCTATTTTCAGCGTTGTTCTCAGCAACTGAATTAGATTTTAAATAAAAATGAAGGGGTTTTTTTTTGTTTTTTTTTTTAAAGAAAATAAATCATTTATGGTGATCTTCTTTATTTTTTAAGTGATTTAACAGCAACAGAACTGTCCATACAAGTAAGATACAGTGTGTTGGAATTATATATTTTTTAAAAATGTATAAAGATATTTGGTTATCTTATAATGATGGTATGCAATAGTTTTATGGTTATAAGTACCTATGAATTACGGAAAAATAGGAAATATTGTTTCTGGGTCTTGTCAACATGTAGTGTTTTTGTTGTGGATTTTTTTTTTGTTTGGTTTTGTTGTTTTTTTTTTTAATATGTTTGCAGAGAAAACATGAGTGAATCACTATACCTTAATCCACTTAAAAAATATTAACTCCAAATGTGCTCACTTTTATATTTCTTGATTTCAGGAGAAGTGTAACATCATAATGATTATCCTAAACTACCACCCACATCATATAGGTGGAGAAGATGTACAAAATCAGATTTATCCCTAGAAAGTTTTTCCTAAATTGTGATCTTAATCCTGAAACTGCTGCAGTTCAAGTTCTACTTCCTCTGGGAAGATGGAAGTGGTTTATTTCTTTTCTCTTTGCAGCAAATTCATAAGTGAAGATGGCTCATCATGTCTTGCTTTAGCCCTTTTCTTTAGCCTAAGCAGGCTATATCTTTTCATTATTTCCTCCTAGAGTTTGTGATTGTCACTGTTGCTGTTGTCTGGACTTTCTCCAATTATGTTAGGTATTTTTAAAAAGTCTGATTCTGAAAACGAAACACATTATTTGGCTAATATTGTGCAATATTAAAGTAGCATAATTCCGTGTGACTCCAAGATGATTCTATTCTTTTATACTGGTGCCAGGAATAAATGGTGTGATGATTCCTTCCCCTCCCCCCTGCCCCCCCCCCCCAAAAAAAAAAACCCAAAACAACAAAACAAACAAACCCAACCAACAAACAAACCAACAAGTTGATGTGTAAAAACTCCACTTCGATGTGTGATTTGCTGTTGTCTTAATCCTTTCCCACAGAATATTGTGTAGCTAGTTGTTGCTTCCCACTTCGTATTAGTGAAGTTGAGTTTCACTCAGCAGGTATTCCCTTGCACACTTTTTCTTCCCCTTAAGATTACTTCTCTGGGTTAAGTTCATTTTGAATTTTAATCTCGTATTGCAGTTCCTGTCCTAGTTTCTAACAGTTTGCACATTTACACATGCAATAACAAAACTCTTCCAAGATCAAAGTTGTTAATGAATGTACTGAATGTTAAAGGATTTGGTACAGATTTAAGATTTGATACATCCTTCAGGCTTGGGACGTAATGATTAATAATCAGTAACTGTAAATAGTGTGTACTCTCTTACCACAATTTTGCCTAGATCACCTTTACCTAACATCAGCAGCTTTGCTGAAGTCAAAATACGTAATATCTCTTTCAGTGAAGGCTGAAAAGTGTATAAGGTACTGGTTTATTTCAGTGGTGCATCTGACAGTTTTCCCTCCCAACTGAGCAGCAGCACAGCCCTTCCCTTCACTCTCCTCCTCCTCCTATGGGGCTGTCTCATTTCCTTTTCTGTTTCTTCCTAACCAGGTCTCAGTCTGTGATTTGGCCTTTCTGATTTTGCCCCTACATACTTGCACTCTTCCCTAATATTCTTCCTTTAGTAATTTGACCTACTTTCTACTTGAGTATACTTCCTTCTAGTGTTTCAGGATCATTGAAGAGCTCTAGATTTAGTCAAGTTTGTCTTGTGATACTCATCTTATTTTCCAATCACATTGAGGTAGTTTGTGTTTATGTTCTTCACATTATTTCTTTAAGGAAACAGATTTCTCTTTTTTGAGTTTATAATAAAATAAATCCTAACAGAGTGCAAAACAAAGTTTGTGGTTTTTACAAGGCAGTCTTGGCCAACACTGGCTTGAGATATTCTTGTGCCCCTAGCCGTCCATGCTGCCAGCACAACTGTTTCTTCAGTGAGCTGTGATTTTGATCAGGGATCCAGTCCAGTTTAAAAATAATCCAGCAAAAAGCTTTATTTTTATTTTGCTCTTGAAGCTGAATCATTTGCTCTGTTTGCAGAGCATCTATACAAACAATGCAATTGAAAAGCATCCAGAAAAGTTGGCAGCTTTACAGTTTACCTCATTTGTTTTAATTCCATTGTCTTTTTCATAGGAATTACAAATAGTATTTTCCCATAATCTTTCAACCAAGTTGCCTGCAGTCTTGCATTTTCAGTCAGTTTATCCCCTGTTGGTTAAAACAAAAAGTATTCTAGATTTATTGCTGAGTAAAAAAACTTTTCCTTGTAACATGGTGCTGTAATTGCCCTGTAGTACCTTCCCAGCAGGTCCCTCTCTTGTTGAAGTCCCCCATCTTCACCATGTTCTGTGCTTTGAAGAACTAGCAGCAGTACCCAAAGCTCTCAAGTCCTGCACGTACTGTTGTGCAGATTTTCCAGGTGCATGAGGAAGTCCAAGACCTGATGGAGCTTTTCTTACTGTTTGGAGGGTTTGTATTAGCTCTCACATCAGGTAAGAACTGGGATTGTTTCATGTTTTTTAGTGATGTGCAAAGCATCTCTCCCTCCTGCCTGGATATGCATTTTGTTGCCTGACTTTGTTCTAATTTGTAGAAATGTCATACTTTCGAGATCTTAATTCCTCTGGTAATTTTCATGTAAATTAAAGGAGTTAAATAATTTTCCTACATGTTGCTTTAATACTGTAGGGGAAAAAAAGTTCAGTAGCCTTACTCACTGCTCACTGAGCTGCCATTTTTCTAAATACCTCTATTGAGAGCCATGTACATCTTCCCAGAGATCTAAGCCTTTTGCCATGCTTTAGGCCACCTACTCATTGAAAATCCTCCTTCATTAGTTAGCAATTTCATCACCAGTGATTACAGACCTCCACAGAGGTTTTGGTAAAAGAGAATTTCTTCATCAGACAGGCGGTTCCTGCTCTGCAGTTTTCAGCTCCTGCAGCACGACTCTGGTGGAGACCAGAGTTCTGTGGGTTATACCAGGCCATGTCTGCAACAGTGAGTGCACCTCGAGAAGGCACCCATCCCAACTTCTGTAGGGACTGCACCTCTCCAGCTGCTCCCAGGGCCTTACAGTTCTGTATGATCTGCCTTGATTTTATCTGGCAGATTTTATCAGACATAGGGATGAGGTCTGTCTGCATTCATACCTAATTCTTTCTTAACATAGGGTCTTTCTTGTGAATTTCTTTCAATTTTCTTCTTACAAAAATTGAAGTGCCTCTTTCTTTCTTTCTTTCTTTCTTTCTTTCTTTCTTTCTTTCTTTCTTTCTTTCTGAGGGATAAGTTAATGTTAAAGTAGCAATTAGATATTTCTAATTTTAAAAGACATGTTGATGGCAACAGCTACTAGCACTCACTCTGGGTGCTGGAGGAGAACAAAACAGTTGTTGCATTTCACCAATGAACTAGTGTTGGTGCTGCTTATACCTTGGATAGTTGATTATCTTAATGTAAAAATCTGTTCTGAGTGAATCCATTTGTGAAATGGATTGAAAGTCATTGTCCTTCTAAATACCAAGTTTGTACCTAGAACTCATAGTTTTTGTTTTTGTTTTGGTTTTGTTTTGGTTTTTTTTTTTTCAGATGATGATGGAGAAAACAAGGCTAATACTACCAGAGGTTCAAAAGCTGAGCTTTTTGCTCTTTGATGATGAATCTAATGTGGATATTTTTATGCAGCATGTAGCCTCTTTTGAGATTTGTTTTTTATTAACAAAGTCCTCAATAAAGGAACTGCGCTTTAGAGGATGCTACCAAGGGGCTAAGCAGGCTGCGCTGCAGAGGCCTTTAATAGAAAGACATTCACTCAATCTGCTTAAACTTTGGTGAGGATAATACGGCTTACTCTAACTGATTTTTGATAAAACAGTAAAAGACAAACAGATGCTTATTATGCCTTAGCTGATAAATGCATCCTATTGCTAGGTTTCTTGTGTTTATTGAGGAATATTTGCTCTGGGAGAAAAAATTGTTCTCACTGCAGCTAACATGAAAATTAAACATCTAAACATAGCCTGATGTTTAATTTTACATGAAAAAAAAATATAGCAAGGGTTAGTGCATCTTAATCAGCTTAACCAATGAATTAAACCCCCCAGCTGATAGGAGATTTCATTTATTCTTGACTTGCTTCTATTCTCTTGGCTTTTTTGAATGCAGTAACATAGTATCATGATGGTTTTGTATGATGAAGAAACCTGTTCACCATGTGGATTACAATATGAACCTATTTTTCATCCTGAAAACTGGCCTTCTTAGCAAAGACACTTAATACAATATTGCATAATAGTTTTCTATTTATCTACTGAAGTTTCAGCTTAAAGATTAGATTCTGCTGTTTAGAAGACATAACTACCAAAGCAGAATTTTGGATGGTGCTCTGTATTCTGCAGGTGCAGTACAGTTTTTATTCTCCCTTTTGGTGAAGTCACATGAATTCATGTTTGCAGCTCTGCATGCAAATACATTTTATATATATCTGTGCTTCTGGCAAGTATGAGACAGACATTGGACAAATTAGTATTTGCGTTATTTTTTTTTCTAAAGCCAAACTGTATGATTTGGGAAGGTTCTGAGCCTTTTTATTTTCCAGTAGAAAACACCTCATGCTAGGTGTAGTCTAAATCAGATTTCCTAATGTTTAAGCATCATCCTTCCATAACTGCAGTTGTTACAGTAAAAAAAAATCTTTTTATGTAAAAGTTTATAATCTTGTTGCAATAGGTTCTTTATGAAAAAGTAGACATTTTTTGAGTTTTTGTAACCAAAGTATAGTGCATATTCAGCATGTAACATGAAATTTAAGCTGTTTCATGCATAATATAAAAATAACCCTTTTCTGATGATGTCTGCTCTAACCATGAAATGTGTATCTTCCCAATAATACAGTGTGTTTGAAAAACAATTATATGGTGTTCTATTATGCATCATGTCTGAATGCATAACAAATGTATTTGATTTATAGAAGAATCATAGAACAATTAGCTTTCTGTGCTCTGAGCACACATTGCTATCCCATAGTCAGTTTTCCATCCACTAATACCCCCCCAACTCCTCCTCAGGGATGCTCTCAATCCACTCATTCCCCAGCCTGTCTTTGTGCATGGGTTTGCCTTGACCTATGTGCAGGACCTTGCACTTGGCCTTGTTGAATTTCATGAGGTTTGCATGGTCCGACCTCTCAAGCCTGTCAAGGTCCCTCTGTATGGAATCCCTTCTCTCTAGTGTACTGACCACATCACACAGATTGGTGTCGTTGGCAAACTTGCCAAGGGTGCACTCAATCCCACTGTCTGTGTCACCAACAAAGACGTTAAACATCACTGGCCCCAACAGTGACCCTTTAGGAACACCACTCGTCACTGCCTTCCACTTGGGTGTCAAGCTGTTGACTGCAGCTATTTGAATGTGAACATCCAGCCAAGTCCTTATTCACCAAGTGGTCCGTGCAACAAATCCATGTCTCTTCAATGTAGAGACAAGGATGTCATGTGGGACAGTGTCAAAAGCTTTGCACAACTCCAGGTAGATGATATCAATTGCTCCTCCTTTACTCACAAACACTGTAACCCCATTGTAGAAGGCCACCAAATTTGTCAGGCATGATTTGCCCTTATTGAAGCCATGTTGGCTGTCACCAATCACCTCTTTATTTTCCATGTTCACTATCATGGTTTCCAGGAGGATTCACTTCATGATCTTGCTGGGCACAGAGGTGAGACTGACTGGCCTGTAGTTTCCTGGGTCTTCCTTTTTTCCCTTTTCAAAAATGGGAGTTTTGCTTCTCCTTTCCTAGTCAGCAGGAACTTTGCCTGATTGCCACAAGTTCTCAATGTGATGGATAGTGGCTTTGCTGCTTCATCTGCCAGTTCCTTCAGGACCTGCTGATGCAACTCATCAACTATATTCAGCTAGGCATGTAAATCTTTCACTTGCAGGTATGCCTAAAACCAGATGTGCTATGAAATCTGTGGTAGAGATCATCTTAGTTCATGTATTAGTTTATTAATTTTATTAATTTTAAAATTTGACAATGTCATTAACCTGCATGATATTTCAGTATGTTAGGTAAAAAGTTTATTTCAGTTGGCTTGAGAACTAAAATTAATTTTGAAATTCACTTGTTTCATATGACAACATTGCAAAATTTAGTTAATTCACCCATTGTTAAATAAGTGGTATTTTTGCTCATGGTGAGGTTCTGTCATTAAAACAAAAAATGTGATAGAGCAGGAGGACTGCAGTTCTGTCACATGGCATGGTAAAGTTAGAAGTAGGGGGTTGCAGGTTTTTTTTCATGTATAAAGGGATATGGTTTTGGTTTTGTGTAAGTTTGAGACTGTAGTTTTTGTCTAATGAAACTTTTAATAAGATTTGTTTTTTAACAGCCAGTTGCTCAGTATATTTGGAAAATTGAGTCCAATGAAATATTTAAGAAATGTCAGCCATTTTTGAAAATTCATGATATCAGGATTTTTCCTATGAAAAAGTTCAGTATCCAGAAGTGAATAAATTGGGCCCTGTGCAACTTTGTGATTCTCGAGTTTTAGTGCTGAAAATTTATTTGTATAGGTTTTAAGAGAAGAAAAAAAAATGATCGTTTCTGTGCCATATGGTGTCAGTGGCATGTTTCTAGTTTTTTGTGGTTTTTTAAATTTAATTTAAATATATTAATATTGGTAAAATGATACCATTTGAAGTGTGAAAAGTGTGTGTGTAATTTTAATACTAAATTTTGTTGGTTTTTTTTTTCCTCCTCTCTGTTACAAAGTGTAGTGCGGATCTTGTGCTAGGTTGAGTTTAATCAGTCACTGGGAGTGCTTGGCTCATTCTGCTGTCTACTGAGTTTTGGCTTGTATACCTACACTACTTGCCTGATTTTGGAAGAGGTGATCCAGTGTGCATGGTTGCTTCAAGAAATGCAGTATTTTCCCCCTCTGTTTTTGCAGTTTTTGGGAAACACAGCTGCTGTTCACATTTGGAAGTCGTGTGCAGAGCTGGAGCTACTGTGTTACCACCAACCTGAGTTAAGATTTAATTTATGGTGACAAATAGGCTTGTGCCTCCATACAAATTTGAATTGTTTTATATAATAATACTTTATCTTCTTACGGTTCATTTTTAAAAAAAAAAATGTAACCCAAGTGTCTAATCTACCTAGACTACAAAATGTTTAACATGATTATTGAAATAAGCATATGTGTGTGTACTGATGAAGTTGTTAAAATGGAAATCTTCAATATGCAAGTAAGCTTGCTACTAGTAAATTTTATTTTATTTCATCCTGTCATGCTTGGAGTGAGTGTTGAAAGACAAATGGACAAGCGTTGCTCAGCCAGAGGGGAGAAGCACGTCATACAGCCCCCAGAATAGCATCGGCAGTAAATATGGTCATGCTGTTCTTCCCCAAGATAGACCCAGAGCACATTCGTAGCACCCACCAGGTCTGCTGGTTACCAGACATACAGGGCCTTTGATGAAACATTTACAAATGCAGCTGCAGTTTGGAGGGATCTTCTGCCAGCAGTGAAGAAGCTGACATCAAGAAAATTGGAGGAAACAGGATCACAAGCCAGGGAGTTCAAACAAAGCACAATTTAGGGGGAATACAAACTTAATCACAGTATTAAAACACTGCTCCAAGATATGAACTTGTTAGACTCCCTTTTCCATGTTAACTTACATTTTCCAGTGACTCAGAACCACTAAAGTGTGAAGCTTTTGTAGAGGAGGAAAGATGGACTGAAAAATAGCTCTTTGTTCAACTGTCTTAAATCATACAGTGTCAAAACAGGAATTAGAATGTATTATAAAGTGAAGTTAGAGGCTGAGGTTAAAGTTTTTTCCAGTTATTTCTCACTTTGTGCAATATATTGAAATAAACTAAGATAGCCCTGAAGGAAGTAAGATAGCCCTGCTAGATAGGCAATGTCCTATCTAGCATGTTAGAGGGAAAATTCTAATTATGCACAGTCAAGAAAAACCCTGTTAATGTCTTCATCTTGAAAGATAGATTATCCTCTCTGGGCCAAAATGATATTCACAATTCCTTGTCCCAGAGCTCTGTTCATGCTGACTCTTCTATTAATAATAGCTTTTGTATCATTTTAATGTTTGTATTTTGCTCTGAGGACTGTAACACACAAGTCAAATTCTACATTTGTGTTCTGGCCACTGGACTTGATAGGACATTACAGGATTTAAGACAAGGCATTGTGTCTTCCTCCACCCCCCCGCCAGTTTATGTATCTCTGTAAAATTTGAAAAGCTCGCTTCAGCTTCTGCAGCTTCTCTCTTCTGGCTTTGCCTCCACAGCCGGTGCATTAGCTGGGGTGTTAGTGGAAAGGGTTTGTTATTTCAGACACATACCATCCATCGCCTGCTGCACTCGCTTCTCCCCTGCACTTGCACAGGGCACGGTGACAACTTCATACTTTCATTTGTATCAGTTACACACACAGGATTTAAATTCATCCCTTTCTCTGTATAGCCTTTTTATTTTTTTGGGTCAGATAACCCAGTAAATGCTAAAAAGCAAGTATTCCTGCCTTCAGCTGGCAGTAATATACAACATTTATTTTTCTTAAGAAAATCTCATTGAGCTAAACGTGACGAGGGAAGTGTGTTTTCAGAGCAGTAGCTCTGGTATTTGTTCTCTATTCGTGAGTGACGTTATGCAGTTGAGAAAAAAATTATACCAGCATGTTTTACTTAGTGCCAAAAGAACATAGACAGCGATTCAGTGCCCAGATCTATTGCTGCCCAAAACTGTATCTTGTCCTATTTATACTTTCACAAATGAGGGTCTTGCTTACAAGAGGAGTTAGGTGAATATTGTGTTTGTGTGCTATTTGATAATGAATTTGTCCATCTGGCTTACATTCTGCTGTTGAAAATTTAAGGTTTTAAGTGGCATAGATAGTTTGTAACAATGAAGTCAAAGAATCTCAGTTACTTAAATTAATATTACTTGTGTTGGAGTTAACTTCACCGGAAATACCTGGAAATCACCAAATACCTTTGTCTACAAAGCAAGTGAGTTGACCATTTCTTGCTCTTGAGTACACCTGAAACACAAATACTGGTTACTAAACTCTTAAACTACGTTTAAGGTTACTGAAGTCTTACACTATGTTTAAGAAATGACTCATCTACAGACTGAAAGAATAATATAAATGAAAGTGGAATCATTTTGGTTCAGGACTCAAGTTTGGAGTTTACTGATTGGTATCAACTAACAGTCCAATTCTTTTGTGCTTTTTCATCAACACTTGCCAAGGGGCTGAAAAAGAGCAGTTATCAATCAAATGTGGAGTAGCAGTTTCATCAGAGAAAACAGAAGAAGAAATTTAAATCTGTCTAAAGGCCTAACAAAATAGTACCCTGATGTCTGACCGGGGAGAGTGGAAGTTGTGTAATGGGAAGGCTGAGACATGCTTTGTCAAGTGCAGAAATGAGAGGTGGTACTGGAAGTCATGCACATGGAGGGCCCTCCACTGGGAAATAGTAGGAATAAAAATTCTAGTTTGATAATATGAATATGAATGGAACTTAACAAAAATTTCTTATTTGAAAATTCAGTAAATATAAGAAGTTGATAGATCATAACTGACCATTACAGTTTCCTTTGTGTTTCTGCCATACTATAATATGAGAAAACCCCGCAATACTGGCACATAATTTACCTGATTTAGATTGGAAAATAAGAATGTTACTCAGGAAGAGAAAATACTGTGCGCATGCTTATGTCCCTCACCTCTCCACAAGCAGTCATGAGCCAGGTCACCCAGCCAGCCCTGATGACTTTCCTTTGGTGGCGTGGAGCCCACGGATGGCACAGGGCAGAACAGTCTTCATCCCTGTTGCGGTGCTGGCGCAGGGTGCTCTGGAACAGCGAGTGACCTAAGCTTTTGAAAGTACTTTTTTGTAGTTCCATCTAACATGGATGTCTGACTATGTCATGAAGTGAGATTTCAAGGAGGTTAATTGAAATATTTTGGCTGATACTGTTTGGTTTTTAGTCCAGGCTTGCACAATGGTAATAAACAGACAGCAAGAATTGAGGCCGAAGAAATAAAAATTTCTTAAGTTAAATGAGAACTGTGTTTTTATGTTGTCTTAATGAATAATGTTTTTAAAAGTAATAGCTCTTCCTCAGTGGTAGCTATTTTTTTACTTGTCAGTGAAAATCTTTGGAAGTACCAGATAACCCTTTAAAGTATTTAAAAACTATTTTTGTGAGAAGTTGGCTGAAAAAGACCAAATGTTTAGCTTAAACTCATTTACAAATTAACTTATAAAAGTTTTTGCGACATTTTCAATAAAAAGTGTAACGTAAGATTTTCAGAATTTTTTTTTAAATGGTTAAACTTTGGGCTCATTTCAGGGATGGAAAGAATCTGATTTCTATAATTTTTTCAGAAAAGATATTTTTAAATTATTTTCCAGTCAAAAAAACTATTTCAAAGCATTCTTTTGAAGAGAATTCAAAGGACATTTTACAAAATAGTATTTAACCCCTTAGATTTCCTTAAGACTTTCTGTGCTTGGTTGTCATCCTAGTTACTGGATTTTTATATTTTGCAGTATGATTGTAATAGAATTTGAAGAGGCCTAAGACCTGATACATGACCCACTGAAGTCAGTACAAATCACCCACTAATTCTGGTGGACTGTTTCAGCATCTAAATAATTTATTTTGCTAGCTCAAAGTTGCACACTTGGTTTTTGGCCACAGACAATAGCTGGAAGATACTATGTTTTACATTCATTGTTAGTGCTGTGGTAATATGTGAATTTTAATCTTCAGCCAAACCCGAATGTGCTGGACGGTGCTGTGCAAACAGGTAACATGATGGCAGTCTTTGCTCAACAAAATGTCATCACTGTTAGATTAAAACCAGTACAGAAATCATCACCTGGATATTGTGCACAGAGGTGTAGAGCCCAGGAGAACTTTTTAATAGAATTTTTACTCCTGTGAGTTACACATCTAAGTTAATGTGAGGGAAGATAAGCATGTTAAGTGATGATACAGAATTGTTCCTAATAGCTCAGCAATGATCAGGTTCCTTAGACAGCATATTACACATATTCACAGAGACAACAAACATGGGCAAGTACATAAAAACATGTTTTAGATCTTTTTAATTTGGCTGATACATTAGATTTTGTAATTTTAAGGTGTTGTTTGTATGAAAGCTTAGGGAGTGATAGACTGAATAAAGCTGTAATGATAATACCTAGATTTTAAGGTTTATAGCTATGAAATTGTCCTTTGTGCACCTCATGTAAATATATTCAATGCATTTCTATGCTTGATTACAAAGCCTGATATTTCAGGAATATTTATTTAAATCATCAAAACTATTGAAGTTTTTATAGCATTAGAACAATTATAACAATTTTTGTTTTATCTCAAGAACTAGAAATGTATGCAATCACTACTATTTTGAAATAGACACTACAAAACTACTAAGAATAATTTTATGTAGAAAAATTATTAAGCAATATTTATGAAGTATTGACATATGAAACTCCTGCATAGAACAGGTTGGACTATGGTATTTAGGGAAAATTTTGGCAGTTTTGTGGTGAAATCCCTGAAGAACACCTAGTATGATATAAGTAACTTTGAAAGTGACTAAATAAGTTCTATTAATAGGTGGATTTTGTTGGATGTAAAATGGTAACTCAGTAGTTATATTTCTTGAGAATATGCATCAGCTATCTAGAATTACTTAGGTTGGCATCCCTCCATGGTTTTATACACAGATAAATTAGGGCATAGATAGTCTCAGCTGTAGATGTAGATACAGTCAAGATGTATCTTTGCTCTTGCTGTTTCTGAAGCATTGCATATCTAATTCATCAGTCGTATTAAAGACAGTCCCTGTGTTGATATTAAATCTCACCTGTGTATCTGAATTCAATGCTGTGGGTTTTTTTGACTCATGTCATTCATTGCAAGTAGTGCACTGTCTGCAACTGGAATTTAGCCAATAGCTACTGATGTCAGAATGTCCAGAATAGAACCTGTCTTGCTTTCTCAATCAGTAATAACTCCTGCACCACTCTCAGGCTAGTTCTGCACTTGGAACTGAACCAGTGCATCTGTTAATGATGCATACAAACAATTCAGCTAATTTTCAGCTATGACGACTCTGGCTGCATAGAAAAAAGCAAAAGATTAATTTCCCCAAACTTGGTTTTCAATATGAACAAAGAACTGATCTGCTAAGAAAGAAATTGTCATTTTTTACTTGCAGCAATAAGTCATATGACACATAAATGTTTCCTGACAACATCATGGAGTGGTGAAGGAAACAAACCAGTCAGAATAGTGATTTCCAGATCTTTGACTGAATTTATACATCAGTTTATTAAGTTGATTTGCTGCTGCTTATCTATTAGTAATACCTGTAAATGTTATTTTCTTTCCATGATGTAAAAATACACACATTAAAAAAACACTGGCTTGTAGAGGGAAGTGTGTGTATATATATATATATATATATTTGTAAACATGCACAGGATGCTAAAAAAGGTCCAAGAGGCCTTGTAGATAAACAGAGCAAGAATATCAGTATGCTAAGAAAAGTGGTTTATCAGACAGTGCTAGGAGTCTGCTTGCAATGGCAACATGTCACCATGCTGATCAGATTTGCAGTTGTGTGGCTTTGTGCCTTGCACTGTTTTTGTATTCATGACATCTAGACATTATAAAGTACCTTTACGGAGACTAATTTCAGTTTTGTAAAGCTTCATGTAAATGCATTTGGACCAAGGTTTTCCAGGATGCAGTTTGCTTTTTCTGGCCCTTTTGCTTGCTTTTCTTCATGTATGAGAAGGTAGAGGGGCTCGGGAGCAAACAGAGGTGGCTTGGTAAATGCTCGTCCTGAAGAAAAAAGGCATCAGCCCCTTGTTTTCCAGCATCTCTGGAGGGAGAAGGTACTTTGCATCGTATTTCTGGAAAAGGGGGGCCTCGTGTGGTCAGCCGGGAGAACAGCTGCCCGTCGGGCTGGGGGGAGCTCCCGTTTCAGCGGAGCTGCTGTTAGGACAGCCAGGCCGGTAAACATGGCCATGCTGGTGGTGTTTCATAGCAATACTGATGACTAGATTAAAGGATGAAGAAACACCCGAGTATGATTGCAGCTGATCTGTTATTGAACAGGTCTGAAGTAGGAAATACGGTTCTCACTGATCCTTTTTTTCCTTATTGTGTTAGAAGATTTCATTGCTTTTCTTAGGCATCTAAAACAAGTAACAAATGTAACTCAAGCTCAAAAGTCCACGTTTGATATTAAATTAATTAGTTGAACAAGAGAATGGAAATGGAGCTGTGGTCTGTCAGGTAACTGACCAAATGACAACATTTTGATTCAAGTGCAAAATTAAGAAAAAAATCCCCCAAATCTGAAAGAGTGTCTAGTACATGTAAGTTTAAGAAAATAATGTATGAGGTATCCAACGCTCAGTTCTTTACCTTTAGAGGTTGTAATATCTAGCTGTGAGGAACTGCACAACAAACCAGGTAGAGGCCTCTGAGAATTCCTGTGTATCAGCCATGCGTAGGTTAAAGCCCTAGTGCACGAGAGGGTAGTCCAACACTCTTACCTTAGATACATATCTTGGAGAGAAATTAGTCCAGTTGTAATGTATTTATCTCATTCCCCTGACTGCATTCTTATTCTCCGTTCTAAGCACGTTCTCCAACTTCTTGAAGAATTACAATTAAATTCCCCAAAACATAGGATTTACCATCAGTAACATGCTGACTGCTGTCAGCTGGGATTTGTGAGAAGCCTCTCATTGTGCCAGCCCTTCTGAAGAGAATTACTTCTGTTTGTGACTTTAGCTGGGAGTAGTCTCTGGGGAAGGCACAGGTCTGCCCTTGTGTCCACACACATGAACAGTGCGGGGCTGCAAGCTGGCTCCTTGTTTGTTACTGTTTGATTTATAGCATTTGTCCATTATCTTTTTCAGTGACTTAAATCCCTTCCCTTGCTTAACATTAGTCAAAATTTCCCTTAAAAGCAAATGTACTTGTGATTGGGATGTAGCTCTCAACATACTAGGTTCAGGTCATCAGGATACTAATGGTGGGATTCATCTGCTACACAGAAATTGCATGTGGGAGTGGGTTATCAGGTTCACCTCAAGTAGTAGCCTTTATTGTACATTGAGCAGGCAGGGTGAAGACAACAGTATTCTGGACTCTGTAATCTCACCATGGTTTTTTAGTTTGCTTATCTCTCTGATGCAGCAGATAGTGTCTAATGCTGTACTATCAGCAATTGCATCTTCTAAACTATCTCCAGGGTGAGATGCAGAGGAAGCATTCTCTGATGATGGAAGCTAGTGTTTATTATCAAATGCTTTTCAGGACCTTACCACAGGGAAGAAAAAACCCTGCAACACTGTTCAGTTTTCTAATTTTGTCTAGAGAAAACTAAATGAGAAGTGTTGCCTCGAGATTAAAAGAACACATGTGGGGGCAAAAGAAGTGTGTATTATTTTAAAGCTTTATTTTTTCTTTCTATAACTGAAGTGCAACAGAATATTTATACCCATAGGGTCCAATTCAGGTTGTCTTCTGGTAATATTTATTCTTTTTTTCCAAGAGCGTGATGCCAATGTCCCTGAAATTCATAGTGGAAGTGCTTGTTCAAACGGAAAAAAAAACACGGAAAAACCAGAGGGAATCCTGCCATGTGACCTTTTTACCTGCGCATCCATCTTCTGCGCCTCCCTAGGGGATGCTGTAGATGGCCTTGCAGGCGGTTTGCCTGTAGGAAGGGCCGTCCTCTGGGCACTGCGGGGGCAGGAAGAAGGGGGCGTCCGCCGCTCCCCGCCGCCGGGCATGGCGCCGCTGGTGCTGTACCACTGGACGCAGTCCTTCTCCTCGCAGAAGGTGAGGG
>NW_020799095.1:119978594-120119081 GCF_003259725.1 Athene cunicularia
CCGGGCGGGGAGCCGGGCCCGGGCCGGGGCGGCAGAGCGGAGAGCGGTGCCCGGAGAGTGCGTCCCCTGGGGTGACCCGGCGGTGCCGTTGCAGGTGCGCCTGGCGATAGCCGAAAAAGCCCTGAAGTGCGAAGAGCACGATGTAAACCTGCCGCTGAGCGAGCACAACGAACCGTGGTTCATGCGCTTAAATTCCTCTGGAGAAGTGCCCGTCCTGATCCACGGGGAAAACATCATTTGTGAGGCAACGCAGATTATCGACTACCTTGAAGCAACGTTTGTAGACGGTAATCCCACAGGCATTTTGGTGTGAAATCCTTGCCCCCGCACCCACAGCAGTGGTGGGGTCAGCTCCGTGTCACACCACGCATTGGTTTGTTCAGGACCCGAAAATGTTTTAAAGTCTCACAAGTAAATGGGCTCCCCTAATAGTTGGTGGTATGGAGTAAAATCACGTTCTTTTAAAATGAATTTAAGGCCTTCCAGCATCTTTACAAGCAGCTGTAAGTGAAAACCTACCTCTGCCTCCTTACCCCCTCAGGAAAGGCAGAGAAGTCAGTAATGGCAGCACCGCGCTGAGCTAACCCTGAGGTGAGGCTGCCGAGACATCGGACGGAGCGTTCCACTGATGCTGTGTGGGTCGGTCAGGTCCTGCTACCCTGCAGGAAAAAGAGATGCTTAATTCCAGAATAATCATGGGTGGAAAAGTGAAGTAAAGTGAGTAAATTGGTTTTGGAGCCAAAATGGAGTGAAGAGTTTAAAAAGTAGGAGGAGGAAACTCAGAAGTGATCATGTGCAGGCTTTTGAATTTATTTGTATTGCTGAAAACCAGACGGCCTCAATTTTTGATGGAAATGCAGTGTTGTACTTTTTTAGGTGTGAAGAGGCAGCATTTTGTGTTTTAGGGGTTTAGCACAGTGACTTCTAAGGAATGAAGAAAACTTAATTGTCGAGTGAACATAATATGTATTTAATGCTGGCGTTTTCACCAAATGAGGAGTTAGGGCCCAGGTGGATTGAGGGCAGAATAGAACTCAGTGGTGTGCCAGAATACTTCTGATCATGCTTTGAGTAAGATTCCAATACTGTAACTTTTACGCATTGCAGCCGTAGTAATGTTTCAGCCGTAGCAATTTAGTGGAACATCAGTTGTGCCCTGCTGTGAGAGGGCTGAAGAGTTATCTGCCATTGTTGCCCAAGTACAAAATAGATGCTGAATCCAGTTTTTGGATTCGAAGGCCTCTTAAATACATGTTTATCTGGGTTGCTGCATAATAATTGGAATTATTCAAATGTTTTAAAATGAAGTATGTGTATATATGTTTCTCTGAGCTGTGATAACACTGTTGAGTTATGGTGGAGAACCGGTGGAGCTTTCTTAACTGTGGCTGTGTTATCTGTGCTGGTTAGACATAACCAAAGTAACTTTGGAAATACTTCTTTTTGTCAATTATATGGTTCTACTTTTCTTAACTTTAACTTTTATTGCAGAGGAAGTACCAAGATTAATGCCAGAAGAAGGGAGCATGTATTATCCAAGGGTACAACACTATAGAGAGCTTTTAGACTCCTTGCCTATGGATGCCTACACGCACGGCTGCATCCTGCACCCTGAGTTAACAGTGGACTCCATGATTCCAGCCTATGCTACCAGCAGAATTCGTAGTATGTACTGGTATAGCTCTGAATGCCTGTCAGTTGATAGGATGATGCATTACATTCACCTCGTGTCTTCAGTGCACCTTAAGCAGAATATATTGAGCACAGATATCCAATTTTAGATGCAGTCCTTGATAATTTGTGCATATACTTTTTATTGTGTAGTCTGTTATGATTTGAAAACAGGAAAGAGGAAATGTAATTTTTGAGGTGACTGTGGAATTAATTTTCCTAATGATTGAAAATGTGCTTTTTGTGCATAACAGAAAATGGCAGCTGTGACAGCTGTATTTTATCTTCTGATTTGCTGTTTATGCTTATAAAGCAATTTCTAGGGAACAGCTCTATTACTGCTCACACCAAACCACTACACTGAAGGAAACCCTTTTTTTTTTTTTTGTGATTGTAAACTTGTAATAAGTTTACCTATTAAATAAAAGCAATTGCTTTCCTCTCAAAGTGCAACAAATGCAGATGAGCCTCAATGAAACAGAGTCCATTAATATAAAGAGAATCATCAGGCCTTTTTTGTCTGAGGACTGGTGTCAGCTTGGTACTGGGGTTAGGAAGAAAAAAAAACAGTGTAAAGAAGTGAGTACCCTGGGTTCATCATACCAATGGTAATTGTTAATGCACAATTTAAATCCAAATCCTGGGTGCAAATGATGCAACAGTATAGAATCAGGATAAAGGATGAACTGGTGGTCTGATAGAATGAATGGTAAAATGTCCTTTGACTTCCTTAGGATTGGTATTCTACCTGATAGACTTTTGTATACGTGCCAATTTCCTATGAAAAAAAATGTTAAGGGCAGAGGAAATAACTGTAGATTATGGTGCCCGATACCCTTTATAACAAAGAACCTCCTGAAATGAACTCCTGTTTCAAATCCAGTAGTTTGCAGAAATAAGTTTAAACAACATTCAGTGATACTCAGAAAAATCCTTGGGAAACAATCTTTCAGTTCATAGCTCTTTTTTTTTTTTCTCTTTTCTCCCTGGTATGCCAGACCAGGACAGCAGATTCAGTTCACTTTGGTATCGGATAGGGAGATGAATATTTAATTCTTTATTCTTGTTTTTTTTCACTGTATGCATGTTCAAGGACTCCAGTGTTACTTTCAGCCACAGAACAGCACTGGCAGTCCCTGTTCAGCTGGTCATGACCACAGTCTGTCTATCCAGAATTGCTTGCAAATTTACAGCCCTTACAGCCAAGAAACATGGCCTGTATCTTTCATTTCAGTTTATATTTTACATTGGTCTCTGTTAAAACATCAGTTGGTTGCTTAGGCCCAGTTTATTAACTAGTCCAGACTATTGTGTATCTGTGCCACCTTTTTTCTTGATTTATGTCTCTTCTAGTCTTTGTATCATGGCAAACTTTAATTAATGCTTTTATTTTTCCTTCTAAGTATTATGAAAGAACTAAATAGTTCTAGGGCAAGGATCACATCCCAAGAACACAGCTGGATGATGATTCTCTGTTTACAGTTATGTTCTGAGATCTCAGAATTTTTTTTTCTTTTTGTCAATGTCAGTGCTTTATATCATGTTGATTTTTTAGTATGGTATTTTGGAATGCTCTATAGAAGAAAGTCAAATACTGTGACAATATTATTACCAAATTCATAACATCATAAAAGATGATACTGTGTTATTTTGAGTTTTGTTTCCAAGAAACTCTGTTATCATCCTCCTTAAAATTTTTGGCAAGTAGGTTCTCTTATTAGCCACACCATTACATTGTCAGAAGTGAAGTCAGGCAGTTAGTTTTTCTTAGAGTTGCATGTTATCCTTTCTTGTCCAATGATCAATGGTTATTTAAAATAAATTTGTTATAAAAAGTATCTAGAGATTTAGAATGAGTAATTTCAGCAAGTATAATTAGCATTTTTTTTTACTGAAGTAAGAAATTGTCTATATCATTGTACTTATTTTTTAAAATATCAGTGTACTTTGTTATAGCAGTATTTTTTGGTTTTGTTTTCCCCAAATGTGGATGCTAACTGTTACTGAACAGTTGTACTTTACTCATAGGCATTACTGATAGTTTTTCTCTTTTTGCATGGTTATAGTCAGTGCTTTTGTTACAGTTCACTTTACAGTGTTGTCTTGCATTCTGCTGACCGTATGTATTCTCCCCCTCTAGCTTCTAGTTGATATAGATTGTTGTCAGTTTACACACATGTTCATATTGGTAGAGCTAAAATTACTGCTTATATAAACTGGAATGTTTTCTTTTTATACTTAAAGCATAGCCTGCTTTCTCGATTTGAGGCAATTTTTTTTTAATAGCTTATGGATGTTCCTAAAAAATTCCTTTGCTTGTTCAAACTTCTCCTGTATGGTTTAATTTTCAGCATTGAAAAGCTGATCTTTTTCAGAGTGCTAGATATAATAAGCCACCAGCCAGTTATATATCATGTTTATGTATACCAAATCAAATTAAGTAATTAATTGCATATATAAGATTTTATTTGTGGGATTATATCATTCAATTTCTTCATATACTATGTTGAAAGATGACTTTCCTAGTCATGTCAGGTTGAAACAAAGAATATATAAAACAGTGAGTTCATTATTCTTTAGCAAGAATTTTTATTAGTTTAATATGTAAGACACAATTGGAACTAATCTTAATTATCAAGTACAAGTGAGAGGTGATTCATGCCCTATAATTATTATTTTGTTTTCAGTTTATTACTAGAAATACTTATTTTTGGAAGATAACATTGTTCACTATCTTTTGATATTCTAGGTCTGTAAGTATGGTATTTTCAAGCAAAATCCCTTTTTAAGGAGAGAAAAGGCTATACACATGTAGTAGAAATCAGTAAAATTATCTTAATTTTTTCACATAATTCCGTAAGTCATGTAATGACTGTTTTTCTAGAACATCCGTATACTCTGTAATGAATATTTCTAAAAGGGATCACAGATTTTGGTGTCACATTTTAGCTAACTCAAAACACCTTGGTACCATATTCAGTGGTATTTAGGCTTTTGTTGTGGAATTATGCACATGACCTGTAGAGAATCTCAGTATGGGCCTATCAGCACTTTCACAGTATGGGAAGTGTGTTCAGAACCCAGGAACTGAAGTAAAAAAAGGTATTTATAGTAGAATTTCATGGATTTAGCACAGTTTGGGGCAGCAAAATAGTTTTATCTGAAGAAGAGAGAAATATTAACAAGAATTCCTATTTCTTGCCTGTCAGATCACCACTTTGTAGAGTTCATTGCAAACTGATAAGCAGAAGGTGTGGTGGGGTGAATTTATGCAGAAGTCAAGTTTTGCAGAACATGATTTTGAATCCTAACTTCATGGTGATGCTTCATTGAAGTACCACTTGCCATTTCTTTGGTGTGTTGATTGCACAATGGGTATGTTTGGGTATCTAATGTAATTCCTTTGGGATTTTTTGCTTCAGGTCAAATAAGTAACACAGAATCAGAGTTGAAGAAACTTGCGGAAGAAAATCCAGACCTTCAAGATGCCTATATAGCAAAACAGAAGCGCCTTAAAGTAAGCAACCTCTTAGTATTCCCCCCCTTTATTATGAGCTTGTTAGTGTCAGATTTTTTCTGTCACGATGTAAACATTTGTTTCACCTGTCATTACCAGTAATGTCATGCAGTGGTTTAACCCTACAAGGCATGAAGCAGTCCCCCAGATCAGCTACACACTTCAAGTGTGTGCTGAAGTGTTGGATTAGTCCCACAGACTTCAAAGGTAAGTACACATCAGTGCTAGTGTTGGGCTGTTGAGCACCCTGCAGGGTGAGGCAAACTTCAATATCTAGCATCTCTAATGTTTTTCTTCTGTTATTTGAATTGTCAGCAGTGTCCAAATGGTATTCAGCTATGTGGAGAAAATAATTGCATTTTATGAACAAGCACTGTGGTATGTCAGTAAAAGTTGCTTTGATAAAAGTATAAACTCTGTACAATGATTAAACACTAACCTGTATCTATATTTAGTCTAAACTGCTGGATCATGATAATATAAAATACCTAAAGAAAATACTGGATGAACTGGAAAAAGTTTTGGATCAGGTTGAGACTGAATTGCAGCGGCGAAATGAGGAAACGCCGGGTAAGGAATTATTCTTGCTAAATGCTGTTGATGCTTATGTTTTGGGAGAATGAGTAAACTTGTTGACAGCACCATTACAGAGCTGGTTTTAATGTATTCTATTTGATAGTTCTGGAATATACTGATCTGACATTGCAGAAGGGATCAGTGTTGTTTTAAATACTGGTTTAGTTTACTGCTGCTGTCAGTGAGTTCTCACTGTCTTATGAGAGTGCTTGATCACATTTTCAGCATAGCGATTATAATTTGCTGCATAATTTTGCAGTATTTTATCCACAAAATAAGAAAAACCTTAACTACACGTTGTTATTCTTGATGTTGTAGTTGTAGGCCTCAGTTCACTATAATGATCATTACCTTAATGTTTAACACAGGTTTATTACAATCTTGTGTAAATACTGTGTTGATATTTGTGATATATGCAGAATTAGCAATCTGGATAAATGCTCTTGATCACTAATTAACCCCTCTCCTCCACCCTCCTGCAGAGCAGTGGTGTTCATCTGCTGTCCAGCCAAATGGAGGTCGAATTTTGTTTAAATGGGATTAGTGTTGTGCATATTCAGTCAGGTCCAGCTCCCAGTGTTGCTAATAGGAATCCTTTCCCTGACTTCACTGGGAGCTGCATGAAGTATCAGTCAAAATCAACTGCATCTGCTCAAATCAGTAATTCTTTGCATTTGACTCTATAAATAGCTGTTGTAATAATTATCGGTTATTATGAAGACAGTAGATTTGAACCAGTGATTGAAAATCTAGGCTAAATTTTCTACTGACTCAACAGCGAAAGAGTCATAGCAAATGTTTTAACTTGCAAAGGATGGTAGGATTTTGTTCAGCAGACTTAAGTCTGTCATCATTTCCAGCATCCCCTTTGCTTTCTCTGCTAAATTGATACAGTGTTGATGAACTTATGAAAACTGCCAGGATCACAGTATTTAGTAAAACATATGGCTATTACCTGCCTCTTGGAATTTTGTCTGACATATTCATGCTTTTGAGGTTTGTGAACCCTCTTTGGGTCCTGGTCAACCAGCTTCTGCTTCTCTTATTACTGCTTAAATCCCGCATTCGCTTATTGCTGCTGCCACTGCAGTCATCTTTCTTTCATACACATTATCTTCTTTGGTCTTCCTTTCCATCATCTTAATTAATGCACTGGATGAATCCCTAGGTATCGTTTCAGCAACATAGGGTACCCTCGTTCCTGTAGAGGCTGTTCTTCCAGACCTGCATAACCAGTTGACATGGACTGGGACCAGTGGTGTGCCAAACTGTTGCTTCCTTCTGGTGGCAGATGAGTTGAAAGGGACATTGCAGATTTTCTCTGTTTCCACAGAGGTGCTGCTAAATGTTCATGCCAATGTTTTTGTGTGCCTCTTGTGTGGGAGGAACTGCAGAAGGTTGCAAATGAGGAGGGAACAGTCCTGTTTGAGATCTAGGCTAGAGTAGAGTACTCATGCTGGCAGCTGTGCTGACTACCAGATTACATATCCTGGGTTTTCTGAAACTTGATGTAGTCAATACTGGTCAGCCCTTCCAGGTGGTGATGGTTCTGAACGTAGAGGTGTGATGCTGCTTGACAGTGTATGCTTTGAGCCATCCCAGGAAGATTCATCTCTTTCCTTTGGCTGGAGAGGGAGCCTGGGGTCTCCATCTGTGCTCCTGATTAATGGTGGGCAGTGTGAATATCCATCACTTCTCAAACTTCTGAGTGTAAAAACCCCATGGTTTGAGGTCTAGGAGGTAGAAAGGAAGGACAGGTAGACAAACTGTCTTCTTGCTGAGCTGGTGTGTTTGCTACAGGTTAGTCATCTGATCTGTTTCTTTTTGACTTGAAAGTCTCCAGCAAATTAGCAGTTCTTGAGTGAATGCCATAGAGCTGATTGACACAGGCAAGAGGATAAATTCTTCGGGCAAGTGGTAGCTTTTCTGTAAAAGCTAAACTGCTTTCCTCCTTTTCACTCCTGTGTAATTTAATCCAGATTTGAGAAATGTAGTTGAGGAAAATGTTTACTGTGGATTTTAATTTATGAATTGGAAATGTTGCTCTTTTTTCCTTAACAAATGTAGGCCAGGCTGCTGAGCCTGAGACTTTACCATATTGTGTGAAGAATGGTCAGGGATTTGTAAAATGTTCATTGATTAAAGTCATATCTTACCTGAGGTGTTGGTGGTGTTCATTAGACAGCATTGTGAAATAGCACTAAACTAAATCTTAGCCCATGGAGGCTTCTATGTGTGCTTGTATTCCATTAGCTCCTAATTCTTTATGTTTTATCTCTGCTTAGAAGATGAAAATCAGCCTTGGCTCTGTGGTGATTTCTTCAGTCTGGCAGATGTATCACTTGCTGTCACATTACATCGCTTGAAGTTTCTGGGATTAGCAAGAAGAAACTGGGGAAACGGAAAGCGGCCCAACTTGGAAGCCTATTATGAGCGTGTTCTGAAGAGAAAAGCATTTTACAAAGTTTTAGGACATGTCAACAATATATTAATCTCTGCTGTTCTGCCAACAGCATTCCGTGTGGCCAAGAAAAGGGCTCCCAGGGTTCTCGGCACCACCCTGCTGGTCAGCATGCTGGCGGGAATGGGTTATCTTGTTTTCACATGTCTTCGGAAGAGGTTTGCCAACGTGATGTTATCAATTAGAACCAGGCAAAATTATTTTTAGACCCGTCCGTCCCTGGTGATGAGTGGAGGGCATCTCTACCCCCCAGGAAAATATCCCCAATAAAATATAAACGTAGAAGAAAGGTTATATCTGTGAATTAGAACATAGTCACACAGTAATCGTCTCCTGCTGTTGTATAATTGGATTGGCAATGCTGAAATATCTGTGGTAAGTATATGTTGGAGGGACAATAGAGGAAAGAAGAGACTTTTTTTTTTTATGTTGAGGACCTATAAAGGATGTGACAGTGCTTTGTTAAAGTGGTTATTGTCTCCTTTACCCAGTAGCTGACCTAATTAAAATGCTTTTATTTAATAGATACGCAGCAATGTGACAGCTTTTCACTGTGGGTGAAATGCATTACTGTGCAGAAACCAGCATTGTTGAAATACTGAAAATAGCACTTTAAATTCTCAGAGTGGGATTGAAGTGGAACATAGGCTCTGTGCCTGTTGTGTACAGGAGTGTCTCTGTGCTGATTAATGTCTACTGATTTGCAGTTGGATCTTTAGGAATGTGTTAAAAAGTAGTCTTGTGGAGCCACTATTGTCACTGTATGTTCATGCAGCAGTACAGGAAGAGACCTGAAACATGTATGAACATCAATGATTTGTGGGCCGCACGAGTGAGATTCTCCACAGGCATCAGTGGTCAACAGATGCTGGACTTCTGCTGAAATACAAAGGGGGGTGAAAAAACTGACACTTGTCTTCTGAAAGCCTTTTGGGTAGCCTTTGGCCCAGCCAGGTATCCAGCTCAACTGTAAGCCCAGGCTGAGTCAAACCAAACTATCTCAGTGTACATTTCCTGCTTTCATTGAGGTGGCTTGATACAGTTGTCTTCATATTAGTGTCACATGTAACCTTTCTCGTTTCCACTCTGAGCACTAGCTATCATTTGCACACTACTTGGCTATGTTAGCAATTGCATGTGCCTCTGAAATGTTTGCCCACAGCAGCCAACTAGCAAATGTATGCACAACAATGTGTTTTGTGAAAGTGATTTAAAATAATTCACTATATTTCAATCTGGTTATATAGCCTAGATTGAAGGTGAAACTGTAATTTAGCAATCTCTTTACTTATTGGTGGTAAGTGAAAAATGTAGGCCAGTTTGAAGACATATGATTTGTACTGCAGATTTTTTGCAGAGCTGCACTTTTGTAGCATGTAGGAAAGGTGTAGGAAAACACTGTGATTACTTCCCACTACTCAGCAGATGCTGAGAGTTTTATTAGATTTGAACTGAGCTCCTGTTTCGATGAGAAATAAGCAGTTACCTGAAAGCAGACTTTGAATCACTTTGCAGCAAGAAAGCAATTGGAAGGGCTGAAAATTCTCATGACAGTTTAGTAAGATTTTTGTATTCTTGATGAATGTCTGAAAGCCTCAGAGTTTTGTTTACAAGTTATAGATAACTACACCAAGCAAAACATAGCTTTAAATGTTTGCCTATCAACCTGTGCTAACAGGCCTAAGTACATTTTAGATCCAGTGCTGGTGGCTGTGGTCTTTCTGCACAATTGCTTTTGAGCACCAAGGAGATCTGCCTTCAAGTTTGCTGGAGAGAACTGAGGCAGTTTCTGTCTGGACAGTCTCACCATCTAGGAGATATCAAAGTGGATGCAACTGTTGAATACTGCTTATAATTTGTGTTAGTTGTCTAGCAAAAGAAGACCTAAATCTCATTGCTCCTTTTCAGAAATAAGAAACATCTTACCTAGGAAGCAATGCTTTTTTTTTTTTTTTTTTATTTGTCAAAAATACAGTTTTACTTAATTCTATTTCATGAGCTGGTTCTCAAGAACTAGTTGAATTAAATGTGCTCTATTTAGAAAGACTTTATTATCTTTAGAGTACGTTTAATCCAACAATACTATTAATGTCCTGGCAACTTTAAATGAGTTTGCAGTTCATCTGCATTTACTTGTAACCAATAAATTCCACTAAGCTAATAAACACAGAATAAGGCCTGCAACTTAATGCTTCTCTGGCATGTATTTCTGTCAGGCCATCTGTAAAATATAATCTGGTCAAGTCATGGTAGAATTCAATATATGATTTAGCTTTCTTTAGAATTAGTTTATATTTTACTTTTTCCTTCCTCTTTTTTTTCCTTTTTTTTTTTTTTTTTTTTTTAATGTGTTAATTCCAGGTAAGACCACTTACATTCCCAGAGATGTGTCCGTTTAGTTCACATTAGTAGCTCAGTGGGCTCTCATACAGGCTAATTATTGATGAAGCAGTTTTACTTTCCCCCCGACCTTGCTTCAGCCTGTGCTCGTCTATGCCAGGAGCTGCCTGTACTGTTGGGAAGGACTGAAGTGACCACCAGATGTCAGTGGTCCTCCAGGGCTGCACTTCGACATGCTTCCGAGATGTGCAGGAAAAGTTTTTACAAACTAGTTTTCACAAACAAAATGTTTGTGATCTAAGCATAGTATGGATGTGAGCATCCTCATCAGACCAGCAGTCTCTCAGGAGCTCTTGAAACAACTGTTTTGGTCTCTGATACCTATCATTTGTGCTTAGGTGTAGTTTCTACACTGGATAAATAAGTGGGCATAGTTGAAATAATATTTCACGTTAATTGCTGTTTAGTAACATTCATTTTAAACTTACCATCTGCAGAAATGAATGGGGATAAAACTTTTACTGCGGAAAAGTTTGGATCCCTATTTTAATTCATGTCTATTAATTCAACTGTTTGATAGCCAATTATTTTCACTACCCTGAAGTACTCTGTGCAACATTGATTTTTGTACAGGTGGCAGCAAAAGGCTTATTCATGATTAAATTCCTCAAAATAGGATGAGATTTAGAAGCACATATGCTGTATATGGCTCTTTGTGCAGGATAGTCTTTGTGTGGTGCTTGTAAAGTTTCTTTTCAGCCTGGCTTATTTTCTTTGCTCTGGTACCTCTGGACACTATTTAGATTGGAAACACAAGCAATCTTCTGGTTTTCATTTACTGTTTGCTCTCATATCACGCATCAGGTATATTTCATATGATACCTTTGTATGTGAGGCCTGCACAATAAACATTGATTCTGAGACCATTTTCTAGACTGGTTTATATCTTCTGTGTCAGTAAAACAAAGCATATTTGAGGATCACACAGTATTGCTGTAAAGAGTCTGATGCTGTTCAAGGAGAGAAGCCTCTGGTATTTCAGTTTAGAAGGTCTTCAGCAGATTATCTTGCATGTATCTGGAAACAGCAGTTACAGTGATAGTTTTCTTTGGTTGTCTGTCTGAGCTGTATATGCATGAGGCTTGACAGAAGCCATTTAATGATGTTAAAAACCCATTTAAAGAAGGAGAGCGAGCAGTTTTTGTGGTTTTGATCAATCCATACCAAAAAAAGCTTCCCTCCTGAGTGCAACTGTTTCTTTTTTTATGTTGTTGAGCTGCAGAAGCTGGGACTCCTTTCTGTAAGATGCATGACAGGCACGTAAGCTGTGTCCACACTGATGATGTTATTAGTGAGACCAAACAGTGTGCCCTTTTTTTTTTTTTTTTTTTTTTTTGTCTTGTACTATAACAGTCTGTATTGGACTTCCTTTTAAGCAGAGGAAGAGAAAACACTTCTTGAGGTTTGCATGTGTTTCCTGTCAGTATTCCTAAAGTCAGCAGAGCTGCTAGGACACTGGTAGAGCTTGAGTTTCAGGAGATCCTGACACCTATGGTCTGTGGACTAACTCTGAGGTGGTACTGATGTTTAGCATTGATCAGAAGTATACACAGAGACCTTGCTGTGAAAAGCTTATGTCTAAACACAAGAGGAGCAAGAGTGAATGGGAAGGTAAGTATGATTCACATAGCCATACATATGCTATTTCTATGTCACATTTTTAATGGTGTTTTTTTAATAAAGGTAATTTTATGAGAACAAGGAGCTCTTAAGTTTGACATGCCCTAATTTATGAGGATTAGAGATATAGCAGGAGACCATAGGTGAAAAGTAGTGGATCTAGCTAACTGGAGCACGCTGTGCTCTGCAGTAAGGCATATGACGTTATTCTTTATGCCTCCTTTCTAAGTTTATCTCTCTGTTTAGCTGATGTTAGACAAAGAGGTGTAAGGCTGTGCTTAGGCAATTTATAAGATGTGCTAAGGAAGTCAAAAGCTTGTATAAAAATCCCAAACAAAATATGTTTTTTTTCCTTCCTCTCTTTAAAAAGAAATTTTTACTTTGGTGCAGAACCAAAACAAAAAGTCAGGCACTCAAATCTCAGGAAATTCCAGAAGCTCAATACTACTAACTTACACAGTACTTCAGTAGCATTTTTATTTCTATTTTTCTTTTTAAGTTACAATCGTGGTGCTTTATTGAATGTGAAGTTAAAAATGTTGCACTGTAAAATAGTTAAGCTGTGGATAAGCTTAGTGTTGTGGGAGGAATCTGTTGGAATTTGCAGAGTTGAAGTCCTAGCTATTT
Organism: Athene cunicularia; assembly: GCF_003259725.1. Classification (NCBI taxonomy): domain Eukaryota; kingdom Metazoa; phylum Chordata; class Aves; order Strigiformes; family Strigidae; genus Athene; species Athene cunicularia. The sequence goes on from NW_020799095.1 coordinate 119,991,467, forward strand.
CCATCTTAGATTTACAGCAGCTTTTATTGTAATTACAGTTTAAAATACTGATAAATAATTATATAAAAGTGTATTGTTTAACCTAATACATAGTAGCATTTATGAGTATTATTCTACTTTATTAATATATCCTAATCTCCATTTTATATATTCTATATAATACCCCTATTTATTCCTTCCATATTTCTTCTGCTAAAAATGGCCAATCGACAATTATGTATATTACTATATTATTTATATTTATAAAATCCAGCTTTAAAGCTAAAATTGTGAAAATTTGGTAGATTTTTTTCAAATGAACACAATGACAATCATCCGTTATTGTTCAAATTCAGTGCTTTACTATGTGCAATTTTCGAGAACCTTTGTAGGACTGAAGATGTTCTTTAAATCCCACTGTGAGGGCAGGTATAGTCCCTGCCAGCATCCTGGAAGGGAGTGAAGAAGAGGTTCTTCATGTGCCTGGCTATGGCTAAAAAAACCAGAGAAACAGCTTCTCTAAAGGAAATTGCTTTTCATCCAGAACTGGGGAGCACATGGAGAGGGAACAAGTCAGACTGTTTGTGGCACTGGCATATTTTTGCATGGGGATGTGTTCCCCTGCAGTGTTTCTACATGAAACATCAGCAGCTGCTGTCTGTCCTTATTTACTTTGATAGCATTATAGTAGTATTTGATAACATCAGTAACATCATGAATGTAGGGACTTGAGAATGTACATTAATGTATTTGGTGCTTCTTGTTAGCTGATCATCCAGATCAGAAGCTGAATGCTACTGTATTTAGACTGGACTAAAAGCTTTAGCTATTGGAGAAACAATTGCCATCCTGAAAATTTCTCATTTAAGGATTGTTTCAGAAAGGTTACCTAACCTCAAGGTGGTGCATGTGTTTCCTTATGCATCAGAAAACAGAGCATTGATGGGGCCAGACCAGGCGTGAGGAGATCACTGTTGCTGTTACCTGCTGCCTGAGGCATTCACCTTACAGAAAGTGAAGTCTTTCTCCCTCAGTTGGTTTTGAAGTTGGTAAAACTCAGAGAGAAAAACTTGCCCCTCTTAGATATGTGCCCTATGCAGTAGGCTGCAGGGTGAGGCTCCCTCTTTATCAGTTCAAAACAGCAGTCTGGAGGAATTGCAGACATTTCCTTTGACAAAAGGTAGTTTGAGCACATGGAGGGCTGAGACTGCCAGTCACCCAACAACTTTATAGAGAGCAGGGCCTGCCACACAGCGTCCTCTGCCAGCTCTGTTTAAAAGCCAGCAGTTAGCAAATGCTGACCCCTTGGGAAGAATATATTTAAATGTGTAATACAGATTTGGTGAAGGGGAGAGAATTTCAGTGGCTGGAGCCCAAATGAACGAGAGAAGAAAGTGTCCAGAGAAGCTCCATCACCGATTCTACTGGTCCTGCTCTGGGTGGCTCTTCTGAGGATGGAGAGAGGCTTTTGGATTGCCACTTCACAGGATGTATTTGTTCTATCTCGCTTCAACTATTAAATTCAAAACAGTGGAGGGAAACGTTATGAAGGAATATCTCTTTGTTGAATGCATGGTGAAGCCAGCTTCCTAATACAGATGTTTAAGTTGGACCACTGTTCAGAAAGGTACTCTGAAAACATATGCTTTAAACTGTGTAATTCCCCCCCGCCACCTTGTCACAAGCCTAAACACCAAACTAGAGGTCTGGATTGCACTCCAGAGCCAGGGCCAGTAAAAGTAGAAGGACCTATTGCTTAGATTTCCAGATCTTTTAATAGAAATAGCTCCAGAGACAAAGATCTCAGAGGAAGTCTGTACCAGATGAGGCCAGATGCAGTTTGTCCAAATCTGATGCCTTAAGAAGTTGTATACCTTTCCATTGTGCTGAATTTTAGACAGCTCTAAAACTCAGAGGTAGAAGCCACTAAAAGTTACAGAGGAAAAAAATTGGCTGAGGTTGCAGTAACGGAGATAGCAAGATTTCAGTTTCTAACAAAGAGCCAGATTCAGATCTGCTATGAGTCATTGTTACAAAAAAATTAGTGGTGCATCTACTTACATTGGATCTGAATTTGATTTTAAAGTCATTATGCCATGAATCATATTTTAAGACTTTGCCTTGAAATGTTTTGTTTTAATCAACCTATTTGTTACAGAGACAATGAAAGCTGCACAATACCTTTTTGAAACAAAGGATATATGCAGAGCTTAAGCTTTTAAAAGCTGTTTAAGCTTTTAATATGGGCAGCACATACTGAATCAAAAATTTTGGAATATGGAGTTATTTCTAGAATAAAGTATTCTTTTAAAACAAGTCCAAGAATGTATGTTTAGGACTGATTCCAGAACAGCATCATAAATTTTTTATTCTTTGGATTTGAAAGAGAACCAAAAAGCTATAGCTGACTTCATTTTTCTGTAGTTAACAGCAAATTGTGACCACAGTACAAGGAAGCTCCAACAAATAGAAAGATAACAGATTTCTCTTTTATGTGTGTGTATATATATATTAAAAAAAAAAAAAAAAAAAAAAAAAAAAAAAAAAAAAAAAAAAAAAGTAAAAACAACTGTGCTTAGTTAATTTTCCTAAGAATATTGTACTGGGTAAGAGTTCTGCCCATTCTTGCATGTTATAAGAAATTCTCAGGATTGTTTTGTGCAAAGGGAAAGATGCAAATATTCCCAAATGGGTGGCAGAACAGCAACATGAGCAACATCAGCTGAGGCTGTGCGTCATCTGTAGCAGCACTTGAAGGTGGAAGTTCAGCAGCAACTGAAAGAAGTTCATTGCAATCCACCAGCCTTGTATGACGTGGGAGGACAAACAAAGCAAGCTTCAAACCCAGCTCAAGTGGCAGTGCTTAAAGACAAAAATCCCTCAAGCTGGTTGCACGGTTAGATGCCCAACAAGCCCTAACATCTCTATCTAATTTGGAATGAGAGGATACCTGAGTGTTTACACAGACTGTATGGTTACTGGCTGTATCGGTTATCAGTCCAGGGAAGCTCAGGTGAAGGCCTACGTATGGAGACTTGAAATCAGGAAAAAGTTTGTATGTTGTGCTTATATTTGTATGGAGAATGGCTTGAAGATGCCATTATGAAGAAAAGTATATTCATATCTTACTTTTAAAGACACAGAAAGAAAAAAGGACGCTCATGATTTTAGAGCCAGTGTTGTAAGTTTATGTTTGAAATTCTCAAGGCAGCCCAAAGACAGCCTCTGCAGAGCAAGGGCAACAGGGACAAGATGCTGATCAGATCAACCATGAAGTTTCCTTCATGCATATTTAAGTAAAGATGGAGGTACTATTATTTAAAGACTGGAGATCTCTCTTCTCCTCAGTCTAACCGTCTTGAAGAAAAACTGGAAACCTTTCGTTAGGTGTTGAAAGTGTGGGAAAAACAAAACAATGAAAAATCTGCAAAACACACATTTCTTTGACACATGGTGCCCAGAAGAAACACAGGACAGGATGGAGATCCAGTGATTTGTGTTTGCTGTGGCACCAAGGAGGAATGAGAAGCGAGGTGGAGGCCACACAGTCTCCTTCTTTCACTTCTCTCAAGGACTGCTTTTCAGTAGTCTGCCACCTTGTGTCTCACCCTTCCTCTTCTCCCACAAAAAACAGACCACGCCTCGCACCAGGGAATGTGCTGTGTCATTATCCAAGAGATAATGGCTTGACCACAGTCCCACCCACTCGCACATATATGCTGTGATAAATACTACTCCAAGTTTGTACCTAACTGGGGAGGACAATAATCTGACACCAAATTGGAGGGACAGATCGACGGGTTTGTGCTCTCTCCCCACCCCCCGAAGGGATACCTCAGCTACGCCAAGTGATTACCCGGGAACTAAGTGTGTGTGATTGCAATCGTTTTGCTTTTTGTGTGTAGTGTTATATAACCAACCTGCAGTTTGTGCATTTATCGCAAGCAATCTTAAAGAATCTATAAATGTTGCATAAAAAAAACCCCATACTATTCGTGAACCTGACTGCTTGTCTTGAATGCAACCAGACCTGCAGCATACAGACTGTGCATCTGGTGTCAGGCCTATAGTCACAGCGCAGTGGGCATGCCTATTAAGAGATAAGTCCAGCCGCTCCTCGCCCCTCTAATCTCTGAGGATCGGCTAGAATGCAAAGGGATTAATCTCTTACCAAATTTATCCTCACCTTAAACGCAACACCTTTCCTTGGTCTTCCAAATTGCAAAAGGTCTTTGGTTCTTAACAGAAGATTATGTTGCATAAAAGAAACACCAAAAGAGCTTTCTCTGGAAGACAGGCAGTAAAAGAGTGGCAAAAGTCTTAGCAAGAATTAGTTCTGAAATGCAGGCTTTAGCTTAACGTTTCACACTGCCATGCTTCAGCATCGCTTTGCTGTGGGAGAGAAAAGGAATGGAGAAGATAGTAATGGAGACTCAGAAAGAAGACCTCAAATGGTTATATTAGCAGGCTGATAACCCAAAGTTTTATGCTCTGTTTGTATTTTGTTTTGTTTTGCTTTGCTTTTTAAATGAAGAATAAATCCACACCTGATAGAGTGCTACACTGCGGTATGTACAATAGTGTTGTGAGGGAGATGCAATCACAGGATGTAGTCTGTTGATGAATGGTAGAAACTTTGCTTACTGTGTGTGAGAGCTTATCTGAACACCTCTTTGTTGAGGATTCAAGGTGCAAGGAAACAAGCATTATTATTACAAGGTTCATTGACTCATTTGATAATGATTCTGTTTAATGAAATACCTTGTATTTCACCCACAGTTTAAAACACTAATTCGATAGCAGTAAGTAATTTCTTTGCTTACCGCCATTAATGATTTATTAGGTCTTAACAAATTTTATGGTTTTGCATGTATTATAATTAATCTCACCACAGGACCTTGCCTCAAAAGTAGTTTTGTTCTGCTACACTGCAGTCTTTCATCTTGCATTTGTTTGTACAGGATGGGTTCTAATCTGGGCTGTTTGCCCTGTAACCTGCAGTTCCCCAGGCTCCTGCTGGCTGTGGGCACTTTGTGTAATGTTGCATCTTGTTGACATTCAACCACAGAATTGGATTTTGGAGCAGGAGGCTGACATTGTCTAATGTTACTGTGTCACAATTATATGTTGTACTTCTATAGTGCTGGGTATTTGGCAGCCCAGAGGTGCTTAACAAAAGTAAATGAGATGATAGATACACTAACACAGTAATAGGGTAATATTACAATAGTGTTACATTAATAACTAGTGTCACAAATAGGAAAACCATACCCAGAATGCTTTCTTATTTTAACAGTTTTACCAGAACTGGTGGAGTTCCAGCTTTGACTATGGGAATAGGGAAATGGGAGGGGGGTTGGCGTCCCTTAAGAAAAGAATAAGGGGCAAAACCTTAGGCAGACTTCTATTTTTTAATGAAATAATTATCTATTTTAGTGTTGCCTATTAAATCAGTGCTGCCACAAATTGTATTTACAGTGCTTTGTGTGAGGATATTTGTCATTGCACATACTGACACTGACTGCCAAAATGGTTTAATTTAAAGGAATTGCTTGCTGAGCTTAAGAAAGCAAGGAATTTATCAAGCTTTATATGCTCTGAAGCAGTGTTCTTGGTAATAGTAGCTGCTTGGCATTAGCTGTAATTGATATGACAGATACTTTTGGTATTTCTTAGCTTTCCATGAGGAAAATACATACATATTTCTGACTTTACCTTTCTTCAACACTCTATGCTCCAATTCCATCACTTATTAATATAACTGAAAGTTTTTTGCAGTAATCTGCAAAGGAGAATGCCAGCTCTCCAGACCTTAAATGACAGAGTTCCATTTAATACTGTGAAAACTTCATCTGTAACACAATCATCTTTTCGTGACTGCCAGTGAGAATATATCAGTTTAATTCTCAGAGGTACTGGGAACTTACAGCTCCCATCTAACTCAGTAAGACCATGGGCAGTTAGGGCCTCTGAAATCAGGCCCACAGTTGATATGCGTGTTATCACATATATTGAGGTTTAAATGGGAGAAACGTAGGCAGGTGATGTTGAGAAAGAGGTCCTTTTCACATGTATAATTCCTTAAATTGATTGCATGTAGTGGGAATATCTGAGAGAGAGTGGTGTGATGGTGATCGATCTGATGGATTGGCAATTTACCCAAAAGCAGAAGTTTCACTTTACAAAAGTTTGTGAAACTTTTATTTCTTTTATAGTTGCACTAACATTTTCTGTGTTTTATCTTTTGACACTCATATTCAAATAATCTAAAAATTAGATGGAGCCTTTGACATAATTCGCTGGGTACCAATTGTAAATTCACTGAGTTTACTCATGGCAGTGGCCTGATGAGGTTTGTTCAGTGAGACTTCTGAAGTATTTTAAAATACTTGGTAATAGTTTTGCAATCTGGCTGCCACTGTTCCAAAAAATCATCAGGTGGAAAGCTCAACAGAAGTGCTTATTTCTGTAGCTTGTACATTAAGACTTCTAATTTCTGTGCAAAGAAATATTGAACACAGAAGAGATTAAAGAAGAAAAAAAAAAAAAAAAAAGCGCTATTTAGCTGTTTGGGAACATGAATTACCTCATTCCGAACTGGAGAAAAGGCCAGTAAGTACCTACATGTATTATTTTTTCAGCTGTGTTAATCTTCTCTGTGCTACATGGGAGACAGCTAGATTTCAGATGAGTGCAAATGGTGGAAATTTCCTTTCTAGCCCAGCTGTGCCAAATGTTTATGGGGTTTACATGCCTACACTTCAGTTTTTGCTGATGAAGTGTAGCCACTGTGCTTCATCGGAAGGAGTTCAGTACAAGTACATGGTTTATGGTCAGCAGTGTTTGGGTAAGACATTTGCATAATTTTCTCAAGTGGCAATGACTCCACACTGTCTGCTCAAGTAGCTTTAAGAAAACACCAGATAGTTTTCCAGATGGTAGTACCTCTGTTTGAATATGAACCTTGATGGCCGTGTTTAAAACAGGGAGTTTTTATACGTGATAAATTATTTTTCCTTTAGTCTCTGGAGTCTGTCTGATATGGTGTATGTAGGAAGGATGAGGACATATGATTTCTGAAAAACTCTTTTCCAGATCTATAACAGAAAGGTGCAATAGAGAATGTTGAATGAATAGTCTCTGATTCATATTTCAGCTAACACTATCTTCTGATAACCTTTGACATAATGCAAGCAAGAGACATTTTAGTCTGAATTGGGCCTATATCCTTAAGCTATTAATTAATACTGGTAGTAATTTGGCTTTATTCATATGCTTTCTTGTATTTTGAGGATACTAGAGAACTTCTAATCTGCCTAGAGAGATCTTAATACATTTTCTTTCTTCTTCCTCATTGCAATAGATGATATCCTTAGCACAGACTATTTAAGAAACTGTCAGGTCTTTTGAACTCCTCTTTTTCCTATGTTAATTTCCAGGGAAAATATACACTATGAAGGTACTAAAATGTGCTTCTTTAAATTCTCCATCTTTGTGTTTTCCTTTCCTCTTTTTCTAAGAAACATGAACCTTCATTTTTATTGTTTAGCCTTACTGAAATTGCTAATTCATGTTCACCATTTAATGATTGGTGGTAACCATGTGTAGGAGAGCAACCTTATTGTTGCTTTACTTCACTCTGGAGTAAAAAATACATCCTAAAAACTTGCCTAAATTTGTTCTGCTTTGAGATGTATCTGAGAAGCCTTCTCTCAGTTTTGTGCCACAGATGATTTGCAAAAAGCCCAGTCTTTCTGGTCTTCTGGATTTAGAGATCTATAAAGAGACTGAGTTTCAGAGCGCTGTTTCCCCTGTTTATCATTACAACAAGAATTTCAACAAGTCTGTTTCCGTTCTTCACCTGAGACATAGTGCAAATTGAACACAATTAATAGCAGGTTTATCATTAACAAGGCACCATTTTATCAAGTACTTTTTGTTGCTTTTCCAGTTTTTTAACTTACATTTCTTGTCTGCCCTGAAACTTCTCTGTTTCCCTCTCCTTTACACAAGTCTTTGAACCAGTGATGTTAAAATATCCATTTCAAGGTCATCCCCAAGTCCTCATTGCAGAGATCAAGGGCTTGAAGACAGAGCCTCCTAGTTCAAACTCAGAACAGTCTTGGCCCTTTTCACCACATGTTGTGCTGCTTTAAATTGTAAACTGCTACCATGGAAAACCCCCATTTCATTCATCATGTAAAACTATGCCTTTTCCTCCTTCAAGATACCTCTTCTATTTGTCAAACTTTTCTATCAGTTTGTGTCTTAAAATAAGTTTGGGGGTTTTTGTCCCCATCATTTATTGCAAAACTAGAGCAGAACCTCCGTTCTTCGATGGTTAAATTTTCTAACCTCAGCTTATTTCCAGCTTTCATAGCTCAGTCATACCTAAGTGTCCTTGTACCAGTAATGTCATTACAACTTAAGCAAGTTTTCTTTCTTCCTGGGATATATACCCATAATGTATCTAATGTGCAATAATGTGCTATTAAAAAAATAGTAGAACAAAATAGTAGAGTAGAACTAAATACTAGAGTAGAACTAAAATACTGGAGTATTTTACAGAAGGAGAAAAGAAAATTTCCACAGGATGCCTTACCTTACCCCATAAAATTTCCCCAAAAGGTAAGTTTATAAGCAAATATCAGTACTTGGAACCCTTACTTTCACAGCGTTTTTCCTAGCTAAAGTGTATTACACTGAAGGAGACAAGTGAGAGCAGTATTCAGTGCAAAGCCAGTATTTTCAGCAACATGGTAATAAAGTTAAAATGCTTGCAAAAAAAACCCCAACACAAACCAAAATAAAACCAACCCACAAAACTCTTAAAAACCCTTTTGGAAAATCAGTTCAGTCCAAATGAATTCTGTTAGTACTGATAAATAAATAGTGATTTCATGACACTGTTTATTTACTCTCATTGAGATTTTATCTTGGAGCAAAGTATGTAAACAAATACACAACTCCAACAGTTTTGGAATTAAATACAGGACTGGTATTAAAATTATAATTCCCTTTGATACAGAGTACAGTCCAGCCAGAAACTTAAATTAAGGTTGAATCACAAGTCATCTGCACTCTATAAACAACCTTGCTGTATGCAAAAATCCAGTCACAAAAGAATATTCCTTGTTCAATACTGTTTTTTGTTAGAAAAGCACATATATTCATCCCACTTATTTGACATTGTTTTAATTACACCAACAATGTGATCATTCAAAAAGGCATTCTTGACCATGAAGAAAACCGTGATGAATTATTAAAATAAAAATTGTCATTTCAGAGTCTACTTGAAAACACTTCCCTCTTGCCAAGAAGTTGACATCATATGACACTGGCAGCTTTGGAGTATTGTACATCAGCCATGACAAAATAGTTTCTGTCCTAGTTTAAGAATTAATAATATGTAATTAATTTCTACATTTCCAGATTATCAAAAAACATTAACAAGTCCTCATAGCAACCTCTCCTGAGGCTGTGGGTCATCAGCTGGGACCACTGAGTAAGCCTGAGCTGCTCAGGGTACTTGGAGCACAGGCTGTGGAGAGTCCCTCCAAAAACACAGGAGGAGCTGCGTGACCATAGTAGAACCAGGAGCACTGGCTCACGAGTCCACCCCAACTCATGTCCTTTTGCTTAAGCCCTCCATTAAGAAAACTGTGATTTTTCTTTTGCTCTTCAATTCAGCCATTTGACAGGGGCTTTGCTGCCCATGAGCATCAGGGTCTGGGCAGCAGGAGGCTGCGAGGATGCTGGGAGCAGGAGGAGGCCCTGGACCACCCTGTGCTGTCCACAGATGGTTCCCAACGGCCATGGCACCAGCATGAGTATCCCTGTGTGCGACAGAACTTTGGGCAGTTGGAGGAGCCCATGGGCCCCTCAGCAAATGCATTTAGGAAACAGGGTTGGATGCTGCTGAGGGTCTGTGGCTGTGGACTACCCAGGCCGGGGCAGGGGCACCCCTGAGGAACTGCCATCAGCACAACAGAGCTCTACAGGAGACGGCCATAGCTGCATTTCTCTCTGGAGAGAGGATTTCTGTTTCCACAGCCGTGCAGGTGCTGTGCCCGATGACTCTGGTGTGCATGTCCCCTGCAGCCAGCACACCAGTTGAGGATCACTCTGTCCCAGTCTCCACTGGCCTGGCGTTGTGTGTGCTGACTGGGGAACTAGCCGTGGCACAAAAGGTTGAGTTGCTTGCTTGGACAGAGAGCACTGTTTAGGTCAGTGGATCAGAAATGCTGCCTTTCAAGCAAACAAAGCAAACCACAATATATTGATGCACATGCCTGTGAGCTTTGCAGTGAAGTTACTGCAGTGGGTTAAAAAATACAGGTCAGACACACAAGAAGAGAGGTGGCTGGCAAGGCTGCCCCACTTTGGTTGTGGTGCCAAGCAGTTCCCTCTTGTCTGTATAGAGAAAAAATTATTTTCCCTAAAAAATACTTTCAGAGTGACAGATCTACACAGCACAGCTTCATCTCTGATGTAGATGAACGATTTCACTGATCCATTCCATGCTTCTGTCTTTAATTTTACTTCTTTATTGTGCTAACTCTTTAAATTTCCATTCTCATTTTCTTCTTTTGCTGCTCTGACAATCAGGCTTTTCTCCAGGTCCCCACCCACCTTTATATAGTTCCTTTTTTTTACTCACCAGCACTTTGATTCACACTGGTTTTCTCTCCTATTTTGTGTAGCTTCTCTCCCTACATTCCCATTTTTTTCACTTTTCACCACAAAATAGTATATATTTATGTATATATGCACATTCTCTGCACCCCCCTTGGTGTTTTCTGGTTATAATTTTTATAGCTATAATTTTGTTTCTCTCTCTTCAACACATCTCTTTCTCTCTTCTTTCCCACTATACTTTATTTGCTTCTTTATTATTTAATCTGTTTGACCCAGCCTCTCCAGGTTTATCTCTAGTTACGCTTTCCATTTCTTTGACATTGATATAATTCTTGAAAATGCTAACTATTCCTTCTAGATGCTGAATAGGCTCCAGATTCAGCTGAGTTCAGTGGATGATGGATGACATTCCCCGTCTCACAGAGAGTGACTCTCTCTATGTTGGTCTCCTGTATCTGTCACTGTGATTTCCACCACACATTTTTCCTTTATTTTTTTGAGTTGTTTGCTACTCACCCTTCTTCATTCTCCCTAGGTCATTTTTTCTCTTCCTCCTCCTCCCCAGCTTCCATTTCTTTCTTCACCTTTACTCTTCTATTGTTTATCCTTCATGAATCTTTGTGGTAATTAATTTAATTTGCCTGAGACTAAGTAGGCCCAATTTAGTTTGATGCCCACCTTGTACAACCTGTGAGGCAATGCAGTCTGTGGTGGGTCCATTCCTTCAATGTAGCTCTGCTAGTTTACCCCAGCTGTACATATCTGGTCCCAGGTATGTATTTCCCCTCCATCAGTTCTGGATTCCTTTGTCTACCCGCACTATACGCTGCACTTGATAGATAAAAGTTTTCAGATTATTTCCTTCCGAATGTGTTGTTGCCATTTATTCTATTGTATGTTTTATCCTTCATAATTTTGCCATTACATTTCATAAATAATATGAGTTTAAGTATACTGATAATAATTAATTTAATAAAATATAAATGCGGTTTATGACAAATTATAATAACAGGTATGTATCATATATAAGAAACACAATGTTATGAGTTATTTTTTATACAAGGTATTAAATACAATGTTGAAGGTTTAATAAAATACAGTCTGTACAACATTACAGAGTAGGTATAAGTATCTTTTTCGATATATGAATGATTTGGAATACCTGACACTGAATTAGATTGCACTTCAAAGCCTATTATGATTAAATATTTCACCTATGGAGATTGTGGAATATTTGTATTTTCACTGTTTCAGAAAAAATTATCATGTCTTTAAGAGTAGAATGTAAGAAAATAGTCTTTGTGTTGGGATTCCTTTGGATACTGTGATTTGATAAGTGTCTTAATTTTATTTCCTTTTTGGTTTCTAGAACTGTAGCCATACATGTAATCCTTCTCTTCAAAAAGGAAACTAATATTTCATTTTAGTGATATATAATTAAATCGTATAACCTACTATTAAAACCCAATTTATGTCTTTATTTCCATTATGCACTATTTATTACTACGTATAGTGCCATTTTCTCTGCATTTCATGCAGAGGTAGGTTGCTGCTGGTTTTCACTAGCTGCGAAAACGTTCATGACAATGCCCAAATCTTCCTTTACTTGAAAGAATTGTTTTGCTTTTGGCATCCTGGGAGCGCAGATTGTATTGCAAGATGATAAGTAGCGTGCCAAAACTTTCCTGCCATTGCACCATTGACTTCTTAGAGAGTAGTTACAGAGGAATGGCTTCTTTGCAACTATCCTAACATTTAACCCAAATGCAACGGTTACTTATAGTTACCCCTGGAGGATCTCTAATGCTTTGAGAATGGAAATGCTGTTGAAAGGGATAAGTAACATATTAAAACTTCTTTATCATTGAACTCTGAATCATACTAGTTTTGCTGTCTGACAGCTAAAAAGTAGAAAAAGTCTGAAAGTGAAACATGTCAAATGGATTCTGTCTCAGTCCTGTAGGTTCAGAGACCTATAGTAGCTATGTGGTAAATATGATCTGTTGTAGAGGTGGAGCATGAGGGAAGCCTACAGCACTTTTTGTTTATTTATGTACAATACACAGCAAAGATCTGGCTTCTGAAATTCTGGTGGATATAAAGTAGTTATTGTGATCTATTGCTTCCTCTTGAGAGGGTTATAAATTTTGAAGTGGGGTATGTAAATTGAAACTTAAAAGTTACCTGAGAATATTTGCAGTCTGTATGCAATACTCTACTATGAAGAAGGAAAGAGAGGTGTGTAGGTAGTTGTTTAATTTTTGCACTAAAAAAATCCAGTTAAGAAAATCCAACCAAAAATAGTCACATGTATTTGAAAGTTAATTCAGAGTTTATAAAAGGTTCTGCCATGACAGTAACAAGGACTGAAGTCTTTGACTTGACCTCAGCAGTTTACAGCAGGAATAGAAAAAATTTTATTCTTTGTTCAGGAACAAGTTTCCTCCTATTCTAAATGTCAAAACACAGTCCTTCTATTTTCCTGCAGCTGAACTACTAATTCTGAAAACTGGTATATAGGCAATCCCTTGAGATTAATTCTTCTACCAATCAGAGAGCTGCCAAATTGTATGATCTTCCATGCACCTCATGGATACGAAACGCACATGGGAAGGAAAAGGTAAGGCAAAGAGGTTAAGAAAAGACACAACACCTCCCCATAGAATCTGGAGATAAAAGTTTTTTTATCCCCTGTGATTTTTTAGTCTTACTCTTCAAATCCTTCTGCTACTTGGCACATGACTTGCCTCTTCCGTGAGTCCTGGGTGCCTGGATGACACCATCCCCTGCAATACGGAGCTGTGTCCCTGGGCCCTCTCAGTTCAGTGCAGTGTTAGTTCTAGTTCTGCTATTGCTGGAGGAGTCCCCTTGCTGAGGAGGGATGATCTGCCTCCTCATGCAAAAATTTAAGAGCAAGTATTGAAGAGTGTTGCAGCTGCAAAATCACTTACAGTAAAAATACAAAAATGTGGCTTTTCATTGTAAGTGTTTCAAAACTGTATTTGACAACAGCAATTACAGAAAACTCTGCAATGCAAGGAAAATATAAACAGCTGGAAACCTGCCATCATTACATGAGGAATTATCTCCAGCATTGCAGTTATTTTATTAGACTTGACAGGTAGTGAAGAGGGATTTTGTTGTAAAAAAATACATCTATAATAAGATGTATTGTTTCTGAGATCAAGTACGGTTACAGCTGCTGCTTGAAAATGCATAAACACTGAAGTGTTTGAATCAAGAACTGCAGGGCAAGTAAATGTCAAATAATTGGAAAATATTTAAAAACAGCATTATGGCAGCTGAAAAATAAATATCTTTGGAGTCATGTATAAAAGGTACACCAGACACGATGTAAATGATGAATCTATTATCAGAGCAGTTATTTAACAGGAGATTAAAAAGAACTGTGAAGAAGATAAGTAAAAGCAAAATGGAAATCTAGAGGAAGAAATCATATTTCCTCTCTTATTTCACAGTCAGTTTTTACCAATTTATGTAATCTGATGGCATTTTTAACAGGTTTTATAAATGATCCAAGTCATCATGTTTAATATGGAATCACTAGAGGAATGCTCCACTGGAACATGGCTTTGAAATCAGGGAGACTTTCATACACCAGAAAGTATAATTTTGATATCACTTGTAGCCTAACAGAAAGTATCAACTTTCTTACCCCATTCATCACTTTCCTCCAAGTCACACTTGGGTCTCACTGAATAACATGTTTGAGTAAACTATACCTGTCACCGTACCTGTCTACCTTGGCATAAAATGTCCAGGAAACAGACAGTCCCTTACTTCCTTTGTTAGCCTGTTTCAGGAGTTAATTGCGTTTCTTGTTAAAAAAGAAGACCTGAAACAATGTATTTGAAGTGTGTTTTAGATTATATTTGTCCACATTTTAATAATCCCAGCTGTGCTTATCATCACTTCAAGTTAACTCAGTTGAATGAACATTAAACCAAACAGATGCTTGTCCTTAAAGACAACGGCTTCCATGTCCAGGTCAAGCTCTAATATCCACAGTGATGGATGAGGAACTGCTAAAATAGTTAATGAATACATTATGTTGACATGACCATTGGGATGTCTGTTGGACTATTTATTTAGTTAAAGACTGGGCTGTAAGAAAAGCAAACAAGAAGAGAAGAATAGCCAGAGATAAGCCATATCTTGGTAAACACTTAAAGACAGTTACACAACCAGGGCAGAACCAGGGCTTGACCTCTCATTTAGCTCCTAAGAAAAGAAAAGCCCAGAAACTGGAAAGAGGCTGGGCTTAGAAGGTATCTCACTTGATCTACAGACTTGGTAAGTCTTGGAGAGGGGGAAGAACCAAGGCATGACATAAGCATCTGTTCCAGTATTTGTTTTTTTAAATTCCATTTTATACTTTGCATATGAAAACAAGGCAATGAGCATCATAGAAAAGAGACTGTATTAGATCACTCTTGTCTTGAACAATGGCCTGAAGCAAATGCTTAGGAAAGAAGATAAAGTTAGAGGAATCATACAATGACAATTCTTCTGAGAAAAGTCTCAACTGACAGTGGTTTGTGGCACAGGGACTTCCTGAGGTAGAAATGGTTTCTGTGTGTTTAGGACCCCCTGTGTATTTCTTTTCAATGTATTTGTCGGTGTCTTCCTAAACCTGTGTACACTTTTAGCAGTCACAATCCTGTGTCAAGGAGTTTCATAACTTGTACAGTATGTATAAAAATTTGTTTAGAATGTCCCACTTGCTGGTTTTGAATGCCCTTCACACTTGCATGGAAAAAAGCAGTGAAAAAAATATTTCAACATCTATTGACAGTCACTTCAAATACTGAAAATAACTTTAAACAAATGTTTCTGTCCTTCTGAGGGCCTCCAGGCACTATGCAGGTACACAGATAAAAGACAGAGCTGCAGCTTTTGTATCAAGTGAGACCTGCTGATTAAACTTAATTAATACATAAAATACTGTAATTTTGAGCTACTCATCACAGACCTGCAAATTTCTTTTCCAGGATCAGTAAAGACCTGAGACCTGGCACACAAAGAGATACCCACTGAGAGATCCCCAAGAGACAGAGGCTTTGAGAACCATTTGGAGAACCGATCTTTAAGAAGCATTTGGATTGGAGTTCTTCAACAAATTAAATGTATTTATTTATACATTTATTTTTAAAATTTAAATTAAATTAAATTTGAGTTCTTTAATGAACCCCCATCATGATATCATCACCTGTAGATAAAAAACAAATCCATCATTAACATTGGCAAAGGAGAGAGAATTCTCAATATTTACTGTTTGTTTCTATTACTAAAGTTAAATTTAACCTAGTCTTTGGTATCAGGTGAAGCCCATGGTTTATGGTGCCAGTGCCTGATAAAAATAACAGACTGTTTTCCTTCTTACGATGTGCCCTCTGACTCAGGTAGGCTGCCAGTGGCTCTTGGGTATGCAAGTATAACTTTACAAAACTCTGTGAAATTAGCCCAGATTTCTACTAATAAAATGGAACTGGAATCACCAGTTGTCTTTGCTCATATTCATTTACTCTAGTGTCAAGGCATCACCTTATCTTAAACTTTCATTAGAGACAGGATTTTCCCACAGCTCTTTTCAAACCATAGAATCATTTAACAGGCTGTTTAATCAGGTATTCAGACATCAGCTGCCACTTCGGTTTGCAGTAAAGATCTGACATCCCTTTACACTAGTTTTAGTCTAAGTTCCTAAACTCTCTAATGCCACTTACAGCTGCAGCAATCAAGTTCTGTGCTGATTATAAGGAAATGGTTCCTTGTTTATTTTGTGGGTGATACCTTTAGCCCTTACAAACAACCCATGTGTGTTCTTTTTTCCCATGACAGCCCAAACGAGTCAATGTAACCTATAATAATTTCACTGAATTGTGTTTCTTCATGCCTGAATATTAACATTATAACTAACAAAAGCCTAAGTATACTTTATTAAGTGCAATATCCTCCATCCTATGGAAAACATGCTAGTGTGACATGATACTGTTTTATGAGCATGTGTTGCCTTTAATCCTGTTTTCTGCCAGTGCTTATGAATTGAATGACAGTTGGATTTTCAGTAGAAATTTAAGAATATATACCCTATTGTGAGTCACTAAGGCTTGTGTTCCCACCATATTCTGGCATCAGAAAAATATAATCACGGTGCTTTAGTAATTATTTCTGCCATGACATGTAAGAATAACACTAGATTATACTTCATACTCTTGTCCCTTTCTCAAAAGGGTGATGTGGATCTTTTATTTTTCTCATTAACTTACATCTTATTTAAAGGGAAAGATATAATTCTTGTTCTTTTGCCATTCTGGGATGAGTTCATCAGCACTTGTTTCCCTTCAGTCAACCTGATAACAAGTAACACTGACAATTGGCAATAAATTGGAGTACTTCTATTTCCTTGGAGATAGTTAATGATAGACTTAACTGCAGGTGAGAGTAAGGCTCATTAATGCTCAACTCATGCTGTTAAAATAAAAAATGACATCACCTGTTCATTCTGCACCTTTTTTTTTTTTTTTTTTTTTTTGTGGGAGTATGTAAATTTTGAAGCATATCAAGAGTCTAAGGTGACATGGGAAAAAGATAGCTTGCTATTGATGGAGGTGACTGCAAATAGTTCTTTCACCTGTCTTCTTCTGTTTCTTTGTTTTCAGTCCAAAGAATCCCTTTTCTACCTCCGATCAACCAAAGGATGAGGCAAACAAGTGAAAGTGCAAGTGATGCATTTCTTTTAAGTATTCTTTTTAAGAATTCCTTTTCTTAAGATGGACATTGACTGTTTCTGAGATTAAAACAGTGTGTGTAATCAAAAGAAAGGATCATGCTGCGAACGAAATAGCCTCACTCAATACTGCAAGTTCAGCAATACACATTTAAAAAGTTGTTTGTTTGGTGGTGGGTTTTTTTTGTGTTTTTTTTTTTTTTTTTTTTTTTTTTTTTTCCCCAGAATTGTTACAATGTCACTGAGTTCCCTTTCAAGCTGCAGGTATCCCACGGACAGTAAATGTTTTCTGTCTTCACTTCTTTAGCTTTAAGATGTTTCCCTCACAGAAAGGGAAAATTTAAGTCAGCTTAAATGTTCTAAGATCTGAGATCCTGACCTGAAAGATGCTATGAGAAGGTATAGAATACTTATCTTTGCAGTGCAATCTTTGTCAGCTTAGATCATGTTTTTGAATTTAAGTTATCCTTGATGAAACAAAGTTTTGGTTTTGAAAAACATATTTTCAGAGCAGAGAGTAGGAACATGTGGTGTTCGAAAGCAGTCAAGTTCTCTGATACTTATCAACAGCTACAGTTTCTTGGAGAGAAACATGATAAATGAAAATTCTGCACTGCCTTCCAGGAAGGGTTCAGCTCCTCCAAAGATGAACACAAGTGGAGAAGGAATCACTGATGAGCCAAGGGGAACAGCTGTGGTTAGTTAACATAGTAAGGATTAAACAGAATAATTGCAAGATGATGATAGTACAACTAAATGATTTAAAACCTGCATTTTAATGAAATTCATTATAGCAAAAGACTTGCAATGTTATAAACTTGAAATGTGTAAGAAAACAATGGTGAAAAAGAAACAACAAATGAGGGATTTTCTCAGTTAATTTCTTAGTTCATTATTGACACATTTGAAGTTTGTACCTACATGCATAGTAACTAGAGGACAATGTGCTGGATATACAAGTTTCCTAAAATCTCTCCCTAGAAGGACCAATGTGTAGTTCTGCATTTTGTACACCCAGCCCACTATAATCCTGTCTAAAGGGCTCATCTTTTGTTCCATTTAAATCACGTATCTAATGCAAAAAACCCCTTTACCCCTGGGAAAAGCATTTTTCTTTTTATTCCCTATTTCGCTGTTGTCCATTTCAGTCTCCATTCTTGGCAGCTAAGCAAATTCAGTGTTCTGGTGTTTGTAGTGCAAAAACTCTGGACAAATTGTGATATATTTTTGAAGACAATTCCAGGAAACATAAATGCCATATTTATAATACCTATTATGGTAGGAATTTGGCAAAGAATATTCTGCAGAGCTGTTCTAGTTAACGCTATCAAGTTGCAGGAATATCTCTGTAGCCAGTGTTTTTAGTAGCCAGATGTTCTAAAGGGCCTTTTGGACATGATGACATCTTAATTGATATGGCATCAATGTCTGAAGTAGACTTTGTTGAAAATTTTCACTTAAATGTCACAAATCCTGCATGTAAATTTTAGCAATGTAGTAAAAATCTTAATGAAAACAAAGACATCAAACTTGTTTGGATGTAAACAGTCATGACCTTGAGTTGGAGGCAGAGCTAAAAATCAAAATAATGCTTAGGCTAATGTGATATAAGACCTGAAAAGTATTTCAGACTGGTTTACCTCATGTGCTCTGGTTAGTTGTAAATACTAGCACTTCTTAATTATGCATTTAAACTCCAACTATTTGCAAACAACTCAATTTCCTTCATAGGTCATATTTTTTCCATGTGGTAAGGTGTGAATTTAAAGCACAGTATTCTTCCATGTTTTTTTTTTTTTTTTTTTTTTTTTTTTTAATTTAAAAAAACCCAAACTACCACAGTAGGTTAAAAGGCATCAGTGTCAAAGGAACAAACAGATCTGAGCTTCCTCTTCCTTGTGATTTGGTTTGGAAGCTGAGAGGCCACACTAAGTGTCAGTAAATATATGTCCCCTATTTTATGCTTCAGCAGAAGGGAGGGTGGGCAACAGAAACATAGACAGAAACAGACCAGTTAGAAGGGAAGGCAAAAATAAACCTGTGATTACCACTTTGAAGCTTTCATGCTTTCATCTCCTCAAACATCATTAACTTTGTAGCCACTGAGGCTCGCCCAGGTTCATTTCCTTCATTTTGCCAGCTTCCCTGGAGAGAGACAAGCCCACCTGTGTGCACAAATGCAGCCTCTTTCCTGCTTCCTCATACTTGGCTTTACTTCACTCAGCTGAACCTGCTGGTGCTCTGGGCCTGTCCCCCTCCACATAGTTTGTACCCACAGGCTTCCCACCCTATGGACTTTCACCTGGCATATGCTCTGCAAGGAGGCTGGAGGAGATGCAGGGTGGTGTTGGGGAGGAAAGATGGAAGAAAACACTAGGGATGGAGGGAGCATAGCTGTGGGAACAGCATCACTTCTGCCTCAGTGTGCTCTTGTTACTCCCATAATGCTCCCATGCGATGCCCAGGATACTTTCTGAATACCTCCTCAACTATGAAAGCAAAAAACCCACCCAATAAACAGTAAAATAGCAACTATTCTGTGTTCTGTTACTCATTTCAGACAGTTTAGACTTTTCTGGCTTTTGATATACTCAGAGTGGCACTTCTGCTGCAGCTAGGGAGGCAAAATACCGAACTTGAGATGCAGTGTGGTAATTTTTGATGCTGGAAATGGTTGAATGATTGAAAGCAGAGTTGAAACCATCTATATTAAGATTTATGTTCTGATAAATATTTTCAGTGTTTTCAAAAAATGGTGTCTTTCTTTTCCCAGCTTTTCAGTATTTATTTCAAAAGGAAATTGAACATTTGTATTTACCAGTGTTTCTGTCTTAAAAATAAGGCAGATTTTGCTGAATTGCAAGCACTAGGTCAAAATGACAAGTGACTTATACATAATGAAAGTAATTGTGCAGCCCATAACACCCAAGTATCTAAGAGGTCAGATTATAAGCAAAGATTAATTGAATAATAAATATTCTTTCTTGATTTGTGTTAGTTTGGTGTTGTTTTATTGGTTTTTGTTTTGTTTTTGGTTTGGTTTTTTTTTGGTGGGTTTTTTTTTTTTTTTTTTTTGAGCATACTGTCCCTTCTACTCTTTCTTTATAGAATCTATTCCTCTTTCACAAGATTTGGGGTTGAAGTATTTTCCTAATGGCTTCATTTGGGCTAGATTTTGGCCCTCTTTTGTACCCTCCCCCAGTTAAATAATCAAAATCCCCATTAAATCATCAAAAATTCCGATTTGTACCATAAAACTGATATGATATTTTGGGATTTATCCATGTACAAATAGGCTGACTCATACCAGTTACAGACATGCAATTTGTATTATTTCTGAATTTTCCCCAAGTGTGAGCAAAGATTGCACAGCAGGTCACTCATGGGAGTGGGAGTGAGCACTAGAAGATTTGGCTCTCCACAGTCTCTCTAATCTCTCTCTAACTCTGTATTCTCCTAAGAGGAAACACCTTTCTGTAAAAGTTCATAAATATTGCCACTAGTTTAGCATACTTAATCTAAGATGTGGAAGTGGCAATCTCTTTGGGATGTTACTGTACAAGAGCTAAATGTATCTTCTTCTGTGTACAGGTTTTATTTTTTTTTCTTGTCATACTCTTGCTTTACATACATGTTGATCTTTCTTCTAGTTTTGTCTGCTCTTTTTAATTCTCCTTTCCTATTTCCTTCAATTTCAGCAGTCATATTTTGCTGGGGTTTTTGCAAACAGTTGAGTGATGGTTCATGTCCCAGAGCATCCATCACTCAAGATGGATGGAGTTATATTTGCTTGCATCAGCAGAATGGTGATAACCATTTTGTGGAGTGCTCCTAGCCCATTGCAAATGCAAAGTTAAAAAATGCTGTCAGACTGTGACGAAAGATGTTCAAGTGAACACATTTTAGCTGTTACAAGATAGAGTTCAAAAGTTGTTCCTGGCTTGTTCCTCCAGCTCAGATGAGGCACTGTATTTCACTGATCGGTGGTAACTGAACTTGGGGTTTGAATCTTATGACAAAGAAAGTGAGACTCAGATGGAATAATAGTCCATTTCTCCAGCAGACTTTCTTACTTGTCAAACCACAGTACCTAATATGAGGGTGAGATGAGGACATTTCTGAATAGTGCATTTGTCAGTTCACATAGTGTTTGCATCAGAATTCCCATTT
The DNA here is from genome assembly GCF_003259725.1 of Athene cunicularia. Classification (NCBI taxonomy): domain Eukaryota; kingdom Metazoa; phylum Chordata; class Aves; order Strigiformes; family Strigidae; genus Athene; species Athene cunicularia. The sequence continues at coordinate 120,013,005 of NW_020799095.1, forward strand.
GTTCATCCTTCTCAGAAAATCCTTGAAAGTTCTGTTATTTGCTTATCATTTAATGGATGGCTGTGCAGTACTGCATGTCCCTGTGTGTCCTTCACTTTGATAAAAGTATCATGCTGGCAATGGCAAATTTTCTCAACAGATCATCAGTAACAGATAAAGGTCTCCTAGGAGGAAATATAATACAATTTGGGTGTAGCATAACTGCAATTACATCAGTCCTTTTTTGGTTCATGCATTTGGATGGTACTAAAAGACATGGTTTACACGACAGATGTAAACACTCATTTGAACTTGCCCATAACACGCCTGTTGTGCATTTTCTGCTTGTGGACAATGGAAGTGGATTCCTCATTTATTTGTGCATAACGTTAACTTATCTGATATTTTTTGATAGTAATTGGCTTATTTGTGACAGCTTTTAATTTCATTCCTTTGAGTACTGCTGTTTGTTAAATCATCTCTTAGAAATCTTGCGAGGGAACACAACATTCAGGAAAGAACTATCTACCTAAAAGACGCAGTCTTTGTTGACTATTGGGCCTAAATTTGTGCTGCACTACTAAATGAAATAAATACTTGAAATACTCAGCCTGCTATTTTGATGTACTGTATGCAGCTCAGGTGGATAAAATCTAGTATCTTTGACGTGGCAGATGACATCTAAATGCCTTATTCTTAAGGGCAAGGGGGCTGTCAGACTGTGATTCTATGTCTCTTGCTATGTGGCTGCATTTAGGTATGTAGTTTTGAATTGTTGTCTCTTCTCTGATACACCTGTGTGATTTTTGATCCTGAGATACTACATTAAAAGGAGTGTAAATGTGGATGCAATGAACATAAAGCACAATAGTGTTACCTGAAAAATGAGTAAAGCAACTGTATAGAGCTGGAGAAGCTAGAATCTGTCCTTTGATGAAGGACAGGAAATGCAAATCCAACGTCTCTTTTCCTATCCAGTGTTACAGGAAAGCATGAGAATACTGTGCTCTTCCTCTAACCATCACTACATCCTTGGCTGTGGCCCTGAGCATGTAGTTCAAGGTTATGGAGCATGCAGGGAAGGTTATGGAACAGACCACCTTGAGCACCATCACACGGCACGTACAGGACAGCCAGGTGATCAGGTCCAGCCAACGTGACTTTATGAAAGGCAGGTCTTTCCTGACTAACCTGATCTCCTTCTATGACCTGCTTAGCAGATGAGGGAAAGACTGTGGGTATTGTCTATCTGGATTTTAATAAAGCCTTTGACGCTGTTTCCCACAGCATTCTCCTGGAGAAACTGACTGGTCATGGCTTGGACAAGCATACTGGGGGAAAAACTGGCTAGCTGTCTGGGCCCAAATAGTTGTGGGGAATGGAGTTAATTCTCATTGGCTGCGTATCACAAGTGGTGATATCCAGGGCTCATTACTGGGCCCAGTTCTGCTTAATGCCTTTATTAATGATCTGGATGAGGGGATCGAGTGCAGCCTCAGTAAGTTTGCAGGCAACACCAAGTTAAGCAGGAGTGTTGATCTGCTTGAGAGGGTAGGAAGGCCCTACAGAGGGATCTGGACAGGATGGATTGATGGGCAGAAGACAATTGTAAGAAGGTCAACAAGGCTAAGTGCCAGGCCCTGCACTTGGGTCACAACAACCTCATGCAACATTACAGGTCTGGGGAAGAGAGGCTGGAGAGCTGCCCAGTGGAAGAGAACCTGGGCATGTTGATCAACAGCTGGCTGCATATGAGCCGGCAGTGTGGCCAGGTCGCCAAGAAGGCCAATAGCATACTGAGGCTTATATCAGACATAGTGTGGCCAGCAGAGCTAGGGACATGATTGTCTCCCTGTGCTTGGCACTGCTGAGGCAGCACTTCAGATACTGTGTTCAGTTTTGGGTCCCTCACTACAAGAAAGACATTGAGGTGCTGGAGTGGGTCAAAGAAGAACAAAGAAGATGGTGAAGGCTCTAGAACACAAGTCTTAGGACCATCTGGGGGTAATAGGGTTGTTTAGTCAGGAGAAAAGGAGGCTCGGGAGAGACTTTATCGCTCTCTACAACTACCAGAAAGGAGGTTGTAGTGAGGTGGGTGTTGGTCTCTTTGTCCCAAGTAACAAGTGAAAAAACAAGAGGAAGAGCCTCAAGTTGCACAAGGGGAGGTTTAGATTGGATATTAGGAAAAATTTTTTCATTGAAGGGGTTATCAAACATTGGAACAGGCTACCCAGGGAAGTGGTTGCATCACAATCCCAGCAGGTATTTAAAAAATGTGTTGATGTAGTGCTTAGGGACATGGTTTAATGGTGGACTTGGCAGTGTTAGGTTAAAGGTTGGACTCGATGATCTTAAGGGTATTTTCCAGACTAAATGATTCCATGATTCTGAATATTTTATCATTCAGTTTGTGAGTACTTAGCCAGCATAAGGCAATGCCGTGTTGAGATCTGCAAGGGCAGTGTAAACATAACGGTATTTCCATTTAGTACAGCACAGTGTTGTGCTTAGACACAAGGCAGCATCTGGAAGCATGAGGGATGTGTTAATCATGAACTGTGCCCAGCGGCACTGGCTGGGATGTTGAATGGGCCAGATGTGACCATATTCATAGCTGGCTCCAGAACAAGCTCAGGTATTTTTGCACTGCACTCTGAAGACTTTATTTATAGTTATGGAAATAACACTTGTACTGAAATAAATTAAAAACTCTAGAAAATTATTGCATTTAATTTGTGTATGTATTTTGAAAAAAAAAAAATACCTGAAGGCTTGAGAGCAAATCTCAGTAATGTACTGATGTTACTGATATTGGCACTGCAGGAGTATGAAAACCAGAATCATTGATGCAAGCAGTGCAGCTAGTTGCCTAATGATGACCTGCCCCTGATCACTGCAAGGTAATGATTCTTGTTTAACCTCACTTGTTAATCTTCAAATATAATTAAATATTAAGATGACAAATGTTTTATCAGATCTCATAGCAATGTCTACTTTAGTGATTATGGTAGATAAAACAACTCTTTGACCTAATATGGTTAAGATGACATCTTGCATTAGTGTACTTGCTTCAGTGTGGCAGGTCCACCTGCCTGATGAAAATAGTGTTTCTTGGGTGATGAAATGTAGCAGCTATTGATTTCCTTTTTCCATGCCCTTGTTCTCAAGACTTTACATCATTTGGAGGCTTTGGCCAATGGGAGCCGTTATTGACCACAGATCATATTTGGCTGGGTATAAATGGAGTCCCCTAGGGGATCCATTTTGATCTACTCTACCCCTGGAGCAACACGCTGCAGTCAAGGACTCTCCCCTTGGGTCAGGATGCTACCCAAGGGAACTCCTTGAGGTTCCTATGGTTCGGTATGCTGCCATGAGAAGGACCTCGAGGTTGAGAGTCCTCATTTTTAAGGTGAGTGATAGAGTGTTTTGGGTTGTTGTTAAACCCTAGGAAGTGCTGTTTTGTTCTCTTCTCATGGGCATTCAAATCTGCTGTTGAATGGTTGTGGAGGGCCAGTTAATTGTTTTGATAATAAATTTTAATTTTCAGTTGTTTGTTTATTTGAGACCCTCCATAACATATTAATTGACATAGTTGGCAGGATGTTGATGGAGGAGTTATTACAGAAGCATAGTTATGTCCCTCTTCCCCAGATGTACAATGGGTGAACAAGTGGTTTGATCTGGTAACAGTTGTGAGAAAGTTGGAACAGAGACACAGGAGCTTTAGGAATTATGGAAGTGAAGGAAAAATGTGTGCTACCTTAGGTGCCTGTTTGATTCAGATGCAGGATTACTCTGTAGTAGTGAAGAAAAATAATTTAGAGAAGTGACTGGAAATTAATTGGTTAAAGACAGAATTGTTACAAGAAGGAGAGAAAAGGTGGTTACTGTAAAAAAAAAAGAAACTATATTGGCACAAGCAAAAAAACCTCCTAGTATTGTTCAGATTTGAAAGTTAATTATGAGTATAGATTTTGAGGAGTGAGATGGGGACATCTGGGCAGAATCTGATGAAAGTAGTTTGGAGAAAATAGAGGAATTGGAGGAAAGAAGTGTGCAACCTCTCATTAAAATAGCAAGGCATATGGGTCCACAAGGTGGGAACCCCCAAAACACCATCTGTACAACCCCCTGGACAGGACCCAAGCTTATGGAACTTCAAGTTAAGTTTTCACATAAGCCTGATGAAACTGAAACTGTGGAGGGTTTCTTTAATAGGAGGGAGATCGAATTCTGTTGAGTGATGTTGAGGCAGGAGGGTTCTGTGGTCCCAGAGTGTTTTTAAATGACAGACTGGTGGATAACCAGTTGATAACATCTCGAGTGGCTTACTGGGCTGGGGGAGTGGACCCTAAGGAGAAGGCAGAATCTGTTACCATTAAGGTGAAGGGATTGGTGGAATAGGCAGAGGGAGTACAAAAGATGGCTTGCATTCAGGTGACGTAAGAGGGGGGCGGCACGGAATAGCAACTGCTGCTCCAGTGGATCCCAGCCACCTTAGACCTCTTATTAGAGAACTGCCAGATGCCTTAAAGATACATGTCCAGTCCCTTAGAGAAAGGGTGCAAAGAGCTATTGAATGCAACCAGAAAAACTCCCCCGCCCCTCCTGTGCACTTGTTAACGTGGGCAGAAGTGTTACATGATCTGGTTGTTTATGGGAGTGAGATGGGATGGCAATGATTTTTAGAAATAAGTAGATCGTGATCCCTAAAGGTGGGGTGAGTAAAGATCCATACAAGAGATGGAACCCCTGCTGCGAGATGGAATCAGCAGGTAGATCATTTGACCCAAATTAGGGTAGTTGACAGTGATAAAGAAGATCAGGATAGCTTGGCCGAGTGGCTACATATTAAGTGAGGTCACTCAGGGAAAATGGATCTTTATTATAAGTGTTGGTCCCAGGGATGGTCCGTGTCAATGAAGATGTGTGAAGTAGTTCTTATGGCTTGTCCGCAATGTTGAATGAGGCTTAAGGTTAACCATCTAAATCAAGCCTCAGCCAAGCATATTAACAATGAAGATGTGTGAAGTAGTTCTTATGGCTTGTCCACAATGTTGAATGAGGCTTAAGGTTAACCACCTAAATCAAGTCTCAGCCAAGCATATTAAACAAGGTAAGGTGCTCTGGAGCACCTGACAAGTTTATTATATTGGTGGTTTGAAGCCATCTTATGGAAGGAGATATATCTTGTTAGGAGAAGATCTATGAAGGTTAACCATTGGCTAAAGCTTTTAGCACAGCTACCGGAGACCAAACAATCCGAGTCTTGTGAAGATGGTTTAGTATCTGTTGTGGTTTGAACTGAGCTGGTAGCAAATGCCATGTGGCCAGATTTCTACTTCCGCCCCCACACCCCCCCGTCCCGTCCCAGTGAAATAGGGGAGGGACAAAAGAATAAATTTGTAGGTTGAATTAAAAAAAAAAAAAAAAAAAAAAAAAAAAAAAAAAAAAAAAAGGTAATACTAACAAAAACAGCAGTAGCAATAATAGTCCAAAACGGGTAAAATGCAATAGTGGCTCACCAACCAGCAACCGGTACAGAGCCCGTCCCCAGCAGCGATCCAACAGCACCAGAGAACTCTGCCCAGCTGATCCAGAAACCGAAAACAAATGGGTGTGAGAGAGCCTATATCCTGAGCTTGTCATCGCATGACATTGAACGTTCCAATGATCGATCAGGACTCGGCCCTTCAGCTGTGTTCCCTCTCAGCCCAAGGTAAATGAACTCTATCCTGGCCGAAACCAGGACAGTATCTTGCCCATCTCTGAAAGTATTCAAAGTGATAGTGGATCACATTTCACAGCCAAATGGTGCAAGACTGGGTATGAGGAGAAGGTATCGAGTGAGTGTGTCATACACCATATTATCTTCAGGCTAATGGCACAGTCAAATGAATTAATGGTTTGATCAAGAGATATGCCAATGTCTCATGACCTAACTGGGACATATGGCTATCACAAGCAGATTTTATTTTTAATAAGCTCTGGGGAAATTATGGGAACACAAATATACAAGCATTTTGCCCTGTGGGGTGATTGGTTGGTGATACTCCTATAGTTGATAATCATAAAGGCCAGTTCCCATTGAAAATATATACGGGCAAACCTGTCATGGTGAAGTTACTTTTGACTGGCATTATGCCTATGACCTTGGTAAAACCTGCAAGTTTACATGCTTGAGAGGCCTTAGATGTGGAAAAACTCACCGTATTAGTGCTCAGTGAATACTCCCTGACTTTTAACTTGATGCCTGGGTTCCAATCTGAGGCCTAGTTCTGTTTTTTTAGGACCTTGGAGAAACAGATGGCTTCAACATCCCGCTTGGCAATGGTGATAGCAATCTATAAGGACAATCGAGACTTGGATGACGGCGTGGCTGTGAATGAATCTCATGAACTTAGCACCTTTCAGAAGAATATGATTGAACTTGGTTTATTTGGGAACCTCTTTAGCTAAATTCAGCTAAGAAAATTTAATCATAAATACATATTTATATCACACCCATTGTGTGTATGCAATGTGATAAACATCAGCAACCCTATTCACAGGAAGGAAATTGGTGGGCAAAACACCCCAGAATGGAAATCTAGATGTCTCAAGTGTTAACCTTCCAGAACAGTTCCTAAGCTTTGATACATATGTTCAAAGATAGATGCCATAGCTATCCAATATGAAAGTCAAACATTTTGATTGCCTTTTTTGTGGCCTGTACCATAAGGAAACACAGAGTCCTTCTAGCAAACCTTTATTCTCAAGCTCCTTTTTCTTCAGAAGTTTAGGTAGTCATCAGCATAGTGAGATAGAAGTTTAATCATAGCCTGTAGCTGGATCTGCATACAATATTGATACTCTGCTTATAAAATAATGTATTTAATGTGTATACAGCTTTCGAGGTTTGTGGGGTTATTTTTTGTTTATTTTTCTGTGGATACTATAGTGCTGCATAGGGCTGTCTGGAAAAGAAGAAAACTGTTTCTTGGAAAAATAGTACAATTTCAAAGAAAAATAAAGTTTAGGTGTGGTATTAAACAGATCTTTAAAACTTATTATTGAAAAAATGGAGAAGACCTTTTTTCTGCTCAAGACCGCTCAGGTGCACTCCTGCAAGTGATATCCTAAACCCCTTTTCTGACCTGAGTCAGACTCAGACTTGTTCAATGGGAAACCATGATTAGCTCACAGTTGGAGTACATTAGAGTGGATCTCTCACATTAGAAATTCCATCCTGGACATTCAAGGTCTTCCTGATTTTTCCTTTATTTCTTTCTTTAAATAGATAATTTAAAACCACTGTATCTCACTATCTTGTTTTATACAGATGTGTTTTATGACTGCCCTTCACCAAAAAAACCTCCAAACAACAACAAAAGTAGTTTCCTAAGCTGCCTAGAACTGACTGCATACACAGGTCTGCTTTAATTTCTTCACAATAGCATGCTGACCTCCCAGACAATGCTGATGGAGTAATTCTTCTTCTTCTTGGGTGGTTCAAGTTCACTGACTAAATTTTATAATACCACCTGAGGCGTACAGTAATCATACCAACATGCACTGTCTGGAGTGTATTATTCCTTGATTGTTGTATTTTTGCTGTATGGCTGGAAAATCAACAAATCAGAATCAGTTCCAAAGAATTATAACCCATCTTGAAAAGTTTTGTTGGTTTTTTTTTTAATTAACTTTAATTTTTGAAGGTAATGAAGTCCTGGGTCTTACTAGTGAGAACACTTTTGTGATGAAAAATGTTTTATTTTTTATTCTTAGTCCCTGCAAGGACTAGTAATATTGAAATATCATGCAGTAACAGCAACAGTCATTTGGGAGTACAAACCTCAACATGGAATAAAATCCACAAATAAATGTAGAATAATAGATTTATTTTTGAGTGTTTGTTGTGTCTGAAGGGACACAGGGATGTTTTTAAACTTCATTGAAGCTCTGAGATAGAAAATCTGAGAATAGAGAAATTAGAAATAAGGGTTTTTTTTTATGCTAGGGTTCTAGTGTCTAGTAAAATAGGTGCTTTTATGAGTTTAATGTGACTTTAATGGAGAAGAGGGTACTGGAATGCACATTATGTTTTCATAGCATGAGGTATTCCTGAACAGCCCTGTAGATCAGCAGTCATCTCTAGTGAGACCTGGATGAAGGCTGGGCTGATAGGCTCATGCTATGCATCCTACAGTGAATGACAAATAAATGAAGCAGTGTAGGAGAATTTTGTGGTATGCCTGTAGAGGGGCAGAGAGTAGGAAAAAAAGTAACAGCACCTGGGGGAGATTATAAGAGGGGGAAACCAGCTCATTTAGCTGGGAGGTCTGTCTAGTTGTGAATATAATTTTATTTTAAAGATACAATTTCAAATGGAAACTTTGAATTTGGAGGAGGCAGTTGATTTTGTGGTAGGGGCTTGGTTGAATGTTTTTCATAAAACTGGCAGTGTTTTCATTCAATGAGTGGCTGTTACAGAGCAACAAACTTTAACACTGAAGCTTGGATGAGGAGGAACTTAGGCTGAACACAGTGAAAAGATCAGAGGAAAATTTGAAAGGCAAGTTTCTTCTCTGAGGAAGGGTCTAAATACCTGGAGAAAAATAAGAGAGAGAGAGAGGCATTATTAAAATCTTGTTCAGATCTTTGTCTCTGAAACCTGCAAGAGTAAATTTGGAACTGTTAAATTTAGCGGGGAGAGACATTAGAAGGCAGAATAGTGAGCTGTGAGTTCTCCTATATTCTCCTTGTTGACTTTCAGGTGCTTTTTCTCCAGTAAATTTCTAACAGAACTGAAAGATGATTGGTTGAAAATTGGAAATAATGAGAAACCCCCCACCTCAGATCTTGTTAATAAAATTCTATTGACATATAAGCTCTGAAAAGAATACAGGATCTGTTAATGCCAGCTTCTTTGTTCACTGCTGAGCTAAAACTCCATAGGTTAAATGCCAGAAATCCTCATGGTTTAGAGAAGCAATTGCTAACTTGAAAAAAAAATAATCTCTAGAGGTTTATGTCATGAATACCATTAGGCGTCTTTACACTGAAGTGTATAGTACTGACCACTGACAGAGATAAGCTGGAGGAAAGTAGTTCCTTCTGTGAGCTAAATCAGTCTCATTCCAAGGCTTTCAAGGCTACTCATGAAAATTCTCTTTGCATTAAAAATTTGCTAGCTGCCACTTTCTTGCAAAATCATATAATTTGATCCAGTAGTCTCTAAGGTTGAGCTTGTGCAGATATTACATTTGCAGGTGAGTTACTTCTTTCACTTTGCTGTAGAGCATCTCCCCATGGGCTCTGACTGCTGTTACATTTTTATTTGCACTACAGATGAGACAAACTCTCTGTAAAAAGAACCTCATAAAGCACAACAACAACAAAAAATAATCCAGATTCGGTATCATGAAAACTCCTGGGAGGACCTCCAAAGAGACTGAATTCCAAAGATGGGAGTTTCCACTCATGCATTGCACCTCATAATTTCCAGAGCAAACAGGCCAAGCCTTTATGTTGACCTGCTTACTTTCTTCAGGTGATATGTTACTGAAACAGCCCAGTACAAAATTCTTGCTCATTTTCTAAAATGAAATAAGTCCAACAGACTCTTTTGTGTACAATAAAGTATTGTATCCAAAACCTTAAACCAATAACATTGCAGAGTCAAACTTTTTGAAGTAAAAAACCCACACAAATTAAGACAGCGTATGAACAAAATAATCTTTATTCATTTAATCATGCGATCTCCCAACCAGGAAGCCCTCTCCTGATTCCACACAGCTTTCAACTTCTGCTAAAGTATCAGAGAGACAGCACATGGCAGTTGTATCATCACCACAAAATCTGATGACTATTGAAAAGTAGAGTGTTATCAGCTTCACAAGAGTAATGATAATTATTCTTGCTAATCATGCGAGACGGCACTGAAGGCAAATATAGCCCTCGCGGATACACCGATTTATGCCCACAGTTACGCCCAACCTAAACCTCCTCTTTTTGAGTAGAGCTGGCTTTGAGTCTGTCTTGGAGCTCCCTCTAGTGCTTCAACGGTCTAGTACAACTAATATTTAAAGTAACGAGAGATGTCCAGAAGAGTTAGAGTCTCAGTAAATAGACTTTGCGTCCTCAGATTTCAGTTACTTTACGTGAAATTTATTTTAAAAAATTAAAATAAAAAGAACCTTTTTAAAATTTTGCTTGACAACCATCTGTTATTTTCAGGTAAAACAATGAAACATTTTAATCTCAATCTGTAGTATTGGTAGCTGAAGCTATACTAGAACAGTTTCAACTTGGCCCTATCTGATAGTTATAATACTGAAGAGAAGCATACATCTTTTGTGTTCAGTTTTACGACCCTCACTACAAGAAAGACATTGAGGTCCTGGAGTGGGTCAAAGAAAATCAATGAAGATGCTGAAAGGTCTAGAACACAAGTCTTATGAGGAGCATCTGTGGGCAATAGGGTTGTTCAGCCTGGAGAAAAGGAGACTCAGGGGAGACCTTATTTCTCTCTACAACTACCTGAAAGGAGGTTGTAGTGAGGTGGGTGTTGGCTTCTTTTCCCCAAGTAACAAGTGAAAAAACAAGAGGAAGACCCTCAAGTTACACGAGGGGAGGTTTAAATTGGATATTAGGAGTTTTCTTCACTGCAAGGGTTATCAAGCATTGGAACAGGCTCCCACGGAAGTGGTTGCATCATGATCCCTGGAGTTATTTAATAGACTTGTAGATGTGGTGATTAGAGATGTGCTTAAATGGTGGACTTGGCAGTGTTAGGTTAATGGTTGGACTCCATGATCTTAAGGGTCTTTTCCAACTAAATGATTCTATGATTCTGTGATTAGAAGAAGTATTTAAAATAAATTATTGGGATTGCTTTGCTCTACTTTCATGGTTTCTTCTCTTTGTACTCTTCTTGTACTTCTTTGTTGATTCCACAAAACTGCAGAATTCTGAAAGGCCCTTGTTTGATACTGATGGCTATGGGATAACTGCAAAGCCATTCTCTGTAAGGAGCCACATTGTAGAAAGTCTGGGGACATTAAGCAGGATATTTCAAACTGTATTAACGTGAGATCATCTGGTCTTCAGTTAGCCATTAAGATGTCTCTTGATTTCTCTTTGTGTACCATAATCTGCATTCAATCAATGTCACAAATCATCTGGCTTTGTTGATAGACAAGGACAGACTTCTATGAAGAGTGCAGAAGCTTCCTTTTTATTTGCTTCTTGCCTCTTGGAAACTGTCCAATTTTTCCAGTTTGATGTTAAAGAGATAATTTGCAACCTTTCCAGCCAAATATGCCGCCATTTGATGGGTGAAAAAAGAATTTTGCTGCATGTTATGGGACTAAACACTTTATGCGAGTATCTGTTGACTCAAATGGGACCCTGTATTGTGAACTGATGTTTGGAGCAAAACTCATTTGTACTTATTTATTTTCTTTGGGAACATTAAACATAAAGTATCTGTTGGTTCAGACTTTGGCTGCACGTGTTAGTGATAGTTGGAAAATTGAAAATCTCTTGCCAAGGTAAATAGTTTTCACCAAAGTGAATTTTTATCCAGGAATCTGAACCAGCAAATTCTTTTTGTTAGCATTCTAGCATTCTTGGGGAACAACAGTGAAACCTGCATGCTGAAGGAAAACAAAAAAGAAAAAAAAAAAAAAGTGAGCACGATGCTTTTGGCGCTTCAGTTTGTAATTTATTATTTTCTTGCCAGCTTGAACCTGTAGATATTCCTGTCAGCATGCTGGTATGGGGCTCCTCATTCAGTCTGTCAAGTCTCCCGCATTTCAACAACAGCTTTCAGAGTGCTGACCATATGTTTGGATCCCACCTGCAAAACTTCAGTTAAATAAACAATGGTCTCTTGAGAGATAATTGTCTGCAACATGAGTTATTATGAATGTTAAGCCAAATGCAGTGTAACTCCATTGTATTTGCAATGCAGTCTTATGCTATAATATTAAGTATAAGACATGCTGCAACTCATGTTATTATTGAGGAAATAATGCATTTTGAATAATCCTGAGTTTTAACAATAAAATACCCATACAAAACTTTTTCTGCTATATATTACTGTGGACCAAACAATGTAATGAATTGATCATGAGACAGGGTAACATCCTCCCATGATAATTCTACTCCATCAGAAGGGCTGTGAGAAGGACAAAACCCTCTTTGTCTGCATAATCATTTTGTCTGGTCTTCACTGCTGAGGTATAAGTGTGCTTGCTCCCTCTGCATCAGAGAGGCTTGTAGCTCACCGGGCAGACAATCTACAATCTTTATTGCAGAGTCACAACAGGTATCTTTACTTGTAGATTTCAGCTGCTGGTTGGAAGTAGACTTCTGCTTTTCTATCTTGCCAACTGAATAGGGAAGCCACAGAACAGCTCAGGTGAAAAAAAAAAAAAAAAAAAAAAAAAAAAAAAAGTAAAATAAACCTAATCTGAAACAGTTCCTACTAGAGAGGAAAAAAAGTAACATGCCTTGAAACGAAGGCTGGCAGAAATCTTGAACCCTGCTGCCAGAGCTGGAAGGGGTACAGCCTGCTCTGGGAGGGAAGTATGGAAGCTGGGGTTGAGGCTGAAGTCGGATGTTTCTGAGAAGCCTTGCCTGGAATGAGAGGTAAATACTTTGCTGTTGGCAGAATAGCAGTCTTATCCTGTAGGGTGCAGAATGCAGCGTGCAGTATTTGGAAATGATCAGATTGCAAATCCATCCACGGACTGACCAGTCATTTTCTTTATATGTGGTATTTTTTGCTTGTGTCTTTCTTAACTTTTTTCTGTGCCACTGTTAGGTGAGTGGAAGCGTACAAGTTGCTAATTAAGGCAAGTCTGACTTGTAGTAACTTTTCGAGCTAACATATTGAATTATATCCAGTAAAATTATAGTCATGAAATCTTTTTCTCATGTCTTGCTGACCATAGACTAGCAAGAATTGTCATGTTGTTTGTCCTGAACTGCTGTCTCAGATTTTATGTATCTGTAAAGTAAAACCTGGAACATGGTAAAGTTCATTATGGGGACCTTTAAGAAAACAATTGAATAGTGCTTCCATTTGATGCCTCCTGCATTCTCTCTTGACCTTTAAATACTTCTGGCTCAAGTTCTTCTGAAAGGGAAGACATCTGTCTTTATCAGATGTTGCTAAAAAGAATTACAATTATAGTTGAAATTGTAATAGCTTCATTGGACATGGCTGCAAGAAAATAGTTGTATTTCAAAAATTTAATGTGATCATCTGTCACACAAGATGCTATCCTGTCTTGTAATGTTTCAGACTTGTCCTCCTAAAGATTGTTCTCCTTCCTATTACCTGTAAGGTTTCCCATTTCCTTTTCACATAATGGAGAGAAGTGGGCACTTTTTGTATGTAACTCATCTGACCTATTTCTGATCTTTGTTTTAGGGTAAGATGAGCATGCCATTGCTTCTGATTACTTAGAGTCCATTCACTTTGCTGAGTGTTACATTAAATAACATAGATAGAATCACAGAATAGTTTGGGTTGGAAGGGACTTTAAAGATCATCTAGTTCCAAACTCTCTGCCATGGGCAGGGACACTTTCCACTGGGTGGGGTTGCTCAGAGCCTCATCCAACCTAGCCGCTATAAAGTCTCCCCAGAGCCTTCTCTTCTCCAGGCTGAACAGCCCTAACTCTCTCAGCCTGTCCTCATAAGGAAGGTGCTCAAGCCCCTTGCTCATTTTTGTGGCCTCCTCTGGACCTGCCCAAGCATGTCCATGTTCTTCTGATGTTGGGGGCCTTAGAGTTGGATGCAGAACTCCAGGTGGGGTCTCATGAGAGCAGAGTGGAGGGGAGAATAACCTCCCTCAACCTGCTGGCTACACTTCTCTTGATGCAGCCCAGGATATGGTTGGTTTTCTGGGCTGAAAGCACACGTTGATGGCTCATAGTCAGTTTTCCATTCACTACTACCCCAAGCCCTTCTCCACAGGGCTGATCTCAATCCACTCATCACCCAGCCTGTATTTGTGCATGGGATTGCCTCAATCCATGTGGAGGACCTTGCACTTGGCTTGTTGAACTTCATGAGTTTTGAATGGGCTCACCTCTCAAGCCTGTCCAGGTCCCTCTGGATGACATCCCTTCCCTCCAGCATGTCAAGCACACCACACAGCTTGGTGTCATTGGCAAACTTGTCAAGGGTGCACTCAATCTCACTGCCCATGCCGTCACAAAGATGTTAAACAGCACTGGTCATGACACTAACCCTTGAGGAATGCCACTCATCACTGGTTTCCACCTGTACATTGAGCCATTGACTGCAACTCTTTGAGTGTGACCATCCAGCCAATTTCTTATCCACTGAGTGGTCCATCCATCAAATCCACATCTCTCCAGTTTAGAGATGAGGATGTCATGTGGGATAGTGTCAAAAGCTTTGCACAAGTCCGAGTGGATGATGTCAGCTGCTTTTCCCTTATCCACTAATGCTGTAACCCCATGATAGAAGGCCACCAAATTAATCAGGCACAATTTCTGTGTCCAGTATAAATTAGCAATATAAACCACATAAGCTGTACCCAAACACATTGTAGGGCCCACTGAATTAAAATTTGTCTCAGACTTTTATCTGGAAAAATATTTTATTTTAGACTCAACATCAATATTTCAGTTGTATGTCTTCATCTCATCTCTATTACTCTTAAGCAGTTTCCATTTTTAAATAGTGGAATGCAGTTTGTGTAGTGATATTTATTGAAGGAAAACTTTCCATGTTGTGTATGATATACTTTTTTGTCTAATTACTTAGAATTTAAAGGAGATGTTGTTCACATTTTGGTTCTTTGGAATAGTTTTGCTTCACGTGAGTGTTCCTAACATTGCTTATAAATGTTATATTGAGATGGGCTAGAATATGGGAATGCACCTCTCCCAAATTCCCTAAACAAGTGTGTAAAACCATGTTTTCTGTTGTTTCTTCTCTTTATGACCTTTTGAATCTCGAGGTTTGCCTGCTGTATAGTCTAAATGCAATGGAAGAGTTGGGAACAACTTCTTGAAAAACACTGTATGTAGTTTGATTTTCATCAAGACAACATCATAAATAGTAATGACAATTGGGTAATAATTTGTGTTGTTTTATTTTTTTCCCCTCAGAATAGTGATAGCAGTAATGGTAATTTCCATGATAACTATGTTATCCCATGATAACATGTATACAGAACATCTTGAGATGATATATCAGATGCTAAAGTTGATGTCTCTAGTGCTTAGCCAGCAAGGACGACTAGAGAAAGGATATTGAAAGTTATCCTTTTCTTAAGCAGTAAAGGGAAGTACTGGCACAAGGGATATTTTAATCTCTTATTGCCTGCAATATGCCCCTGCAGCAAAGACAACCAACAACCATTCTAACCTCAATGATTCTGTGATTCCTTCAGATCATCTATAACAGATATCATTTTGGTTGTATCATAATGGGTTGTTAGGCATTGGAATGGGCTGCCCAGGGAGGTGATGGAGTCCCCATCCCTGGAGGTGTTTAAGAGTCGGGTCGACGTAGCGCTGTGGGATATGGTGTAGTTGGGAACTGTCAGTGTTAGGTTAATGGTTGGACTGGATGATCTTCAAGGTCTTTTCCAAGCCAGATGATTCTGTGATTCTGTGTGATATATGCAACATTTACCTTTAAGCACAGATACAGACAATGGCAAACATATACAACTATATGTGTATGAATGAAGAAATAATCCCACAGATGCATACAAGCTGCTCAGATTTACTTCAGGAAATTATTTTGGAATAGCAGAAAAGCCCTCAAATCATAAAACATCCCCCAAAATCCAACAACTCTAAAAACAAAGTATAAACTGACTCTTTCCACAGTGACTTAGATCTCAGATTTAAAAACAAATTATCCAAAGTGAAAACTTATAAATGGAATAAAGGCTAAAGAAGAAGTTTAACTGGGGGTAAAAGAGACAGTCAGCTGGGGGTGGTTCAGTCTCTCAGAATAACAGACCATCAGCCACATTTTCTGTGTGTATGAGATGCAAGGAAAGATAGTTTTAATGCCTCAGTCTACTTATTGACCAAGCTGTTTATTATTACTTATCTTAAACTTTTGCTTCTGGGATTTCCTTAACCTCTGTTAGCAAATATAATCCAGAATTAAACATTTGTACATCATTGTCTCAGAGAACGCCTCAGGATAGTGATCATGTATCTGTAATCACAGCAAGGGCGGTTGGGGCTGTGTGTACACACACCAAGTAGTCTCTGCAGCTGTGTATTTCTTTTCCTGTGGCTGGAACTGTGATAGATTTTTAATCCCATAATAGATTTATGTGTGGTTAAATGCCAACTAATCATTAAGCACAGTATGTGCTTCCTCCTTGATTGCCAAGTAGTGCATTTCCTTTGAAACACACCCTCATGATGCACATATTATTCATGTACAATGGTGCAGGACGGAACAAGTCAAAAGCTGAAAGAGAATAAGGAATCTTTTTAGCAGTAGACTTAGCAGAACTGAGCAGAAAACTCAAGGCTTTCCACAGCTGTTGTAAGTGTCCCACTCTCTCTTGGCTAAAAAATGTGGTAGTAGGGAGTCATAGTAATGGAGGCTAGCAAGGCTTCTTGTGATCCAGTAACTGTCACTTGTTACCACAGAAAACACTATCATATAAATCCTTTCATGATCACAAGTAAGACAGAGGAATTGCCATAGAACTGGGAAATGAAAGAGCTTTGTCAAGTCTGTGGGCTTTAAACCTGAGAAAATATTTTTGCTGCTTTCCACTCGCTCTGATTTTAATGTGACATTTTGTGGACAAAGGTGTATACGATCTATAGGAACTTTTTTTTTCCAAAGCAAATTAAGACACTTTAAACCAGTTATCCCATGGCTTAAATGCCAAGGAACGAGAATTTCTGGAATGCAATGCTTGAATAAATAAATTCAGAAAACTGGAAATAATTTGGAGTGAGATATTTGAAATGTAACCATAGCTTCTGAGCAAAAGGTCAGCAAGGTGGTGAGAATTCTTCCTAAGTCCACGAAACTGCCCGATCTTATCCATAAAGCTGATCCTGCTTGCTTAGCATATTAAATAACTTCAAACAAACCACCCCTGTCAACCTAGATTGACCATGACCAACAAGGATTGAACTTAGTTTTCAATTTAAGAAAAATTACTAATGCGTGTGATAGGATATCCCCTCGGAGTACTTCACTGCAGCCCACAATATTCAAGACAAGGCAGTTCAGCCAAGGTACCTGCATGACAGCCCTGCTCGGGGGAATGCTTATTAGCAGATGGTTGAATGGCATTAGCAAATGGACAGCTAAGCACTTTCTCCTCTTTAATAAATGCTGTGAGAGTGCTATCAATCAATATTTAAGCAGCAGTAGCTTCAAGCTTTCCTTCTTATCTATCCATTCCTGATCTATAGGCCAGATATCCATAGACCTGCTTTATGTGAAAAATGAAACCTCCTGAGACTCTGAAATGCTGCCCTTCATCTTGACCAAAATTGTCAGTGTTCTAATAAGCCCTAATGAACAGTCACCTAATTACTGAATTACATCAAATTTCAGTTGTGTCTGGACAAAACATTAGATACAGCCACATAAGTAATATGGAAGATTTTCCAAAACATAGATTTGGAAAGAGGGACAAAATGCGAGGTTTGAAACCATCCCTCTGAAATATAGGTAAAGTCTGTTGCTTGCCAGTTTCTTCCTCCCTTGCCTTTCATTGTTTAAAATTCTTAAGAAAGAAAAATACCTGTCTCAGTATTAAAATGCTTCCTGTGTTAGAAGGGAGCTAAAGGGACTTTAACGGATTTCAGAAATACCTGAAAATAAGACAGCAGCTCTTGAAATGTATTGGAGCTAGTCCATCTGCAGTTGGATGCAATATGCTGTTATATGGATGCCAAAAAAAGGCAAAAGTTCCCAACATAAACCAGAGGTGAGTGCCAGTATTCCAAAACGAAGCAAGCTGCATGAAACATTTAAAGTGCATTTTTTTTGAGACATGGTGTCAAAGGGAGATCTCATTTCAAACGAGGATAGGCAAACAAAAGAAGCTCAGTTTCATTCTGTAAAAACAAGATATTTACAAGCAAACACTCTGCCATTGTGAAATGTGGAGCTCATAATGATTTCAATATCTTTCTGCTTTATAGCAAATACTTCCCTTAAATTCTAGATTGAAAAACTGAATGTTTACAGAAAAATATCTGATTCACCAGAGGCTTATATCACATAAAATTCATCCTGTGTGGTAGGACAGTTGCTGGCATAGACAATGGGTGTAGTCAGGAAGACTGGAGAAGACATCAAGCCTGGGAAAATCACAGGAAAACAAATGGATCAATGACCCGTCTGTCTAATATTTACAGTGTGGACTTTTTTTACCTTACCACAGTAGGAGATCTGGCCCATTACCAATGGATACAGATATCAGTGGGCCTTCACTGTGATCCATTGTACTCTCTGTTAATTTTCTTCATACAGAAAGAATCTCTGAGTGCTACTAAGCTTTAAGTTACAGATCTCCTTGTGTCAAGTAGCATGGAAAAGGAAGGAAATATGTCCGTGGTTACGCTTGTTTGGTTGCTGATTATTTGGGTTGGAGTTTGAAGTAGCAGAGACATGGTTTGGATCAGTCCTAAACCTCGGCTCAATACTTGGGATCATAATCAGTTCCTCCTGACATATAACAGAGCTGAAAAGCTACAAAGGTGATATTTACCTACATGTCCTGGACTTTGAACTGAATAGCTTGGCTGGGCCTGAGAAATGAGTTGAAGACTGGAGTTGCAAGCAGGTGCTGAATGATGAAGGGCTGTTTGAGTAAGGATTAGCATCTTAAACTTTCTCCATGATCTTTAGAAGCCAAACAACAAACAGGCAATCCTTAACATAGAGAAGGAAAACCTTACAACAGTGTTTAAAGCAGGTTTAAGCTGTCCAAACCCCATCTCCACAATGCATGGTAAAATGAGTGCAAAAATGTTTTGACAATTGCCGCAAGGGGCAAACTAAATTTGCCAAAGAAGAATAATAAAAAAACCCAATAATTTAGACAGCAAGATGAGTCACAATATGGTGGTTGGGTTGTTGTGGTTTTGGTTTTTTTTGTTTTTTTTTTTTTTTCCTGAAAGGAAAGGAAGGACAAAGTTCTGAAATGTAAAGTTAGGTAAGACCAGATTGGATCACTACTTGCAAGTGAAGAACCAGGGCTGAAAAAAAGAGAAAATGCCATGGAAAATACAAGGACTAGTTGTGTTGACTCTTGTATCACAGAGAGCTTCCACTAACAAGCCTTGGTGGATAGGCTTTGGGAAGAGAAACTGTCCATGATCAATATTTGAGAATACATTGTAGGTAGGTATTTGTGCCAGAAAAGATTGGGGAACATAAAATTTTTTAGAGCAGGATATTTTATATATTTGGTTTTATAAACTTCTATCTTCATTCATTAAGAAGGCTCAGTGAGGCTAAGTTAAATTTTCAAGATCCTCGCAGCTCTCCAAAATCATATTTTACTGTCTACTAAAAATTTTGGGCTGAGTTTGGTTTTCCAAGCAGAATCATCTAGTGCTATTACAGTATGCTCTTGGTTTGGGTCTCCTGTGTCTTCTACAATTTTGTGAAGATGCCCCAGGCACTTTAGGGAGTATCAAACGGTTGTAGATAACTCTAGGCAAGCTGACTTAATCGTTCCTCTTTCACACCCTTTTAGGTCTTTCCTTGGCGTTCTCCTTCATGATAAACTAGTTTGCCATTGTTCTGCCTGTTTCTCATTTCCCCAATCTCTCAGTTTTATGGTGTATTCCTAAATGCTGTCTTTCTTTAAAATTTGTCTTCTTTTAGTTGCATCTTCTATCCTGCTGCACTTGGAAAGCCTCTCACTCTGTGGGCATCACCATGTTACATTGTCAATGTCCAACCACTGAGATGCTGCTTCTGCAAAGTGTTCTGGTGATAAGTATCTAGTCCATATCCCAGCATCACGTTGATGTTGTGTTTGTCACCTAGTCATCCTGCTTCTACTCTGTCCTGAAACAAATGGTCAGTATCATAATTAAATGGGTTTGGATACATAACACTCAATGAACAGTACTGTTAAATAAGCTCTCAAGAAATAAAGTAACTCCCAGCCGATTCTGGAAACTTCTTTAACAGCAGCTGAGGATGGTGTCAAATCATGCACAGGCATGCATAAAAAAACCCCAGAGACAATTTTATTTTTCAGTTTTTAAGACTCATTATATTTGAGTTTTCCCTCAGGATAAATATACCACTTTGTTTATACAATGGATATACACTAGAATGATTTACATACATTTGTACTGACACAGTGTCCTTACACCTTAGCAGTCACTAGTATGGACTCTTAAGTTTTAACAATAAAACCAACATGTAATAATTACCACTCTGTTGTATGGATGCACTGTTTGTTTCTAGGGAAAGGATGAAGGAGAGACTACAGAAACAAGTCACGCACACGCACCATCCCTTTAATGTCTGAATCTTTTGTTTACATGTGACATATGACTATAGTTTGCATTTTGTAGACCGGTTGCCATAATTTCTGCATAGTACTGAATCTGGCCATTAGAGTAATTGCCCTGTACTGGAAAAATTCATACAGGATATGGTAATAGCTATGCCTGCCATAGAATTATTCAATATTTCAAAGTGCATTTAAAATGGGAAGTGAAGTTCACCAAATATTCTTTAAATATACAGAGTCCGACTGTCAAGTGGGAAGAGAAGGTCAGTCTGAGGAGTGGACAACACCTTCCCACATCCTGGCTAGCTTCTCCCTATTTATAAAATGGTCTTATGGAGAGAAAATAATTCTGTGTTTTTAATATCTTACCCAAAGGGCAGCACTTGCAGCAGTGTAGTGCCCCATAGCAATTAATGCGTAGTGGGTATTTTATCTAAATAAGAAATTACCACTTCTAGAATAATCCAAATGACCTGTTACAAGTTCAGATTTTTCCCTAGGATTTTACTTTCCCTCATCTGCCAAGCTAATAAAATGACAGCTTGAGGAGACTGTTAACTTGCCATACATACTCCTAGACTATTTCCTGCATATTTATTTTATTTCTACATTTCAGAATGAAAAAATAGGCCAATAAATCATTCTAATGTACACAGATGTGACTAAGATTACATCCCCTTCTTTACTATTTCTTTGCATACTCTGATCTGGAATTATTTGTACTGGAATTTTTACTTATTGCAAGTGATTTAGGGGAAAGTCCATGTCCTCACATGTGTTTGTGTGGTTCCTAGAACAACAGAACTCTAAATGTGAATAGAGCCTTAGGGCACTCTCACAGACTAACTATAGACTTCTGCAGTCAAACTAATGTACTATGAAAAAATGGGTAAGCAGATACTTCATAACTTATTGAAGAAGGGGTTAAAGTTTGGGGTGCTAATTTCAAAAAATAAACAAGAAATAAAGCCCTCCCCTCAAAAAAATTAGTGTGAAAAAGATACCAAGAGAAGGATTTTTCTCTGTGTAAGCAAATCCCTTGGAAGCAATTCTGCCTGGATTGTTCTGTGGAGAAATTAGGTCACATTTGGCTAACATCACTTTACTGTCAGGGTAACCTGCTCTTTGGCCCCTCCTGCTTAGATGTGTGTGTGTGTGTGTGTGTGTGTTTGTGTGCACTTTCTCACAAAGCCTCACTAACAGCCTATGTTGAGAATCCTGCAAAGGAGCTGATTTTTATTTTTGTCTTCCTATATCACTGCAGGCGCTTTAGAAAGATATGGGCCAAAAGGTTACTGAATGTTTAAGCTTCTTTGATCTTGGCATTCATTTTGGTTTCTTTTTCAAGAAAACCTATTTCCAGTATAAAAGGTTGAGAACTGCTAGGCTGTTTTGCAGACTCTGAAGTCTGTAGAAAACAGCCTTCCAATAATAATAACTGTGCAAAGTAATTTCAAAGTAACCTCCTATTATCTAGTCAATAAGGAACAAAGCACAAGACCATTTGTTTTGGTTTTTGTTTCTTAATCTGAAAGAAATTCAGAATTTAAGAGCTCTTTGGCCTTCTCAAGAACAACAAGTTCACATGTGATTTAGTCATATGGCTGCCATAAAGTTGTGGTACTGTGCTTTCTTAAGAGCTCTGTTACCAGTCTGATATTAAAAATATCAAAACTAATGTTGTAGTGTTACGTATTATTCCAAGATCTACACACAGTTTCAGAGGACATCAATTTTTCCTTTATACTCTCACTTGTATGAGTGCTGTCAACTTTCAGTTGTTTAAAATTGTGGTTTTAAAATAGTGAGAAATGTAATGCTCTCAACCAACCCAATATGTGTTATACACCAGAGATGTGCAATTTTCTGAACAAACAATCCCAGTAACACATGTATAAACAGCAAGTAAGTTCCCACACAGTGAGCTGTATAACTTCACAAAATAAAATCACTCTGAACTGGAGATGTTATAACATGGCTCTGTGGTTGCATGGTCCTGGGGCCAGCAGGGACTGCTGTGGGAGTCACCAGACTCACCACAGTTTGTGAAACAAGGAGTCTCTGCTTTTAATAAAGGCAGTGATGATGAACATGGGTCCAAATGCAGACTAGCTAAGTCTGAAAGGGCACAACTGGAAATTAAGGCACTTCAGATGGAAGAAAAACTTGTTGAGCTTAAGTTCTAGCCTAAACTGTGAAAGTACTAGCATTTGAAAACCAATTAACAAGGATAGTCAATAAGTTGACCTGATTGGTAGTATTGTGCAAATGGAGAACAGAAAAGAGGGGAAGAAAGTTCTGGGTACTAACAAACGTATTAGCACAACCTGAACTGTATTAAAAGACCAAGAACTAATTTTCAAGGAAAAATAATTAAGCACATGGAAGTAAAAGGAAAATAGGATAAAATGCAATATAAAGTTACAGGAGAAGTTAAGTCCAATATTTTTCTTTAATAAAAATGG
Source organism: Athene cunicularia (assembly GCF_003259725.1). Classification (NCBI taxonomy): domain Eukaryota; kingdom Metazoa; phylum Chordata; class Aves; order Strigiformes; family Strigidae; genus Athene; species Athene cunicularia. The sequence goes on from NW_020799095.1 coordinate 120,035,961, forward strand.
ATTTTTAGACTAGAGAAATACAGTAGATCTATCTGGATTTCAGTAAAGTGTTTGATATGCTGCCACATAGGAAATTACTAGTTAAACTGAAATAAATGGGAATTAGAAGAAAAATTGCAAGGTGAGTAAGGAGCTGGCGAAAAAGAAAATTTCATGGGTTTTGCTTAAAAGGGAACTCTGAGGCTAACAGGAAGTTACTAGAGGCATTCATAAAGGATCGATGTTGGGCCAATCTTAATACTTTCAGTAGAAATCATTGACACAGAAAGATAACCATGTTCTGAGAGCACCTGTTGATGACCCAGAATTGTGATTCTTCATGCTTGAGGGTCACATACTGTCTTTCAGGAAAAACAGTCTGACTTGCAACCAGCTCTTACTAGACTACCTTTCCCAAGGAAGGTCTGGCACATGCAAGGTAACTGGCTATAGGGTTGCATGTTTTTTTCAGTGGAGGCAGCAGCCACCTTCCATCTGACTGGGACGTGCTGGCTCCTCCCCTGCCCATCGCTGGGTACATGTCTAGCAGGTCTGAAACTCCTGGCAGGGCTTTGTCTGGGGTAGTCTCATTGCAAATCACCAGTTCTACAGAGCAGCATTAGCACTAAGCTGTGTCCAAGACGACATGCCCAGCCTCTCTGCAGGCCATATCAAATCTGGCACAGTGCTATGTGAAGGTTTTTACATGGTTCCTGGGTCAGACCTGGCTTGCAGCTGCCCAGCTTGGCACTGGTACTCAGATGTAGACAAACTCTAAGATAGCTTGGCTTGTTTAACCTACCAAAATGAAGGCTGAGAAGAAATTGGATTATATGGTAATTGCAGGAAGGGAATTATAGTAAATGATTTCCTTAAGTAAGAGAAAACTGGATTTGATGCTCCTTCCAGTCTTATGACCTAAGGTTTTAAGTTATGCCTAACTGAATGTGTCGCTCTTTCGGTGACAAAGTTTTGGCCAAGGCCAAAGGTTGTATACCTAATTAATTCTCAAAGATAGCAGAAGATGGAGCTTCCTACCATCTTTCTGCAACTTTGTGCTGTTGGAGAAGTCTCCAGAAGGAGAATTAAACTGTTTGTGGCCTAGATGGAATAGACAGTAAGAAACATTGCCAAAAGTTAAGCACAACTCACTGAGAGCAGTATAAGAAACAGTGAGGGAGTGGAAACTCTGCCTAAAAGAGGGTGCAGACTTTTTCAAGGAGACAGGGAATCAGCACTTCAGTATAGAGGCCGTGTGCCTCTATTGGAGAAATTGAGACATGTATTGAGTTTGTGTGTTGAGATTTTGGTAATGGGGGAGTACAGGCGTGGCTTCTGTGAGAAGCTCCCAGAAATTTCTCCTATGTCCAACAGAGCCAGTGCCAGCCAGCTCCAAGGCAGACCCACTGCTGGCCAAGGCTGAGCCCATCAGGCACCGTGGTAGCACCTCTGGGATAACATGTGTAAGAAGGGGAAAAGGTTGTTGCACAACAGCAACTTCACCTAGAGAGGGGTGAGAGAAGCAACTCTGCTTACACCAAGGTCAGAGAAGAAGGAGGGGCAGGAGGTGCTCCAGGCGCCGGAGCAGAGGTTCCCCTGCAGCCCGTGGTGCAGCCCCTGGTGAGGCAGCTGTGCCCCTGCACCCAGGGAGGGGAACGGTGGAGCAGAGACCCACCTGCAGCCCGGGGAGGAGCCCACAGCAGAGAACGTGGATGCCTGGAGGAGGCTGTGACACTGTGGGAACCCCACACTGGAGCAGGCTCCTGGCAGGACCTGTGGCCCCATGGAGAGCAGGACTGGTGACCCCATGGGGGACCCACGCTGAAGCAGTTTGCAAAGAACTGTGGCCTGTGGAAAGGACTCATGTTGGAGAAGTTCATGGAGGACTGTGTCCTGTGGGAGGCACCCCACACTGGAGCAGGGGAAGAGTGTGAGGAGTCCTTCCTCTGAGGAGGAACGAGCAGCAGAAACATGTGATGAACTGACTGCAGCCCCATCCCCTGTTCCCCTGTGCTGCTGGGAGGGTGGAAGAAGAGAAAATTGAGAGTAAAGTAAGCCAAGAAGAAGGAGAGGGTGGGGGGGAAGGTGTTTTAAGTTTGGTTTTATTTCTCATTTCCCTACTCTGATTTGACTGGTAATAAATTAAACTGATTTTCCCAAGCTGAGTCTGTTTTGCCCTTGACAGTAATTGCAGAGTGATCTTCCTGTTCTTATCTCAACTCATGAGACCGTTATCTCTCCCCTGTCCAGATGAGGAGGGAAGTGATAGAGAGGCTTTGTTGGGTGCCTGGCATCCAGTCAGGGTCAACCCACCCCAAGGCAACAGAAAGAGGAGGTCAAGCTCGTGTTTTGGGGAAAATCAAGTCTTCTAATATGGAAAGCCACAGTCTGTCCTTTATAACCATGCTGTGTGGTCTGCCCAGAAAACCTCCGTCTTATGCTTATACATGATAATGAAGCTGACACATGTTACCTCCTCTGTCTTTCACAGAATCAGGGCTTTTTTGAAATGACCAGACACTCAAATTTTAGGTTCAGCAGTGAGTCTGTACTCTTCACAGACTCTGAAAAAGAAAAGCAAGGTTGGAGCTGATTGACCCACTGACACCAAAGGAGTGATTCATGAATACTGAGTTTTCCTTTTTTTTTGAGATGTTATAGGCAGCAGTGAGGCTATCAAGAGTCTAAATGTGTAGAGGTCAGCTGACCCATTGGTAAAGTTAAAAAAAAAGAAAACAGAATAAATTCTTTGGTAAGAATATAATTTGCTGTTGCTTGTTTTGTGAGGAAAGATATGTGACGTTTCTGGTTTCATGTTATAGACTTCAAAGTGTTTGGGTCACATAAGGTTTTATTTCTGCAGAGCAGTGATGCACGAACGGGTGCTCTAAAGTAGCATCCTTTCCAAGGCAACCGGAGCAGGCTGCCAGAGCAAATGAACTGCACACATCCATGGTGCAGTGTTTCCTACATTTCTAGTACGGAGAGTGGCAGAGTGCGGGGAAGCAGCTGGCCAGGCCTTTCCTACTGCCTGGTGGATGACTGGTAGGATCTGAATTTTAAATGCTGGGCACGCTTCAGTTAGAAACTTGCCAGTTTTCCTAGTCAGTCCCTTTCCTACCACCTTGGCAAGCATCTAAAGGATAGACCAAGGACTGGGGAGCCTCAGGATTTCCAGGTAGCTGAAGAAGATGTTCATCCTGAGAGCAGGGATCTCCGTGTCTGGGCATGGGAACTATTGAGTTTCTAAGTGACATGTCTCTGAACCAGTTCTACTGCATGAATGACCTCAGTTTGAAGGTCCCAGGTCCTCCGAGTCCCACAGCTTTGGACCCTTACTGTTTGAGCTGCTCTGTGGTTGGGGTCAGAGGAATCCTGGCTATTGCAGACTACAATTGACACAATAATGACATGTGGTTATGCAGAAGCCCACCACTAACCTGTTCTAGACTAGTATTCAGTAATGCACAGCTGTTACTGTTACTATTAACAATAACTGTCTTCAATCCAGTAGGTGACTGCCAGGGATCTTAGGAAACACATTTCATTTTGAAAACACCTTGTTTTTAAGAGTTTCTGAAACTAAATACGACTGGACTTCAGTTCTGTGAAAATTTTCCAGTGTTTGGCTTTTTCTCCCAAAGCAGGATGAAAAATTTTCTGGTAATTTGGAAATTATCACAGAATGGAAATTCATTTCACTGGCCAGCTCTATTTATGAACACATTAATTCAAAAACTTGACTACCAACAAAAGGCTTCCTAGCCTTTAATTAAATTTGAAGTCCGTGTTTTAGTGTTGTCCCTCTGGTTGTCTTTCCACAACCTATTTGAGATTCTTCCTACCCTTACTGTTGGCTATGACGGCACTTGGAATACATTAAGAAACTGTATGAATGCCAAGGACTTCATTTTCTTGTGAGATTATATATGACACTTGAAGAATAACATTTCAGATAGCAATCCCTTCTCTCCTCTAGTGAGACCACTTACTTTTGACTGAATTATTTAAAAAAAAAAAAAAAAAAGAGTAAACAGTAAAACTGAATGCCTCTAGTTTAGAACTGTCTCATAAATATGGTTTTACTCTCACAATGTCTGATATGGTGATGCAGACCAGGACCACTCCATTCAGTGTTTAATTTTGTGCCTCCAGATTTGAAAAGCTTGGCCTCTAGTCATAAGTATTCATTCTTTGTGCACCTTTCAGGAGACAAGTCTGATTGTCTGTCTTTGTTTTTGAGTCATTATTCTCTGTGCTTTGTTTTTGCCAAATGTCAAAATATAGCTGTTTCTGTGTTTCAGGGATATATTACACTAAGTGCACTGGAAAAAAAAATTGGCAAATGATATAATACTCTGGAAAAAAAAGAAAGAGATTTGGATGGTTCTGGGGGAAAAAAAAAGAAAAAAGAAAAAAGAAAAAAAAAAGAAAAAAGAAAAAAAAAAAAAGAAAAAAAAGAAAAAAGTGACCTTGCATCATACAGCTGGCAAATTTTGCCAAGCCAACAGCCAGCCAGAGTTAATATGGCTTTACTCTCAACAAACCTGCAGCAATGCTATTATAGTTTCACTACAGTGTTTATGAAAAGTTGAGCTAGTCTGGAAAGCATTACATAAAAGACAATTCTAGGAAAAAGGGAAAAAACTCTGTAATCATTGACAGTGCTCTCGTCTGAAACCTGGTTTTTGAATGTACATTAGAATCCATAAAAGTAAATACTGAGGAATGGAGAGAATGTGTTACTTCCTGATTTTTAAACAATAATACGCTTTCTACTATAGCAACTACTAAATTTAGTAACTATCATCTCATCTGTGTATGTATACAGAAGGAGAGAGCAAGGATGCTTAGGATGCATGTGCCTTTGCACATGTTCCATTTCAAAAGCTGCTCAGGGCTGGCATGCATAGTCTGAAGTAATCAGTTATTCTCCATTCCAGAATAAGATTATCAAGGCAGCCTGCTTCAGTACTGCAGCCATACTGTGGCCGTACCTACAGTTTGCAACTATGAATGCAGCATCCTTGCCACCTTCGTGCATAGGGTTTAGGTGGAGAAGTAGCAATGGTCAAGGGGGGATCTTTGCATATGTTTACACACATATACACACACACACACACACACACACACACACACACTTTCACTGAGGATATACTTGCCCTCTCATGCCTGGGTTTTGCATGTGTGGATAACAGTGTTTCATCTACACTTTTTCCCCTCTTGCTGCATAGTCTGTCCTCTCCTGTTGTGGTGCCAGCATAGCACTGCAGGACATTTGGTCTTTGGGCACACCTAGACTTTCTTGTGGAGTACATCTCAGAACAGCATGGTCGCTGAGCCTGCTGTGAGCTGGAAACAAGGTTGGTACCTCCAGGGATGCTGAGTACCAGTTGCCATTGTGTACTGCTTCTGACACAGGTGACTGTCTTTACAGAGGGCTTGTGAGCTCAGGTGCCTTTGCACTGTATGCAACTGTACTGTGTACACATACTTCAGAATAAATGGAGACTTTTGTGTCTCAAAGCTATTTTTCAGAGCTTACCACTCTAAATGCTTAGGTGTTATTAGGACTGTAAGCACTCTCTTGCAGCTACATGTAATAAAAACCTACTGTTTCTAAGCATCATCCCACGGAAATGGGAGTGAAGGGGTCAGCACAGAACATAATTTCCAAAATAGAGAGTTGCCATCCAGAACACTTTGAAAAAGAAAATGCCACTTGGGATGTCTCTAGGTGTATATCTGCCATCATGTCTCATGATCAAACTCAAAGGCTTTTGAGATCTTTAAATTTAGGGTAAAGTAAAACCTTTATTTTTTGTTTGACTGAGAACCGCAACTTCCCATCTACTTATGCCATTTAAATGCAATGTATCTAAAAAGACATAAACAGTAACATAGCCTTCTGGGATTTTTGCCATTTCTCCTCCAGTTCACTACTTGTGATTAAAATTCACAAAAGACAAACATTTTTGTAATCTTTAATGTGTCTGGACTGCATTTTTGAAAGTTTCTAATCATATAAAAGCTTAAAGTTCACTGTTTTTCAGTTAAATTTGCCTAAAGCTGGGGTTTAAACTCTTAAGTCTCCCAATTGTTTTCTAGACTAGAACTCTGGCCCTGTGTTGCTGCATGCCCATAAGAAACACACATCAGGTCACTGTTGGTTGTCCCAGCTTGAGGCCTTGGAAGCATTAGGCTTACAGGAATGCAAAGGGACTTTAATCATTAGACATCTTTTGAAATGCTCCTGTGTGAGCTCTTTTACTGGCTTATGAGGTGATGGGAGGAGTCCATGAGATTTTTCCTGTGCTGGCTGAACTGAGCTACCGCATCATACTATTGATGTGGAATTATCATGTAAGCATAGAGTGAACCAAAGCTGGGTTTGCTTAAAGACACATGGACACGTGGGGTTTTGTTCAAGCCCTACCTCATTGTCCTACTTGTAACAATTTCTTGTTGAAGTTGTCATGTGCCCAGTGTAAAGCATCATAGTTGCTTCTGGGATCTTGTTGTTCTAAGGCACTCAGTCTTTTGCTGGAACAGTAGGACAAATCACAGATAATCAGGACTGTCCCAGTTGTATTTGTCTGGCAACCATCAAGGGCTCTAGAGGCAAAGCAGTTCAAATGCATGGACGAATGCCTTCAGGGAAAAAAAAAAAAAGAAAGTTAGTGTGAATTTAGACCATTAGTGTCTTTGAAAATCTTCTCTTTTAGCTGCAGCCTTTTCTGCAAGATTTGTGAACAATTTTGTCCAGCTGTTGGTTTATGAGCGTTCACTCTGTAAACAAAAGAATCCCCCATGCCATCTTGTGCAATGTCCTCTGGCCAGGACTGTGCTTTGGGACAGGCCCAGGGTGTAAGGTAAGATGTCAGTGAGGAAACCTGCCCTGTGCTCAACTCTTCTGTGGGAATATTTGCATCACACAACTTGGATTATTGGAAAGAGAAACACCCTAAAGCAGAGGCTGTATTTTATGACATCTGGTTTGGCCACTGGAGGTCAGTGTTTTGGAGCAAAATAGACATAATTTTCCCTGTCTGGTAATCCTCTGCTATGGTCATAAAGACAGGAAGCACTGTACCAGACCTTTCCATGCGTCATTGTGGTGTTTAGTATGTGTCATCTTGGCTTGACGTGGGAATATGAGTACATTCGGCAGCAGTCAAGGGGTTATATTTTTGAATAGTGTGAGAACAGCTGCAGAGAACACAGTTATTACTCACAGATTATGTAACTAAGTTGTATGTTGCAGAGTGCAATCGTGGTTTAGTGTGCTAGATACACTTTACTGACGTCATTGCATAATGTGACACTAGGGCAAAACATCAGCAAAGCCAATAGGAATAATTACCTAATAGTACATCATGCTTAATCTAGAGTTTTGAGACCAGCTCTAGCAGCTTTGGCTTTTCTGCTTGCATGGCCCTCACTGGCCTCTCTCTGCCCCTCAGACCCCTTCCCTCCTCCTGGTGCTGAGAACATGGGGTAGCTGGGAAAGGAGGTGCATGTACATACTCTCTCCATGTTAGTTTCTTTTCTTCCATGTTGCTGGGACTGAGAGGCTCTCCAAATAAAAGTCAGTAACTAGTAGTGTGCCCCACCAGCAGCCAGTAACTAGCGGTATATCCAAGGGGTCAATACTGAGTCCAAGCCTGTTTAACATCTTATTAATGATCTAGATAGTGGAGCAGAGGGCACTTCAGCAAGTTTGCAGATGATACAAGTACGTGAGGAGTGGCTGGTATGTCAGAGGGACATGCTGCAATTCAGAAGGACCTCAACAGGATGGAGAAATGGGGTGAAAGGAGCTTCATGAAGTTCAACAAGGGAAAGTGCAAAGTCTTGCACCTGGGGAGGAACAAGCCTATGCACTACTACATGCTGGGGAGCACCCAGCTGGAAAGCAGCTTAGCAGAATAGGGCCTAGGAATCCTGGTGGACACCAAGTTGAACATGAGCCAGCAGTGTGCCCTTGAGGCAAAGAAGACTAATGGTATCCCAGGCTGCATTAGGAGGAACGTTGCCAGCAGTTTGAGGGATGTGGTTCTTCCCATCTCCACAATGGTGAGGCCACACCTCAGGGGCTGGGCCCAGTTCTGGGCTCCTCAGTTCGATAGAGATATGGACATGCTGGAGAGAGTGCGGTGAAGGACCGTGGAGATGATTAAGGGACTGGAGCATCTCTCCTATGATGAAAGGCTGAGAGAGCTGGGACTGTTTGGCCTGGAGAAGAGAAGGCTCAGGGGGAGTCTCACTGATGTATACAAATACCTGAAGGGAGAGTCAAAGAGGACAGAGCCAGACTTTGTTCACTGGTGCCCAGTACCAGGACCAGAGGCAGTGGGCACACACTAAAACACAGGAGGTTCCCTCCAAACATCAGAAAACACTTTTTCCCTGTGAGGGTGACCAAGCCCTGATATGAGTTGCCCAGGGAGGCTGTGGAGTCTCTCTCCTTGGAGATATTCAAAAGCCATCTGTACACAGTACTGGGAAACTGGCTTTAAGTGGACCTGTTTGAGCAGGGGATTGGACCAGATGACTTCCAGAGGTCGCTTCCAACTTCATCCACTCGGTGATTGTGTGCTTTTGTGAAAAGGCCTCACTCGTCTTCTCCTGTCCTCCTCTCTTCATTTATTCTTCTGTCTCCTGAGCAGACTTATGCTCTCCATGTTTGTGGGGAGAGAGATATAGTCTGGGACTGCTGTGAGGGGCTGAGTAGACAGGACTGCTGCATCTCTCACATAGCAGAGCAAACCTGACTGCACTCAGATATTTGGTCCACAATCCTACCTCTCCTCCTGCTGCTTATGGAGGTAGATTCTCATGGCAGCAGGTCCTCTTGCCTCCTTGCCCTCACAAGAGATGTCAGACTGGCTGGAAGCAGGGTGGGGCTGGAGATGCAAATAGAGCTGAGAGAGAGCCTCAATCTTTAGTTCCTTTCAGACGTCTCCAGCCCGTCTATGTCACCATTATTCTCTGCCTTGCCCTGACTGGCACTTTGCTAATCTTTCCCAGCCTGTCCTTCTTCACTCAAAAACTTATTTTGTCATTCCTGCAAAGTGCTAACACTGCCAGCTATGAGGAAAAACAGATAATTTTGTCCCTCTCTGTCAGGGCAGCACAATTTATGTCGAGAAAGTCTTCATCTGGCTTTTTTCATCATTACCATGTTACAAATGTAGTCATAAATAAAGCCACACCTGAGATATGCAGCCAAATTCTACTCAGATTTTCACTGGTTCAAATCTGGAATATGTAATAAATTGAATGAACTAATTCTTGATTCACTGTGTCTTAGGTGAGAAAAGAACTCTGCTTGTTTGTAATGTTTATCAGTCAAATACATTGTCTATCAAATACAGAGATACGTACAGGGAATGGAAAAGCATGCTAGTGGAAAACAGCCAGCCTATTCCAGACTGTATTTTTACTTATAGGAATAGATGTGCCAACCTCCATTTTGTTTTTTTCTGTCTTTCAGATGGAATGGTTATGGTTAGAAGTATGTGTGGTTTGTCTCGCCATTTTTAATTTCTTCAGAAAAAGAACTTTGCTTTCCAAAACTTAATTTCTGGTAGCTGAAGAGCACAGATAATTTTGTTGTTATTGTTTTAAAAGAGTGACAAAATCCAAAATATCTTGCAGAAAGTCAAATTTGTGGCAGATTTTCTTTCCTGATGAAAGGTTTTCATGGAAAGAAAAAAGGTCACTCACTCACAAATCTTACTAACTTGCCCCTCTTTGAACATGGGGATATTTTGAAGGGCTTCTGACAAAATGAATATTTAATTCCAGCTTGCTCCACAAAGGTGACTTCTTCAATACATTTATCCACAGAACAGTCAATAGTCTCAGAGCTGAGGAGAGTTAGCTTCATCATGTCTCACTATTATGCAACCTCTTTAGGGGCATAAGTACATGACCACCTCAATCCTGGAATCTACTTTTAGTTAATAAATGGCAGATTCTTGCAGTGCAATTGCAAACACCCTCTCCTGAAAGCATCCTGCCCAGGAAGTGCTCACTTTCTCTCTCTCTCTTTCTTTCCTCCCCTTGATCCTTGCCCTCAGAAAGTAACAAACGTTTCTGGTGAGAGACAATTACAGGTATGGGTTAATTGGACAGGAAAACTGGTGGTACCAGTTATGGCAGGATAAGAGGACAGGTCTAATTCACTCATCATGGTAAAAAGCTGCCTGTGATATCATACGATCTCATACAGGGACTTCTGCAATGTCATGCTGGGGGTGTCATACATGCAGTGCAGCCTTTGAAGAAAAATAACTCGAGGCAGAGTATGGGATAGTATAAAAAGCAAGATAGCTGTGTGACAGCAGTTGAGGCTCTGTCACATGGGGGTGCAGAACAAAGATCAAAATTATTCCAGATTATTTATATACACTTAATTTGAAGACCATTTGAGATGCAACTAAAGGAAACTCATGCTGAGAAAGGGGAGACGGAATATTTTATAAGGTTTATCTGGCTAAATAGAATGAGGTACAACATTATGTTGAAGATGAATTGAGCATGTCTTCTGGCAGGACCTCTGGTCTGTAGTATAGTGCAAATGCATCTGAGTGCCATGGCCTTCCTTTCCTCCATTGGTCCTGACACAGGACAGCAGATCATAGGGTGAGTTAGCAAGTTACCTCTGCCACAGAAATTCCCACAGAGGCTGTACCTATGGGTTTGGGATGTGAGAATTTCCTTGGAGCATGAATGGGAAGTGGAGAAAGAGGAGAGAAAGGAGTGAATCTCCTGCTGAAGGGATAAACTGTGATGAAACTGCAGCCATGGCCACCAGCAGAAGGCAACTGCTCATCTGTTGTGCAAAGTTGTGCAAAGAAAAGTAACATGAAACTGAAAGCCACATTCAGTGCAGGAAATGACAATTGCCACATTTTGCACATTATAACCCTCTAACTGTGACTAGGTTCCAGATTCCTCAGCTGAAATGTTTATTGAAGCTTTAGTTACTTGTGCTTTTGACTATTTCAGTTTCTTTTTTCCTCTCTCCATTTTAATACCTGCTCTCTAAAGTACAGGATGTCCAGAATGGTGTAGTTAGACTTTTCTTCAGGAAATATATTACCCTGTCCTGTGTCACCTTCACTTGCTTCATTTCCATCATCAAATTCAGATCTAAATTACACTCCTGAGGGCTGATTCTTTCTTCACCACATCAGTTTTAGACATGTTTAGCTCACTGACTTTCTTAGCATTAAATGTGATTTAAAAAAAGAAAATCAGACCCCCTGTTTTTTAAAGCTAACCATAGATTTGGTCTATCCTGCTTATCATCTTGTACTCATGGTAACACTCACACACTGAGTCTGCATATGCTTCCATAGTCTGGGTCTCTTTTCTGGCTCTTTCCCATAACTGGGTCTTTGCTTCATTTGCCATCATATCAAACAATCTTTTCCATTTGAATCACTGTCTTGCCTTCAATATGACATTATAAAGAAGTCCTTTAAATCTTCTGACTGAACCTATGCACAACCTTTGCAGATGAAACGGCAAAAAAAAAGTGTCTTCAAGAAAGGGGAAGTTTGAGTTGATTCTTCACATCCTACATTCATAGGAGCTGAAGGCCTTCAGTCCTAGGAGACTGGATTGTTTCTAATGCTGGGATATACAGAAACAAATTGTTTGCATTATAGAAAGCTATCTGGCTAAATTACTAATTATCAGATTAAATAGGATTAGGCATGGGACTTTCCAGTTGATTCCGAGCAATCAAGTCAAATGAATCAACAAGGAAAGAAATTAATTCTCTTACAAGTCTACTTGCATTGAAATGGCACTGTGGGGTAATAGTCTGCATGCAATAGCTGTTTCCAGCTTTGGAAAACATACTGTTTCCATGCACAGCTTCTGGTGCAGTCAGTGCCAACAAGCCTAAGCTCTGTGTGGAAGCTGACAGCATTTCTACCTCAGGGTATGACTTTGTGCGTAGTTGCATCTGCTGAGAAAGACTGTGGAGAAAGCAGACAGCTAACAAAAAAGTTGTGAAAGAAATGGGTAGTGTTGATGTGAAAGAGTATTTACACTCTTTTACTTGACTGAATGCCTCTGGATAGAGCTCTCATAGCTAAATCCCCCAAAGATCTGGAGTTTAATTCATCTAACCCCAACAGTAGATGTCCAAGAAGTCCTGATCCTCAAATTCGTCTTGAGCAGATTCCAGTCTGTAAGCAGCTGAAGTCTGTAGGCACCAGTCTTCAACATCTATGTGATTGTGTTTAATGAACTGCCGTCAGCAAGGCCTTAGCTTTGAGTGTCATCAGTAATGGGGTGCCTGTGTCATGGTGAAGTGTTTTGAGGATCCACAAATTAGATATTCCTCTGTCTCTGTAGCCTGAGAAAATCAAAATGCTGGGTGCAGCATCAACACACCAAATCTTCTTCATCAAATAGACACTGGTGGTGGTAGTGACTCAGTGAGTATCACCTTTTTTTTGGTTTTGTTTTGTTTCATTTTGTTTTTCTAATACAGTGCTCAGTGGCTAACACACTCTTCTAGGTTCTGAGAGACATAGGTTTCCTTCCTTTCCCTCCCTGATTTACATACCATGCTTACATTTGGTGCTGGCTGTGTGAGATATTCTTCCTCATGCACTGTCTGTTCACTACTATTTGGAAATGCCTAACTCATTATGTAACAAGCTTACACATTTAGCTTATGGCTGATGATCCTCCCCACCAGCGAGGATATGTATTATAGTGCTTAAGTAGTGCTTAAGTTACTTTGTCAATCTAGCCCTTGAACATCCATCCAAGGGCTTTGGTCCCTTAGCTATAAAAATGGGTGGGAAAAGATTTAAGAGATTTTTGTCCAAAAGAGTGTAATTTACCTGAAGAAAAAATCAGATTTTGACTCACTTGAAAGTATTTTAATGACAAAGTATAAGGGGACCATTAGAACAGTTGCAGATGTTTTGTGTGAAATGGCTCAGTTACAGTAAGAACTGCATGAACTTTTACCCTGAACTCAAACCAAGATCTTTCTTTTTTTTTTTTTTTTTTTTTTTTTTTTTTTTTTCCCCCTAATATACTAAGTTGTTTAGTTAAACTTTTGGTTTGTTTCTTTTCCTGTTCATATGCCTCTTTAGTCCGTATTTCAGCTGGGACTAGTACTCAGCTACCACCAGGAAGGCTGATTTGTAAGACTCACAGCCAGCTCTGTTCTGTGTTGGCCAAATTTGTCCCTGTTGCAGCAATAATAGAGTTACGCCAGCCTTCCTAATGTTTTCCATTTGTAAACCATTACTAAGTTTTGATACCAGAAAAAGGTGGTGAGCATCTTTGTCTTGCTGTCAAAGTTCCTGTTCAAAATGAAGAAAGATTCTCCTTAAAACCAGTTCTTCACAGTTGTTGCATTAGGCTTTTCTCACCTTTTCAAATACACTGCATCAGTCCTGAAGACCCCTTTGGCCTCTTCACATCTCTCCCTTCCCTGTGTTACTCTTTTGTGCTCATGGTCAACATGGCTGAATCATTCATAAAACCACTGCGTCTGCTGGATAGTTCTTTGTAGTTTCCTTTCAGCTCAATCCCCTCCTTTTTCCTTGCTACTGCCTCTCCTCATCTCCTCTATCTCCTTTTTAAAAACATCTATTGCTCACCTTCTCTCTTCTTCAACCTTTGTTTCCTAATTCCTTTCTCTGAAGTCTCTGAATTTTCCTAAGCACCAAAGCCTGCTCAACCAACTCACACAGAAATTCCCACTGGTAATTCAGAAGAAAGTAGGTAGAGGTGGGCTGCAAGCACTGCTGCAGACAAGGACTCTTACTGACAGCCTGTTCATTTTCATTGGAAGACCTGAAATGTACACAGTTCAGTTAGTCATGGAGCAGTAGGGATAGTGAATTTGAAGAAGAAACGATAATGGAGAAAAAAATACCCTAAAAACAGGGTAGAGATGAACAAAAAACCACAGGGGTTCATTAACATCAGGGGTTCATGTTCAATATGCAACAGCTTTGCCTACGTACAGCATCCTTGTAGTGTGGTGTAAAGGTGTTGCTTGCTAATAAGCACCTCTCATTCACACTGGTCATCAGCACTATGTGCAATAGTTGCTAAAGAAGCAACACAAATGATTATATCACGATTGTGGCAATTAGTAGAGGTTCTCTTTTTTGGTATTGAGGAACCAGAAGAGAAGAGCTATATCAAGAGAGAGACTCTTATTTTTGAAGTCATAAAGCAGTTGTGGACAGGGAGGGATGGGCAGGAAGGACAGAGAAAGCAACCACTGTACTTTCAGCTGTCCAATATATATTTTTTTTTTTTCCAGCAAGGAACAAAGCTACTTCAGCTCTGTGGCTGGAACTTGGCAGCTCTTCTTTGAGTTCCTTAAAAAGAAATAAAATTGTTCTACCATCTGGGAGACCCACTTGTCCTTTCCCTTTCATTGCACATATGCTCACTGTTACGTTACCAGTTGAATATAGCAACATATGCATGCAAAGCTTTCCAGCTGACATACGTAGAAATTCTTTTACAATTACCAGAATGGAGTCAGCTGTGCAGAAGGACTGCTCTGCCCCAATTGCTTAACCCGTTATTGATTCAGAGGAAGTGAAATAAGGAATGGCAATAGAATTTTACATAGGCAGAATGTGGTGCCCGTGATTCAGTCTGGAACATGGCCAGTGCATGATGATTTGAGACCCTAGTCCATCAATGTGCTTCATTTACACACTTCACTGGAAGCAGGAGTATAGTCTCACTGACTGCTCATATTCTGAAAAGTATCTAGGGCTTGAATGTTTTACTGGGCTGGGACTTTACATCCCCATTCCATAAAAACACTGTAGGATCATGGATAACTGGGTATGTGTCTTTGTATGCTGTGGAGAAATGTCATTTTATTCTGCCTGCACTCCAAAGTGGTGGGGCAAGAACTAGCTCTGGTCTAGAAGAGGTGACTCCCATTATCGTAATGCTGAATACACTGTACCTCACTGTGTGGCTTAGGCCCATGGACGCTGTACTGCTATCACATGGTTGATGACCTGCTCCAAGGGAGGACAAAGCTTGCAGCTGCCTGCTCAAAACACAACCTTCTGACATACTCTACTGTGGCTTTACATCCAGTTGTCAGGAGGAACCTTCCTCCAGTCTATGGTATTTACTAGTATGGGGCTGGAGAATGAATTTGGAAAGGTCAGTGGCAACACTGATGTTTTTGTAACTCCCCATCAAAACATAGGAATTTTGGCTTTTCCTTTTGGGATCAGCTTTCTACACTTGTGAAGGGATTCACTAAGATACAGAATAAAAAGCAAGCTTTGCCTACAAAAATATAAATTCCTTAAGACATACTCCATTTGTGCACAGGCTGGCATGATCTGTTTTTGAGGGAGTGTGTGTGT
Source organism: Athene cunicularia (assembly GCF_003259725.1). NCBI lineage: Eukaryota > Metazoa > Chordata > Aves > Strigiformes > Strigidae > Athene > Athene cunicularia. Next base: position 120,051,341 of record NW_020799095.1, read on the forward strand.
AAATTTCACACAGAGTGAATATCATCCTTTTTTCTTTTTTCTTTTTTTTTTTTTTCACATACTAAAGAGCCAAAGAAAGACCAAGAAAAATTGTTTTCATTCTCTTCTAACATAAAGGGGGCCAGATCCCCAGCTGGTCTATATTAGTACAGTTTCTTGAACTCTTTGGAGTGATGCTGATTAGAAACATCTGAAGACCCTGTCTGGGATGTCTTGCTATTTTTACAAAACTGTATAAAATGGATCTACTCAACTCTCAGTAGCTATGAAAAGAAGCTATACTACAGGGTGCATTTTAGCAACTAGAAGCAGGACAGAAAGAATGTGTATAGGGCAACATTTTTTTGACATGGAAGGTAGCAAACATGTGGAAAAAATTACCAAACAACTGACATATTTAAAGACTTTAAGGCTATGGTTTGGAAGCACTAATGAATTTAGGTCTGGCATTGACAGTGTTCATTTTTTTCAAAGTGGGTGTTTTGATTCAGCATTATTAATGAACCATTTGGTCAGCCTTTTGTTTTACCAGATAAATGTCTATCATAAAAATCTCTGCTGGATGGCTTTTTTTTAATGAACTATGTGAAAAAAAAAATGTTTTGGCAAGACAAAAATACATATTAAGCACCTTTCATAGGAACATTGCAAGTAGCTGTAATAAAATGCTCCCAGACAAATGAATGAAAAATTTTTACCTCCTTGCCTATTAAAATACAAACTTTTGATTTATGTGTTACAATTTTGAGGCCCACCATCCCTAACAGGGATAGGAAGAGTTGTCCACTGCATGAGAATGAAACAGAATTCCCAATTCTGGCAAAATCAGTGCAAAACCATCATGTTTCCAAAGGATAAGCAAAAAGTAAAACAGCAGAGCCCAGTTTTAAGGTCCAGGCTGTACTTCTATTCGGCTTGTATGCAGATAAAACCATCACTAAAGTTAATTTCTCAACAAGATCTGAGTAAAAATGACAAGCACTTGAAAGTCTCAAGAATATTTGCCTATTGAATCCTTTAGATTTCTAAAAGGTTGGGTTTTTTTTCTTCATTTATTAGCAAATACATCTATTTCTGCTAGCAGAAATTGTTTTTAAAAAATGTCATAAAGTCAACATTTAGCAGATCTAACATACAGTATCAAGCTTCCTAAGTTTTATCATGTTGCAGCTTACTGGGTTGTCAGTTGTTAAACTGTTCTCACTGCCTTTTGGGGAAAGCCTCAAAGTTTATAAAAGCTATTTTTCAGACTTTATACTTTCACTATAGCGGTAGTCTCCAGACTGAAACTTCCCTGAATTTTATGTAGGCCCTTCTCCCTTCTAATGTTCATCCTTAAAATTGAACTTCTATGACTTTTAAATTTAAGTAAATTTCTCACATTTATATTTGGTTTTAATTCTGGTTTTTTTTTTTTTTTTTTTTTTTTTTTTTGGTTTTTTTTTTGGTATCCAAGTAGTTTTCTGAGATTCCTTGGAGATGAATTAGGACATTTATTGTGACAATGAAGTTGAGGTTGCTCTTGTACATTCCTGAGAGGACGTACATTAATATTATTGTAATGTCCCACAGTGATTGTCTGCATTGACATTTTTTCTCTGTCTGTGTCAAAAATGCATTTGGTTACAGTACGACCAGAAAAATCATGATCGGTTTTATTTCTGTGATTTCTACCTTTGTGTTCATTGCATTGAACATTATACAGTTTATGAATTATGAATGGAAAAATAATAATATAATAAATACCATTCAACTTCTGTATTATCCAAATTAATTAACATTTCAGTTAATCTGGGAAAACACAGTGTAAAGTTACTTTGGATTCAGAGCTGCACAGTAATATGGAGTTTATCTGTCATTTACAGAAAGAATTGGCTTCAGGTCTTTATGGATTGTACCCCAACATGACAGAAACACATTTTGATATCCTAGCATCACCACAGTTTTTCTGCTATGTGCCAACAGTGACAGTGGCAGTAGCAGAGGAAGAAAGAGCAAATAAAGTTTTCATTTCCACGATGTTGATAGGGACCTGACATGTGCCCTTGCATCAGTGAATGACAGGTGCCTCCAAATTTGTCAGGCACCATTTTCCCTTATTGAAGCCATGTTGGCTGTCACCAATCACCTTATTTTCCCATGTGCCCTATCATGGTTTCCAGGAGGATTTGCTCCTTGATCTTGCTGCACACAGAGATGAGACTGACTGGCCTGTAGTTCCCCGGGCCATCCTTTTTTCCCCTTTTAAAAATGGGGGTTATGTCTCCCCTTTTCCAGTCAGTGGGAACTTCATTGAATTGCCACAACTTCTTAAATATGATGGATAGTGGCTTAATCACTTAATCCGTCAGTTCCCTCAGGACCCATGAATGTATCTCATCAGGTCCCATGGACTCATGCTCCTTCAGGTTCCTTTGATTGTGTCAAACCTGATCTCCTACACTGGGAAAAGAATATTAATCATTGCCCTTGCCTACCTAATGAGCAATTGCTTGTAGAAAAGATGAAAGTAGACTCTGGTCAGAGGGTTGCAGTGAAAGGAGGAGAACCAGTGGGCATAAGTAGCAGCAAGGGAAATGACAGCATTGTGAGTGCAGTAATGTGCCTTAACAACCCTGTCCAGCTTTACTGAGGCCTCCACCCCCACAATCTGGCTGGGGACTTCATTTGAGGTCAGGTCTGTACCCTCAGGCTTTGTCTGAGCTATGTTGTAGTTCCAGTACTGTCTCCTGCTGTCCCAGCTTATTGACTGGTTCTCCAAGATGGACTCCAAATCTACATTGTCAGTAGATTTGTCTCCTGTCTTGTCTTCTGTTGATCCCAGACAGACCCTGGAAGAGACAGTCTCTTGCCTTGCCTGACACTGTCAATTGAACAGTCCTGCACTTCCCACTTTTCTAGGGGAGCAGCCCTGATTTTGCTGTTCCTAGACGGGAAATTGAAGTTAGATAGAAAGAAAAAATTCTGCCCAGTGAGGGTGGAGGGATGATGGAACAGGTTGTCAAAGCAGCTCATTGACTTTCCATATTTGGAGCTCAACTGTTTAGGCCCAGTCCTGCCTTGGATGGCAGTTTGGATCAGTTGATGTCCTGAGGTCCCCTCCAGTCACAGTTTTTCTCTGACTCTGGTTCTAAGAAGAGGACAAGCTCAATAACAGAAGCACAAGGAGGTCTCCTTTAATTTAGCACTGTTGCTCCTATTCTTTAAAATAGCTCAGATTATAGAATTTGAAGATTGTGTTTCTTTTTTAGTAGACAGATCAAGTCCAGATCGGACAAAAGAATTTCACAGTCTAGAAGATCTAGGCTCAGGTGTTACAGATCAGTGTGATTACAGAGGGAGGCAACATTTCTGCATGGAAGTGAAAAAACAAAGTGATAGAGCTAGTTTGGTGTATATATATATATATATATATATATATGTACAGCTGAACACAGAAACAAATAGACTGGAAAGCAATAGAAGAATGTCATGGTGAACCATATTAAAAGGTCAAATAATTATTAGTTCTACATTCTTTATTGCCCTTGAAAGTACACTAGGGAACAGTCCTGCACTGGCAGAGACAGACAAGATGACCAAATAGCTAGTGGGTCTTTTCCAGTTTTAATTTCTGTGATTCTATGACTCCTATTCATCATGATAGTAAAACATCCTTTTTTCCTCTTATATTTGTCTTAGCTTTTTCCCTTGTTCCAGTGAAGTTAAGCAAAAAAAAAAAAAAAAAAAAAAAAAAAAAAAAAAGTAAAAGTATTGCTATTAAAAATTGGTGCCAGTGAAATTAAACAAGATCCCACTCCTAGTGTTGGGGATAACCCGGACATGCAGGTGGAGATTCTGGATTTGCTGGAGAGCCAAAAGAAAGACTCAGAGACTGGGCAGATAGCTGGAAAGGTCTGTTAGTGCAGCTGCGAGCTGTGGGAAGACAGAGCCTGTAAAGGACAAACAGCTGTTAGAGTCAGACAGGAAAGCCTCTGTAAAAACGAAGGGTGAGGGAGGAGGAAAAGAAGTTTGATCATTGCTGGGTAAAAGGCCAGAGAAAGAGCTTTGTATCAGAAGATCAGAACCTGAGTCTCATGTAATATCTCTCTGTAGGATAGAAAAGGAAAAGTCAGCAGCAGTCTGCTTGGTAGGGTTTAGAGGAGTGAAGGAAGACACTGGTTTTTATCTATTTTATCATCAAGATTGCCTTCAAATATCCGGTCATATCATGACTCTGTCCTGTGAATGGTCCAACAAGCAGAAGAAATATCAAAACTTACCCTCTTACTAAATGTCTTTTTAGTTTCCTGGGACAGCTGTTCAGGGAGCAACTAGTTTTAGGGGGACAGTCTTGTTTCTTACAAGGCTGGTAATGCAAGGACTTCATCTGTAAATCTAGATAAAGTTTTCTGGAGCAGATGTTGTTTTATCAGTCTTTTGAGATTGAAAATATTCTTTTTCTTGAGAAGACTGCACACGTCAGCAGCAAAAGCTAGTGTAAGGACTGGTTGTAACTTCTCAGGACTTGGCGTTTGAAAATTGTATAAAATGGGTCAAACCAGCTTGAAAGAGTGGGTTAGCTTTTATTTTTATCTCCCTACTGGGAAATGAATGTTAAATATAATCCTCAAATGAATTAGCTGTTCTCTCCCATGTTGCCTTTGTTCTAGTGTGAGTACTTTTAATCCTAATACATTCGGTGAGAATCCGATTCCTTGCTTTGTTTTCAGGAGCAGAGACACTGGTTGTAACTACATTGTGGAGACTGAAGTATCATTTTTTTAATCTGTAAATGCCAAAAAAGGTGTGATTTCTTCTTGTTTTAATAGAAGGATTTTTTTTTTCTCACAGAAGAAATGAATATTTAGTAAATTTTCCTACACAGAAATTAGTAGAAATTACAGTTTAATGTGGGATAGGTTTTCCCTTTCTTCCCTTTCCCTCACTGTTCTTGTGATTTATTAAGTGTTTTTGGGTACTGAACTGAACTGGAAATTTCAAAGGGTTCAGAATTACTTAAAGTCTCAACTCCTGTTGACTTTCAGTGGGAGCTCTGTTCCCATCCTACTCTCTGCCCCCTCCTTTGTAAAACAAAGCCTTTAGTTTTGTCCCAGATGAGCATTCACATTTCCCCAACAGCCTAGAGGCATTGCTCTGTTTTTTGGAAATTATTGTGTAATGTGTGGAGCTTGGTGTAAAGGCTCATGGTGTAAAGGCTCATGGTGTAAAGGCTCATGCTTTCAGTTCTAGAAGAGAGTCAATTTCTTTTTCTGGTTCAGAGGGCCTGGAGGAAGATTAAGGAATAATATTAGGGGAAGCTCACATAACTTTTCAGGTTGTATAAACAACATCTTTTAAACACAGGTTCTAGCTTGCCCCTGAACTGACCCTTTTCAGGAATTTTTTTAAAGCAGGAGTATTTACATGGGAGTAGGCATCACATGAAACACTAGAGCCTCTCCAAAGTGAGAGCTTGCTCCTATGAACCGAGCCATCCCTGATGGGGTCTGAACCTGGCAAGCATGGCAGCATGGGGTCATGTACCCCCCCTGTGGTGTATTTCTGCTGGGATTCAGTGCTATTCAGTGAATGGACCAACTGCGTTGGACCAAAGTGATAGCTAGACCTAGGGGTGAAAATCACATTTCATGGGAGATGGCATATATAAGCATGTAAGCTCTGTGTTGCTTTGGGCATGTTTAGTGTTGGCTGCGGTCTCCTAAACTGCCTTCTTGCAGGTGGCATTTAGGGTTTGCCTGGGGAGATTTGTCTCTTCAGAGACTGCGTATTTCTTTTCAGCCTGCATAAACTTCCCAGAAGTTGAGTAAGGCCCCAGTGCCCTCTGCAGCAGATAGGAATATGCTTGCTTACATTTAGAAACTCAGATGATTCACTATCTGCCTTTATTCTAGTAAATAAAATGGGGAAAGACCTATTCTGTGCTACTGAGCAGGACAAGGCTCTCATCGGACAACCGTGCACTCTTCCTTCACAGAACAACGTGGCCTTATCCCTGCTGCCCGCTGGAACTGGTCTTTGGTTCACACTATTCCACAAACCACACTTGAGCCCTGGTTGGGAGTCTGCTGTTCCTTCTGGCATGAGCTAAAGCTGTGTTAACAGGCTGGACATAGCGAAGAGCGATGCAGTATGGACAATTGTGTACTTGTGCTCAGGCTTGTGCCCAGGCTTGTGCCCTGAGTTAATTTGCCTTACAAGTTTAGGGCTACAGATTGGAATTACTGAAGTTACATCGGAAATAGGATTTTTTACAAGCGTTACGTGAATGAATTTAACATAAAAGAACAGGAAAGAAAATACATTTGTTTTAGAAAAAGAAAAACTGGAATCAATTGTCTTTCAATAAAAAGTATACAGAGGGCTACAAATTCCAGGAATAAGTTTAAAATTAGCAAAGCACCTGGAGCTCACATTTAAAATATTGGAAAACCTTCAGCAAAACTTCATTCTGATGATAAACTCTTGGAAATGTGATATTCTCATAATGGACATCTTGTATTTATGATCACAGGTATTCTGTCTTCATGTATTGAAGGCATTCAAATTTTTGTAAAGATCTCATTTAAGATTCCTAGTAGATGAACTTTTAAAATTTTACAGAAAACTGGAAAAATCTCAAAGCTTTATCTATTTCCAAGGGAAACAGCTTGCAATCACATTCTTTTACGGAGTGATTTCTGTATGTTTTTGTTGCTGTTGTTGCCTTTCTGGCATAGTGGTAGGGACAGAACTGTACTCAATTATGAAAGAGTGAAATCAACATTATGAAATGCAAAGGCACATAACATTTGTGTGGTTAAAGAAGAAAAAAAAAATCTGTGAAAACACCCATTCTTAGAGTTATAGAATTAATTACGCAAAAACTGTGTAGTGAACTTAAAAAATAAGACTTCCATTTGTTTGCTAATGTGTTTAACATTGCTCTGATAGTAATTTGACTGAGTCGAAACTAAGAATTTGTAGATAAAACTTGTGTATTAGTGTACAGCCAAGAGCCACTAAGAATCCTGATGACACAAATAAAGTTGTGATGACACAAATAAAGTTGCTGGTGGTAGTTCTATGATTGAGTTTATGTTGGTAGAAAACAGTTTGTCTGGGCATTTATTCCAGTCTCTAGGTCAAACTATCTGAATTCTGAACTTGCAGAAGTAGAGCTTTTGAAAAATGGATTTGAAATAAGGAAAAAAAAAAAAGTAATTCTCCAAATATAAATCAAAGTGAAAGTTGTATATAGTCCACTTATTACTAACGAAGGTGTTTCTGTTGATATAACCAAATGAGTCTGTATAGAGTCTCAACATTTATTAGTGATGTGATAGTACTGTTCAAAATGGTAATAATTGTTTTGCTTTCTGTGCTTGGATTTTGTGACCCATGAATGCCAGTAATTTTTCCATCTGTTTGGAAACTATTAACTGCATTTCTCTTTCTTTAGCTAGTAAGACACCACCCTGTGATTTATTGTAGATGAAAAGTAGAAGAGTCAGAGACTCTAAGGATGTAAACCCTCTGGAACAATCTGGTTCAAAGCAATTGTTATTAGGGTAATTTGGGGTCAGTAGCCTGACTGGGGAAGAAATTCATTTCTTTGCCTCACCTCACAACCTCCTTATTCTAATGTTTGTAAACCTTCCTGTTATTAAAGACTGATCATAGCTGCAATTCCAACAGACGGTTTTCACTAATCATCACTCAGGCACCATAAACCCAAGCCTCTTGTAAATGTTGATGACGTGGAACCAAACTCCAGAACCTTTCCTGTCTCAAAATCCAGAAAGTGAAAATTTGTATATTTGTCTGCAGTTTTGCTCTGTTTTCTTCACAGGCTACTAAGTGTGTGTGAAAGGGTATTTGAGTACTAGTTGCAAATGCACTCCCAAAACTGAGAGAATCAAAGTGAAATCCATGTGGTATTGTAATTATTTGCTGCTGTATATGGCCACAATGGGTCTGTGTACTAATCTCTTTTGAAATATCTTTGTCTGATTAACTTGGGAAACCACCAAATGAAATTTTGTCTGAGTTCTGAGTCTAGTCACTGTTATTTAAGCCTGTGTTTCATGAATACATTTGAAATAACCCTGATAAAAGTCCCAGATTGAACCAGAGGAGATGATATGGTGCAAACTTGTAGTATATGATGGATAAAGCACTTGGAAGTTCTAAAGACTCCTCCACCCCCTTACACTATATTGTTCCTTGTGCTTTCTCTTTCATATTTACAAAGAATTTTGTTCCTGTCTTCCTTCAGAAGGCAGGCTATAAATGTTTTTATGTCTTCTTGCCAAGAAAGTATTTTGGTAATTAAGGGGCCATGTTTTCAAGTGCTGAAAGTCCCATAAAAGGTGTAGAATACAGTGAATTCTGAATTAAGCCACATATTTGGTTGACAAGCCCTTATCTTTTTTCTTCTTAAAAATACTAATCATCTAAAGATTTCCTAACAAGGGACACAGCATTTTGGTTTCTTAACAGAAGCAGTATCTTGAAAGCCCAGGAGACTGACACTTCAGGAGGTGTCCTATCAGCTGCATGTATACCTTCAAGAAAAAACATGTGCTGGTCTCCCACACCAGGGATTTTTAGGGTGGCAGCAAGTTTCTGTCCCTGTGAACTGAGGAAGTGGTGTTTACACACTGTGCCTCCGATCTTCAAGAGACCTTCTATGCCTTTTTCAAGGATAAAACTATCCTTTGCATGCAGCAAGTACACTTCTTGTTAATGATATCCAGTACACAAAAGTCATCACAGTAGGGATGTTTCTTTCTGAATGAGGAGTAAACAGAGACATCTCAATAGGCTCCAAAGTAAGGTTAAATTTTGCAGAAGTATAACTATAAAGGAGACACCAGAGTTGGGTTTTAACTTAGTATGACCTTCTAATAATTTACAGTGAAGTCATGGAGTGTAAGTATGCCAGCAACACTGTAATGCTCACTATTTATAGCCAAGTTGTTAAGCCTATCTTGACTTAGGTAATAAAGTTCCATTTATCTCATTAAATTAGTTAATAATAGGGACTATTTTCCAATTCATACTGGCAATACACAGAGCTCAATATTCCTTAGGCTAGCGAAGGGATTCCCTTTTCAAACATCCTGATGTATTAGGAGAATGAGAGAGAATACTGTCCCTGAGACTTGCCTGCCATTTTTATAGTTCTTAAAATGCAGAGTTAGTTGAAGTGTTACCAATAACGAAAACACAGATTGCAAAGGAAGATGTGCCATTGTTAACTTTGGAAGCTACTTTGGCCATGATTCTCTATACACAGAGAAATTATACAGGAGAAGGCAAAAAACCAAACTCAAAAAAAAAAAAAAAAAAAAAAATAAAGGTAATTTCAGAATGTAGCATCTATCTTTTCTAATTTTGTATTAGGAGTAAGGTTTTTGTGCCTCAGTTGTTACTGCCTTGGTGAGATGTCATGGCTATGGGGGTAACTCTTAGTGATTTTAGTACAAATGCAGGCCAAGTTCAGAAGGGGCTGAGAGTAACCATGCAAGACTGATGGAAAAGTGATGAAGGAAAAGTTTAAAAACATCATGGTTTAGAATGATTAAAAGTATGGTTTAATATATTTATTTTCATGAATGCCTAATATGATTGAGGAGTTTGACTGTGGAGACCTGGGAAGAAGTACTGAGACAGTTACGAGACTTTATAGGGATTCTGTTTAAAGAGGAAGAAGTATGTATTTGAAGAAGGTTTTTAAAGATTATTTTAATAGCTAAGAGCATAAGCAATTTAGACAGCTGTCAGAAACTTTGGCTGCAGAATATCAAGCCAAATCACTCTCACTTGGGGAGAAACCCAAGTGAGAGAATTGGTAGAATAGGAAAACATCACAGAATCACCTAGGTTGGAAAAGACCTTAAAGATCATCTTGTCCAACCATTAAACTAACACTGAAAGATCCCAACTACACCAGATCCCTCAGTGCTATGTCAACCCAACTCTTAAACACCTCCAGGGATGGGGACTCCACCACCTCTCTAGGCAGCCCATTCCAATGCCTGACAGCCCGTTCTGTAAAGAAATGCTTCCTAATATCCAGTCTAAACCTTCCCTGGTGCAACTTGAGGCCATTCCCTCTTGTCCTATCACTTGTTACTTGGTTAAAGAGACTCATCCCCAGCTCTCTGCACACTCCTTTCAGGGAGCTGCAGAGGGCGATGAGGTCTCCCTTCAGCCTCCTCTTCTCCAGACTAAACACCCCCAGTTCCCTCAGCCGCTCCCCGTACGACCTGTGCTCCAGACCCTGCACCAGCTTTGTTGCCCTTCTCTGGACACGCTCGAGTCATTCAATGTCCTTTTTGTAGTGAGGGGCCCAAAACTGAACACAGGAATCGAGGGGCGGCCTCACCAGTGCCGAGTACAGGGGTCAGATCCCTTCCCTGTCCCTGCTGGCCACGCTATTGCTGACACAAGCCAGGATGCCATTGGCCTTCTTGGCCACCTGGGCACACTGCTGGCTCCTGTTCATCGGTCTGTCAATCAACACCCCCAGGTCCCTCTCTGACTGGCAGCTCTCCAGCCACTCGTCCCCAAGCCTGTAGCGCTGCTGGGGGTTGTTGTGGCCCAAGGGCAGCCCCCGGCATTTGGCCTGATTGAAACTCCTGCAGTTGGCCTCAGCCCATGCTCCAGCCTGTCCAGGTCTCTCTGCAGAGCCTCCCTGCCCTCGAGCACATCAACACTCCCACCCAACTGGTGTCATCTGCAAACTGACTGAGGGTGCACTCGATCCCCTCGTCTAGATCATTAATAAAGATGTTAAACAGGAGTGTCCCCAAAACCGACCCCTGGGGGACACCACTCGTGACCGGCCGCCAACTGGATTTAACTCCGTTCACCACAACTCTTTGGGCCCGGCCATCCAGACAGTTTTTTACCCAGCAAAGCATGTGCCCATCCAAGCCACGAGCAGCCAGTTTCACCAGGAGAATGCTGTGGGAAACGGTGTCAAAGGCCTTCCTAAAGTCAAGATAGACAATATCCACAGCCTTTCCCTCATCCAATAAGCAGGTCGCCCTGTCATAGAAGGAGATCAGGTTTGTCAGGCAGGACCTACCTTTCATAAACCCATGCTGACTGGAGCTGATCACTGTTTGTCCTGCAGATGTTGTCTGATGTTACCCAGGATGAGCTGCTCCATCAGCTTCCTGGGCACCAAAGTCAAGCTGACAGGCCTGTAATTTCCCAGATCATTCTTCTGACCCTTCCTGTATATAGGCACCACATTGGCCAATTTCCAACCTGTCGGGACCTCCTGGGTCAGACAAGACTGATGGTAAGTGATGGAAAGTGACTTGGTGAGCACCCCAGCCAGATCCTTCAGCACCCTCGGGTGTATCCCACGCGGTACCATAGATTTGTGTGTGTCTGTGTGATGCATCAGGTCACTAATTATCTCCTCCTGCATTGCAGGGGGTTGTTCTCCCAGTCTTTTGGCTGAGGATGCTGGATTCCCTCAGTACAACTAGTCTTGTTATTAAAGATTGAGACAAAGAAGGCATTAAGGAGCTCAGCCTTTTCCTCATCACTCATTACCATGTTTCCTCCTGTGTCTAGCAGGGGATGGAGATTCTTCCTGGTCTTTATTTTGCTACTGAAATACTTATAGAAACATTTCTTGTTGTCCTTGATTGCTGAAGACAGATTAATTTCCAGCTGGGCTTTAAACCTCCCGATTTCCACCCTGCATGGCCTCACAGCCTCCTTGTAATCACTGTGTGTGACTAGCCCCTTCTTCCAAAGGTCATAAATTCTCATTTTCTCCCTGAGTTCCAGCCGAAGCTCCCTGTTCAGCCAGGGTGACCCTTTCTGTCCCCAACTTCTCTTAGAGCACCTGAGGACAGCCTGCTCCTGAGCTATTAACATTTCCTTCTTAAAGACCGCCCAGCCTTCCTGACCCCTGGACCCTTCAGGATCGTCTCCCAAGGGATCCTGTCAAGCAGGTGCCTAAACAAGACAAAGTCAGCCCTTTTGATGTCCAGGATGTTACTTCTGCTTAGCCCTCTCCTGGCCTCTCTAAAAATAGAGAACGCTATTATTTCATGATCGCTGTGCCCTAGTAGTCCTCCAACCACCACCTCGTCACCAGTCCTTCCCTGTTCACAAAGAGGAGATCCAGCAGGGAACCTTCTCTGGCTGGTTCTCTCACCAGATGCATCAGGAAGTTGTCTCCCACACATTCCAGGAATCTCCGGGACTGGTCCTGCTCTGCTGTGGTGAATTTCCAGCAGATGTCTGGGAAGTTAAAGTCTCCCACAAGAACAAGGGCAAGCAATCATGAGATTTCTCCTAAATGCCTACAGAATATTTCATCCACCTCTCTGTCCTGTTTGAGTGGCCTACAGTAGACTCCTACTACAACATCTGCCCTGTTGGCCTTCCCCCTGATTCTAACACAAAGACACTCCACTCTGTCTTCGCTACACTTGTACTCAAAGCAATCATAACAGTCCCTAACATACAGAGCCACCCTACCACCTCTCCTTCCCTGTCTGTCCCTCCTAAAGAGCTTGTAGCCATCAATTGGCACACTCCAGTCATGGGAGACATCCCACCATGTTTCTGTAATAGCAACAACATTGTCATTTTCCTGTTTCATCGTGGCTTCAAGCTATTCCTCTTTGTTACCCATGCTGTGTGCATTGGTATACATGCACTTCTGATGGGCTGATGTTTTGCCCCCTTTCCCCTTCATTCGGTCATGAGACACCTTTTCTAGATTCCTGTAAATTTTTTTTCTCTATGGGATATTTTTAAGAACTACACATTTACTGATGTTAAGGCTACCTTTCCCTTCAGTTATATAAGTTCCCAGTATTCCTGGGCAGAGTGTCCATCTCACTTCTGTAAGAGGCATGTGGCTATAAGAGGCCTCTGTATAAGACGCATTTTCATGGGCAAACTCATTTTTTCACTGTGGCATTGGGGCCCTTTGCTTGTAGGTTCTTGCCAGGGGCTAAATGTGAATATCTAACTCTTCCCTGAGGCTGTCTCAAATCCTACAGAGTATGGGCAGATTATCTGCCTACCCTTTTCCAAAGGCTATCCATTGCAGGGCTTGTGGTGTTTACAGAACATATTATTTTCATGTGTATACTGAGGGGATGGTTTTGCTATAATTTCCTGAGTTGTACATGGAAGAAAGAGAGGACATAAGTGGTATAGACTGGATGACTTCTTGAACTCTCTTTCAGTTCTATTTTTCTATGATTCCAATGTCACAAAAGCATCAGTGGGAAGTATTAAAGGCACAAGGGGTTCAATGAGTTCTGCTCTTCATAGAGAATTTACGTGGGCTTTGAAAAATATTTAGGTATACATTAGCTAAAGCTTTGTGTTGGCAATGCTGCAGGGATTTTCTGTTGCAGGACACTAAGAGCTGCTGGGAGTTCTGGCAGAGGAGTCGAACAATCATCATAAATTCATATTCTGCAAAGTGATACAAATGTTCAAGAAGGTTTGATAGTTCAGCAGAGCAGCTTCAAAAGCACTTAACCATGTTTGCCTACTATGGATGTGACTCTGTCAGGTGGAGAACATTTTGAAACCAAGTATTGGACACCACTAACTCCCAGAGCTAAGTTGACATAACACTTAGCAGGTTCATGCCCCAGAGTAGTGCAGGATAATAAGGAGGAGAATTAAACCACATAGAGGAACCTCAAAATGACTTCCAAAAAAGAATTGCTTTTGCTCTGAAACTATATCTTACTCCTGCAGTTTATTCCAACTTCATGTTATTTTGCTCTAGGGTTCTTTACACGGTACATTTACTTGTGGCTGTTGTGTGATCACATTCTCTTAGTTTTCTCTACATTTGCATTTATTTCTCACTCTCCCCAGCTGCTATGGCTCATTAACCCCTTTAGGCAAGACCATATTTGTGGTCAGTAACTTCTTTTTTCTGGTCTTTTCTCTCGATCCCCTTGTGAACTTCTGCTATTCATGATAAAAACAAACCTGATATTTCTTCTGAGAATATGGGAAAAAAATGAAGGTCTGTTGCTGTCAACTGTAAATAGACTACTCTAAAAACCCTCTTGGACAGAAGAGGCAAAATTATGTTACAAAGAGTGGCCATTTAATTAATTCTACTATTTTTGGGTTCTGGAAATGCTCCATTTTTCTAGAACAATGAACAAGTTCAAGACAGTGTTCCAGCACCAAACTTTTTATGGATTGTTGACCTACTTTTCTATCCTTAGAAGTAAGTAGAAAAATGGTTATTTAGAGGTGCTGAGCAACAAAGATTTTCAATGGGAGTCAAGTACCTAAAATACCCATGTAACTTGTTTCCATTGGTAAAGTATGTGCTGAAAGCTGGGCAGAATATATGAAAATTAAGTATTGGTTTGAGCCAAAACTTTGGATTCAAAGAGTTCAATCTGAATCATTCTGAAACTAAAACCAGAGAAATTTTACAGTTTCTTAACCCTATCTCTTCAGACAGGATGAAACCAAGAAAGTCAACTCTCCTATACATGAAAAGTCCTTAACTGGATTTTACCATTTGAACCCTAACCACCAGAGAAAAAAATATTAAAAATGTGCAAATGATGAAATGTGGTGTATGTGTTGCCTAAAATTTGCACACAAGGAGTAGCAGACTTAGTTTAGTCACAGGAGGGTCTGTGTTTTAGAGTAGAGGTCACAGTCCCACACATTCTGTGTGTCTGAGAATGCAGTATTAACACAGGGCTTCCTGGCTTTTAGCAGTTTGTGCCATGAACGTTTATGAAGTCTTTAAATTGCAAGATTTAGCATATATATATATATATATAAATATATATATATATATAAAATATATATATATATATATATATATATATATGGGAAATACCATATTTCCCTCTACGCATCTAGCTATGATTAGACTTAATATATCTTTATTAGTTCAGCCTTTTTTTGAGCACATTTCAAAATGCAGTCACTGAGTATTCAGTCATGATTTTGTAGAAACAGCCACTTGCACCTGCAGCGAATGCATGACATATTTGAATGAGATACACTGGATCCAATCTTCTGAATAATTTTTTTGTGACTTCAGTGGGGCTACCCTATATTACACTGCCTCCACAACTGCTCATTCACAGCTTGCATGCTTTCTGCATGTGGAACCCAACAAGTTCATCGAGAGATCTACATACATCCCGGACTGTGATGATGGATATCTATGTAAGTGGATATCGTTTGCAAACACAGAGGATTAACTGTCAGGTGTTATAAATTGGTATAACTGCAAAGGCATTATACCTATGCACATCTTTTAAAGATCTAGGAGGTTTTATGACTTGTTGACTGAATGGATGAAATTGCTGTAATAAATTTAAAGACCTTTCTGAATGTGTGGTTGTCTTCTTATTCATTTTAATTTCCATTGTCTCTGTTGCCATTGGGCCCTTTCGATATCAAAATAAGAGGATAAAACAAAACTGCAGTTTAGCACACACTGAAATGGAAAATATAAAAAGGCTTAATAAATACACTGTCTGTGTAACTGACAACATCTGGAATAGCTTTGTAGCCAAGTGCCTTGAAACCACCTCTTAAATACAGTCTTCAGCAATCAAATCTAAATACATGCTAATTCAGAAAGCTCTAAGATGTTGCATTCAAAACATTTTTAGAAAGTATATCCTTTCCTTCATCAGTTGAAATTCCCATTTACTTCTGCTACGTATTTAAGATTACTACTTTCTGACAGCCTGCTGGATGATTTACTGATATAAACAGTATAAAATATTGGTAGGTAACCAGCCAAACTGATGCACTGTATTTCTGAAAATCAATCATTCCTTAAAATATACATATCATTATGAAATTCTTTACAGGTTTAGTAAGAATGCTTTAAATTCTTTAAAATTAAAGAATGAAGAGATTTTTTTACTTTTAAAAGAAAAAAGTAACAAAACCCAAAAACCATCTTCCAAAGAAAAAAATTATTCTAGTGGTGTTAGTCAAGAAATTTGAGTTGCTGGCCCTTTCCAGAACATTACCAAATGTGGAAAGGACTGATAATCAGGACAACAGAGGGCTGGCTGGCCTTGGGTCAGTATCTGTAAGATGTGGCCAGTGTGCCCAGTATGACCTATACTTTAGCTTGCTCTTGAGCTGTACTCCACCAGGCAGAGTGGGTACAGCCTTTGGGATCATGTCTGCATGCACTGCACTCTCTGAGGAAGCACGAGCATGTAACTCTCCTACAGGTCTTCAAAGACTGGTTCAACATTTCAGTGGTACCTAAAGAGAGACTCACACATTGATCACATGTTTGGGGTAGGTAGGTCACATTAATTTCAACTGGTAGCCAGTGTGAGAGACTGAAATGTCCTATGACTGTCTCAGAGCTTGCTTGTGTCTGGGCAGACCTCCAAGAGAAGCTGCTGTGGCCTGTGAATTGATCTGGGGGATGTCACCCAGAGAAGCTGGAGTGTATTGAAGGATGCACCCCCCCACTTCTTTGTGGTTGCATTGCCTGGACTCTTTACATAAGCCTCAAAGGGGCAGACATGGACTGAGCTGGCCCCATCCTGGAGCCGTTTGTGGCTCTATTGTGTAGGCCAGACCCCATGCCTGCATTGCCAATGAACTGATAAGAGGCAAATGCTCCTGCCCTTGAAGGTGGATGCAACAAAACCTGTTGGTCCAGAGGAAAAAAAAAAAAAAAAAGGAAGGCAAGCAGATATGCTGATCAGCTGGTATGATGAACTTAAAAAGGCTGCAGAAAATCTTGCTCTTGGTGCATCTACCATCGAAGCCTGATTTGTGCATCTACCATCAAAGCCAGATCTGTGTGCATCCGCCATCGAAACCAGATCCGTGTGCACCCACCACTGAAGAACTGAAGTCTGAGGACCAATGGGACGCCACTGGATCCATGGTGGTGACTATTCTTGCAGCCCTATCCCACATCCTTGCTTTATATCTGCCTTTTTCCTTCTACTCTGTCCTATTGCTACCCCTCTTCAGTTTTTTAATAATAAAATCTATTTTGGGTATACGGCATTTGACCTCATTTGTGTCTTAATCTCATTCTTGGGATTGTATTGAAACCTCCCCCGACATTGGATTGGGACAGCCAGTTGTTGGAAGAGAGAACCAAGAGATATGGAAAGAAAAATACATTTGAAGAAGAGACAGGACTAATAGGAGAGTGGAATACAAAAGTAAGGCCAAAATGAAGAAAGTGGCTGAAAGAAAAAGAATCTCATTAATAGAAAACATTTAAATGTTTGTCTTTTTAAGACCCAATTAAGGATGGATTCATTTACTCACATAACATCTGAGATTCCCTGTGGTACCTCAGACATCCAAATGGTACAGTCTGATATGATATGACCCATAGGAGACACATACCCTTTCCATTTGAATCTGGATGCTGGGTGAGATAGACTGGGCATCTCAAATGACTGTAGACACTTGAGAGTGAGCTATATAATTTATCCTTTAGCCTGCAATGAATGCAAGAAAATAAGAGTATCTGCCTTTGAGATTGCATACTGAAAGCTATAAGAGGTCCATATGCAATACCATCCTCATTTCCTAGACTCTGTTGTCGAAGTGTTTTTAAGATGAGTTGTGCCCCTGTAATTCTGGGAAAAAAAAAAAAAAAAGCACTCAGTGTAGCAAGAGTTACAGGCACGGTGACATTTAGATTTCCTGTGCATGTATACTGTGAGATAATATGTTGTATTAGTTGTTCTAGTAAAATGACGTCCATGAGAAGCTGGCAGTACGGTATTCCTAGCTGTCTAGCAAGGAGCCTAGTGTTCTGACAACCAAGGTGCTTTGGGAAAAGAATGAAGTTTATGATATTTCTACTTTAGCCACTTTAGTGGCAAATTATTTCAGTTCAGGTAGCTTTTGTGGAAAGAGATGGTGTAATTGTGAGACCTCAGGGTCTTTAAGAAGGTAGGAAAACAACAAACACTTCCTTCTCTCAGTAGCACTCTGAACTACGACCACTGGAAACCACAGAAGCTTTACTTCCTTCTGGTTCTCTTTTTACTCATTTCACAATTTCTTGTGTTACTGGCAGCTGTTTATTGCATTTGGCTCACTGGTCTTTCATCACCCTATGCTCATTTGGTCATTACTGCTTTAACTCATAGGTTTCATGAGAAGTCTGGAGGAGGTCCTGAACCTGGCCCTCTTGAGAACCTAACAACTGTTTCTTCTTGGCTCGTGAGGTAAAAAGCCATCCATGTGGCCTGTTTGGTGGACCCATTTCTTTGATGACTGACAAGGGTGAATTTCTCTGATTTCTTCAGTCCTCACCAAGAGAAGGAAGAAGATGAAAGAGCAGCACAAAGAGTAATAAATACTTACATAGTCAAGACAAATAGGGTCTGTACTGTAACATGCCTGGTACATCAGGCTCCTGTTCACAATACTGAGAGACATCTCAAGTAATACTTGCAGCTGCTGATGTTGGCTCACCAGTTTATTCTGACAATAAACACACGCACAGAGCTAAGGAAAAGGGAAAATACGTTCATCAGACCTTCCTCATAATTTCTTTCCTGACAGACAAAGAACCTTAGCGTAGCTACATTGGGCCTGTATTTTTGAAAATATTACTTATTTCAGATTCCTAGTCCGAGGTGTATGTACAGAAATAAATTCATTGTTCTTCAGCCCCTTCGAAATATTTGGTACAGTAAGAATCAATTGGTTAAAGTACTCAGGTATTTATCAGTGGTGGACTTGTTTTTAATGCTGCTCTTTGCTAGAAACCTAACAGATAAGCTATCCTGTTACTAGACAGTTATTTAATAATGCACTCCTATGGGTGGGAGTATTAAACATACCCACTCAGTGAGAATTTTTTTTTAAAAAAAGATCTCAGAGCTGTGAAAATTATCACCCTTAGAAGTCAATGGATCTGACATGCGGTTGAATGGAAAATGCATATGCATATGCATATGCAGTGCCCTAGTTTTTTCCCTCTGCCTTACACCAACAATTTACATTCTGAATTCCTTGGAGATTTGAATTTCTTTATTAGAGAATAGCCTACATCTCTCTGACTTTAAAAACAAAGCATATTGGTACAGGAACAAACAAACCATTCTTTTCATACTGAAAATGGATCATTTAGGAGAATGGAAATAAAGATATTGTATTAATTTTTTTTTTCCTGAAAATGCCATGACCTTCTTTTTATGCTTGATTCTTTTGAGGTGCTAAGCCCCCTGCTATGACTGGAAATTGAAGAAGCTCAAAATTTTATGGGAACTAGGTTCTCACTTTGTTTTAGTCAGAAAAATATTGTGACCTTTATGTTCACTATAGTGTAGTAGATTATGAAACAAGTGAGAGCAGCAACACTCTGGAAAAATAAATTCTTTTTTTATTTCACCATGTCATTACAAAAACAGGGGAAGCTTTTCAAGGTTATATTTTATAAACAAAAGACATGCCAAATTGCCTAGATCTGACAAAACTTTACTTAAGTAAGGACATAATCTACAAATCATTTTCACAAGATTTTTGCTAGGCATGCAAAAACTAAAGCTTCAGCTTTTTTTTTTTTTTTTTTTTTTTTTAATTTAAAGATGTATCCACAAGTGATCCCTTATTCTGGAAAGAGTAGATCTGAAATGCTGACTTGCTGTGGTTGTTAGCAAGTGCCATTGCACTCCTCAGTAACTTGTTAACTAGGCATGTGTTCTCAGTACAGCAAACAGTATGGGGTCATGGCATTTTCAGAAGAAAAAAATGAACTCTGCATAAAGATTCCCAACCTCCTAAGTGGTTCATTTTCACAATGAACAGAAGTGAAACAGCAATGTCTTAGAAAATAATATATACCGAAACACCACATTAAAATAACAATATTAACATTGCCAGTCAAGCATTTATAAATTATGAAGTTTGAGAATTACAAGTTCCCTGTGACACCTTAATTCAGTCTCCTTATGAGTGTTCATTATGATAAATTATGTACTTGCTTACCCTTCTCTGCACAGGATCTGTGCTCCATGGGCTCTTGCCCAGTCAGTCCCGGAATCACATCTTTTCTCACTCCTTGTCTCAAAGTTTTTTAATCAAAATTCTTGGAAATCTCTTTCTTGGAAGTGACTGAAGTGCCTTAGCCGACACTTTCCTCAGCAAGAGTCTCTGAGCTATACACAGCAGGGAATGCGTCAAATGTGCAAATGGTTAAAATTTAGCAAAGCTATAAGCAGTTCGGGATGTCTTCTTATACGGTGATATTAAACTATAGAAAGCACAAACTAGTTCTACTTTTACTTAGCAATATGAGGTTCTGTTTCGAAGGTAGGGTGTCTGGGGCCCAACAAAAGATAAGATGTTAATATAACCCATGTTCACAGTTACAGCATAAAGAGTGAAGCATGGCCTGGGGTTTCAAGTTATCACTGGCAAGCTCCCACTGTAATAACCAGCATTCCAAATCTATCCTTTGATTACACACCCAGAAAAAAGGAAAATGGTTAAATTGCTTTAAATACTGAGTAAAACTTACAGTTAAACATTATCTGTCTCCGTTTTAGCTGTAGGGAGTTTTTGTAGGGAAATTCCCTTCTGGCTGTCTTTTAGATTATATTAGAAACAGTAATAGTTCTTCTGGGATAAAAAGAGAAGATAGTTGAGCTGGTTTGGACTTCCTAGATTTTCTGTTGCTACTGACTCTTATCCTATTTTCTGGAGGACAAAAAAAGACAAATGTTCAAAGAACAGGTCAGGAAAGAGAAACAAGACAGAAAATGCAACTTCTGTGTGAGGTGCTGACATTCATGAGTGGAGGACCTCAAGCACAGACTATGTTCTGATCGGTCAGCTAGAGATGTGGAAGAGTTATGCCAGCATTGATTGGGGTGCTTACTTTCAGCTACCCTTTGCTGTTTTTACATCAGTTGCAAAAGATGCAATGTGTATGAGAAAAAGAGAGGGAAAAAGAGAAAGAAAGGAAGAATCAAATAGGAAATCTTCCTTCCCCTTCCCCCATGCCCTCATTTTCCCCTCCAAATCCCAGGTGATTGACAGCAGGACTATAGGCTTTCTGATGGAAGTAGAGTTCATATGATCAGATTGACTTCTTCAGCCTAGCCTGAGTTGGGGGTTTCACAGTGAGTCCATTCACTCCACATGATATGGCACTGAATCAGCTGTAAACATTTCCTCTGTGTCTCAAGTCTTTCAGCTTGTGGTAACCTGTGGTTTCACTGCAAGCCTTAAAATTCCATTATTGCAACTAAGCATCAACTCAGCTCTATTTTTTGTTGTTTTTCAGTAACCTTTCTCGAATTTACTGTTTTGTAGTGCAAAATATACAGGCACCATAGAGACAAGCACGCAAAAGTTAGAAGAGGAATAGGACAAGCTGAGCAGTTCATTGTTTATCTTAGACTTACACAACAGTCAACAGATCAAATAAAACCATTCTTCACCCAAGTCTCAAACTTGTTCATGAAATTCTTAGTAAGGTTAGGGAACAAAGTATAAACTTGACATTATAAAAGGATGGTAAATGTTAATGGCAATTCCATTCCCAGTACTTGAGCATATATTGTTCTTTTTCTCACTGTTATTCTACCAGTTATCTTACAAGTCTTACTCCTCAGGGAGCTGTGCTTAAAAGATTTGCAGCTCTGAGCAAACTCTGGATGGGAACATACTCAGACTTCCTGGCATTAATCAGAGAAGTCTCCAGATCCATGGCAGCATTTAGAGCTTTGTCACTATATTTTTCACCATTTTTTCTATCAATCCTGCCCTTTCAGCTGCCTTTCCTTGATTTGGTTATTCAGTACAGTCAGAGGTTGTTCAGAAAGTTTTTGTTCCATAGGCTTATGATTGTATGTTATTCTGATATACTGTGAGACTGATATAGTATGTGCTCCTTTTCTCTTGGCATAGACCTCACATTGTAGACAGAGAAAGCTGAACTGCCGTATTAGAACAGCTATGTACAGCAGCCTTGATTTTTCTCATCTTGGATGGTTTTGCTAAATCTAGTCTGAATAAATAAGATTGGGGCTCCACTGTGTCAAACACGGGTCTTGTATGTCACAGCTGACTGTGAGATAGTCCTTGCTACGACTAGTTTCCAATCTAAGTTGATAAGACAGGAGAAAAGGATATGTAATACAGTTACAGTGTGTAACCAAGGGTACTCAACTGTTATATATGTGTCTATGTGTGCCTATTATTTTATTTTGGGTAGGAAACCGCTGATGTAATCTGTTTGTGTAGTTGCACTGTTTCTGCAACATATGGAGTCCTTTACATTGGTGTCTGTAGTAAGTCCAGTGGTCTGTTCCTAAAATGTAAGGAACCGTGGTAGAAAACCACGTGCTCCATTAAAATATTATTTGATACCTTTGATAACTAACATTAGCACGTATTTTAATAATAGCGTTTTATGACTTACACCATTAAGCTTTTATCTTTTAGTCAGATTCTAGAATTAACCTGGGCTGATTACTTATTTCTTCAACAGCCAGTTTTATTTTATCTTTATATAATTTTTATCTTTGCCTGGAAAAGGTATGAATTAATTTCTCTATTCTTCTTTTTAACAGCATAGTTAGAAAAAGAAAAGGTAGAGGGAGAGCGAAGTGAAGAGGGAGAGGAGGGAAAAAGAGAGGAAGAAAGACAGAACACCTGGTGACACTTGCTCTTCTAATGTTCACATGATTCGTTTGGAAAAAAGCCAACAGCTAAACATTTTTTGAGACTGAACATTTGATATGCTGGTTTTAAAACTTTGGAAGCACACTTTGGATAATTCTTATGTATAAAGAAGCCTTGGAAGGTCAGCCCAATGAGCCTGGCAGATGCTATTTTGATTCAAATGACCCAAGAAAACATGCATGATTACAGTGTCCCTTATGAATACAGTGTCCAGGACTGGCCAAACTTGTGGAGTGGTTACAGTTGGAGTCGATGTGATCAGGAATATGTTATTCAGTCACGTGATTCTACTTTTTTTTTGTAATAAAAGCTTCTGCCAAGCAGAGGGGAAAAAGTCCACTAGATACTCTTACCTTTTTTTCTAATATCTGTAGTGCAAAATAATATTAAAATATTCTATAGAAATACATTGTAAAAATCAGAAACCTGTTATTATAGCATCTGCATTGGTTGCAGTTGATCGTACAGCTCGCATTTTTAAGGAACAATGCAGTAGTACCTTCAGTAGCCAGAGGAAAGGTATGGAGGAGCGGAAAATACTAAATCATGCTGATGGACCAGATGCTGCTTGTATGAATGGCATGAGAAGCTTAAGGTGGGGATAGATGTGGAAAGGAGAAAAACTCTATTATTGACAGGCCAAAGAGATCAATGAATGTATTTTGCCTCACTTTCATGACGGGTTTTTTTCATCTTATTCTTGAGATAACTGTGATTTGTATGTTATTTTAAGATTTATATATAGATTATATAAATATATATAGTTTATATAGATTTTTTTTTCTCAAAGAGCAGGTGTATGAGAGGCTTGAATTATGTTTGAGGGGGAAAATTTAGGGTTTTGTGGCCTTCAAACCTGAACATTTGATGTACTTTTAAAATAAGCTGATGCTGCAGTGTAAAAAGTTGGGATTTTGTTGATGCTTGGTTTTGCTTTAAAAAAAATGACTTTCTGCTACTGAAGGCTCATTAACTAGAAGATTTGCACTGTAAAGGTTGTAATGTAAGAGAGGGCTCTAAAGCAACAAGCCAAGACTTGTTAACTTTTGTTAAATTTGTATTATTTCATTCTGCTTTCTCAGCCTCCCCAGGTTCCTTTTATGTGTGTATTTTACTTAGCTGTTTAATGCTGACTGTAAGTCCTATTGGGAAGATGTTATTACCTTCACTTACTGGTTCAATGCCTAACATGATGGAATTTTGCTCCTGGATTGTTTTTTTATGAGATGTGTCATAAACCAGATATTTGTTCAGTGTTGAACTGACTAAATTTGTCAGATCACTTTAAAAACTTAATCATGAAACTGTTAGATTCCTCAAATACCAAGATAATCACAGAGAAATTTCTGAATCAAACATTTTGAAAAGTTTTGCTTGCTAGAAATTTGTTTTTCACCTGTCATCCAGGTTTGAGATAGAATTGTTTAAGTTTTGATCATTGAATGGTTGGAGTTGAGTAGACTGACAGATACTTGAGAAAAAATATCAAAGTTTTGCAGGACCTCTGAGGTATTGTTTAAAGCAGTCAACATCTTGGATTAATCCTTCAGACTAAGTGATTTTTCATTACGACTTTTTTCCAGACTTGAAACAGGATACTTGAATATTGTGAATATTATCAACTGTTGTAAGGCAAACACGGAATTCCCTGACAAACAGATAAACCAAGACACTGTGAACTGCTTTTTTTGGCTGCTGTGCCCTCAGCTGGGGAAACAGAACCCTTAACTTGGGAAAGACAGATTGAAAACCTTTTCCTTCACTTGTCTTCTGAGGCCATGTTTAGAGAAATTTGGGTGGGTGGTCTCTGCAAAACACTTTGTTCATTTACATGTACTGTTTTACTATTTATTCATCTTGAAACTAGGGATTTGTGTGTGTAGATATGTAGTTAGGCTGCCATAGTTGTTCACATGCATCAAAACCTAGTTGTCTAAATACAATTACAGCTTCCTGTATTTTATTTCTTTAGAGAGAAACTTTAGTTACAAGTTGCTTTGAATATCAATGTTAGAAAAGCCTGAACAGTCTGAATTCAGCAACAGGAACCAAATTTCCATTTGTACAAAATATCAAACTGTGACAAAACAAACCCCAAATGTTTTTTTGCCCAACTGTTTCATGGGATCCCAGAACATTACCTTTCCTTCAGGCCCCATGGTAAATGTGATTAGAGACAAATAGAATTTGGCCCTTCAGCCCTCACATTTCTCTGTATAACACTGAGTGCAATACTAGTGTTGTAATGTTAGTGTTTGATGACAGGATTAATTCTCAGAAAGTGCCTTTTACATGGCACTGCCATATTTTAATTTGATTAAAAGAAATCTGCATGGGTTTTGAAGTATTTTAAAAAGAGACAAAAGAATGATGACTTTGAACTGGAAGCTAGGAGTAAAATTAAGTTAGATTTTCTATGCCAGCTTTGAATCTAATACCAAGACACATCAGAGTCTCAGTTCAACAGGGCTTGGGAGGCTTAAACAAGAGTCTGTCTCTGTTCTTATTAGCTCAGTTTAACTTCAGTCACTTAACTTGAATTAGCTTTAATTTAGGGTCTCAGCCAAAACAGAATTTAAGCATGTCTTTAATTTTAAGGTCATGAGGAATGGGAGACTGATCTACCTCAAAGTATATATATGCTTATGGAGGTTGCTGAAGTAGAGGCTTATGATGTCAGAAATAAGGAAAAAAAAATAATTATTCAAGTCATATTTTAACTGTACCAGATTAAAGTCAGACAAGCCAAAATAATAATCCCTTTCTCACTCTTTAGATAAAGCCTAGTGGAAACTGCAGTGAAAACTTAAATTCTCAAGATAGCTTGGAAAATATCCACTTCCCTGTATATTAGATTTTTTACTGGTGGGTATTTCTTTCTTATGGGTCAAGCACACTGTTGAAGGCATACTTTTTGGAAGAGCCCAATATTTTTAAAAATCTCATTTCACTATAAAATACTTGTCATATAATCAGGAATATTTCAGGAAAATCTGGCTGAATTAAGTTCCAAAAGTTTGGAAGACATACATTCACAAGCTGAATGGCATATCCAATTCATTACCAGTGCATGCTAGAAAAATACATGCCTTTGAAAAGCTTACCTTTGATCTCATATGAAAAGACGTTCCTCTTACACAAGAGCCTTTATTAACTCGCTTTGGCCATCTATTCCCTGCCTGCCATTATAAAACATTTTCGGTTTCCTGCCTTCTCGGACCAGTTTAGTGCTTACCAAGGCTGCTTTACAGTCTAAGGGTTATGTTTTATAGTAGGCTTTCATTTCTAGTGTAGTTTCTCTGATTCTGATGGTTCTCAAGAGTTGTATGCTGCTGCCTAGACTGGGGTTATCATTTGCACTGTTATGTGCTGAACTGTGCTCACTCTGCAACTCCTCACCTTGCATGGCAGCCACACAGTAACTCTTTTAGTGAGCACTGCACATTATAGATGCAATTCTTCAGGCTGGGATTCAAGTGTCTTTTCACCTCTTTTGCAGAGGCGGTCCTTAATAAATTTATGCCATAAATTTGTTAAATGTTAAAAACCATGATATTAACCAGCAAAATCTAGTAAATGAGATTTCATGTTGCTGGAACTTTCGTCCATGGAAGTGAACTGTGAAATGGTCTTAAATAATTATTTTACATAATTTATTATGTTAACTGCAATACGGTTAACAGAATTATAATTAACTGTAGTGTGGAATTATATCTGAGAAAATCTGTTCCCAGTCAGCTGCTTGCATTCAGCCCTCATTCTGCTTGCAGGCTTCTCATTAGTGGATACTAGGATCACCCAATATTTGTCATTTAAAAAGACTTAGATTTCATTACTGACCTCATGGAGGTGGTGATTAATTCTTTTTATTCTCAGAAGAGGAGATCTGAACAAGTATGGTAATTTTATATGGTTGGCAGGCTAACCACATCTCTCTTTTGAATAAAGATGCTTTTCAAGTCCTACTAGGTGTCACAGATAAAATTTCTTTTGATTGCAAAGGGTAATAGATCTCAGTCAGATTTATCAAAAAAGTTCCTTAAAGTTTCTTTCTGGATAAATAACAGAAATATTAGATACTGACACTAAAAACATATTGGACATAGTTTAATTGAATCTTTGCGTGTAACTGAGGACAGAAAAAAAAATTCTCAACATCAATTGGGAAAACACAAAACTTGAGGTATAACTCAAAATGTTCTCATTTTCTGCATAAATCCCTTTGCAAAGTAAGTCTTTATTACCAAACGCAGATTATATGTGGTATAATCCAAAAGTGCCCATTCACTGTCTTTCAATAGCTACACAAGTCATGTGTAATTGTATTACTCCTTGACTGGTTGATGCGTAAACCTTACTTATAAATTAAGTTTTCCAGTTAAAAATAGGATAGAATTTTCAGTTCTGGGAAACACACATAAAGTGTGAGTTTTTAGCTGAGGTAAATGCATTAGCACTAATGTAATTGCAGTATGAATTACAGACAATTTGATAATACAGATAAATATTTCCTTCTTAGAATAAATTAACAGAAAAAAATCTGCTCTGTCTTTGAAGTCTAGAAAGTAGTACTACAGGTTGGTCTTTAAACTCCAGACAAAAAGGAATTAGACATGATTTTGAAATTGTACATTTATATTCATGGAAGCTTGACTTGAACAATTTTCAAATTATCAGAGAAGAATTTTTTGCATTAAGCTGGGGAAACTGTGGTACAATGTTTATAAGTAGAAAGTATGTGATTTACTTTTGACCAACTACTTACCAAGGAGAGGAAAAGAATAAACCTGGACTGAGTTATCTTTCTTATTAGAACCTATCCAAGGCTGTCCAAACTTCTATGATGACTGAACCAGGAACAATTGTGAATTCTTTTTTTTGTAGCTATATGCTTGTTCTAATATTAGAAAGTTTTACCACATTTCAAAAGGTAAACCTACTAAACCAAATCAAGATACAGTGTTCTTAAACAACTCACCACTTCATAATCTTCTTGGCAGGGACATCAGTCAAACTATCAGAGTCTGAAAAGCATTAGGCCAATTTAAACAAAACAATATTTTGGCAGATTTTCTAACTAGTATTATGCCAGGTCTCTTTCCCATGCAAAGTCATTTGGTGTCATTCTGCTTTTCTACCTATAATGTGCAATATATGCACAAAAATGAGAGGACGTTTAGTATTTGTAATGTTTGCTAGTCCCAATACTTCAGGTGTCTTGCTTGGATGTGGATGCCATTTCCAATGTAATGAGACAGGCAGACAAACTAATTTTCAGTAAATGGCTGAACCTGGAAAAGTGTGGCTTGCAACCATTAATTTCTCTGTGTGGGGTAATTAGCCATTGTTAGCAATCCTGTGATTTACATGTGCTCAATTAAATAGGTAAAAACATTCATAGCAACAGTTATGTTTAGACTAGTAAGGAGATGAGTCCAGAAGAGATGGAGAGATGTCTTTGAATGACCTATGCATGGGGAAAGCGTGAACTGGAGTTTGAACTTTATCAGACACCAGACGAACCCACTCATCTGTCAAAACTGTTCTCTACTAGACAACCTTGTTATAGTTTAGCAATGCATTCAGCCAGCCACAAGACACAAAGCCCACTAGAAACCAAATATTAGTTCTGATGGTCGTGGAACGGCTTTAATTTTGTGTAATTAACCTCAAATGGGAAACATGTGCACTTTCCTTCTGTAAGCTTTTGCAGAATGATTGGCTGTTTAAGGCATAATAGCTCTGCAAGAGGTAGGTCATGCTGGAGCTGCTAAGTTGCTTTCTAAGGCCTGCTTAATTTTTTTCTCTCTCTTGTTTATTTAGAAAATGTGCTAATGAACATAAGTAAACTGACCTGGAGAGACATATTAAATAAACACATGTTCTTGCATGGGTTCCTCCTAATCGTTCCTTCCGTGAACCTGCTTTTGGCGTCTCTTTGTTTCTGTTTGTCTCATTTTTCTGCTAAAGAGGTCAGGAAATTGCAGTTCTGGTGGATGTAGCTACAAAACTGGTATTTTTATAAATATAAGCTGATGATTATCCTCTCTCCTTCCACCTCTTCAAGAGCAGTACAGCTTTTCTGTGTGAGGCACAGTGAAGAAGGTGTGCAGAGCCACCTTCCTAACCTAGTTTTTTTTTCCTCTGTGGCTGTTGTCCCTCATGTCTAGGAGATTGCCTGGCCCCTACATTCACACTACCTGAAAATTTATTTTTTAATACCAATATTTAATGTCGGTACTACAGGAGTGTTAGTGATCTTAGATAAGTGGTATACAGATGAAGATACACTGTTGTTTCAGTCACACACGACAACTATGGCAGTCCCTGTTCTCAGTTACATTGTGTGACTTGGCAGGAGTTTGCTCAGGGCACAGTTCATGTCTTTTGTTTTGAAAATCTTCTTTTTACATGTGACCCCAAAGCACTGATGTAATCCAGGTGCCAAGGGTTTCTGCCAGACAGCATGTTCCTAGACTTTCCCTTTATTTACTTATCCATTTCATCTGTAAAGAACATTCTACTGAGTGACATGTTAATATGTACTTGCTGCTGGTTCCCTGACAGCTCTAGTTGTTGTCTTAAATACAGTTGCCTGAGTTTTAAACACTTCTTTTTAAATGCTTCAGAGGTTTGATTTATAAGCTAAGTAGGAAAACACATCAGTCATTCAAAAGAAGGACAATCTCTTTGAGATGTAAGAATTTTTTTGTATTCTATATTAAATTACGCGTTAACGTGAAATAGAAGTTTGGAAGAAGGGGCAATTGGGAAAGAGCATAAGATACTCCAGCAAAGTACTTGATCAAAAAGTTTTGCGTATTGCAAGTTCATATTTTAAGCTATATTTACCTAGGTTTTATCTGAATTTTTCTCGAGATGCAGTGCTTGTCAGAATGATGTACTGAATCAAACCAAAGTTCTGCCTGACCCCATGTCTCACCTCTGACTGTTGCTGATGGAAGACCATAAGACCAACTTATAAAAACATACTCACTTAGTATAACCTTCCAGTTTCTGAAAATATTGGTCATAGGGACTGGTTGAGATAGATACGGTGTCATTGTTTTTA
This sequence comes from Athene cunicularia, assembly GCF_003259725.1. NCBI lineage: Eukaryota > Metazoa > Chordata > Aves > Strigiformes > Strigidae > Athene > Athene cunicularia. Next base: position 120,081,093 of record NW_020799095.1, read on the forward strand.
ACAACCTTTGTGGGTATTTTCTTCATAAATTTGTGTAATCACTTTCTGGACCATGAAAAACATTCAGCATCCACAAAGTCTGTGGCAAACCTAAAGTCTGCTTTCACCAAAAGTCTGTTGGGAGTACAGTTCCTTTCCCACTTAATACAACACTTGGAAAAAAACAGAATAGCTGTTTATAGGTATAGTGGAGTCCTTCTGAAAAAAGATCAAAATAGTTTGATAAAGTGATTTAAAAGCCGGTACTAGAATTGTTTTTTATAATTTGTATGTAACTGTTGATGACAGCAAACTACCTTTTCATAAACTATGATATAAATGGTGGCAATTATTTCCATTTTTCATTTAATACAAAATTTTATACAGTATGCAAGAAATCAGGAATTTTGTTTCCCATCTGAGTATTTGCCTTTTGGCAGGAGTCTTGTATGACAGGCACTTTCCACTTTAGAGCATATATTTTTAGATGTGACTATCCAGTACTATTATTTAGATAGAAATAACATCTTTCCAGTTACTACAGAGGTATAAAGTCAAGACTGCTGAACTAAGGGGATCAAAATGAATATAACTCATTCTGTGGGCTCTGAAGCTTTTAAGACTTTGTAGTGAGTTGTACATTTGTCTGCTTGGTGAGTGTTCTCGGGACTTGCCACCCCCCTGTGAGAAGAACTGCAGGGATGACATTGGTCCAACACCTGACTTGGGAGCTCAAAGTTTAAGGGTTTTATTTAGGGGAGAAAGTACTTTAAAGAGCTGCTTTTGAAATAATTTAAATGAAAACAGAAACCACAGAATAAGCAAATTAATAGAAATAATTTAATACAGATACTGCATGAAAGAAGTGAATAACTGGTAAAGATTTAACTTCTTAAGAATTTTCCAAAATGAGCAACAGTAAGCCTTTTAGCATTACTTCATCTCCTCTAGCATTCTCTGTATATCTTTGCTACCTGCTCTTTAGATTTGGAGCACTCTTTTTCCTCTCTATTGGAACTGTATGTAGAGTTTGGGTGCCTGACTTAGGAACCTGAGTATTGCTAAATGTATGTAATGGGAATAATTAACAGGACATCTGTGCAGAGGTAGAATAGGGTCTCAAGAAGAGATAAATAATTCCTTCCACTAAAAGAAAATTTAGGAGACTGTCTACAAATTAAAGGGATGTCTTACATAACAAGTGGTAAAGCTGTGAGATAAACAAAAAATGACTAAAAAATGAGACTTGGGGCCAGTGCCTGCTTTCCTTTTTCTGTGGCAATCACACTGAAGACAGCAGGATTTCCCTAGTCTAATTGTGAGCAGAATTTGGCCCTCAAATGAAACAAACATCTGGAACAATAAGTTTATTTACATAGCCACCAACTTCCAATCCCTCCAAGGCGCTCAAGGCAATGCTCAAGAAAGCAAATCACAATAATAAATAAAATAGATAAAAAGTAAATTAAAGCATCCTAGGACACAGAAAATATCTTGGAAGAAAATTATTTTTTCCAAGAACAACTTCAATTAAGTTGAACTAGACAATGAAGACCAAGTGTTTTAGTATACAGCTGTGTTTAAAAGACTGCAATGTGTGTGTAGAGAAAAAATATAAAAGCCAAGCAGGACATTGGAGTGCGAATTACCTTGGAGATTAAAATATGGCAAGAGGGGAGAAGGAAAGTCGTTTCAGAGTCATGGAGAGGACATTCTGGTTGTCTGAAGGTTTTACTCTAATTAAGAAGTTTAGATAAAAATTTGGCAGGCTAATTGCTTTTGGAATCTGAATGTAGTACCTAAAATGGAAAACTCTCACTGTAGCTAGCTGACAACATTGGAACAACAATCTATTTATCTTCATTTTTTTAAAAAAACCCTCTTATTAATTAATGAAGATACATTAAAATCAAAAAGATCTCTGCTTCTGGGTGCATTCATTAATCTGCCTGTGCGAGAGACCAATAAGCCTGTGTGATCATGTATGCTCGGTTCTAGTGGACTTCTCCAGTATTGCTTAACTATTTTTTGTGAGATGTGAGTTGAAGTCTTATGCTCAGAAATTTATTTTTTCTCAGACAAAAGTCTAAAAAGTCTTGACAGTTTGATATGACAGGGCCTAATTTCACTGCAACTTCTCATAGGTAATAAGAGTGAAGAGCAGTAAGAGTGTGTTGTTGCTGTGTCCTGCACAGCTCCCTCACAAATGTATTCATAGCCATTTATTTCCTCCTACCATCTAGATGAGGTTATCCAAGGATATTTTGCCCCTGTGATCACATAATACATAGTTACAGAATTTTATTGTTTGCTTGCTTCAAACATAAGACCTTTCACTTTCCTTTGCCAGTACATCAGACAGAAGTCAGTGTTTTTAAACAGATAGGAAGCTGAAGGGTCTCCATAGCTATAGACTTTAGCATCCCATCAAGAGTTCACATACAGCGTTTACTCTGGGCTCTAGAAGTCACAGAAGTCAGATCTTAAAATTGACATGTTTTGATTCAAATAAAAAGAAAGATTTTGTTTGATATTCATATTTCTAAGGATCAAAGTTACCTTTCCTTCATTTAAAAAAAGTTATGAGAGGGAAAGACACAAAATCAAGTACCTATATAAAAAACCCAAAATAAATTGAACTGTCTAAACCATTTCTAAAGTATGTGATAGAGACAAAACACACCATGGTATTTTCTGGCTTAGAGTCTGTCTTGGCATGATGTTTTTAAATCAGTCGTGGCTTTGCCACATGTAGGTAATGCAGTCATATCACATATTTGCCAATAAAAACTTTCCTAGCATTATAGACCTTCATGCATTTACTTAAGATCTGTGTGGGAAGGGTAAATCCTTTTATAAACCCAGAAATGTCTTCAGTAGTTAGCTATAGCATCATATGTGCACACAGCTATGTATATTCTAGCCCAGATGATAACAGTACCTATTATTAAGGTTGTCTGACACTTTCTCATAAATAGCTGAAGGCTGTTTCATAATGACTTTGCCAAAGTTTGACCATTTGGGGTGAAATTTTCCATGCTGTGTTTCTGCTTCAGCTGGAATCTTTTTTGGAAAATTTCTGCCAAAAATGGCCAGCAATTTCCAAGAATTGTGTTAAGAAAAAAATGTTTTCAGCTTCTAAAATTATTTTGATCATCTTCTCTTAGAAAAGTTCTACAGGGTTTGCTCTGAAGGAGTGATTTGAGATTTGGAAGAATGATGGCCTTTGTGTCAAGAATGTGTTTTTAAGTTTACCTATAAAAATCCACCCATCGTTGGTCTTTTTACAAGTCTTTGCAGAGGCACAGTTTACACAAGCTCAGCAGATAGCTGTTAGAGTTCAGAAGCTAAAAGTTCCCAGACATTTTTCCCTCAGAGGTCAGGTCTGTTCCCTTCACACCCGCTGTGACTAGGCTGTGAGTAATTAATTCTTTCAGGGAAGCACTGGGCTGCATATGTATTTGACAAGAGAAAAAATGACACACTGGGATTTTGGGGGTCTGTTTCAGGCTCAATTGCCCTAGTGTTTTCTGCAGTTTAACCCTACTGCACCATCCTTAAGCAATCCAAGTCACTCATACACTTTTTTTTGGTTAAAATCTGCTTGGCCAATATCAGTTCTGTCCTCAGTCTGGATCACCTGTTGCCTCATTTAGCAGAACCTGTTTCTCCTGCATAAAGTCCTGCATCTCCTTCTCTTTCATTCTCTTCATGGTTTTGCCTTGGCTTCAATCTCATTGTAGTTTAATCTCTGCAAAAATTGTCTGAACAGTAGTCTCATTCACTGTTGAATTGGTTCAGCTCAGAACAGATACATCCTGTTCAGTGATTTTTTTTTTCCCCTTTCCCTTTTGCCTTTTCGTTTTCTTCTTTCTTTTCTTCTCTTAAAAAAAAAAAAATTTTTTTTGGTACTTTATGGAAAGATAGTTTGCAACAGTTTGTAACAAAGGTCTGTTTTATGATGCTTCAGATTTCATGTGTGGAATGCTAGGATGACATGGGACACCAAAATGGGTGACTTAAGATACTGTGTGGTATATTGTTTCCATATTCAAGGTAGTAACTATATAGATATTTTTAAAAATACTTTGTGTTTCATATTGTGAAGGAAGACTTAACTAAGATGTCAGTAAAAAGAAAAAAATATGAATAACTACATTAGTCTGTCTTCCATTTAACAGTATTTTCTGTACAACATACTTCTCATCTTACATAAGAGTAATGTTGATGTTCTAGTTAACCTCCAGGTTTACAGATTCAGGGAGACTGTACCATTTTCTCTCTTTGGCTCACCACATTTGTGGAAAATTAGGAAAAAACACTTTAGGACCAGAAGAAACTAATGTTACCATACAACCATCCATGATTTATAGGGATAAGCTTGTTAGCAAAGATTAGCACCTAGATATTCTACCAACATTTGTTGACCTGTTATCAAATACACGGTGCTGAAATATTCCATTAATCAGTGAGCTAGTTTGGAGCACCTAGTTGGCTTGTTCTTTTACTGCTGAACTAGATGGCACTGGGTGAGATAGTTTCTGGAAGGAGTGACGAAAGGATAACTAGTAACCAGACATAATTTTCAGCTACCCAGATATTCTGCCCAAAATACATGGCTGGAAGAAGGAAGCAATTATCTTTAAAGCAGGATTTAGTGTATACTATTTTGAGAACACCTTGGGCCACTCAACAAGTTAGTAGGTGAACAAGGTGCTGCATGCATCTTTTCACTTTGAACAGTGAAGAAGGGTGCAATGTTATTAAGAGGAGCAAAGGATGAATACCACTGTCCTAGATGAATTACCAGTGCCTTATTATTACAGAGGCTCTCAACTAAACAGCTAACCACGAAAAATTAAGAATTTATTGTCAACACAATTAACCAGCCCTCTGCAACTATTCAATTACAGGTTCTAATGTCTGTTAGAGAACAGAACAACTTCCTAGGGTTTAATGACAACCCAAAACATAGAGCAAAGCACCACTTTCTATGGTTTAATGACAACCCAAAAGACTCTATCACTCAACTAACAAGTGAGGGCTCTCAACCTTGAGGACATTCTCAGGGCAATGTCCCAGACCCAAGTCACCTTTCCTTGGTCAGTGTCCCAACCCAAGGGGAGAGTCCTCAATCGCAGTGTGTTGCTCCAGGGGACAAGCTCAAAATGGCTGCTCCATTTATACCCAGGCCAAATCTGATCAGTGGTCAATAGTAGCTCCTATTGGACAAAGGCCCCAACTACCATGAAGCCCTGAGAGCAAAGGCAATCGGGAGCTGCCAGACTTCAGCAGCCAAGAACCCCTGTTTTCAGTGGATGGGTGCACCTGCCACACTTATACAGATCATAAGCTTGTGTAACTGTGTACAGGATGCCAACAACACCATGATTGGCCAGTAGTTTGTTGAGGCAATGAAGTTGGCACTAGCTTTGGCTGGGGAAAGAGAATAAAGTAATTAGGAGGGCTCTGACCTTTTTGAATGGCACGGGAAAGGGAGATTTCATGTCATACTTTGCCCTCATGTTAACACTTTATTAATCCTGTCCAAAGGTGGCTACTGTAGATTTCCCAAGCATTGTGGACACTGCAAAGTAGACTGGGTCCATAATAATGTAGCCAGCTCTTTAGATAAGTCAGTACTAAACTGTATGAAATTATGTGGCATGCTTATTCTGCAGTTGTTGATGGGTGAATATAGACATTTTATCCTGTTTTTTCATCTGAGTAGAAATACTTTGTTGGTCTGTACTGATCTCTGAATAGGGAAAGGATATATATTTAATTTGTAGCCATGATCAAAGTTGGGATTGTTGTGCTTATGACATGATGAGCTTGGCAGGGAGACATTTATCCATCCAGAAAGACTGTCAAAGAATGGAGCTTCCAATTTTACCAGGGTGTTTTTGGAAGCTGGTTGTGCCATGAGCATCCAGTTAAGTCCAATAAACTGTCATGAGTTTTTCAAGGAGTAGGACCTTCATTGCATGTAAGGATCAATTATTGATGGCGCTGTGGCATTGGGATTAGGTCAGGAAGCTGGTAAGCACTGGTTTTGTGGATGAACCAGTTGCTAAATCTCCTATGGTATCCAGACGGGAAAAAAAAATATGATGGGCTCTAAGAAGACCTGCCACCATTGTAAACTAAGGAAGATAGGAATATTTAAAAGACTGAGCTGAATCAACTACCTGAAAAAATTTATACTGAGTTAGGGATAACATTTAGGAGGTCTGTGGCCTTCTACTAGACTGACTTAAATGTCTAATAAAGTTGACTGCCTGTTAACTCACCCTTATATTTTATCATAAGCTTGCATCTTCTTATAGAGTATGGGAAAGCTGACTCAGTAGAACAGGTACCTGTAATCCTGGCATTCTTAATTTTTGGGAACTCAAATTTTGTCTGAAATATCAACACTAGAGACTAAGTGAGAAAGAGAAGCAAGAAGCAAGATCGTCAGGACTGTGATCAAGGAAAGAGATGAAAAAGGGAGAGATAAATAGCAGCTTCCCTGGCACAGAGGAGAGCCCCATCTGATAAATCAGTGGGAAAGTCCTCCTACCCTTCCTCTTATATATATTTTTTTTCTCCACTTTTCTGAAGTAATGACAGGAAATTCAAGGTCAGTTTTTCTCTAAGGGCTGGCATCAAGGAGAGAGAAAGAATATTATTTAGTATGTAGGCTCATGAACTTTAAACAATTAATCTTGTGAAGAGGACAGAGTTCATATTTTTTCAATGGTTATTAGGCAGGACTATTTTTCTTTTTTTCTTATTGACCACAATCCCCATTTCTATGTCTTTCAAAGCTGCCTGGGAATAAGGAAGGTGTCAAATGATCCTACTTCCAGGCAGAGCTCATCAATCTGTTACTGATCTTTCCCCTTCCTGAGATATTTCCCATGGCTTCCACAGCTGAAAGTTCTCCTTTGAGTAACTCTGAGCAACTCAGGCATTCAGGAATGGCAACAGCCACCAGTTTCCAGGGTTAATTTACATATGGGAGTAAAATTCAGTGCTTGAACACCAAGAAATGGAAACTGATATGCTAAAACTTTGTTATAAAATAGCTACACTTTTAATATAAGACATAAGATACGTCGTGCATGTATCAAGTTTATGAGACAGTGAGCCACCAAACAGGATATACCTTCTACTTTTCTTGGTATTAATTCTAATTCTACACATCAGAAACCAGAGAAGATAAACCGCAGCCCCCATCAGAGTACAAAAATTCAAACAACACTTTACAATATCACTGGTGAGACATCAAAGACATCAGATATATCAAGTGCTGCTCGAAAGTAAAAGAAGTACTAAAGGTTTGTTACACTTACAACTTTTTAACAGCTTTTAGTCTTAAATTTGGGACTGGATGCCTTCTAATAGGCTATGTTAGAGTTTAATCAGAAATGACCTCTATGCTTACACTTGCTGGCTGACTTTTTTTGCCCTTCTCCTTTCTGTCTTAATCAATAAGACAAGAATCAGCTCAGACATTGGGAGGATGAGACAAATTTGTAGTTAACCTCATGTGTTTGGAAATACAGTGACGGGAGATGTGGGCCTGTGCTTCATATTAGGATGCACGATGATAGATGCGTTCATGACTTCACTTTGCACCTTATAGGATGAAATTTTGTTCCATCACACCTTAACAGTGGGGCAGGAGGAAGTATTACATTAGCCAGAGGAACTGAATCTTGCTCTTAGCATTTTCCATCTTTAAAGTAAATTTCCTCTGTAGCTAAATTCACTGTGCACGTATGAAGTTCAGACTGGTACCTGGAAAGATTATTTTCTGCTGCAGATGTGTGTAATGGGCATAAGACATGATCTGTCATAACTGAACAAATTCTGAGGCATCCCATCAGCACCTTGTAACAATAAAGAAGTGCCCTTTTTTGTAATGTCTTATTGTGTAACAATAAAGAAATAAAGAAATGTAACAATAAAGAAAAATATCTGAGCTGTGTGGAAACTGGATGGCCTTTCAGCTTGTTTCTGTCATCACTTTATACAGTAAGAAGTTCTACTGAAGGATGCTGAATAAACCACTTGGGTAGGCAGCAGGACCAAAGCAAACTCAACAAAATCAAAGCTATCAATGAAGAGAGAATGAGAATGCAGAAGGAAAGAGGAGACATGAGAAAGGAATAGTGTCACCAGCAAATTCAGGGTACTTATTAACCAAGAATTCTGAGTGAATTACAAGCATTCAGTGAATTAATTCTGGCAGCAGATAAAACTTTTTCCAATCTTTTCTGCAGCTAAAAGTATTTCAGAATATTTTAAAACTACTAGTTTTACTTTTTTTTTTTTTAAAGAAAAAAAAAATTCTAATAACTCCCATCTTGTATAAGCTAGTCTGATTCCACAAAAATGCACAGCATTCTCCTGGGGCTGGACTGCTTCAGACTTTGGCTTTTAGCCGAACCTTTTTTGATATTTGCGGATTATTACATAAAAATCCCATTTATTATAGAGATCCAGAGAAATGGCCTTTGACCACAACATAGTCTAGTAATTGCATACATGGAAATATGCATATTGGTATATACATATCTACACACGAAAGCAAAACCTCCAATTCCCTGTGAATTTAATTGTTGAAAGGAACAAAGACTGAATTTAGGGATAATGCCAAGTCACTTCTTTTCAAGGTTGTAACCTAGTGTAAATATGCAAAAAAATCCATTTCTTTTCTGATGCTCTAAGAACATAACAGTGTATCTAGCAAATTAAGGTAGATTTATTCAAAGCATTGCTGGATTATAAACTCAGTTCCAGTGAAGACATCAAATGAATATACTCCTAAGCAAATCAAAAGGTTATCAGACTATTCATTCTTAAAAATACTAAGTTTGACACATCTCATTTTTTAAAAGATCTTGCTCAAAGAAGAGAATAAAATTAGTCAAGTGTTTTAGAAGAAAATTATTTCCCATGGAAAAATATTTATATGCTGTTATACCTACATATTGCTTATTGTTGTGGGTTATACAGAAACACCTAAATGCTGGCTCCTTAATTACAGCCTTTGGAATACATACAGGATAAAGTGTTTCTCCAAAAGTAAACATGACATTTGCATAATTCTTATATGATTTAATGTTCACCTACCCAAAGCAGTACCATCCATGTATCCTTTCATTCAAGGTCACAGTCACAATTCCACCTGAACAGTGATAAAAGAAAGCAGTATGGGAGAATAAAAGGTAAGTAAGTCCACCCAGTAAAAAACCCCAAAAAACAAAAGGTGTTTTTTTAAAGAGCAACTGTTCATCTTAAAAGGCCTCTCTAGTCCTGTAGTGTCAAACCCCACATTGCTGATCAGTGGCCATATTTCTACTTAATATCTTGATGGTGGAGGTTTTCCCTCTGAATATTTGACTGGCCAGACTAGTAGCAGCTGCTTAGCCAAGAAAAATGCCTCTTTTGAAATTCAGTAAATCAATCTGCTTATTTCACCTCATCATGCCTGCCTAGAAATCCACACAGTAAATAGTAGATCCTAGTAATGTGTTCCAGTTTTTGTCAAAATAAGATAAGATTCAGTTAGTGAAGCCTGAAAAGTCCTTCTCAAATCAAAGATTCTTACAGTACTAATTATACAATTAACAAACAAAATGACTACCAGAAAATGAAAAAAAAACCCAACCCAACAATGAAAATCCATCCGGAAACATACAGGTGTTTGACACCTATTTCAATATGAGCTGCAAGCATTTGCTGATCAGAAGTGCTATCATTGGTACAAGACTCACAAACTACCAAGATGCATGCATATTTTTTGGCCTCAGTAGACTGCCAAGCTACTTACTGGCAGGTCAGTTTAGGAGAAGGAAAGTGATATGCTTGGAAGTTGCATTTTTTAATCCAAAGGAAAAAAAAAAAAAGAAAAAAAAAAAAATTTATAGTTGAACCATAAATTTCTGTCGCTGTTGTAATCTTATTACAGTGACTGGGACAATTTATTGAAACATAAATGTTAGCTGTTAATATTTAAGGCACTGTCCAATAGCATGTTGGACGCAAACAGCAGATTGTCCTACTAGAAAATAATCACTGCTCTAGGTGATCATAAGCAGTTAATCTAAACCCCAAAGTTATTTGAAATATAGTCATACAGACACCAAAACATCTGGCCATAGATTTTTTTTTTTTTAAATCTATTGGTTTGCTACTGTAGAAAAAATGGTAATAATTTTAGTTGATCAATTGATTTCTGATCAGGACAGCTACAGTGTCTGGCAATTTGATGTTGACCTGGTGACATCAGTGATTGCTACTCTACAGCCAAGATGTTTTAATTACAAACTAGCTGTTCAGTAGCCAAGTCGAATGACTTGGTCAGGTTTGTTCCTACGGAAAGCATACACATTCTCAAATTGCAAAACACATTATTCTTGCAAATATTCTTATCATAAGGCACAAACAAAATGGGAATCTGAACTGTACTTTTATTTGCCTTTAAGGATTGAGACATAAAGAAAAAGCTGAAGTATGGGGAAGCCTAACAGCTGTGTCTTTTCACTGGTAGAGGAATTTGTGTACATTCGAGTAACTCTGACATTCAGAGTAGTAAGTTTTCTCATGAAGGAAATAAAAGTGAAAAATGGAATACTATAATGCATCATTATGCTGTGCCAGACTCCTGTAAATTCAACACTGTTATAGTATGTTATACAAAGTATTTACATCACTTAATCTGTAAGTCCAGAGGTCATCACTTGCAGTCCCAGAACCCTAACTAACATTATTATTAACATAACCTGACATTATGTTTACAGTAAATTAGAAAAATTCACTATAAGCACTGGCATAGGAACTAGGCAGATTTCAGCTGAAACCATGTGACAACATTTCTAGGTTTTATTAAAGCAGAAACCAGTTACTTTCATCTGCAAGTCTCCATTGCAAGCTGAAGTGAAAGAAAATATCAATTTCATAGAATACCAAGTGCAGTAGATCAGTGGAAAATAGCTCAGAACTGTGTTGAGCCTTCAAACAGCACTCCAAAGGAGCCCTTGGTGGCCAGCCAAAGGATCTAGTTTTCAATTTGTCATACTTCCCACCGATTTTCAGCTGGTCTTACACAGTTTCTCTCTCCTGCCCCATCACATTTCTTTTACTTTTGTCTAATGCTTGTTGTACTTCCCAGAAATAGATGTAGACCAGTCAGTGCATCAATCTACTTTATGAAGACAAGAGGTGAGGTCAGGCTGTGCTTTACAGAACACCCATTTATGGATCAACAAGGAACAGGGCATCTTTTTTATTTTTTCCTCTGATAGAGTTCTTCCACTTTTCAAGCACCTACACTTCTTTCCCACATAAAAAGTCAATAAATTTTCAAAGCCAACCTGTTTGGATGAACTAGATTCTAAACGTCGCTGGTTTTAAGCAAGTAATAAGCATACACTTTCTTCAGAGGCCTCCTGTCTGCCCATAGTCAACAGCAGCTTTAGCAATACTCCTGTAGTCTGCTTATTTTTGGTTGTTTTTCTGTAACTGTGACACAGTATCTGTGGCTGACACAGCACAGCTGTGTTCACTTCAGGGCTCTGATCTCTCAAAAAAAACCTCTCTGTAAGTATCTGATAGCTTTATAACTGCATTTAATACTTCCATTAAGCAACATTATGAAACCACTTGAAGCATCAAATTTAGAGGTTCATACCAGAAAACCATCCATCCTTATTATTTCAAGCAGCACCCTTTCAGCATTACACTCACAATTTTCATACTAGAGGTCAGTGCCAGGAAAGGAGTAAGTGTTGCCTCTTCACTCTAAGACAGATTTTGCTTTTTTTAATTTTAAAGCAAAACCAGGTGACCTAAAATTTTAAACAAACCTAAATTCTGCAGAAGCTTGAGATGCTCTGTTACCCTTTCCCCTTGAAAACTGCTCTGACTGCTAAGAACTCCTGGTGCAGTCTGAGACAAAGCTTATTGGCCGACTACAGCCGGGGCCTCTGTCATAACTTCTGGTCCACAGCCATATTGTCCCTGTGGAAGCAGCTCTTACAGAAATCCTTCACCATTCAGAGGCCCCTTGTACCCCTACATATACTTTTGTCTCCACCACTGTTGCCACCTCTGCTTCACAGCAGACTTGACAAGAAGCATTATTGACTGCAGGTTTTCTGAATTCATCTCGTATTGAGAAGTTTGTGGCAGCATTGCTTTCTATCAGATTGAGTTGCTGTCAAAGGTGTTTGTCATCTATTCTTTTCTGTATATTCGCCTGTGATGTGAAATACTAGCAGAAAAACCCTCAAAAAACTAAGAGAATAATAGTATTTCATTTCACCTAATCACAGCAAAGCAAAAATATCAGTAACAGGTATAGAGCTGACAGATCCTGTCTTCTATATAACACAAAAATTACAGTTTATTGAGATGGAGTTAGGCTTTCAGATTCTCTATGTATGTTCAAGGCACTATTATTATCACCAATAAACTCTATGTTCTGTGAGCATCGTCTTTTGAAGACCGCTCAGAATGTCTACTCCAAAACACACATTAAATGAGGAGAAATGAAGGTGTTGCTGGTAGTTTCCAACTGAAGAAAAAAATCCACCTAGCCTGTTTTTAATGAATAACTTACCTAACAATTTGGTGACCAAAGCAAGGCAAGAACTACAGCATTCTCACGTTATTCATAAGCTTCTGTTTGCTCGTTCCTAGAAAATGACAACACAAAAATCCTTCAGAGATTTCATCACTGATGTACTTCATTATTATCAAGTTTGATAACACTCTGAAGGTGTTACTAAGGTGCTATGATCTTGGATGGCAGATTGGAGCCTCTGTTCTAAAATATGCATTTCCCAGCTGTACCTCTTTGCAGTGACAGAGCTCAGATGCTTAGTTTAGGAAAAAAATACAAAACCCCCCCAGAAACCAAACAAACAAAAAACACAAAAAAAACAAAAACAAAAAACCCCAAACAAACAAACAAACAAACAAACCAAAACCCCCAAACCAAAAACCCAAACCACAAAGCTTTACCTGGGTAGTAACATCATTCTTGTGTATGTTTTCTGGGCCATGACATCAAAACTATGATCCTAAAAAATACCAGTTTTCAGAAATACCAAAGTTGGTAACTTAAAGTACTAAGTTGTTTGACAATAATCTGATCAAACCTGTACTCATCTTTTAGATGGTTAAACCTGAGAGATGAGTGTATGCATGATGCCTACTCAGCTTCATTCAGCACTGTTTTCAGACATGTAAACAAGCACATACTGTTGTTTTGGTCTTAAGTATCTGAGGAACACATATGAGAATCATGTCTTCAAACACTAGATATTCTCTAGAGAATAGAGTTGGATGAAATGATGCAATCAGCTGGGAGCAACATTTTACCACTGAACTACTTCTTGAAACCACATTAATGGATTCCTTAGAGAAATCTTTGGAAAGCATGGGTGAAAAGCAGTCATAAACTACTGTGCACTTGGTAATCACCGTGGCTTCTCAAGCAAAAACAAAGGTGAAAGATAAAACTGTGTGCTTTGTTGCTTTAGTAACTACAAGGATTATGTGCTAACATATGGTAATTGTACTTAAATAGAAGTCTTTTGTAGTCAGTTAATAAAATGCAGTTAATAAAATGCAGTATCTATAAAATTGTCTGGACACCCAAATTGCACTCATACTGTGTTTTCTCTAAAACATCATGTTTAAAATATTATATGCAATAAAGGACTCATTTATTCTTCTTATGGATCTGTTTTCCCTTTTATGTAGTCTACTTCTGAATGTCTTTTGTGTCATACAGATGAAAAGTTAGTCCAGGCTCAGTGAACAGCTGATGCATGTTACCAAGATGTTGGAAGGTCTAATGTACTTTGCAATTGCAGATCTTCTCTATTGGGTCTCCAAAATATATGATGCAGTTAAGAAAAGAAAAGCCATTTGGAGGGATTTTTTTATGGTCCTCTGGACAAGAGCTTCTGAGAAAAGTAGTTCTGAATAACAGGAAGCCTCCAGTTAGTCCAGCAAGAGCTCTGGGTTTGTTCCTGCTCTCTCCATGGCACTCAGAAGGTTTGCAAGATGCATCTGGAAAGGAATTTCTGGCCTTTGGCTCACCTGCCAGCTGTATGTCCTTCTGCTTTATTTTGTAGTTCCAGTAAGGATAACAGTATCTGAAGAGATGGTTTTACCCATTTACAAAATGCCAGGAAATACTAGGGAGTTGTAAGGATGAATAAAGTTTTGTTCCTGCAGTTGTGTGGGTGTGTTTTTTTTTTTTTTTTTTTTTTTTTGGGGGGGGGTGAGTTTTGTTTGTTGTTGGGTGATGTTTTTTGTTTTTTGGGTTTTGGGTTTTGGGTTTTTTTTTTATAATAATAATACTATAGTAAATGTTATTATCACACAAGAAAGGGTTTAAGGGTTTCACCCTCTGGAGGAATACAACATTTCTGATATAAGAACTGCTTTAAAAAAACCCAACAGTTTATGAGAATGTTTTTTATGAGAACAACACACTATGTCTAGGTTTTTGCCTCCAAAGTGTGCAAGATTTGATGCCTTGGAGGGAGATATGCCATTAGAAGACCATTAGAAGAAACAGCTTCATCATGACATGCCAGTGGCATGTTTCTTCATAATAGGAGATATATGGTGAATAACCTTATGAAAATGTTATTATTTTAATTATATTTGAATTTGCTATTAAAAAGTATCATTAATGTCAAGCAGACAGATCTCACCAGAATTTAATAAACATCTTATTTTCAAGGCCCTCTACTTCCACCACTGGATACAAAAGTATTAAGAGAACCAATTTTTTTTTACCATGTGTTATTTGTTACTTGTGGTTGCAGAGAAGATAGTGAATTCCGGAGATTAATACCTTCCTGCAGGGATTCACATAAAGGAGCTTTTAATCAGAGCACAGTGTGCTTCTGATGCCTGTAGATTAATGGAGAAAAGCTCTGAAAGCATAGGGAATCATGATCCACAAATGAGTTGCTTCTACAGCCAGGTCTTAATCTAGATTGTAAATCACTCCTAAAGTAATTATTAAAAAGCACCCTATGTCATATGTATTTCTGGGAACAAAGATTTAAAAAAGAGGGACATTAAGAACAACCTGGTTAAACCGCGGGTAACTGCGCATAAGGCAAAGCCTTTTCTATCAATGATGTATAGACTGGTCATGCACCTCTTTGTCTCACTGCTTTCCTAGAGGTATTAACTTTACCTTTGAATTAAATTTCATCTGAAATTATTTCATCCTGGTTTTTATTGCCCTTTTCAATGGAATATTGGAAAATGCTGGAAAGGTGAATAAATTCAGCCAGATAAACACATTTTTCAGTGGAGAAACTGTCATGGTAATGACCCAGAAATTATCTTATTTGTGGAGTTATTTAAAACAAAGTTGTGATTTAGGGAACTGTGAAAGAACTGGAAAGCAAGGCAGAGTTTAACTGAGACTGAACCACACGCAAAGGTTTTTTAAATATTTTACTTTTATTTTTTTTTTTTTTTAATTAATCCTCATAGTTAAAAAAGCAGAATTTTGCAGGTTTGTTGAATATTTATATTAAAAAAATGTTTCTATAAGTACGTCAACAGCAAAAGAAAGACCAGGGACAGCCTCCATCCCCTGCTAGAAACAGGAGGAACCATGGTAAAAAATGGTGAGGAAAAGGCTGAGGTGCTTCATGCCTTTTTTGTCTCGGTCTTTAATAGCAGGACTAACTGTATTGAGGGAATCCAGCCTCCTCAGCCAGAGGAGCCAGAGACTGGGAGAATGACCCCCTGCAATCCAGGAGACAGTCAGTGACCTGCTGCATCACACAGACACACACAAGTCTATGGGACTGGATGGGATACACCCGAGGGTGCTGAAGGAGCTGGCTGGGGTGCTCGCCAAGCTGCTTTCCATCATTTACCAGCAGTCCTGGCTGACAGGGGAGGTCCTGACTGTTTGGAAATTGGCCAGTGTGACACCCATATAAAAGAAGGGTCAAAAGGATGATCTGGGAAATTACAGGTCTGTCAGCTTGACTTCGGTGCCCAGGAAGCTGATGGAGCAGATCATCCTGGGTAACATCAGACAACATCTGCAGGACAAACAGTGATCAGCTCCAGACAGCATGGGTTTATGAAAGGCAGCTCCTGCTTGACAAACCTGATCTCCTTCTATGACAGGGTGACCTGCTTATTGGATGAGGGAAAGGCTGTGGATGTTGTTTACATTGACTTTAGTAAGGCCTTTGACACCATTTCCCACAGCATTCTCCTGGTGAAACTGGCTGCTCGTGGCTTGGATGGGCACACGCTTTGCTGGGTAAACAACTGTCTGGATGGCCGGGCCCAGAGTTGTGGTGAACGGAGTTAAATCCAGTTGGCGGCTGGTCACGAGTGGTGTCCCCCAGGGCTCGGTGTTGGGGCCACTCCTGTTTAACATCTTTATTGATGATCTAGACGAGGGGATCGAGTGCACCCTCAGTCAGTTTGCAGATGACACCAGTTGGGTGGGAGTGTTGATTTGCTCGAGGGCAGGGAGGCTCTGCAGAGAGACCTGGACAGGCTGGAGCCATGGGCTGAGGCCAACTGGGGGAGTTTCAATGAGGCCAAATGCCGGGGGCTGCCCTTGGGCCACAACAACCCCCAGCAGCGCTACAGGCTTGGGGAGGAGTGGCTGGAGAGCTGCCAGTCAGAGGGACCTGGGGGTGTTGATTGATAGCCAGCTGAACAGGAGCCAGCAGTGTGCCCAGGTGGCCAAGAAGGCCAATGGCATCCTGGCTTGTGTCAGCAATAGCGTGGCCAGCAGGGACAGGGAAGGGATCTGACCCCTGTACTCGGCACTGGTGAGGCCACACCTCGATTCCTGTGTTCAGTTTTGGGCCCCTCACTCCAAAAAGGACATTGAATGACTCGAGCGTGTCCAGAGAAGGGCAACGGAGCTGGTGCAGGGTCTGGAGCACAGGTCGTACGGGGAGCGGCTGAGGGAACTGGGGGTGTTTAGTCTGGAGAAGAGGAGGCTGAGGGGAGACCTCATCGCCCTCTACAGCTCCCTGAAAGGAGGGTGCAGAGAGCTGGGGATGAGCCTCTTTAGCCTAGCAGAAAGTAACAGGACAAGAGGGAATGGCCTCAAGTTGCACCAGGGAAGGTTTAGACTAGATATTAGGAATAATTTCTTTACAGAACGGGCTGTTAGGCGTTGGCATGGGCTGCCTAGAGAGGTGATGGAGTCCCCATCCCTGGAGGTGTTTAAGAGTCAGGTCGATATAGCGCTGAGGGATCTGGTGTAGTTGGGATCTGTCAATGTTAGTTTAATGGTTGGATGGTTTAATGGACTGGATGATCTTCAAGATCTTTTCCAACCTAGACGAATCTGTGATTCTGTGATTTTTTCCAATATCACTATCAAACCAAGTCATGGATATTTAGTACTGTTTCTGCAGAAAGAGTCAGTCTGGAAATGGTACAAAGAAGGGTGACAGGAATGATCAGAACTAAGATTAAATAGTTCTTCATCTTGAAGAAAGGGAAACTAGATGAGTATAAAATTTCACTGTCTATAAATCTTGAACGTCAAGGAGAAAATAAATTCATTATATTTTACAAATTAAAAACTAAAGAATATCAGTAAAATTACCATTTAAATGGACTCATACAAATTGAGCCACATGTTCACAAGAAATTCTGGAAGATTGCTATGGAGCTCAAGTATTCCTTCTAGAAACTATTAGGCAATTTGCTGACTGTTGGATCTGGCAAAGGCTGATAAATCTTTAGCAAACACACAATGTCTGTCTTCAGACATGTAAGTGTTCGGTCCACTGTTTTTTGGAAAATGCCTGTGTATGAGGACAGCACTCATCCAGTTCACAGTCTGTTCTTATTCTCTTTCCTATTTGTTGATGGAGATAATGGAGAAGATGAACCAGTAGTGTGACCCAATACGGTATTTTTGAGTTCAGATATTTTTAAGGTCTCATGGAGCACACAGATTAGTGAACTGAGTGGACACATAAAGTAGGTGAGCATGGATAATTGCTAAAGAGTTTTTTGTCATAGATTCTTTCTTCATGGTGGTATAATTTTCACAGCTCTGTTAAAAGTTGCCAAAGTGTGTGTGTGAGGAAAAAAGGGGAGGGAAGTCTGTGGTGGTTTAGGCCTTGCTGGGACCGAGACCATGCCGCTGTTGTCCCTCCCCCACCCTTGGACCGGTCGGGGCAGG
The DNA here is from genome assembly GCF_003259725.1 of Athene cunicularia. NCBI lineage: Eukaryota > Metazoa > Chordata > Aves > Strigiformes > Strigidae > Athene > Athene cunicularia. Next base: position 120,099,289 of record NW_020799095.1, read on the forward strand.
GAGTAAAATACAAACCCCAGGGTTGAGATAAGGAAAAATTTAATACAACAGTGTAACAAATAATAAACCAAACAACAACAATAGCAATAACAACAACAATAAACAGTAATAACAGTAAACAAGACAGAAGATATACAGAGAAATACCGCAGTGAACACAGCCAGCCCGCCGCACAGGCTTCCCTGGACAAAAACCACAAAGGAAAGCTTCCCGCGCTTGGCGCATGGACCTGACGTCAGCATGGTATGAATAACCCGGCTAGCGCTCTCTCTTCACTGCTGGGAAACTTAACCCTATCCCAGTTGAACCAGGACAACGACAAAATGCTATCCTAAGTAGATTTCCAAGGTGTTCTGAATTGTCCCTGTTCCCTCTATTGATCAGATACGGACACAAATCACAGAATCACAGAATCCAGATACTCTGAATCAGGCCGAAAGGAAATGTCTAAAGTATCTTAATATAATTGGTGTTAATATTCCCCAACAGGCTATGTTTGGACGTCCCAAGTACTACTATCTAGGACCATTGTTTCGTATGTTTTCTGGGCAAGTTACCTCTTCTGTCAACGGCTGCTTTAACAAAATAACCATCACAGTAGGTTTGTCCTTCATATCAAGTGTAAACCTCTCTTCTAATGCTTTTCTCAATATTTCTACATGACAATGTGAAAACAAAGTCCTGTGATATTTGCTGCCAGACTAGCAGACTGTGTCAGGTGCATCCGCCCAACGAGAGCAGAGCTTTTTGGCTGCCGAGGTGTAGCAGCTCGAGGCTGCCTTTGCTCTCGGGGCCTCACGGTAGTCGGGGCCTTTGGCCAGTGGGAGCCACTATTGACTCCAGGTCAGACTGGGCCTGGGTACAAATGGAGTCCCCTGGGGGAGCCATTGGGAGCTCGTCCCCTGGAGCAGCACAGGGAGGTCAAGGACTCTCCCCTTGGGTCAGGACGATGCCCAAGGAAACAACTCAAGGTGCCTTGGGTCGGGACCTGAGCAGGTCCTCGAGGTTGAGAGCCCTCACTTGTCAGGTGAGTGATAAAGCATTTTGGGTTGTCCTTAAACCCTAGGTAGCAGGGCTTTGTAAAACGTTTGGGGTTGACATTAAACCCTAGGGAGTGGGGCTTTATTATGCATTTTGGTTTGCCTAGAAAGCTGTTCTGTTCTCCTCTCACAGACATTTGAACCTGTAATTTATGGAGAGCTAGTTAATTGTGTTAATAATATTTTTTTTTTAATTATTTTTGGTGGTTGGTTGTTTATTTGATAGCCTCCGTAACACAGACGTAGTGTCCTGACATTGATAACAAAAATAGCCCTTCCTGTCATATGAAAACTATGTGCCTGCCCATAGTCAAATGGATTAAGTAGTCTTTGACATAAAATTTCTTGTAAAGTCCATGTCTGCAGGCACAAATAGGCAAGTGGGATGTCTAGTTTGGGTTGTCATAAGCAAATACCTCCTACTGTCAATCCCAAGAAAAATATCACATACTGGGTTTCCAATCATGGACTATGATGCCAGACAAATATAAATTTATCAAAATATTGTACCTCATTCAAATAAAAGCATTCCAAACAATGCAGATGGGCTTTTGGTTCAAAGTTTTGGGCAATAAAAAGCCACTTTATCAACTATGGTCTTCCCCCTACATCTCTCCCCTGAATGACATCTTTCTATTGATGTCAAAAGATTGGTGTAAATGTATGAAAAATAGGTTGAAGAGGAAAATAATGTATTTTCAATTAAAAAAAAATCCATGTACCAGAAGTAGAACTGAACATCAAACAAAATACAGTAATCCAATGCATAACAAAGAAACATGAGACGCTTTATCAAATAATTTCCTCTGACAACTCCACTGAAGCTAACATTATTTTAAGTGTTTGAGGGAAATTCTAGCATGAACTTAGGAGAGAAAATTAACATTTAAACACAGGATATCCACCAAAGTCAGGATATATAGATAGAACCATAAAAATGAGTGATTATCCAAAGCCAAGCTGCTGTTTTCCATTTTAATAATCTCAGAATCCACTGCATGTATGCAAGTCCTGCTTTGGAGTTCACTGTGTTAGCAGAGAGATTTCTGGCTTCAAGATTAGTTTTCATGTGATTTTTCCAGGAAAAAGAAACAACATTGTTCAGTCACTGTAGTCTGTAGATCTAAGTCCAGCTCCTCATGTGTAGCAGACCAATGCCAGGTGCATCAAAGGCAGAGTGGCATAGTTAGTTGTCTGCCATTTTGCACCTTCTGGCTCTAGAGGCTTCCAGTCTTTTAGAGTAAAATATCTCAGCCTCAGTACTTGATCAAAGTGGCTTTTTAGGGAACCATTTGGCTGATGAATGTCACCAGAGTTTAATACCTCTTTGTTTTTTTCACCTCTGCAATGCAAAAATATTTAATTTACCATTATGCAATGTAGAGTTAGTTTTGTTCTGAGTTCACTATTGCTTTGAATATTGCCTTTAGGAGTAAGACAACTGTTATATCTGCTTCTGTTTCCCTAAAAGTATAAAATATTTGCCTTATTAGCATTGCTGATGTCTACGCAGGAAAAGCTGTGTAAGTGCTTTGCTGCTTCTTACCCAGGCTCACTACATTAATTTGAAAGCTTTTATGGTGTATTTCAGACAGGAAGACCAGATGAAAATATAAGGAAGCTTTCCCCTTGGTGATAAATACTAACTGAAAACTTTTGTTTGTAAAATATGTGTTTAGCTGTGCCTTACGAGCATGGGATATATAATTTTAATGTAACTGTGGGACTGAGTGGCCAAAAAAAAGTGGGCTGCGGGGAAAGGCTGGGAATAAGAATGTGACAAAAACTTTCCCTCCCCTTTGTGACCCTGCCAACAGGCAGACTGTGCAGCACTGGTCCTGAGGCAGCAGCACTATTCTTTTCAAAGCCTGCAAGAATAAAGTCTATTAGCGTGATCTCAGCTGGGTGAGCCAACCTGCCTAGCAAGGGTACAGTGAGAAACTCGTGCCTCATTTTGTGGCAAGAGTACTGGAGCGACTGATGCAGCCTGCAAACCTTTGCTCCGGTGACAATGTGAAGGTCTTAATAAAGGGGAGTTAGAAAGACAGAATCTGGTCCTAAGTAAATATTGTTGCCTCACCTATTTGTTTTCCAACCCAAAGGAACACAGATTTCAAAGCTGTGTTATTAGGACGTAATCTGTAAGTCAGATCCTCTGAGGCATTTTCTGTACCAGCTGCTATCCTCTCCATTCCAAACAACAGATATTACAAATAAAAAAATATTTATTTTGTTTGGGGCTTTCCCACAGACTATTTTTAAATAATGACTTTTGAAGAACTGTGCTGGCAGTGTTTCAACTGCTCACAAGTTAAAGCCATGAGGATTCTTGTTTTAAGCTCTTTACTGCTCAGCAAGGAAGTAAGAATGTCTGGGCAAGTCTTGTGCTTAGCTGCCCAAGAGAAGAAAAGAATATAAATCCCACTGCCACCCCCTTACACTACTCTGAAGCATCTAATAGTCCATGGGTCATGTAAACACAGTCATTACAGTATTACACTCTCAGTTCATGTCTAGTTACAGGGCAAAATGGAGAGTGTCTGCATGTTTGACAAGCAGAAGGCAAACAGGCTATTTTAAGTAGTTTCACAGGCAGTGGAGACCATCCCTTATCACACAAGAAGCAGATGGCAGACATGGTGATAAAGATTTGGTACTGGGCTGATTCATATTCCTCCTCTCCTTCTTCCCTCCATTATGGAAGGCAGGAGCTATGGCTCTGGTATGTGTTGCAGACTCCGTCATTTCCCAGCTCCATCTGGGAAACCGTAGTTAGCACAGCCCGGACAGTGAGCTTCCAGTAGGGCAATGTGTCACATATGATATCGTAATGCATAACAAGCTGTAAGCTTACTTCTGAGCTGAAACCCAAAAATGCTTAGAAGTGACCCTACATCTCAGAAGTGTGAGGACATGAGGTTTGCAGTAAGACTGGACTTTGGGAAAATCTACAAGATGTTTTGTCACAAAAAGAGATGTCAGATACCTTTGCCTCAAAGGTATTGCCAGAACTCATCTCACATTGTTAGAAGGAACAACACAACTGTTTTTCCCATGGTTGCATTCTGCAGAGCACCTGCACACATGCACATGAGACCTAGTATTTAAAAGGCTTCTGACTCCAGACTCTGCAGAATTTGACAGCTGGAACTAGGATTCTTTTGTCTAAAATGTTAATTAAGTCTTGGCTGCTGTTGGTATATTTTTGATAACAAAAGATTTGAACATGAATTTGGAAGGACATAGAGATAATAGGAAGATAATCAGTGATTGATGGCATGCGATGTAAGGCCATGTAATAGAAAACATCTTAAAGGTCCCACAGGATAGTAAATACAATGATAAGGACAGTAATACAAAATGTTAATCGTATTTTTTTTTAACTTACGGAGCAGGAAATGGAAATACAGTCACATTCTGCACAACTTCAGGAATTTCTGGAGAAGAGTAATTGCTAGATTTTGTTTAATATTGAAGTTGGCCTTTCCAATGGACTCCACTGTTTTTACACAGGAGATAACAAGTCTTTCAAAAGCCACAGGGCACAACAAAATATTTTGTTAAGAGCAATTTAGTGTCTACAAGATTAATGCTTCAGAAATAAAAACCATCTGTATCTCTGAGTATTGTTGAGTTGTAAATTGGTTTGACAAACCTGGCTAATCTGCTTGTGACGCATCTTTATACAACTTTTAGATATGGAAGTTACGTCTATATTCAGAGTTGTGATTTCATCCTAGTGATTTATGTGTATTATTTTATAGTTACTTAAGGTACCATGTATGTTTGTTTTCAACAAAGTAATATCCCTAAACATCACTGTATCATGTAATCTTTGGTAAGTGAGGAATATTCTGTTGGAACATGACCTACATGAATGGTTTGGGTTTCTTTCTGTAATTGCAGTAACTGTTTTATTGTTGGTTAACATTATGGATGATATCTCCATGACATCACATATGATAGCAATGCTTTCACTGTCTTAAAAGGATATTTGGTTTCAGTCCACCTCTTTAATGGGTCAACAGTTCCAGGTATCATTTACCCATGTGGTATTGTTATTTGTTTCATTTCTTTGTAGTTACAGTAGTTCTTAGTAGCACAGACCCTGATTGAAACTCATTTTATTAGAGGTTGTGCAAATCAAAAGCAAAGCCATGATGTCTACTCAAAACATCTTAAATAACTTAGATAACAATCTAAAAACTGAATCTTGATTTGGAATTGATGGAATATCCCACCAAGCTTTAGATGAAGACAGAAAAGCAAGGGGGAAAATCCAATGTAGGTCAAACCATACTTCTGGCCAAGAACCTTCCTGTTAGTTTTTCCTGTTGGAGCAGAAAAATAACTTGTTGGACATGGGTATTGTCTGGGTTCTGTCATTGCCATCGTTTTTGCTGCTTGAAATTTTTCTGGTCTGGAACCCAATTTCTGTTGTCTCATACAGTGGAAAAAGAGAGGAAAAGGGCCTCAGACTCTGGATTTCAAACAAACTGCACTGAAGAAGCTTGTTTTGGAAAGCTGAAAATATGCTGGTACACACTGCTTCTGAGGTCTATTTATATACCATATACACAGGAGGTAAGTTTGACTAACCTGTAAATTAACGTATTACCTTGGTATTTGCAAGCCATTAACCAACACTGCTGTCTAGTTGTCCAGCATATTTTTGGGTGTTTGACTTATCTCATGTTTTTATTACTTTCTTCACTGTTGGAAGAAGTCAGCTTTCGGTTTGCTTAAAAGCCAGGGTTTAGCTGAGCATTACATCAGATGGCTTCCAAACCCTTGGGAAATGGCCAATGCATATGGACATATGAACTAGCACAGCCAAAGGATGAGAGATATAACATCTACTGAGAAAGTCAGTTCAAATGTTTTTAGTAATTTTATTTCACATTTTATTTTTCTCATTAAACAAAACTCTTATACATGCCACATGTCTGAAGAATAGGGATTTGAGGTAGAGATGTCTGGATCTGATGCTTCCTTCTACTACATGTGGTTGGTCTGAAATATTCTCTGTTGTCTTTTACATCTGCCACTGAAATTTGATGTATGCCATAACTAGTCATCTTAAAGTCTGCTGCGTGATTCAGAGAGATGGTAGTATCTCCATTTTACATCTGGGGCACTGAGACAGAACTGAATTGATCAATGACAATTATTTGAGCCACGAAGTTAAAGAAACACATACAGAAATTATTTCTGTATACAAATTCTGGAGGTCTGCCTGATGGGAAAGATGGGTTTAATTTTGAAGTGGGAGGAAAGGGAACAAACTAACTAAAGGTCTTCTGGGGCATGTTTGTGGTGGTGTTGTCTTGACTTTAGGGTGTGGTACAATATTTCTGGCTCCCCTTCTGATTTTTAACAAGCAGGCTGACTGCCCATAGCATACAGTGATATCAAAATGTGCATCATACTTCAAGGATGTGCATCACAATAGTACCTTGGCAGGCCTATTTCTATATTGTGAAGACAATGAACATGATTTATTTTCACAACGGAATTCAGAAGCTCCAATGATACCCATCTGTGGTATATCCCTTCCTGATGCTGACATCTGTAATATACTACAACTGTGATATTGCCTTTAGCGCAGAAAATAGGTGGGGTGACTTTTTCTAGCAGTTATTCACTGTAGATTAGAGTAAGTACTGATCCATACCATGATGTAGCTTAGCCAGAGGCCATAGTGGAACTATAAACTAATTGAATAAACCATGTCATTCCAAACTGTCACACACTTGTTTGCATTGTAAATTACAAACATCTTTCCAGCCACTCTCAGAGTGAATTAAAAAACTAATAACAAAAGCAGTCAGAACCTGCATTAAGCAACTGTTGTCCAGGCAGCTAATGTAAGAGTTGAATTATAATACAGTACCTACTCTAATGTTCTTTCCTCTATCCTGTCCTACCATCTGTCATGCATTTATAGCATAACAACTTAGGTTAATGGTTGGACTAGATGATCTTCGAGGTCTTTTCCAACCTAGATGATTCTGTGATTCTATAGGGTCTACATTGCTATTGTGAAGGAAATATAGATGTTGTAGGTAATCCTCATACAATGTTGGAGAAAGCTAAGAGATGCTGTGGAGAGGGGGATCAAGACTAAGACACTTGGGGAGGCATTCTCCTATTTAGTTGCTAAAAATACCAGCTGAAGCTAAGGGACAGCTTGTTTAGTTATAAAAAAGAATAACTTTTATTGGAAACTCCCCTAAGTGTTGTATGTTCCTGTCCCTTCTAAATCTCACTGTCAGGAACCAGTCAAAGATTTAAGTGGTAACTGTAATTGAAAACACTGATGATACTTTTGTTGTTTTGTTTATTAATACTTGAGTAGTACTTAGAAGTTTCAATAAGAGCTAACACAGGGAAAGAAAGACTAGACCACTCTACCCAAGAATGTAGACAGAGGACTGTAAAGATACTCAAAGGATTAACAAAAATTACCACAAATGAATTTCAGTGTTATACAGAAGTAAAGGCACAGCATAAAGGGTAATAGTAAAGATAATTTTGCTAGTGTAAGATAGTAGTCTTGGAGGGTATTCACAAAGATTTTATTTGGTCAAGTGAGACTTTTTATCCTTTCTCTAGTCTGTGACAAGAAAGGAGCTACGTTAATCTCACTGTAAATCACCCTTTATAGGAATGTTTTCTTTATTACCTACAGAGGGAGCCTGCTTGGGTTTGGATCCCACCAATACCAAACATTCATTTGCTACAGAATGCTATGCATCCTTTTTTTACTATGTTGAATTCTATCTCTTTTTTTCCCCCTTATTTTTTCAAAATGCCAGATGACCTTATAGAGATAAAAAGCCAGTTTTCAGTCCCTGACGCACATGAATATTTCATTCAGAATAGGTTGTCATTGCTGATTTCCCATTGCAGTTTGTTACTAAGTTTCACTGGTAGGCTAAAGAATTTTTGTCTCCCTTTCTCTTTTCACTAAATGAGTTATATTTGGCCATAGCTACCTCTGAAGTTTCAACTGTCTGCATTACTGCCTGAAACAGTAATAATATAAGCTCAATATACTCTGAATAGCTCAACTGTTTGGATTAAAGTTTTATGTAGAGGAACTGATATACACGATTGTATTACCATTTTTGTGGTTTACATAAATATTTTATACTTTAACATTCATAACTGTTACTGATCTGTTTGTATAAACACGTTTCTTATTAGTTACTCAAAATATTTTGTTGAAACAATGCAAAGTAAAATGATGATCTTCTACAGAGGGAAAGAATAGCATGATTCAGGGATAAACAACTTAGCCCTTTTCAAATTCCTTTTCATTACCGCACAGAGGATTGCATTACAGAACTTGTCAGGATACATGTAGTCACCTTCATTAGAGGTCATGAAAAGAGCTCACTTTTTGTAGTTCTTGGATGCTGTTGTCCCTTCAATCTTTCAGTTATGAAGAACCATACGTATCAATAATCTCGAATAAGCCTCTGCCATCAAGGATGGAGTAATACTTTATGTAATATTTTCCAGTAAACATTGCATCCAGTAATATTTACACATAATTTCCAGTAAACATTGTACTACACTGCAACTAATAGTGCTGAAATATATTAACATCATCCAATCTGTCAAAAATCAGATAACCGTGAACCTATGTGAAAAACAACCAAGATTTCTCTCTATGGAAGACTACTGCTTGTTCATGCTGTTCTTATTTTAGGTAACTATGGCTTCTGTAAAGATGCATCTGAGTTCATTTTTGCCAAGAAAAGTATGTATGCTATATATTGGATCATCTTCACCATGTGAACTGATATTCTGTATTTTCACAAAGTTTTTTCCTGGCAGATACCTAAGACCAGCTAAAACAGTATCTTCTATGATCAACAGCAGACAAATGGAATGAAGGAAGTCTGTCTGAAAATAAGAAAATTACATAGATTAATTAAGTTACATCGGAAGCCTGTGGCAAGACTAATATCCTGTGCTTCTATCTCAGTATTGGACAACCCTACATGAATGAGTCAGGTGAATGAAATAAAATTATATTTTGGGAGCTGCAGCTGCAATGTGATAGTAGGAACTATGTAGTGACGAGGCTGGTGTCATATTATGTGAGTAGAGGCATTATTGCACCACTCAGTCCTACAAAGAGGGGAGAGATGGCTACACCTCTGGTTGGTGTAAAGCTGTAATCCAAGTGCTAGCAATTACACTTCTTTGAATGAATATAAACTAATTATAAAACTCATGGAGACAGAGTTCAAAACTAGTAGAAGGAGAACATTACAGAGCTTTTCAGATACCAGAGTTAGAGAATGATTAACAGGGACCACTGTGCCATGATGTCACCATGACCTACTGTATATTTTGGGATCAGAACTGAAATCCTACGAAACTGAAGATATATCAGACAATGTTGGGAGGGTGGATGTGAGATATTACCATATACACTGTTAAGTTTACAAACTCTTAATTCCATGCTTTTCGTTCACCTCATCCTTTTTTCTCCTCCATGTCTAATATGTCTGATATAACAGCAGACACTTCTGGAACATCTCAAGTTGCCTGAGGTGCAGGAAACAGTCATAGCTACAATAATGGCAACAGCAATAGTAGCAGCACTTGTGCCAGGAACAGCAGCCCCAGCAGACACATGCCAGATATACACAGCTGCAGATGAGCCACTGCTGATCCATGCAGTATGCTGGTTCATTTACTTCGTATGTGTTGGGAAGTAGTTCAACAGATGTAAAAAAATTCACAGCTTAGTTAAGTGTTCTCCCCTTCTCATTTTCAGCCTTTTCCTGTCTCATGCAGTATATGTTTTCATTAGCCTATGTCCATGTGTAAATACTATGCCACTGAGCTTCCGCAAAATCACAGTCCCCTTATGCTTAGCCAATTTTATCTGACTAATGCAAGTTCAGAATAGTTTGTGCTATATTTTTAAAACATACAAAGAAAAGATGCTACGAGAATACTACACTTGCAAAAGCCAGGAGAAAGAGAAAAAAACCTAGGAAATGTAAGAATTAAGGCTCTGCCTATGTAACTAAAATGTATATTGAAAAATGGGCTGAATCATTAATTTACATGATCATTTTTCTCTAATTCCTGCACCCATAGAAACGCCTGTCAGCAACAAACCTTTCACAACCCCAGCATGATGGTCAGCCTGATTCGTCTCTCATATTAACTATCTGACCATAGGGAGAACATCTAAACTCTTGAGCAGATCTCACTAATTTCAGTTCCTCTATCCATCACCAGAGGGTCTCCCTTTCCAGGAAAAGGAAAGATCAGGAAAGCTCTGGGGCTTGGAATACGCAGAGTACACTGAGATCTTTAGAGCATTTAGCTGCCTGACTCTAACAGAAGGTAGCTAACTGGAGGTGGGCTAACTGCTATGGTTAATGGCTTGTAATACTGAAACTTCACAAAAATCTTCCTCAATAAACTGAAAAATTATATGGGTCTGAAATTCATATGAACCTGAACATCTAAGTTTCAGATGGGTCAACCTCTAAATGAAAAACCTGTTAGTTTCTTATTTTAAATGGATTAGAATGGAAGTGAAAGGTCTAAGGAAGGATTTGTTGTCACATATTCTTTAGAATGGATTCCCTTATGACTAGCAGTGTGAGGACTGATGTAACTCATCTAAGCGATCACTCATCCCCATGTTCACAGTGTGTGGTACTGTGTTCAGGTTTTTTTTTATATGAAGCTCAAACTGGAGGGAATGTTATGAGTCCACCAAGACAGCTGATTCTCAAAATACAAGAATTGTGAAGTTTTACTGCTATGGCTTTAGGAGGTTGTAATACATAGATAAGAAGATGTGCTCTTACAAACAAACCATAATGCTAATTAAGAAAGCTTGAGAAGAAAAAGGGAAGACATTGTCCATGCTACTGTGAGATGTCCTACCAATTTAACAATCACTGTCACACAAAAGTGGATATTCTGACTTCAGTAGGTACATATACAGAAGTAAAAAGCTTTTTATTCTCCTGGGATGAGGCAGGGAAGAAAAGGAAAGACCTAATAGAAGGAGCAGACAAAGATTTCTAAGAAGTTTCCAGGGCATAGCAGCCACGATGGAGGGTACAGTGTACCAGATGGGAAAGGTCTTGGATGTTTGTGATGCAGCTAAGAAAGACCTTGGTTACCAACTATAGTTTATATATTGATTTTCACTGCTTTATTTTTGTTCTTTCTTCAGTAACTCTTGCTGTTTATCAAGCACTTTAGTCTTCACTTACAAATATATATATATATATATATATATATATATATTTGTCTTCACATTTTCTAATAGATAATTTGGTTTTTTGCAACTTGAGAATCACTTCATTATTTATTAATTTCTAGACATATGGTCACCTCTCTTGTTCTGAGTGCTCCACCCCAGTTTAGGGTCTTCAAGATTCTGAAGACCATGTTTCCACTGAAATTCAAGAGCCCATAGTTAAGTAGTACCATATATCTGTGAAGAAAGTGTCTGGCAGCAAGTACTGGCCCACAACATTTTTGGAAAGCATTAGGAATGTAGAAGGAAATTTTGAAATGTGGTAGTCACACACCTAGAGTTTTTGCCAGTACAAGGGATTTTCAAGTGAGGTTTTTTTGTCACGTTTTTGGCATTTTTTTTCTGTGAAAAGTGTATTTTAATTGTTTTTGCTTTGATTTTGAAATTATGTGGAAGTGAGATCTTTGCAGTGTGATTTTTAAAAAAATGAGTTTACTTGAGTGCTTTAAGAAGTTGTGTTTCTACTCCATATCTTTCTGTCTTCCTTTTTCGTCTTAATTTAGAAAAATCCATACTTTGATCCCTCAGACATTCTCTCAGGACAAAATTCTAAAACATGAACTTCATAGACTGTGCTCCTATTCAGGTATGTCAAACATTTCTGCACACCTTTTAGCATGCTTTCTGTTTTTCCTTTTAGTGGCAATTACGTTAATGCTGGTAACATTTTATTACAGAAAATATGTTTAAAGCACTTCTCAGACACAGGGCAAAGTATGTCACTGAATTCTGAGGGGCATCCAGGCTGGCTATAATTTTAACTGAATTTGAATATGAGGTTAGAAGGTAGAATGACATCTTCAATTAATGCCCCGTTTCTGTCTATGAAATCAAACACACATTTTGTCTGATGTTCAGGGCACCGTGTTTCCACATCTTTGTGAAAGTTGTGACTTTTTCAGGAATTGTCCATTTCTAGAGAAGTCTCTCTTCTGATTAAAAAAAAAAAATAAATCTGTATGTTTTAAAAATTTTAGTAGCACTAGTGATATTTTTTTGGGGTTATATGACACAGATTCATAGCTGTCTCAGAACAGCCTTTTTAGTTGTTTAGTTGCTTTTCCTGTCACAGTAACATCTCTTTTTTTGGCCCTAGTTCTGATCAGATCACCTTTTCACAGTGCCTCCATCCAAGCTGTGAAATCAGTTACAAACTGCCCTTTTCTAAGGTTTTTGTGTGCATGCCTCTTAAACTCTGGATGCACTCAGTTCATTACTTCCGAACTACGATAACTACCCTACCTTGTACTTGCACTTTGGAACCCATATTAGGTTATAGCGTTACATTTTCTTTGGAGCTAGTGTAGCTGGAGTGCTTTTGGGCAGATTAAAGATTTATGAATTCCCCATACAAACTTTCATAGGAAATAAAAATTTTAGGGGTCGTGTAAATGTGGTTAAATGTCTACACATACTTGAAAATATTGATGTTGAATACTTTTTTTTTTTTTTTTTTAAATATATTTTTTGAAAAAATAAGGAGCATAAAGTCAAGAAATAAAGAGTAATGCTTGGACATATTTGATTAAGCTCTAATAAAAACAGGCTTGAAATGGATATTCCTCTGGAAAGCTTTGCCCAATATGCTTTCTGCTTGGATAATGAGTTAGCTATATTGGTGCTGTCAGGAAAAGAGAAGAAACAAAACTATGTATTTGACTAGAAAGAATCTTAACTCTCCTAAGCCTTGGCATTTTCTCTAAATTAGTATCTGAATCATGCACAAAACTAATTTTCGTATAGATTTTATAAATTGAAACACTTTCATAAAAATTCTCTTGAACTCTAGAGATTCAAAGAAGGAACAAGCCTTTCTCAGAACTTAGTTTTGAGTAACTGATGTTATCCATCTCAGACTTCAGTTATTGTCAGTTGAACTTCACCCACTTACAGTCTAACTCTGCTGAAATAAATAATGTCACAGTAGTGATGAATCTGGGTATATAGAACTTCTTAATATTTAACTGTATATGAAATACATGTACCATAAGGTCTGAAATCCACATCATCAGCTGATATCATAAAGTGTTGTGTGTTTGTATTTCAAAAATACTAAAAGTACTGTAAGTGTGAAGTGTGTGTGTGTGAGTGAGAAAGTGGCACAGGATCAGTAATTACTATAAGAAAAGGAGAAGGGAAGGGTAGTGGAGCTTAAAATGTGATTAACTCTGTTATTGAGGAACCTCAATTTTTAAGAGAAACTACTTTTAATTATTTCCTATACTCCTTCTCAAATGATCTGATTTACCTATGAAATCAGCATGATCAGGGCATCAGGTTTGGGCAGGCACTTTCATTACATTCACACTTACCTTGTCTTTCCATCTGACCCAGTGTGTTCCTGCTTTTACTGCCTTTGTCTGCATCACCTTTCACTGAGAAGGTGATCATTTATCAAAACTTACTTTTCATAATGTTCTAGAAAATACAAGGACAGTTTAATATTTACCATGATAAATTTACTTTGCATGACATTTCAGATGAGTGTTAATTAAATTAAAATTCTTCTTGAAGGTTGTAAGGAAACTGAGAATAGAAGGCACATTATGTGACTGTCAGACATGCTGGTTACACTTAAGGTTGGCAATGGTTCTCTGAATTTCCCCAGAGATTCCAGAGCTCCAGATAGAAAGGGATGTTTGTCAGCACTTCTGGCTAGCTGTTCTCTTTCATATACAGACCTTCCTTTAGACCTTTATACCTGCTTCACTTACAGACTGGATGTTGCAATGCTTATGATGATGCATATATTTTATACTCTTTGAAAAAAGTAAATTATGAAGAAAGCCATAGGAGGGACATCCTCTTTGCATCTCTGTTCTGGACTCTAGCGTCTATTAGGATGAAACTGATGTATTGACTTTGACACACAAACTATTTCAATACTAAACTGCCTGAATCATTAAAATACAGGTGATCTGAAGTATAACAAGAAAGTATGTAGGAAGTGAGGACCAAATGAAATTATGAAGAAAGACAATACCAACATAACACTAGGACAAAGAGATGAAGTACTATATGCTGAGACATTCAGAGAAACAAGAAATCAAGAGATATTCAAAGAAAGACATTCAAAGTCATTCAGAGACATTCAAAGACATTCAGAGAATGAGAATGCTTGAGCACATCCTACTTACTAAATATTATTTGTATTCTGTCTTGAACACAGAATATGTTAAGTCAGCATAGCCTACTTACTATCATCTTGTAATTCTGACAGAACTCTCAGAAAGAAAGTGATCTACGATTACTTAGGAATAATGAGCAAATTACATACTGCATTGAGAACCTGGCAGGAAAATAGGCCTTTAGGAAGCAGTCTGAGGCATGGAGTGGATCACATGCTAATCAAGTGTCTACAATGACATGCAGATGAAAAAAAATACTGAGGTAACAAAAAGATCAGAACCTGAAAGTTACCTAAAGTGACCCCCAAGATCAACTTTGTGATGGAAAGCCTTAGCTGGGATTGTGTATCAGGTTTAGGATACTGCAACCTAGAAAAGACTCAGTTGAGTTTGAGACAGTCTGGTAGAGTGTAAGAGACAAGAAGGTATGATGAGAGGCACAAATTAAAAAATGAAGCTTGCAACCTGGGGAAGAAAAAGCTGAAAGGGGACATGATTATAGTCTTGCAACATTTACAAAGAAGGGAAATCTGTGTTCTTCAGAGTTACAGTGGATAGCTTGTAAGTTAAATTTCAGAAAAACAGCCTAGACATTAG
The DNA here is from genome assembly GCF_003259725.1 of Athene cunicularia. Classification (NCBI taxonomy): domain Eukaryota; kingdom Metazoa; phylum Chordata; class Aves; order Strigiformes; family Strigidae; genus Athene; species Athene cunicularia. The sequence continues at coordinate 120,114,366 of NW_020799095.1, forward strand.
AAAACACTAACATGGAGGTTAGCCAAGCCCTGGAACACATTTCCTGCAGAGATTGTGAAATGCATAATTGGAGGCCTTCAAAAGAACAAAAAACTACCCCTGACAGGCAGAAGCATCTGAAATCATCTCCAGTTTTAATGTTTCTGTAATACTATGGTTTACATCCTTTCTATCTCACAGATCCCACATAGCCTATCTACCATGGAAGATGAAAGGAGCAGATATTTAGTTACGTGCTGATTATTTAAATGGAAGATATGAAGACACTTATATTCTGAAACTGCTTCCCTTTTGACTTAAAACATCTTAAGCATAATGAGTTCTCTTTACAAATGCCTTGCTTTCTCCCTAATATTTTCATATATATTAAGCTGACTGTAATTTGTATCTTGGCTCATATTGTCAGTTTGGGTGATCTGCAATATAGTTATAACCCATTGTGTCTCTAGAGCCCTGTTTGAACTTGTATAAATAGATCCAAATAACTATAAATAATAAATCCAAAATGTCCTATGCATTCTATATCCATCATTAGTAGGTACCTTGGAAAAACAGTGAAAGTCTGAATTTTTGGAATTTCTAAAATTTACCGATAGCACTAGAGATGTGCCATATAAAGATGTGATATAGTATTTGAAACATAATTTTGGCAAATATTTTATGTACAAAGATTCAAGGACAAGCAATACAAATAAACCAAAGCCACTCTGAAACTATCACTATACCAAAATTAAGAACAAGTTATAAGTAGTGAGGTTTTATTGGTTCTAACGGTCAAATCCATTTTCAGTCCACTCACCACAATATGCTTAACTTATTTTGGCTCTATGTCATATGAAACAATAGAAGTGATGTTTTGAAGCAGAAACTATAAGGTGAGAAAGTAAAGTCCTTTTTCTAAACTTATGTAGGCTTTTGGACTTGGTTTTATGTTATAATTGGCTATTCAAATACTATAATCAAAACCTTATTTCTGATTTCAAAGAAAGCCAATAGATTGGATTGGAAATAATGAATGTACAGTTCAAGAAGTTGTATGAGATCAAGTGTTAAATAAGAAGTTTAACTGTGAATAAGTTTTGGGATTTTTTAATAGAAGAATATGAGAAAATGTTAAAGACATAAACATTTTTAACCCAAATTTAAAACCATTTATACCCAAAAATTACTTTTCAAAAAAGGAACATCAAAACGATTGAAAAGGGTATATAATTATTTTAAGAAATTCATACTAGTGGAAGCATTTGATGAAATGCAAAGAAAAGTTTTAGACATTGTCACTGGTTTAATAGACTTCTCCATTTGATAGAATTAACCAGTCACTCTTGTGACTGTAAAGGTCTGATTCTCATAGTGAATCACTACTACTGTTTTAATTGTATTTGAAAACTCATTATATGGTGATAACTTCAGTAACATAAACTATCTGAAATCCAGGTATTGAAGACATACACACCAGTGCAATAATCTGCTGTCTTTTCAAGATGACTCAACTTGCTTTTAGCACAGACAGCAATTCTCTGAAGATAGTGTACATCACCTAGAAGAATACCTTATGACAGCTACAGCCCCAAAATTAACACTACCTCTTTGACAGGGGAAAAAAATCTTCCCATTTTCATACAGTGCTAACTCCACGCATTCCAAGACTTCTCAGAAACAACCTTTCACTTACAGCTTCCCTCTATGTTAAACCTCTTCACTTGTATAGCCTTCAGAAATGGTAACCTAAATAACTTGGGGTACAAGGGAAGGTTTTGCCTTTTTTATGTTGCATGTTGTATGTTATGTACGTATGTGCATTAAAACTTAAGAGATGTTTTTCAATGTATGTAAGCGTAACATCACCTCTGTATAAAGTGTTTAAGCAGAGGATTTACATCTGCTCCTATACCTCATTTATTCATGACCTGTAAAACTGATTTTCCTGGGCAAGCATATGCAAAAACTAGTTCTAAGGAGACAGGCTATGTCAAAATAATACCACCCTCTCCCAGACTCCCTATCTTACCTTATCCACCTCTATTGCTGGTATGCATCAGGCAAGACAGCGGTGAAAAGGAAGACTATCTTAGCTGGTCAGCAGAGAATGTCGCTAATGTCACTGCTGCCCTGAAGATGAGTTGAAATGTAAGAGTTACAAGACTGAAGTTCATGTTGAAAAAAGAGCAGCTGATGGAAGGTTAAACAGCAAAAACCAGCTAGTCTCATCAATTTATAAGTTTACAGTTTTTGATTACATTGGAGATTTCTGAAGATCTAGGGAATTATATTAATTTCTGATGTTAAAACCATATAATTTTTATATGGTGGTTGTGCAACTTTTTTTAATATTCTAGAGGATGGACTTTCAGTAAGAGGTTTGAAGCATAAATATTCTTTCGATACAGTTTATCACATGTCTCTATGCACATAGGCTTTTCAGTGAATAGAAAATCTGGGACTGATTTAAACAAGAATAGGTATCATACACCTATGTTACATGTTCTACAATGTTCCTCAGCAACACCAGAGTTCAAGTCAGTTCTACATCATATAGAAGGTGTATGGGGGTTTATCACGAAGCAATAAACTGTCTGACTTTCAGAAAATCCCTCTGCCAAGTTTAGTGATGCAGCACAATTTTACCCTTGCTCCAGAGGCAAATTTAACAGTAAGTAATTTTTTGCTGGCTTAGCTGCAGTATGTGTGTAAATGAAGCGGCACCAGGAATCTGGTACTTCTGAGACAATGGTCAATAAAATATCCTGGTAAGGCAAAAAGGAACAGGAAGTTTACTACTGTTCTCAGAACTTTGTGAAATCATGTTAACTTTGGTGGAACTGAAACAGCCAAATAATGGTAATCACAAACTAAAATCCAAGCTAGAAGTTAAGAGATTCTGAGAGCACCTTGAAAAATGCTTGAAACCATCTTGAAAGCAATGGCAATATTGCTCACATGAGACTGTTGCCATTTCCCTAAAACAGCAGAATATGCAAATGCTAACTTGTACCCTCTATGAAACATGAGAATCTATATTTTTAGTAGAGTTCTGGCAGAAGCCAGTATTATGTAAGTTTTAAACCAAAGATTAGTTGCCTTACAGAACTGAAGTTCACAAATTTAATTGTTCAAATTTTAGCTGAGAAAATGAGGCTGGCTTGAAATAGAGGACTAGTACACTATGATATATTTTTTAGGATTTGAGCTTTCATTTGACATGTACCATATTTTGTGTGTTTCTCAGCAATGAGATATGATGAAAACTGTCCAAAACATACAACACCCATTAGTACAACCTAAATTTGTGCTTTGCTCCTTTGTAGCTGTTGGCTGAAAGGAGAGAGGTAATCTGTCTTCCTATTTAGTGTAAAGTCCCTTGTCATTTGCTGATTGACTGGCATAAATCATTATTACTTCTGGAGCTCATAATATCCTATTTATTTCTATAGACTCAAGAGGCTTATAATTTGTTTTGGTTTTAACTTACAACATATTGTGTCAAGCAAATGTCTACTGTAGTTTCCAGATTCTACAGTTGTTTAATCAAGAAACAATAATTTATTCTTTCAGTAAACCTCCAAGTAGAACTCACATGGCAATTCTGGACAGAATTCTTTCAGAAAGAGATTTATTTTTTTCCTCCTTCTCCTTCTCCTTCTCCTTCTCCTTCTCCTTCTCCTTCTCCTTCTCCTTCTCCTTCTCCTTCTCCTTCTCCTTCTCCTTCTCCTTCTCCTTCTCCTTCTCCTTCTCCTTCTCCTTCTCCTTCTCCTTCTCCTTCTCCTTCTCCTTCTCCTTCTCCTTCTCCTTCTCCTTCTCCTTCTCCTTCTCCTTCTCCTTCTCCTTCTCCTTCTCCTTCTCCTTCTCCTTCTCCTTCTCCTTCTCCTTCTCCTTCTCCTTCTCCTTCTCCTTCTCCTTCTCCTTCTCCTTCTCCTTCTCCTTCTCCTTCTCCTTCTCCTTCTCCTTCTCCTTCTCCTTCTCCTTCTCCTTCTCCTTCTCCTTCTCCTTCTCCTTCTCCTTCTCCTTCTCCTTCTCCTTCTCCTTCTCCTTCTCCTTCTCCTTCTCCTTCTCCTTCTCCTTCTCCTTCTCCTTCTCCTTCTCCTTCTCCTTCTCCTTCTCCTTCTCCTTCTCCTTCTCCTTCTCCTTCTCCTTCTCCTTCTCCTTCTCCTTCTCCTTCTCCTTCTCCTTCTCCTTCTCCTTCTCCTTCTCCTTCTCCTTCTCCTTCTCCTTCTCCTTCTCCTTCTCCTTCTCCTTCTCCTTCTCCTTCTCCTTCTCCTTCTCCTTCTCCTTCTCCTTCTCCTTCTCCTTCTCCTTCTCCTTCTCCTTCTCCTTCTCCTTCTCCTTCTCCTTCTCCTTCTCCTTCTCCTTCTCCTTCTCCTTCTCCTTCTCCTTCTCCTTCTCCTTCTCCTTCTCCTTCTCCTTCTCCTTCTCCTTCTCCTTCTCCTTCTCCTTCTCCTTCTCCTTCTCCTTCTCCTTCTCCTTCTCCTTCTCCTTCTCCTTCTCCTTCTCCTTCTCCTTCTCCTTCTCCTTCTCCTTCTCCTTCTCCTTCTCCTTCTCCTTCTCCTTCTCCTTCTCCTTCTCCTTCTCCTTCTCCTTCTCCTTCTCCTTCTCCTTCTCCTTCTCCTTCTCCTTCTCCTTCTCCTTCTCCTTCTCCTTCTCCTTCTCCTTCTCCTTCTCCTTCTCCTTCTCCTTCTCCTTCTCCTTCTCCTTCTCCTTCTCCTTCTCCTTCTCCTT